>NC_069659.1:79910000-80535000 GCF_027244095.1 Hemicordylus capensis
AATTAAACAGTTTAAAATTAATTTCAGTTAAAGTCCTGTGTAAACAGGTGTGTGTCTTGAGGGTCTTATGGGAGTTGGTAGATATAGATTTTTCCCCTTGACTAACGAGATGGAATACCTAGGTGAAATGGGTAGGAATATGTCATTTGAGAGAGCCATCGATGGGAATAAGAGAACTTATGAAAGCAAAATAGTATGATGTTGAAATGGAGCTAAAATTCCCCAGAAATGAAATTCAAAACAGAATTTCAGGATTTCTCCGAAGAAAAACAGAAATTTGAATGGGAATTGAAAGGTTTATCCCAAGGAGAAGTATCAGAGGGGTTTCCCCCACCAAGATTGGTATGTAAAGTACAAAAGATTGGTACGTTAAGTTATACTAGAATGAGGCCATTATGATTTTTATTATTATATTTCACTGCTGTATTTGAATTCTTATGTAAATATTTTTAGCCCATTTGATAGGGATTATGGGATATCAAATTTGTAAAAATAGAAATAAGAATATATCAGGGCACAGAAGCTTTTAAAAAGAAGACATTTTTATTTATTCATTTCCTTGTTTAAAAATTTATATACCCATCAGGGTGGATGACATCATCACAGGAGGCTATGCCATTGAGGTGTCCATGTGTCACTCACTGCAACTGTACCAAATTTGGTTCAAATTGGTTAGACAGTCCACAAATTAACCGCTTGCACCTCAGATGTTCACTTGGCCGCCATCTTGAAATGGAGAGGATGACATCATCACACACCATGCCATTTGGACAGCCCTATGTGTCTCTACAGCTGTAGCAAATTTGGTTCAAATCCATTAGAGGGTTCACAAGTTAGCCCACTTGCGTCTCAAAAGTTTACTCATCCTCCATCTTGGATCTGGGTAGATGACATCATCACACACTACACAGTTGTAGTGTCCCTATGTGTCCCAACAATTGTACCCAATTTGGTTCATAATGGTCCAGGCATTGAGAAGTTCATGGTGGGGATACACAGACACATGGACACACACAAAATGCCGGGTGATCTTATAAGCCTACTGGAAAGTAGGCTAAAAGGGGAGTAATAAAACCCCAAAATACAGGATATCCTAGTTTTCCATGCATGTACAGGGCCGGACTGGGGGCACTGAGAGGGTGGTGGAATATATGTGGGGAGGGGGCAGGTTTTAAGCAGAATGGGTAATTAAGGGTGGGAGTTGGGGCACAGGGGTGGGGCGGGGCACACCAGGTGGGGTGGGGTGCAGCAGGTGGGGTGGGGCAGGTGGGGCACCCCGGGAATATGCCCTGTTGCCCTAAGGGCAGTCTGAGCCTACTTCTCACGACCAATCGGAAGGAGAGGAGGTGGGGCTCTCCGGACAGGGAGAGGGGGAAAGGGGAGCCGGGCAGCTGGCACAGGGAGAGCCCAGCGAGCGCAGGAGGGTGCACCAGGCGAGGGTGCATCAGGAAAATGCCTTGCTGCTTGGTGAGCCAGTCTGAGCCTGTGCATGTACCCATCATAGTTTCAGCTATTTGTGGTTTGCCTATAGGCACCCGATCTCCATTACATTGGGGGTGATTTTCAGCTATTCAGTGTCTGTGAGCATTTCTGGTGTCATTTCTGGCTTGAAGGCAGCATGGAGCCATGTTGGGTCTTTTCCCCGGAATTCAGAGGATTGTTTTTGGCAAAATTCTGAGGGTTTGGGGGTTTAGGGCCCATTACTGGAGAAGCTGGAGAGCTGGAGGTTTCAAGGTACTGTGTGCTGTACTCCTCTTATTTCTGCTTCCCTCTCCACTTTTGGTGATTTTTAGCACCTTAAAATGTGCTGAGGAACCTTGCCCCAAGATTTCTGTAAGTTCAAGCTTTCCAATATTGTAGTTTCGGCATTCGCAGCTGTAGGCAGGAACATAACCTATGGAAAAAATGAGGGCTTCCTGTGACTAAAAATTTATGAAATTAGTTTAAAACAGCTGAAAACACTTTCCCCCACAAGGCCATTGGTATGAAAGTATAAAAAACAATGGGCTTTTTGATTTGTGATATTTTGATTTGAAGAGTGAGAACTATTTTTTGTTTTTTCCACACAGTAGCTCCCTGGGTAGTTGTAAACACAAGGGCTTTTCAAAACCAGGTTGTGATATGCAGCTGGAATCTTCCATATCACCACTACCACCACCACCACCACCAAAACCAAAAAGCCAAACAAGTATTTGTAAGCCTCTTGGCTATGCTTAATGAAGCTTTTAGAACTCAACCAGCATGTTTTGTGAGTGTGTGCAACAAAAAGATCCCTTAGAAGGGATAAATGAAAAATGTTATTCTGTCTATTTAAAAAAAAATGTGTTGGCTTGGAGAACTTCCTTAAGCTCCCACTAATAATACTAAATGGGTGATGGAGGCAGGCTATGTGTTTGCAGTTATTGCAGTTAGTTTTTCTTAGTTTGGCATTAAAGTTAAAGGTCACTTATCTGTTTCTGTTCTTTTTATTTTATTCTCCACTGCACAGACTATACCTTGAAAGACATGTTTGTGTCAGGTACTGGCCTATTTGCCACTCTCTAGGGATTTCAGAAAGGAGATCCTAACTCTGTCAAATGTTCTGACCTTTTCTTCTTCTCACGAGCTGCTTCTCTCACGACTAAAGCAGCTAATCAATCTTAATTCCATAATGCCTTAGAAGGAATATTAGTCCTTCAGCAAGGAATGCTATTTTTTGGCGTTTACACTCTTCATAAAATCTCTTACTACTACCTTTCAATTCTTGGTGACAAATTATCTTTTAACCTACTTCACTGCTATTTTTTGATATCGAGGAAGAATATATCAAGCCATAGAATCACATTAACGTGTTTTTAAAAGGTGATTTAAATGTAGTAATGGACGCTCCCCCAGGTTTGAACTGGATTGCTCAGATGAAACTGAGCTGTTTTTCTCCAGTTGGGAAACAGCTTGATTCATTCATTCAGCTTGATACATTCAACAACATGAATTGTTGTGTCCTGCAGTTATGGGAAGATGCTTGGGCACCTGGCTGCATGGAAGGCAGGGAAAAAATTGAATTATTTTCCAGCTTGGATTCAAATCTAAGCTAAGAAGAATTCAAAGCCATAATACTAATGTTGCATTTGAGGTGAATCAAATTCATATATCTGAATCTGGAAATGTGAGTCTTAGTAATATCTCAATTTAAAGTGCAGGTGCCAATGCAGAGAGGTAAACAATGACATGGCAATATATTGGTGCATGTGGGCACCTGAGTTTGAAAGGATTTTCTCAGATTTGAACAGAATTCAAAATACGTTGATAATGAAAAAATATGCACGTACTGCAACTCTATCTTTCCATCGCTTTATGAATAGTAGCTTACAATAGTGGCATGTGAAATTCTGTAATAGTAAAAATTAATGAAGACAGAACTGCTTCTGAGCATATGATGATTGCCTTTAGCACAGAGTGAGATTGTTCACATGACCCAGCAGGTGGGTGGGGGGCAGACAGATGGTGGGAAGGCTTTTTTTTCATTCACCTTCCCCCAGACAATTGCAAAATGTTGGTGGGAGCGCCACCCACACTCCCACATAATCTGTGTTCAGGCCTAATCCTGGCAGTTCTCTTGTGCAGCCCCTAGCCTGGGGTAGGCTGCATGAGAAAACAGCCTCTGTTTAAGTAAGCGAAAATACTTAAACTGCAACGGGTGCAGCTTCTAATGATCCCAGCTCCTTTCACTTAGTAACCACTAAGTTGTGGTTAGATGACCTCCTAAATGATACACCTTCAGATCCTGTAAAATTGAGGCAACAATTGGTCAAAGTGCAGAAGGCACAGGCGTTTAGAGAGGATGCCACCTTGGACTCTATTAGGTACACATCTTGTGTGGCTGTGGCATCAGTCTTGGGGCGCTGTCACCTGTGGCTGAAACATTGGTCAGTGGACAACATGTCGAAGAATAATCTCACTGCAGTGCCATATCATTCAACGAAGCTTTTTGGAGAGGACGCATTGAAGTGCCTTAACTCTCCCACCAAGTTCATTAGTGTTGAAGGGAGATGGGTCTCATTAGTGTTGAAGGCAGATGGGTTGCAGCAATCTCCTTTATCCAATATTTTTCAGGAAATGGGTAGTAAGGGTTGCAACCTTTTTGCCCTTCTTATCTACAGACATTAGCATGAGATAATGCTATGAAATACATCATCTGCTGAAATCTGCAGAGCAAACTACTTTTACAAACAGAAGAGAAGGCCAGACTATGTTTCCTATGTACACTCAGCATGCAAGGATCTGAAACTTCAAATAAAATCACAAGTTGTTCTAGTAAGAACTAATCTGCCTACTTTCCTTTCACTATTTCTACTAATGGATTAAATTTGGTTTAAATCAAGGTCCACAAGTTAGATCTCTTGCATCACAAATGTTCATACGTCCACCATCTTGGATCGGAGTGGATGACATCATTACAAACTACAAAAAAAGCCAAAAAGATATCTCATTAAATTTCCAATAGATAAAGAAAGACCAAATTAAGATAAAAAATACTGTTGTGAAATATATACAATATAAATCAATTAGATATACATAATACAATGGTATATAGCAACAATAAATTCCACAATAGAAATAATCATATAAATAATAAAGTCCACAGACTGTATATTATGAACAAAGCACATGTAGTGTACAACAAAGTTTCTAGTAAAGACATCCACATACACTACGGTGACTCAGTGAACCTCTGTATTGAAAGAACTCTTAATCAAGTGATGATGGACTTAAATATTGTGTGTTGCCATAAATCAATGTATTGACATTTCTTGATATTAAAACTGAGAGAGGAGAGCTGGTCTTGTGGTAGCAAGCATGACTTGTTCCCTTAGCTAAGCAGGGTCCACCCTGGTTACATGTGAATGGGAGACTTGATGTGTGAGCACTGCAAGATATTCCCCTTAGGGGATGGAGCCGCTCTGGGAAGAGCAGAAGGTTCCAAGTTCCCTCCCTAGCTTCTCCAAGATAAAGAATTCCCGCTGAGAGAGATTCCCACCTGCAACCTTGGAGAAGCCACTGCCAGTCTGTGAAGACAATACTGAGCTAGATAGACCAATGGTCTGACTCGGTATATGGCAGCTTCCTGTGTTCCTAAAACTGGTTGTTTTGTCAATTGTCGCAGAACCATTCCTGTTTCAGTAAAATTGGAACTGAAGAAATAGTATTGTGCTGTCTCTTCTGATTATTTCTCAAGAATGCCCTTGTATAGATGGTGCAGAGCTAGTGTAAGTGGACATCTTTACTAGAAACTTGGTTATAGACTACTTGTGCTCTGTCCATGTCCATGTACTTTATTATTTATGTGATTATTTTAATTGTGGAATCAATAGATTCCACAATAGATGGCACACAACACTTACCTGTGTGCCATAGGGGTGTGCAAACAGGTTCAACATTGAACAGGTTCAACAATGAACCGGATCGTTTTGACAGTTTGGGGTCGAACCAAACCACCCCCTGTTCAGTCTGACCCCAAACTGAACACCCCAATAGTTCGTGGACTATTTTAGTTGCATTTTTTTTAACCTTTACTCCCCTCAGGAGAGTTCCAGGAGCCAGCGGGGTGTGTTTGTCTGTGGAGGCTCCCCTCCCCCACCAGCCTTCCTCATGTCCCCCTTGGCCGTTTTGGCTGCTCTTCAGCTGTTCTGTGGCCCAGGCCACACAGAGTGAGCAGGTGCACAGACTCCATAATGGCCACTGTGCTGCCTGGTGAAGGTCAAAAACTAGCCAAAGAGTGGCCGAACCAGCCGAGGGGGACATAAGGATGCCAGAGTGGGGAGGGGAAACCTCTGCTGAGCCCCCTGTCACCTCCAGGAACTTCCCCGAGGAGAGTAAAGGTTAAAAAAAATTAAACTAAAATGGTCCGTGAGTCCCCCCTCCCCCGACTGAACTGAACTGGCGGGGTTCAAGGGGGTGCCAGACCAAACTGTCCAGGTTTGGTTCGAGGCCAGTCTGGCCTCAAAATGGACTGGGCCAGCCAGTTCCATGCACATCCCTAGAGTGCTGTCTTGAATCAGGGTGAATGACATCATCACAAACTATGCCAATGAGGCGTTCCTATGTGTCCCTACAGCTGCAGCAAATTTGGTTCAAATCAGTTAGGCAATACACAAGTTAGCGCATTTGGGCCTCAAAAGTTTACATGTCCACCATCTTGAATCATGGTGGATGAAATCATCACAAACTACTTAGTTGAATGTTCCTATGTGTCCCTACAGGTATAGCAGATTTGGTTCAAATCGATTAGTCGGTTTACAAGTTAGCCCACTTGCACCTTTACGCATCCACTATCTTGAAGCAGGGTGGATGACATCATCACAAACTATGCCATTCAGGTGTCCCTACAACTGTAACTGAATTGGTTCATATTGGTTCAGGCATTGTGAAGTTGATATGGGGGGCACACACATGGACACATGAAATGCCGGGTGATCTTATAAGCCCACAGGAAAGTAGGCTAAAAAACAGACAATCATAAGAACAAAAACATACATGAGAAATAAAATATGAAAAACTTTAAATTTGAGTGTGTTTTTATCTAGCATGTTTTTTATCTTTTTATGAATTTTAAATGTTTATATTTTGTATTATGTTTTTAATTTTGTAAACTGCCTTGAGATTTTATATTAAGCGTTATATAAATTAATTAATTAGATAGATAGATAGAGTGCTTGATTCAATGAATCATATATAAATGATAATAATAAATAATAATCTTATATGAGAAAACTAATATAGAACAAGAAATGTGATAAATAGTATATGGCCAAGTAAAACACTACATGATACAGTTCATGATATATACATTGTTATAACACATAACTTATTACACAACAGAAACCCAGTGAATAACTGGTTCAAAAAACTTTTTCAAGTATCCAAGTGTAAGTCCCAAACTATTTATTGTAAAAGTAGGCAATATCTTCAATATGAGTAAAAAAATAATGTAGAAAAACCTTGAAAATATCGAATGAATCCTCTTCTAAGTAAACTCTCAAATTGTTTCCTGTATAGACACACTATTACACAGTTATATAGTTCTCACATTGCCAAACTCTTTTGCAAACGGAGTTCCTTTCCCCCCCCTTTAAATAGATGAAATTTGCCCTTGTAGATTTTTTAATGTGGGTCAGACCAACAGACTTTTAAGGATTTGAATTATAGAACACAAAGCAATATTGGAACTATGAATATGGAGGCTCTTCTTATGGCTCATTTTGTCAAATATAGACATTTGTGTGAAACAATTAGATTTTTTGCTATAAACAAAATGATGGATAATACAAGAAAGGGTGAAGATTTAAAATTGATTCAAAGGAAAACTTTTTTGATATTCACTCTCAAGTCTACCTCACCTATGGGTCTCTTTGAGCAATTAGACTTAGCAGTATATTCATAATAGACCTATTATGAATACATGTGAGAGATTGGTTTTTTAAAACATATGAAAACCTTTCTTATTTGTTAAAGTATTTGGATCTGGTTAATAGATTCTACATAATTGATATATAGGCCTTTTTTCCTGTTGGCATGTGACCATAGTGCATTATTTCGTTATTTTAAAAGAACACTTGAGACTGGATTTACTAACAAATTGCCTTTATCTTTTTAAAAACTTTGGGTCAGTTAAGTAGATTTCACACAGCTGATATAAATAGGCCCTTCTTATTTGTGAGCTTAGTATCCCAGAGACTTTTAGCAAGAGTGGGATGAGATATTTTTCATACTTGATGAGAAGATTATACAAATTTTGTAGTTATCATGTCTTGCTTTTGAGAAGATACATTTAGATGGGTTTCATAGATAGATAAGGATTGTATATAATTTGATGACTGTTTAAGGAGTTTGTGAACCATTCATAGGGGACTAACATCTGTGTAGATTTAGTCACTTTGTAGTAGTGCCTCAGTCCATGGAATGAAATTTATTGTTTTTGTCACCAAATTTTAACATGATTTTTAAATAATTTGATTTTTTTTTTAGACTATTGAGGTATGACATATTTCTTAGGTGATATGTGAATTTTATCTGTTCAAAGAAGAAAAGATTTGGACTTGCTTACTTTTATTAAAAAGCAGAGATCCTATTGCCATAACAAATCAGAATCATGAGAGGGAAAGCTGCATTCCCAGACCCTCATTATACATCACTTCCAGCTAGAAAATATAACTAGTGGAGCATCTTCCCAAATTAAAGTGTTTCATAGGATGAAAAGTTTCATAGGATGCATCAGTTTCAGACTGAAGCCATTTCTTCAGCCACTGATGATACTACGATACCCCAAAGATCCTATGGTTTTCTCAGGAGTTCATGTACATAACATGGAAGACAAAGCAGGGAAAGGAAGCCTTTTACAAAGAAAAGCAGCCACTGACACAGCTTCTGCCCCCTCACTGATGGTTGCAAAATGGAAGTTATTAAAAAGACAATGCTCCTGCCTGCCTGATAAGTGCAAACGTTGAGGGGAATGTGAGGATGAATTAGTGGGAGGTCTGAGGTGTCAGAATGAAATGGAAGCACTCTTGGAGCTTTGAATCATAGCCATCTCCAAAGTACTGAGGTGAGCTCCAAATCTAATCCACAATCATGCTTCACAAGGTTGTATAGGCCCCTTTTGCTATAGCAAAAGTATCTCCTCTGGAGAATAAATTGTTGCATGGAAAGTGATTTGTAAGTCATACTGTGGCCCACAGCTCAGCATGTCTGTAGAGACTGAAGAATAGGCAATAGTGGCTATTTTAATTGAAATTTTAGTCACTATTGTCCTTATCAAATCATTAGCATGTTTATTGGGAAAAAGCTGTATTTGTTTTCAGTGGAGCTTACTCCAAGCAAAGGTGCTTACGAGTGCAGTGTATGGAACCAAGTGCTAATGAGTAAGTCTTTCCAAATTCAGGTATATCTAGCTGAAAATAAAGTTTTATCTCAGGTCTGCTGAATGAACAAGTGACTTCCAATCCACGTTCCTTAATTATCTCAACATGACTCTGTGGTCTTCCAAAGTTATTACATGTTCATTAAATTTTCTGTTTTACAACTGCATAGTGCAGTTGACCTGCATTGTGTATAATGGAACTGCTCTCAGGGAGAAGGAGATTTTATAAGGCAACAAACATGTCAAAAGGCTCATGAAATACTGACAGGGTAGTGACTCTAAAACATAATACATCATATTCTAGAACTTTGGTGGCTTTTCAGGAGGTTGAAAAAAGGTATAAGTATAGCAGTGTTTTGTGCTCAAAATATATTTAAATATGTAAGTTTGGAACTTGAAGCATTTGACTTTTCAACTGAACATTACTGAAATCTCTGGCCTCCTTCATATGGCATTTCTGAATACAGTAAATTCTGGGTCCGATTCAGTCATAAGAACATCCCTGCTGGATCAGGCCCAAGGCCCATCTAGTCCAGCATCCTGTTTCGCACAGTGGCCCACCAGATGCCGCTGGAAGCCACAGACAGGAGTTGAGGGTGTGCCCTCTCTCCTGCCATTACTCCCCTGCAACTGGTACTCAGAGGCATCCTGCCTTTGAGGCTGGAGGTGGCCCACAGCCCTCTGACTAGTAGCCATTGATAGACTTCTCCTCCATGAAGTCATCCAAACCCCTCTTAAAGCCATCCAGGTTGTTGGCTGTCACCACGTCCTGTGGCAGAGAGTTCCACAAGTGGATCACGTGTTGTGTGAAAAAGTACTTCCGTTTGTTGGTCCTAGACCTCCTGGCAATCAATTTCATGGAGTAACCCCTGGTTCTAGTGTTGTGTGAGAGGGAAAAGAATTTCTTTCTCTCCACTTTCTCCACACCATGCATGATTTTATAGACCTCTATCATGTCTCCCCGCAGTCGTCTTTTTTCTAAACTAAAAAGCCCTAGGTGTTGTCGTCTTGCCTCATAAGAAATGTGCTCTAGGCTCCTGATCATCTTGGTTGCCCTTTTCTGTACCTTCTCCAGTTCAACAATGTCCTTTTTAAGATGTGGTGACCAGAATTGTACGCAGTACTCCAAGTGTGGTTGCACCATAGTTTTGTATAAGGGCATTATAGTGTTAGCCATTTTATTTTCAATCCCCTTCCTAATGATCCCTAGCATGGAATTGGCCTTTTTCACAGCTGCCTCACATTGAGTCGACACTTTCAACGAGCTGTCCACCACGACCCCAAGATCCCTCTCCTGGTCCATCACCAACAGCTCGGATCCCACCAGCATATACTTGAAGTAGGGGGTTTTCGTCCCAGTGTGCATCACTTTACACTTGCTAACACTGAACCGCATTTGCCATTTTGTCGTCCACTCACCCAGTTTGGAGAGATCCTTTTGGAGCTCCTCACAATCCGTTTTGGATTTCACTACCCAGAAGAGTTTGGTATCATCTGCAAATTTGGCCACATCACTGCTTACCCCTGCTTCTAGATCATTTATGAATAAATTAAAAAGCACCGGTCCCAGTACAGATCCCTGGGGGACCCCACTTCTTACTTGCCTCCATTGTGAAAACTCTCCATTTATACCTACCCTCTGTTTCCTGTGTTTCAACCAGTTAGCAATCCACACATGTACTTGTCCCCTTATCCCATGACCGCTAAGTTTCCTCAGGAGTCTTCCTCAGTCACCAACCAACATGACATCCATAAATATGTAGATTGTGCAGAAGAGCCAGAGCATACATTTGAACATGATGTATCCATGCTCTACACATGTAGGTTCTCTCCATGTGATCTATACTCTGCATTGTTCCAGGATACAGACACTTACCGTTCAGTGGACCTGCTCCCCACTTCATGAGTTTCTTGTGCCCAATTTATGATTTGCATAGAACTTCTTTCAGTCTCGCTCCTCTCCTTTCTCCAAATCATCCTAGTAATATTCATTGTCATTCCTAATCCTATTCACACACTGGGTCTGCTTTAGCCAAATCAGTTACTTGCTATTCTGCTTGCCACATTCTTAAATTATGCCTTCCTGTTTAAGTGAAGGGGGGGAAATATCTGAGTTTCCCCCAGGAAGTATCCAAAGGGAGTGCAGGATAGGTCTGTGCCTAGTAGTGAACCTTCCTTTGGACTAAAGGCATATGTAGGAATCATATCAAATCTATTGCTGATAGAATGTTGTTAGTAATATAGTGTGGATCACTTTTCTTCTTAATGTATTGCATTAGACAAACATACTTGCAAAGGAGTCTTTGATTCAGGGGTAGACTTTTGGTAGCTGCTCCACCCCACCCCACCCCACCAGACCCTTGTGAGCTACCAGCATGAAATATTGGTTTGAGAAGGCAGAACCAGTCACAAAATGGCAGTGTTTACAATCATTTACATCAACAGAATAAAGAATTTGAACATCAAACTCCATAAATGCCTTCCCAGTTTTCCTGGAGGATTGGAAAGAAGCACAAGAGGATGCTTTGTGTGGGAAAAGAAACTGGAAAGAAGAAGCACCTTAAGAACAAGATATTAACAAGTTGTTCTAGTAAGGACTAATCTGCCACTTTCCCTACAACTGGACTAAATTTGGTTCAAATTGAGGTCCACAAGTTATACCTCTTGCTCCTCAAATGTTCACGTGTCCTCCATCTTGGACTGGGGAGAATGGCATCATTACAAACTATGCCATTGAGGTATTCCTGTGCATCACTCACTGCAATTGTACCAAATTTGGTTCAAATTGGTTAGACAGTCCACAAGTTGGAGCAGTTGCACCTCAAATGTTCACACGTATACCATCTTGGATCGGGGTGAAGGTCATCATCACAAATTACACCATTGTGGCATCCCTATGTGTCCCTACAGCAGTAGCACATTTGGTTCAAATCAGTTAGGCAGTTCACAGGTAGGGTTGTACATTTTGGGGTTTTTTTCTGTTCTGTTTTTGGCCTGAATCCAAAATACCCCATTTTGTTCTTTGTTCGAAATCAGCCAAGCTGAAACACCCCAATTTTGTTCTTTGTTCAAAATTGCAAAATCTGAATCCTAAACATTTTGTATTTTTTTTAAAAATGGCCCTGAGGCAAAACTAGTGGGTAGTGGTGGTAGTGCCCAATGGGCGGTAGCTACAACCCAAATTTCAGAGGAACTGGGCAAAAGGCTGATTTTTGGCGAATTTTTGAAGTTTAAGATTTTCCCATAGGAAATAATGGAGGTTGCAGCAAAAGTATAGCTTCATGTCAGGGGGAAAGGGGGTGGTCCAGAGCAGAGTAGTGTGGGTGGTAGCACCCAGTGGGGGCAAGGAAGCTGCCAGAATTATTTCAAAGGAATTGGGCAGAGGACTGGTTTTTAAAGATTTAATGGAGTTTAGGCATCTTTAAGGTTCTTCCCCATAGGGAATGATGAGGTTTCAGCTGCCCCATAACTGCACTTTGGGGGCACCAGAGTGGCCCAGAGCAAGTGGTAGTGTAGCGCACATAGGGTGCCAACCACCCCCATGGGTTGCTAGCCCTTGGGGTACTGGGTTCTGTTGTTTCTGAGATGTTTTGAGTCTCATATGCTACCAGAGAATCTACAGGCTGGGCTCAGGCTGGCAACAAGGCAGGCATAGGCAATGACATGGCGTCTCTCAGGGAGGTGAAAAAAATTCTTCTGGAACAAAAAAGCAATGCAGCAGATAAATCCATTTCCAGACTGGCATGCAGTAGCCATAGCAGGCTGGCATTGTCACAAACTATGCCATTGGGGCATCCCTATGTGTCCCTAGAGCTGTAGAAAATTGGGTTCCAATTGGTTAGGTGATTCACAAGTTAATGCATTTGTACCTCAAATGTTCACGTGTCTGCCAGCTTGGATCATGGTGAATGATACCATCACAAATTACACCATTGTGGCATCCCTATGTGTTCCTATAGCTGTGGCAAATTTGGTTCAAATCGGTTAGGTGGTTCACAAGTTAGCCCACTTGTGCCTCAAAAATTTATACATCTTCCATCCTGAATTGGGGTGGATGACATCATCACAAACTATGCCATGGAGGTGTCCCTGTGTGTCACTCACTACAACTGTACCTATTTTTTTTCAAATCGGTTAGGCCTCCACAAGTTAGCCCACTTGTGCCTAAAATGTTTATGTGGCTGCCATCTTGAATTGGGGTGGATGACATCATCACAGACTACATCACTGAGGTGTCAATATGTGTCCCTACAACTGTACCCGATTTGGTTCCTATTGGTCCAGGTATTGCAAAGTTGATGGGGGAAAAATATTGTATATTTTCATATATTCCACATTGTATTCTATGCTATGTATGGCAACAGCATATCCAACAAGTGGATGCAACATACATACAGGTGCTAAAGTGTTTAGTTTTTATTGAACTTTAAAAGAATCTTGCTAGCTATGAGGCAGAACTTAGCTACATTATAGGATCTAAAGTCATTCTGATCTGTCAAGAGGAAATTAAGATAAAAAGAATCAGTACAGCTTGGATATGCGCTAATATACGGAGAGATAAGTTTATGCCAAATGTCACAATAGTACTGACAGTACAAGAGCAAATAAGCCATCGTTTCAATCTGACTTAGCCACAGGGGCAAATATGCTCTTCGTATGGGATTTTTAAATATCTTCCTTCCATCATAGCTGTGCGAGGCATTGCATTGGGTCAGTGTCAGAGCTCTGTGGTATTTTGGGCCTGTTAACTGGTTTAAATAGTTGGCAGGGGTAACGCTCAAAATTTGATTGCCCCCAAACCCAGCAATTGGAATGGAGCCCTGAACAATTTGCCACTCCATATCATAAACATTTCCCCTTATTTTGACTCTGGCGCTTTCATAACCCAACTATAGCAATGTGGGGGGCGGGGGGAGCCATAATAATAGAGACTTTGCTCCACCCTTTCCCCCCTACCTTGAGGGATAGAAGTCCTTTAACACAAGTGGAGCTAAACCAGTGGGATGAAAAAGAATTCAAAAATAATAATCCAAGCTCTAGCTTCCACTTTGAACAACCCTGCTTCCAGCCATAGAACAGCCCTAGGCACACAGCTGGGAACCTGAAATGTATTCTTCAGGAAATTGGATTGAACTGCTTCTAAAGGTAAAGTGTGCCGTCAAGTCAATTTTGACTCCTGGTGCCCACAGAGTCCTGTGGTTTTCTTTGGTAGAATACAGGAGGGGTTTACTGTTGCCTCCTCCCATGCAGTATGAGAGGATTTCTTTAAACATCTTCCTATATTGCTGCTGCCCAATATAGTTCCAGCAAGGATTTGAACCAGCAACCTTCTGCTTCTAGTTTAGAAAAATTAGAGCATATGCACAGCTGTACTCCCTACAAGAGCTGTGCTCGAACAAGGGAGAAGGGTAGACACACACTGTGTAAAACATCACAGCACCTTGTCAGAGCAAAAGAAGAAGGGGAGGTCACACACACACACACACACACACACACACACACACACACACACACACACTTAAGTTTTGGCTATTGGTGCTGCATCTTGAAACAAAGGATGGGACATCATTTGACCCTTTGCCTTATTTACAAAAAGGCCTTGGGCCAGCCCTGAAAACAGAATCATAAGAATCGTAGAATTAGGATTGTGCACATAACCGGCTGGCCCAGTTTGGTTTGAGTCTGAACCGGACCCAAACCAGACTGGGCCAGTTCAATCCAGCACCCCCTCAAACCCACCTCCTTTTGTTCCAGACCAGTGGGAGATTCGCAAATCCCCCGCCCCCTAAAGAAATAAATTATTATCACTTACCCCCTCCAGGGAGCTTCCTCTAGGTGACAGGGGAATTCACTGGGGTTCCCCCTCCCCCTGCCAGCCTCCTTGCCACCCTAAGTTGCCATCCTTGCCATCCCAGGCCATACAGAGGCTCATTGTGCAGGCATGGTGGCCTCCAAAATGGCCACCGCGCCAGAAAGGGAAGACCCGAATGGGCTGAAAAGCTGGCCGAACTGCTGGTTAGGGTGGCAAGGAGACCGGCAGGGTGTTGGGGAACCCCTGCAGACTTCCTCATGCTACCTAGAGGAAGTCCCCGGGAGGGGTTAAATGATAAACATAATTGGGGGGAGGATTCGTGAAACCCCCACCGGTCCGATGGGGGTAAGTGATGAAAATAAAATATTTGAAGGGCAAAAGATGCATTTGAAGGGGACCAAACCGGGGGCGGGGGCTAGTTTGACCCCGAACACGTTTGACGTTGAATCTGTTTGCACACCACTACCTAGGCCCATATCATATTAATCACAGGTTAAGATTAATAATCAACAAAAAGAAGTTTAAAACAATTCTTTCTTCTTTGTTCTTTTTATTAAAGTTAACCATGGGCAGCTTAATCTGTCATATGGAGTCAAGGTTTATTTTGATTTAGGTTTATTTAGCAAACTGGAATTTGTCCCACAATCAAACTTGGTTTGTTTACTACATCTCAATTTGATTGGGTCCCACACCTCCTGGCCTCCTTTGAAGTGCTTTGATTCTATCCAAGCCTCGTCAGCTACTCTCTCACTATTGTTCCCAATTAGAAAGGCAGTGTAGATTATAAGCATGGGCTCCTTTGGAAACATAGAAACAACTATAAATTCTTGCCCCCTCTACAAACACTGAACAAGCAAAATCACCATTGTCCTGCTCACTGCTCTGGGGGATAGATTTCACCATTAAGTAGCTATTTTAAAACAATCTCTCCCTCCCCAGGAATAAATTGAACATCCCTCTGCCCTGACAAACTTGTTCTTGCAATACATGCATGTCTCTTTTAAAACAGTGAGCAGAATCCAGACTAGTGCTACACGAGGTGAAGACTGCTTCATCAACACAATGGGAGTGGGGTTATTATTGCTGATCCTCTCTGTTGACCCCAGTATTACATAGAAATATGGCCCTGGGGATCTCTCAGCTTTCAGAGACATGTTTTCAGAGGCATTTGGGGCAGCAGAGAGAATGCATGTGATCAGGTGAAGACCTTTCTGTTCACTCAGGCTTTTAAAAACTGATTTTTAAAATTGATTTTTAAAAAAGTTTTTAAAATGTTATGTATTATATTAAAAGAGCCCCTGGTGGCGCAGTGGTAAAACTGCCGCCCTGTAACCAGAAGGTTACAAGTTTGATCCTGACCAGGGGCTCAAGGCTGACTCAGCCTTCCAGCCTTCCGAGGTCGGTAAAATGAGTACCCAGAATGTTGGGGGCAATATGCTAAAAAATCATTGTAAACTGCTTAGAGAGCTCCGGCTATAGAGCGGTATATAAATGTAAGTGCTATTGCTATTTTGTATTTTTTTGTTTTGTTTTGTGCTGTGATTTGTTCATTGTGTTTATATCTTTTTATTGTATGTTTTTAATGGTGTGTTGTGAGCTGCCGATAGAACAATTTGTTATGTGGCAGCTAACAAATAAAGTTCTTCTTCTTCTTCTTCTTCTTCTTCAATAAAAATTGCCCCTCCCCCATTTTGTGAATGGAACATTCTTCCCCTCATGCAGCATTAGTCTGGATGCTGATCAAAGTGTGTGTAATTAGTAAAATGACAACAACTCTGCTTACAATCCTTTCTTCATCCCTTCTATGCCTTCTATGATGTCTTGTTTCATAAGCTAAATACCATGGCTTATTTTACATGTGTGCGTTTTCACATACGTGCACAAACAGAGACAGAGATAGGTAAAGAAAGCAATCTGCAGGGCTGGATTACTGGCCAAGAATGAAGCAATGACCTCATCTGTGACTGGAGAAAGAAACAGCAAGAGGCACTACCTAAAGATGCTCTGTTTCCCAGCTTTTCTAGGCTTGTATCTCTGCACATGATGGCCCTGAGTGGGTAGTACTACTGAAACAAACTTAATTTAAACTTAGATCGTTGGTTCAGACATCATGTGATCCTGTGAAGTAGAAGCTAACTTAGGGTTAGAAGCTTGAACGTAGGGTTCAAATCGTAGTTTGATGGCCTTAAGTAAATGTAAGTTTGTTGCCAGCATGGGTTTGGACAAGCAAATAAACCGAAATTGAACAAAATATAACTTGATTCCGTGTATAGGGTGATGATCGCTTTCAAGTCTGGGATAATCTGGAAATTCAAAATTGATTCCATGTAACATGTGAACCTACACCATTTGTTAGTCTAGTACAGTAGCAGTTTTTAGTAATGATAAAAATATAATTAGAAACTTTTTTTGTTGAATGTGTTCAGCTTGAAACAGAAGGCTTTGGGGAAAATGTTTCAGATCACCATGACCTCTCTCTTATTTTTTGCAGCCATATGTTTGGTCTGTGCTATCCTTATGAAACCATTGAGGTAAGAGCAGGATCAGGAGGCAATGCATCCTGCCTTCAGTCTGGCATCTTCTGAGAATGATATTGAAAGAGCACTGGAAAAAGCTCTAGTAGTTCAGAGCTGAACTATGACCCTTCTTTTAAATATCATCAAATTGCTCTCCCTCAGTTTTTCAGTTTGTGAGAGGAGTAGCAAACTCGAGGGATGACTCTGGTTCTGCAATATTGACAAATACAACTTTACAAGGACCAACCCAATTATGCACAGTGCTTTAAAGATAATTCAGCTATTAATTTAAGTATATTTTCACTGCAGTTTCTGCACAGCAGCTGTAAGCTTTATACACTTGACCCTAAAATCTTTCTCCAGTGCTCATCGTCATGGTATCACACAAAGCTTATTCTCTGCATTTTGCAATTTGAAGAGGGAGAAGAAGAAAACAAGCTCTCCGACCAGCTCTTTGGAATAAGGGTGGGGGGGAGATGAATTGAGGGGGCATATCAGTCTTGATCATGAATTTTCAATATTGATTGTGTGATGTACAAAATGCACAATTCTCCCTTGTACTCTGGAGCTCATTTTCTCCGTAATAACATGTTACTGCTGTCAGCTGTGATTCTAAAAGCAGTTGATTGGTCTGAGCTATGCTGACTTCCAAGATGTTCTCTTTGAACAACCACTTTGAAGAATGAACCTTTTGTCAGATACTTAATGTATGTCACCAAATGTATCTACCACAGCATGAGAAGTACCTCTTTTCTGAACACTTCAGCCAAATGATATTTCTTCTGCTTGTAATAGTAGTCTGATGTGAGATGAGTCTCATTTCTTTGCTGCTACAAAAATGGAAAGCTTCATTTTAACCCGCAGCGCAATAACATAGGAACTTGGGAAGCTGCCTTATAGCAAATCAGACCATTGGTCCATCTAGCTCAGTATTGTCTTCACTGAATGGCAATGGCTCTTCAAGATTTCAGGAAGGAGTCTTTCCCAGCCCTACCTGGAGATGCCAGGGACTGAACCTGGGATCTTTTGCATGCAAGCATGCAGATGCACTTCCACTGAGCTATGACCCCCCACTCCCCTAAGGGGAATCTGATGTGGTCACATGTGGTCACATGCGGTCACCCATCCAAATGCAAACCAGGGTGGACTCTGGTTAGCATAGGGGACTATTTATGCTCACTACCACAAGACCAGCTCTCTTCCCCAAATAATCTTTATGTAGATCTTCTGTATATACAATCATGCATATAGGAATGCCTAGTTGCATGTGATTTTACCCACCTAATTAAAATACACCTGCTCTGTCTACTGCTGCCCTCTGAGATTAATTAGGTGTGCAGGTGGGAGGACTTCTCAGTTGTCACTCAGGGTTCTCAGATTCCCTCCCTCAACAGGTTCATACTGCCCCAATCCTCCCACCTTTCAGGCATTTAAATTCAAGAAAGCCATAACAGGGAAGAAAACTTCCTTCTGAAATTGGAAGGCCAATCCAAATGAAGAGAACAAAAAGGAACACAAATATGGCAAAAGAAATGCAAGATGATAATAAGGGAGGTGAAAAGAGTGTTTGAGGAACATTTAGCAAAAGCATCAAGTAGAATAACAAAAACTTCTTTAAATATATGATATGCAGGAAACCTGCCAGGGAGGCTGTTGGACCATTAGACAATGAGGTAGTGAAATGGATTATTAAGGAAGATATGGAGGTTGCAGAGAGGCTAAATGAGTTCTTTCATCTGTCTTCATGGCAGTGGATGCTAAGCATATACCTGTTCCTGAACCAGGCTTTTCGGGGATGAAGGCTAAAGAACTGAATCAGATAGAAGTGACAAGAGATGATGTTCTAAACTGTCTGGAAAAACTGAAAACTAGCAAATCGCTAAAGCCAGATAGCATGCATCTAAGAGTTTTCAAATGTGAAATTGCCGACCTCCTTGCTAAAATATATAACATTATCCCTGCAATCAGGCTATGTATCGGAGGACTGGAAAGTAGCCACTGTAACACCAATTTTCAAAAAGGGATCCAGAGGCGATCTGGGAAATTACAGGCCATTTATCTTAATGTCTGTTACAGGCAAATTGATATAAAGCATTATCAAGGATAAAATTGTAAAGCACATAGAAGAACAGGCCCTGCTGGGGGAGAGCCAGCATAGCTTCTACAAAGAGAAATCTTGCCTCACAAAACTTTTGGAGTTCTTTGGGAGTGTCAACAAGTGTGTGGATGAAGGTGATCCAGTTGACATAGTATACCTGGACTTCCAAAAAGCTTTCGACACAGTTCCTCATCAAAGACTCCTGAGGAAACTTAGCAGTCATGGGATAAGGGGACAAGTACATGTGTGGATTGCTAACTGGTTGAAGGACAGGAAACAGAGGGTAGAGATAAATGGAGAGTTTTCGCAATGGAGGGAAGTAAGAAGTGGGGTCCCCCAGGGATCTGTACTGGGACCGGTGCTTCTTAATTTAATCATAAATGATCTAGAAATAGGGGTAAGCAGCGAGGTGGCCAGATTTTCAGATGATACCAAATTCTTTCAGGTAGTGAAATCCAAAATGGATTGTCAAGAGCTCCAAAAGGAACTCTCCAAACTGGGTGAGTGGGCAACAAAATAGCAAATGCAGTTCAGTGTTGGCAAGTGTAAAGTGATGCACATTGGGACCAAAAATCCCAACTTCAAGTATACGTTGATGGGATCTGAGCTGTCGGTTACTGACCAGGAGAGGGATCTTGGGGTCATGGTGGACAGCTCATTGAAAGTGTCAACTCAATGTGTGGCAGCTGTGAAAAAGGCCAATTCCATGCTAAGGATAATTAGGAAGGTGACTGAAAAGAAAACTGCTAATATTATAATGCCCTTATACAAACCTATGGTGCAATCACACTTGGAGTACTGTGTACCACTCTGGTCACCACATCTAAAAAAAGACATTGTTGAACTGGAAAAGGTGCAGAAGAGGGCAACCAAGATGATAAGGGGCCTAGAGCACCTTTCTTATGAGGCAAGGCTACAACACCTTGGGCTATTTAGTTTAGAAAAAAGATGACTGTGGGGAGACATGATAGAGGTCTATAAAATTATGCATGGTGTAGAGAAAGTGGATATAGAAAAATTCTTCTCCCTCTCACATAACACTAGAACCAGGGGCCATCCTATGAATTGATTGCCTTGAAATTTAGGACCAACAAACAGAAGTACTTTTTCACACAATGCATAATCAACATGTGGAATTCTCTGCCACAAGATGTGGTGACAGCCAACAACCTGGATGGCTTTAAGAGGGGCTTGGATAACTTCATGGAGGAGAGGTCTATCAACGGCTACTTGTCAGAGGGCTATATAATACTGCCGAGTACCAGTTGCAGGGGAGTAACAGCAGGAGAGAGGGCATGCCTTCAACTCCTGCCTGTAGGCTTCAAGTGGCATCTGGTGAGCCTGTTTCACTGTTTGAAACAGGATGCTGGACTAGATGGGCCTTGAGCCTGATTCAGCAGGGCTGGGGGAAGGGGAAACTTCTGCAGACCCCTCCCCCCACCACCTCCAGGAACTCTCCCAAGTGGAAATGATGTAAAACATGTTGGAGTTTTTTGCTAAAATTGTCCGCAACTCCCCCCCCCGAACATTCAGGTGTGTTCGTTCTGGGGTTGGACAGGGTGTGGTTCAGTTCAACCATGTACTGTCGAACTGAACCAGTTTGATGTTGAACTTGTTTGACGTCGGACCTGTTACACTCCCTTAGTTCTTATGTTTAATGCACTAAATACACATTTATTCTGTCAGACCTTTGGTGCTCTTCTTGGTGGGATTGTGAGATTTTTCATGCTGTCCTTGTAATTTATTGATCTGTTATTGTTGCCTGACTAGTGACTGGACTAGAACAGAAGAAGGAGAGGGAAGCAACCCTAGTGATGAGACTGTGGACTACTCCTGAGATCTTCAGAGAGAGAGGGGGGGCGGGGAGACGGAGAGACAGACAGACAGACAGACAGAGAGACTTTGGCAGTTGGAAAGGACTGGTTATTCGGAGGGAAAAGAAAAATGAGAATGGGAAAAGAGAGGAGAAAACATAGCAAAAATCAAAAGCAGTAGCCTTATTAAATCATTGTGGAATCTGACAATGTATTTGTATAAAGTGTCCCCAATTGTGTGACTACAAGGTCCACCTCCTGTGTTGATGCACTATGAAACTTCCCCCCCCCCCACTCTTTGTGGTCATTAGTCTACAGAGATAAGTGCTGTGCTTGTGGGGAGATTCTCCCTGTGATCAGAAATGTTGGGGCATCATGCCCCAGTGTTCTAATCATGGGGATAATCTCCCCATGAAGCATTTATTCTAACAAGACAAATGCTCTAACTTTAGAGAATGGGGGGCGGGCATAGTTTCAGGGCAGATCAGCATGGCAGACTGGGGGAAAAGACAGCTTGTGGCAGGCACTCAGGAATTCATAAACCCACCCGAGGTTACATAACAGGTTTTTCCTGAAATCTAGAGAACAACTTAGTGACTTCCCTGGTTTGGAGCGGCAACGCCCGAACCTGATTCTGCCAGAGCGGAAAACTCCATAGCATGTGATCCAGACTGGGTTTCTAAGCGGACTGCTGAATACAATCCCATTTATTTGATTCCTGCAATAAAGGATCCCAACAATATGTGCAGCATTTTGAAATATTGGCCTACAGAAAAAAAATGTGCCCTCCATTAATCAACAGCCTATAATTGTTTCTAGCATTGTGTGAGAGTTAAACAGTTGTAAATTTAGTGTTTATTTTCCCTTTTATTCTTCCAACCTCTATTATTAACCTCTACTGGCATCCTCATTAATCAGAATGTCAACTAATGCTTACTCAAAAGTAGGTCCCTTTAAGTTCATTAAAGCTTACTTCCAAGTAAGTGAGCATAGAACTGCAGCAACAGTATTGTAAAGTATATAATAAATAAATAAATAAATAAATAAATAAAAATAGTAGGAACTACCTTGGCGTGGTTGTGGGGCTTGTGTGCTCTGAGGAAGGTGAGAGCTATGCCAGAGGTCCAACCATACTGGACAGGTCTCACCAGAGGAGCCAGACAAAGAGTGCCTCTCCCATCAACAATATGGTGAGATGTAACTTTAATAAATCTATACCGGATCGGTGGTTGCCTGGGTCAACAAGGACCGTGCCAGGTGCTATAGTCCCTGGACATCTGGTGGCAAGTGGGCAACAGGACTCAGGATCTTCAGTTGAGCAACCAGGGCTGGAGACTGCAAGGTTACTGGAAGAAACGTCGCTTAACCGAAAAAAATATCTGAAAAATGCCAACAAGGAAAAAATGATCTGCTATTACAAGTCTAGTCCAACTAGAAGAGGTTATTTAAAGAGAATGTACCAAATTTGGAAAGAGAAGCATCCAGAAACAGAAATAACAGAACAAAGGCTAGCAGACCAGAGAAGATTCATAATAAGAAATAAAGTATTCACAGGAGTTGAGCTGGAAGAACTGCAAAGAGCAACACAGGCTCGAGATATGGAAGAAGAATTACCACCAACTGAAGCAGTTACTCAGGCGCAGTTGGAGGAGGTGTTGGAAATAGAGGATACCACCGTTGCTGAACTGTTTAAAAACCAAAACCAGGCAAACTCCCCTTTGCCTTCACCTCAAAAACCCAAATGCCGTTTAACAGAAAAGCAGCAAGAACTAAAGCAAAAAATAACTGAGCACATGAACCAAACAACCACCAGGGTTCGACTTCCAGCTCTAAAAACAGTTGCCAAAAAACAACTTGCTCAGGTATTAAAAGATGTCAATGCTGCACTTGCAGAATTATCAACCAATAATTTGCAAGAAACAAACCAACTAATGTACAGTGCAGCAACCATAACAACACAAGAGCTTGGATATAAGATCAATGGACCTGTAAAAAAAGAAAGTAGTACATCACCTAAATGGAAGATTAGATTAGAAAATAAAATCTCCAGGCTTAGATCAGATGCTAGTAAATTGAAAGATATGAAAGACAAGAAGCTGAAGAATGAAAACACCAAACAGTATCTGATCCAAAAATACCACCTAGATTCAAGGAAAATCAGAGAAGTCCTGGAAATAATAAAGCAGCAAATAACAGCAGTGTCAAAGAAGATTAGCAGATATGAAGCCAGAACTACACAACACAGGCAAAATCTCCAATTCCAGTCAAATCAGAGACGTTTCTACCAAAGCATAGAAGGAGAAACTGCAAGAAACCTAGAAACACCAAATAAAGAAGAAACAGTGCAATTCTGGGGGAAATTATGGGACAATCCAATAGATTATAATAAAAAAGCAGGCTGGATGAAAGAAGTCAAAAAATGTAACCAACAAATGCAAGATCTAATAATAACACCAGAATTAATAAGTGAAAGAGCAAAGAAAATTAAAAATTGGACTGATCGAGGCAACGATGAACTGCATGGCTTTGGGCTTAAACACCTAACAAGCCTTCATAAACAACTGTCAAAACAGTTCAATCACGTTTTGCAAGGAGGTGATATTGAACCATGGCTAACAACTGGGAAAACTCATCTCATCATGAAAGACCCAGCAAAAGGTGCAGTTCCAAGTAATTATAGTCAAATAACCTGTCTGCCAACCATGTTCAAATTATTAACTGGAATAATAGCAGATGAAGTGATGCAACACTTATTAACTAACAAACAGCTTCCAGTTGAACAGAAAGGAAATTGCCCGAACACCAGAGGCACGAAAGACCAGTTGCTGATTGACAAAATGATTTTAGAAAACTGCAAGAGAAGAAAAACCAATCTAAGTGTTGCATGGATTGACTACAAGAAAGTCTTTGATTCATTGCCTCACACATGGATACTAAAATGTTTAGAAACAACTGGTGTCAGCAAAAACATTCAGATATTTATTTAAAAAGCAATGAGCATGTGGAGTACACAGTTCACAATCAATGGCGAGACACTTGGACAGGTTAGCATTTTCCAAGGGGGACTCACTATCAGAGGCATTTTCAAGAGGCATTTTCCAAGGGGACTTGCTATCCCCTCTGTTGTTTGTAATCGCCATGACCCCACTTTCACAAATACTAAACAAAACAGGCCTCGGATACCAAACATCTAAAACATCAAGTAAAATCAACCATTTGCAGTACATGGACGAAGTGAAGTTGTATGGAATGTCCCAGTCAGAAATCGAATCACTGCTAAACACTGTCCGTATATTCAGTAGCGATATAGCAATGGAGTTTGGATTAGACAAGTGTGCTGCATTAATAATGAACAGAGGGAAAATAACAAAAACAGAAGGAATAGAACTGCCCAATGGAAGCAAGATCAAGAACCTGGAAGAGAAAGAACATTACAAATACTTGGGCATTCTCCAGGCTGATAACATCGCACAACCTGAAGTTAAAAGAAAAATGGGAAGTGAATACATCAGGAGAGTTAGAAAAATCCTCAAGTCCAAACTCAGTGGCGGGAACACCATACAAGCCATAAACACCTGGGCTATACCTGTTATCAGATACACTGCAGGAATAATAGACTGGACCCAGGCAGAGCTAGAATTGGTAGTTCGTAAGACCAGGAAAATCATGACCATCAATCATGCTCTGCATCCCCGCAGTGATGTCGATAGGCTATACCTCCCTCGCAGCTCAGGTGGAAGAGGAATGCTGCAAGTCCATCAAACAGTAGAGGAGGAGAAAAGAGGCCTTGTAGAATATATCAAGGACAGTGAAGAAGATGCACTTCAAATGGTCAATAATGAGAAACTATTCAACACCAATGAAAGAAAGCAGGCCTACAAGAAAGAACAAGTCAAGAACCGAGCAGAAAAATGGAAAAATAAGCCACTGCATGGTCAATATTTGCACAATATAAGTGGAAAATCAGACATTACCAAGACCTGGCAATGGCTTAAGAATGGCAATTTGAAGAAAGAAACAGAGGGTTTCATACTGGCTGCACAACAACAGGCACTAAGAACAAATGCAATAAGAGCAAAAGTCGAAAAATCAACCACAAACAGCAAGTGCCGCCTTTGTAAAGAAGCAGATGAAACCGTGGACCGCCTAATCAACTGTTGTAAAAACATCGCACAGACTGACTACAAACAAAGGCATGACAAAGTAGCAGGGATGATACACTGGAACATCTGCAAAAAATACAAGCTACCTGTAGCCAAACATTGGTAGGACCATAAAATTAAAAAAGTTGAAGAAAATGAAGATGTAAAAATATTATGGGACTTCCGACTACAAACAGACAAACAATACACCAGCTATAACTGTAGTCGAGAAGAAAGAAAAACAAGTCAAAATAATCGACATAGCAATACCAGGGGATAGCAGAATAGAAGAAAAAGAAATAGAAAAAATCACAAAATACAAAGATATACAAACTGAAATTGAAAGGCTGTGGCAGAAAAATACAAAAAAATAAAAGTGGTAATTGGCGCCCTGGGTGCAGTTCCAAAAGACCTTGAAGAGCACCTCAACACCATAGGGGCCACAGAAATAACCATCAGCCAATTACAAAAAGCAGCTTTACTGGGAGCAGCCTATATCTATAACAACAGCAACAACATTGATAATAAAATTCTGGCATCCCAGGTCCTTGGGAAGGACCCAATGTCTGGATAAAAGAAACCAGTCAATAACACCTGTCTGACTGTGTAGAATATTAATTTTATTTATTTATTTATTTATTTATTCAATTTCTATACCACCCTCCAAAAATGGCTCAGGGAGGTTTACACAGAGAAATAATAAATAAATAAGATAGATCCCTGTCCCCAAAGAGCTCACAATCTAAACATCAACATCAGATAGACACCAGCAACAGTCATTGGAGGTACTGTGCTGGGAATGAATAGGTCCAGTTACTCTCCCCCTGTTAAATAAAGAGAATCACCACGTTAAAAGGTGCATCTTTGCTAAATTAGCTGGGGTATCCAAAACCTCTGTTATTTGTCTGTGATATTACACACAACACTTACATAATATCTACATCCAGTGACCCATTAAATATATTGTTTCTAGTTTCATTGATTCATATGTACCCTGAGCAACAATGGCTACCTAACAGAAATGAATATAATAATGAAAAATGTCATTAAATAAAAATATTTATCTTTTTGTTAACACTTTTCTGTGTCCCCATAATTGGGAATTTTGACTGCCTACACGATTTGGGTTTTTTGTCTAATCCCATCGTATCTGTAGGTACCTGAAGACATTTCAAAAATATGTCAGCCAAATTTAAGATATATGGACTCCAAGGGACCTGGTTTATCAGACTTTAAAAGGACATGCAGACACAGCACAAATGCTATTTAAACAAATCGAAACTAAACATAAAATAAAAATAAAGAAACAATATAGCAGAGAGCCACCCAAACCTGTACACCAAGCTTCAGCAGAAAACTTCAGTAGGGTAGAAAATAACATATCTTTAGCTGGTTTAGGAAATGAGAGTCATCCCCAGACTTGGTCTGACACATTTTGACACCACACCTGCTGCCTCTCTCATATTTTGCAAAATTAAATGTATCTAATCTTATGCTGTCTTAAGTGGTAAGTTACCTATTTACAGTTGCAATGATGTTTTCCCTGTGGTGATGCTTTTGGCTAATTCCCATCACTCTGTGCAATCTGCAGCACATTGTGGCTTGGTTGCACATTTGTGGCATATTTTTGACTCTGTGAATCAGGCACTCTGTATAGCAAATGGTGTGATAGGTGATATGATTGCACCCTTGGGGGCTTCACACATCCAGGAGAGCTGTTTGCAATTTCACACTGGGATAGGCCAATCCACATTTCTCTTCTTTCTTTCTTCCTTTCTTCGTAGTACAGTACAGCTCTTCCTGTGACATTCTGTCATTTCATCAAGGCAAGCACATGGGCAATGGCTTTAGCTCTATGCAGAGGTTGCATTACTGTATATTCTTTTAATAAGACCTCTAATTTGGTGGGTTTAGAATAGATGACAGAACATTTAGATAACATTTAGACTAGCTGAATTTTATAGTAGTGTCAGGAGGCTATCCTCTGTGGAAGGTCAATCAGTAAGTCTTATGGCTTTGTACAGACCAGGTGTTCTCCAATCAGCTCTCTAGCTGTCACTGCAGCAGATAAATGAATACCGCTGGCTCTTAGAGATACATGACATAAGAAGAACACTACCAGATCAGATCAAATCTGAATCTATATCCAGCATCCTCCACCCATGAAAAAAACCAAAACCAAACCCAAAACCAACTAGATGGAAACCTCACAAGCAGAAAATAAAGGCAATGATTGACATTCTGACATGCAGCAAGAGCACATCCAGACTACAGCAGCTGTGGAGTCCTCAGACACATATTTTTGGATGGCACGTTAACTTCCTGGGGAAGGGGAAATAATCAAAAAACGCTCCTTGTTGGTGCACCAATGCAGTTAGTCTGGCAGTGCTGTTAGCCTGCTCTTTTTGCTGCACCAGTGCTTCCTTGCACTGGATGTCAGCCAATAGCTCTCCCTTGTCTACTAGCAACTGATATGCAGACTGATATGTATACTGGCTAGCATCCAGACTAAAGTACCCTTGACTACTGAGTAACTTAGTCTGCATGTCAATCACTACATCCAAGAAGAAAGGTTCCGTTGAGCTACCATGGTAAATAGCTGTCGACAGACCTGTCCTCCATGAATTTGTCTAGCCACCTTTGAAAGCGATCTAAACTAGCATCTATCATCACATCTTGTAGCAGTGAATTCCATAAATAAAATATAAACTGTGAAGCTTTTTATCTGTTCTTAATCTTTTGCCAGTCAGTTTCATTCCGTGACTCCAGCTCCTAACATTATGGGAAAGGGAGATAAATACTCTCTGTACAGATAATAAGCACAGATAATACTAGAATAGGCCTTGATTTTCCATCCTCATATTCCTAATTTAAGTGTATTGAACCATAAAATGGGGGGAGAAAACCCTGTGATGCTGTTACCACTTGGCCCTAAGTCTAATTAATACAGGCCTCATTTTATATCTGACTGCTGATATGCCTGTACAAACATGCCCATCAATGACAAATGCTTAATTAAAACAGCATGGGATGAGAGCAGCTGAGATCACAAGAGGGAAGAGGATTGAACTGATGATAACACAGAGACAAAATCTGAGCTTTGGTTGTAGAGCGCAAAGAACATGTCCACTTGACCCATTTCCTACTGTAAGAAACAAGATCCCAGCTGGGAACAAGGGCAGTTAGGAGACAATTAGTGAATATTCTACTCCTCCAGGGCAAGTCTCTAGACCTGGAAACAAGCCAGGTTTGAGCTAGGAGAAATCCTTCAGAGAATTAAATAAGAGAACCTGTTTGAAAGATTGAAAATGAGCCTGGTCAATCTTTTATTTGACAGTGTATATTTTGGGAACCAGAGATACAAGTACACAAGAAATCTCACTGTATAGAATAAGAACTAAGCAGTTTCTTGGACATATGCTACACCACAGAGTTACTATCCAAAAGAAATGAATTGTGGAAGTAACCAAAAGCAGTAACACAGATCAAACAACAGGTTTTAAGGATTGTGTCTATATAAGATCTATTATATTGTGCTGTGTCTTCCCTGCACTATAGAGAGTTAAGGGAAATTTTTATAATAATGTGGGTTTCAGCAGCCCCATAACTCCACTTGGGGGGCACTGGGGTGACCCAGAGCAAGTGGTGGTGTACTGCACATAGGGTGCCAACCACCCCCATACCCACAAGCCCATGGGGTACTGAGTATTGTTGTTTCTGAGGTGTTCTGAGTGCAGTTAATCTTGTAGCAAATGAAAGTGGATTCATTGTTTGTCATTGAAAGTGAATCTACTCTCATTAGCACCAGGGAATCTACACTCCTCAGAAACAACAAAACCCAATACCCCATGGGCTTGTGGGTTTGGGGGTGGTTGGCATCCTATGTATACTACAGCACCACTCACTCTGGGCCACCCTGGTGCCCCCAAGTGGAGTTATGGGGCTGCTGAAACCCCCATTATTCCCTCTGAGGGAAAACGTAAAGATGCACAAACTTCAGAAATTCTTTAAAAATCACTCTTTTGCCCAATTCCTTTGAAATTTGGATGGTAGCAGGCACCCATTGGGGCACTAATGCCCAACCCACTCTTTTGCCCCCAAACCCCTTTCTGCCCTGAATCTGCCCCAAAGATGTGGCAATGTCTTCAAAAATCTTAGACATGTAAACTTCAAAAATCATTTAAAAATCAGCCCTTTGCCCAAATTCCTTGAAATCTGGGTGGTAGCTTCCTTGCACCCTTTGGGCACTACTACCCACCACAATCCACGCCAGGCCACCCTGGTGCCACCCCCCCAGGGATTTATAACTAAGGATGCAGGAATCCCCATTATTCCCTATGGGAAAAAGCTTAAAGATGAGCAAAATTCAAAAATCATTTAAACATCAGCCCTTTCCCCAATTTCTTTGAAATATGGGTGGCAGCTTCCTTGCACCCATTGGGCACTACCACCCACCACACCTCACTCTGGGCCACCTTGGTGCCCCCCACATGGAGCTATAAGTTTGCTGGAATCTCCATTATTCCCTATGGGGGAAAGCTTAAAAAGATGTGTAAACTTCAAAAATCATGTAAATCATTTAAAAATCACCCCTTTGCCCAATTTCTTTGAAGTTTGGGTGGTAGCTACCACCCATTGTGCACTTACCCCCCCCCCATTGACCCCCCCCAATCTTTTGGCCCCAGGACCATTTTTTGACCTGAATCTATTCGGATTTGGAAAATTTGGGTACAAACCGGATATGGGGTGATTTGGGGGTCAGATTTGGACCCAAAACAAATTGGGGGTGTTTCAATTCAGGTACAAATTGATATGAAAAAATTGGGATGAAAACCTGGGTAGAAGTGATTGTGTGGAAACAAAGTAGGAGGAATAGCTAACCAGATTTTCCTCCTAGCTTGCTTCCACACAACCAAAAATGTGTAGCACACACTGCTCCCAACTCCAGGAGAAGATAGTTTTCACTTGTGTGAATGATCTCATTCAGTGTTAAAGGGAGATGATAATCACAGTGTATCAAAATAGCGGGGAGCAGAATTGCAGTTGTGGTCTGTGTTCCTTCTCCTGACCTCCAAACACGCTGAAGATCTAGAGGGGAATTATTTTGATTCCCATCCCATGATTACTGAATGTTCATAAAGGGGAAAATGTGTATGTATGTATGTATGTATTTTACACTCATTTTTTCTATCAGCTAGAACCAAACCTTAACATCTTCAGTCACAATCTGTATTAAAATAACAAAACAAAATGGAACCCAAACAGTTAATATATGACTCCCCATGAATAACATAATTCAGGCACAGTTTTTCACATCACAATTTTGCAGTTTAAGCATAATATCATCTGATTATTTTTGCCATGCTTCATATCTTTCAAATTAGGAGAAGTCCTGTCATCCAATGGCAGTGAAATATATGCTCTTGTAACCATTTAAGTGGTGTATTCTATGCATCTGAAGACATAGGCTGAATAACTGTGAAAAATTAATGTATCCGAGAATTACTACTCTCATTAAATCCTAATCCTGTCATCTGCATATATCTCTAAATTTCTCTCAGTCAGAAATTAAGGATGAACAGTGTTCTTTTGCTCTTAGCTGACTTTATCTAAAGCACTAGGTAATATGGGAGTCCAGCATAATTAAGGCTAGTGGCTGACATCCTGACTAACAAAGCACTGGTGCAAGGAACAACACTGACTCAGTGTTTGGGTCAAATTTCAACAACATTCTCTAACTCAGGAAGTGCTCTGTGCCACCTAAACATATATGTCCCTGAGGGTTGTGCAGCCCTCAGTAACATATTATCAAGTGACACAGAGGGCTTCCAGGAAAAGGGAAAGTCATTGAAATTGGCCCTCCAGCTTCAGTGGAAGTGCACAGGTAAGGGAGCACTGCTAATTAATGTTGTCTGGAGATATGGAGTTGAAGTTCCAAATAAAGTAATTTAATTGGGAAATTCACCTGAGATAGATTAAGACCTATCATACCTCATGAATAGTTACATATAGGAAGTGTGGAAGGAAGAAGCAAGTTTCTCTGTCCAGGGCACTTTCCAGACTAGACCCTGCAATGGGGTCAAGACATATCTCGGAAGTGTGCTTCCACACTTCTTGTGTCGTGACACCACAGTCCCTACGCAGACAGCAGGGTGCCGTTCACAATGCCTTGTTGTGAATTTCCAATGGCTTGTTGTGAATTTAATCACTGCAATATAGAGCAAGGGCGACGGGTTGTTAGTTGCTGCAAGACTGCTCCCTCTTCTGTTTATGTTCCAAATACGACTTGCCCGGATGCATTTTGTTGCTGATGAGCAGCTAGTCTGGAAAGCACCCAGGTGAAAGAATGAAACCTGAGACACAGAGGAAACAAAGTGGAAGTAGAGTAGAGCAAGCATAGTCAGAGAGGAGATTCCCTTGCTCATTATCTCTACCTCTACTTACCCTAGTGGTCAATAGGGTTGCTGGTGCTCAGAGTCAATGTCATCAGGCGCTACATCTCCAACAAAACAATCCCACCATAAGTGCATTTCCTGCTGAAGCTAGTTATCAAGCATAACAGAAATACAGAACATGTCAATTAAACATTTAAATTGGATTGTAACTCACACCCATTTCTTTTATCAAGACTCAGTATAAACATTCAAACACTTTGTGAAAAGGACAGGTAAGGAAAATGGTGTACAAAGACCAACATATATTAAGCAAGCGCAAAACTCTCTATAAAATGCAGGATGGAAACACATTTAAATACAGTGAGCTATATCGCTCTGCCAGTAGGCAGAATGGTTTATTGAGTTCTATGGAAATTTCTGCTTTGAAAGCAATGATCCGATATGGCTCATTGTTTGTACATCAGAGGATGACGGAGATATACAAGTCCATGTTTTTCTAGCTTACTCGTACAAATAATAGTAATGACTTCAAGGGAATTTAGACATTAGTACAATGAGGAGAATTTGCCCTAAATTAAAGGATGTGACAGATCAAGACCAGAAACTGAGACTAATGAGTGATGAAAACTTAGCAGAAGCTGAAGAGTACAATCACTTCTGTAAATAAAAATTTCAGCTGGCCTAAGCATGCTTACCTCTGTGCTTGGCTGTATTTATATAAAATAGGAAGTACTTAGGATAACTGTCTATGTTACTGAATGAGAAACAAGATAATCCAATGGCAATGTTGTGTTATTTTGTTTTAAAATTATATTAATAGATTAATAGGTTAATTAATATTAATATTAATAATAATTTTAAAATTATATGAATAGATTTTGATTGGGTAAAACTTTTAGTGTATACATTTAAATTGAAACAGCCTATATAACAGACACTTGCATTTTGGGTGGTATATACATATGATATGTCTATCTGACATGAGCCTCATTTAGAAGTTATTCTTAAAGGATGGTGTACTCACATAGACCATCCCAAGTGGAAACTGAAGTCCTGCCTTGCCAACACATCAATAATTCCCCCCTGCATGGTGCTCATGCTTACAGCCTTTGTCTGAAGCAGCAAAGGCTGTAAGTGTGATTGTAGGCACTTCCATGTTTGGCAGGCTGGGGTGACTGAGTCTCCCAATCATGGAAGTGCCCAACATAACACAGTCTTTGCTGCTTCTGTAAGTGTGATATTGGGCAGAACTTATGTTCAACAACAACAAATTTTTATATACCACTTTTCACAAAAGTTTCCATAGCGTAGAGAAATATGCGTATTACACAGAGAAATAAAAAATAAGATAGGATGTATCCCTGTCCCCAAAGGGCTCACAATCTAAAAAGAAAAATGATAAACACCAGCAACAGTCACTGGAGGTACTGTGCTGGGACTGGAAAGAGCCAACCTTATGTTCCCACTTATGATAATGTACTCTCATACACTACCCGTTAAGAATAATGGCTGGATGAGGCTATGGAGGCCTCTTCATTTTACTGTATGTGGAAAAGTCCATTGAATTTAGACTGATTTTTGCCTGGTTGCTTTCCTGGGAGTTGATTCCATATCTCCTTCTCCCCCTTCTATCTTTCCCTTCTTTCCTTCTCTCCCCTTTCCCCATCACCACTCTATACTTTCTCAATGCAAATAATGTATCTTGATCAAGAATCAAGAGTTGCATCTCTTTCCCCACCAATCTTCTACCTTTCATTTTTTTCCTTTTCCTGCCAAAATGCTTCATTTTTAAAAAATTATTCTTTCAGCCTTCCCACTATTTCCCCCTCTGTCATTGCCCATCCATTCCCTTTTCCCTGATGTGCAGAAAACATCAGGGGACATTTTTGTAAATAAAGAATGGCAGTTCAGTTCCCAAATAGCAGAGCAAAACCAGTTTGATTGGAAAGCAGCAAATCAAGAGGTCTTGAGACAGTTCTTTAGTATTGAAGAACTACCAGGATTTATGTAAAGGTTATGTATTTAAAGGTTACAAACAAATGTGAAAAAGCCTGTGGCTTATTTCAGCTGTAGCTCAGGGCTGAAGAGAGAGATAAAAAAAAAACAGCCATCAAAATAAAGGCTAACGCTGGCAGGACAAAGAGGGGAGGAATCCAGTACTTTTATCCAGTGCCTAACCCCCACTCCCAGTGGTCACTATGAGACATTGCAGCTGGCAGCTGATGCTGTCAGGGTCCTAGGTCAAACAATTTTCTCCTTCCCCCATTTGCATTCTGATCACCTTGATCCTCCTTTGAAAGCCTGCTGAAGGGACACTCGGTCATCAAGCTTTCAAAGGGGCATGCATTTAGCAGAGAAGGCTACATGGAGCAGCCTCCTCTGCTCACTACATATCCAATTCATCTCTTCTTTTCCTGTTATCTCCATCCCCAGCTAATCCCTTCTGCCTTTTCTCCCTCCCACCTTCTCCCTCTCCTTCATTTCTCCTTATCTGGTGGGAAGGTAGTTGCTGGCCAGTCCCATCCTCAGGTTGCGACTATTTTTCTCCCTGTTTTTGAAAAGGCAAGGAATATGGAATGAAGCAACAAAACCAGCAGAAGGTAGGTGAAGTGGTGGAAACATTTTGCGCCCCTGTTGATGCTCTAAAAGTCTGGGTGACCACCTTAAGCTCAGCTCAACTCATGGAATGTCTATTCCACCAATAAGAGTGAGATAAATGAAACAAATGAAATGTAAAATGCTTATATTTGTTTGGATTTTGCCCAATGTATATTTTTGGGTGGCGTTATTGCAAATGAGCCTGGTCATTGTTTTTCCCCCAGGCAGCTCATCAACAGAGGTGTATCTAGGGAAAATAGCGCCTAGGACAAGCACTGAAATTGCGCCCCCTGTCCAAACATCTGACACCCGTCTTTCAGATAACTTTACCATAATATCAGCTCAAAAATGCAAGTCAAGCTCGTTAATCTTTTAATTTTAATATTTCAAAAACTATTTAGCAGTGGACACAGCCAGGCCAAAAAATGCTCGAAAACAACAAATTTCAGTATGCTGGGGCTCATGAAATACCCAAATACTATGTGGAGGTATACTTGGAAAATTAAACAGAAGTGCCTGTCTAATTCTCTACTATGCATTGTAGCATCACTATTACATAAGTTTTAAAAATAAATGGAGAATTTGACTTTTCCCAGATACACTGAAAACAATTAAAAGATATGCAGAGTAAACTGTGTCACTGCTTGGAATATATTCTAGTATTTCAGAAAGGCAGTTAAAATGAGAGAAAGAGAGCAAGAAACTCCAGTGGGCCTTAATACTAAGGATTTCACACTGATTCAAAGACCAACTCACCATTAATAGCCATATTATTAAGACATCACATTTAACTCACTTATCACAAGAAGCAAAGTAAGAGCAAATGAATACAATCCTAGCTCATAATCTTCAACTCAGTATTCACAAGCCCTGATTCTCTGTACATAGTGCCAAACTAAATATGTGTACAGTGACTTAGCACCTTTGGAGGGCTTCCTAAGGGCTGTGGGGGGGGGGTCTGGGGCACGTGCCCTTCCTGCCTTATCCTAGATACGCCCTTGCTCATCAATTTATTAAGATTAATACCTCATCATTTGACTGAATGGTCTTCAACAGATTGAATCATATTCTGATTGAATGATCCTTACAACAGATTGCAATAATGAACCAACCCCCTCCTCAATCTCTCATATAGACACACAAGCCAGCAGCTGTTAATCCTCTGGCTGATGGTAGATACCTTTGCCTTTGCTGTTCTGGGGTAAGTAGCAGTTGGAACAGAGTGTTTGTTCTTTATAGCAGGGAGGGAGGGATGAAGCAGACTCCCTGCAGCTGCTCCTTCTCTAGCTAATTGTTGGGGTCAGGCAGGTCTTTCACTTGTCAAGTTTTCCCTGTGAGGTATAAGTCCTAGTGGCTCTTACTTCTCTGCTCAGAGGCCAAAAGGTACATACTTTAGTTTTGTACTTACCTTCAGTTTTTCAGTCTATATATAATAATAATAAATAACTAAAATTGACATAGAAACATTACAAAAAATGAATTAAAGTCTTGGGGGGGGGGAAACCTATTAATTTTTAAACAATCCCATGACCATTTTGGATTTTAAAGTGGACCAGGAATGGTGAACTTGAGATCTTGTTGTTTACTGGGGCTAGCTATTTTTATTCAAAGCTTACTTTTAGTGGTTAGATAAACTTTTAAGTACTCACTGGGATTTGTTTTCAAGGTAACACAAAGTTCTGAAATTGATCTTCCAGTATCCTCATTGATCCTTATACAGTATTCAATAATTATGTTTCCTTCCAATTCACCTGAAACTTCACTAAAGTTGTCTGTACAAGACAAAACTTCTCTTAGAAAAGAATTCCAATACAGCATCATCAGCATATATACATATTTTAAAGGTGATTGCCTACTTGCAGGGATGCCTTTTGAGATTTCAATATTCACAGCAAGATTCAAAGGCCTGTTTTTGGATATATCCAGGATTGTGTTTTCAGTGAGAGATGTTTTCAACCTTAAGGCCAAACTACATGTCAAACAGGGGTGGAGCTACCATAGTGCGAAAGCATGCAAAGAGCACGGGCCGCTGTCTCCAAGGAGCCGCTGAGGCTGCCTCTTCCCCCCACACACACGCATTTCAAAAGGCAGGCAGGTACTGTTGTCTTTCATCCCCCACCCCCACTCTCCACCTCGGCTACAGGGCCACCGCCCCCACCCCCCTCCCTCACCCCATCCCATCTCTGATGATTACCACCCCACCCCCAGTTCTGGCAGGAGAGATTAACTGCGGGGTCAGATAGCAATTTGACTGCCTGCTTGACCACTTCTTGAAATGAGTCATCCAGTTTCCTAGAGAGGCAGGTAGGAGGAAGAAACATTTGGGTGCAGGTAGCAGCAGCAGCCCACCGGCACAAGCAAGCAGAAGAGCGAGTCTGCAGCAGGACCTCTTGAGAGAGAAGGCAAGGAACTGGCGGGGGCACAATCCTTGCGGGGGTGGGCTGTAACAGTGAGACTCACGGTTATGGTTAGGCTGGAGCGGGCAACTGCAAATCTGCAACTAGTACAGAACAGAGTCTAATACAGCAACTAGTATAGCAACTAGCAACTAGTACAGAATAGAGGAGGAGAGTGGAGAAACTGAGAAGAAAGAGATCCGCAGCAGCCCCCTCTGCCCTGAGCCTATTGAGTCCACCGCTTGTGTTCCCTGCTTCCCTTCCTTCCTGCCCCCCCCCCCTCTTGCTGCTGCTAGAGAGAGTGCTGCAGTGCTAGCAGAACAACACAGAGAGAGGGACTCACTGAGAGCAAGCATTGCAAGTTTGCAAGAACTGAAGGTGTTGTGTTGTGCAGTGTTGTTGAGTGTGAGAAGACGACATGATGAGAGTCCTCAGAGACAGACTCAGGTAGTGCCGTTGAGTAGGGGTGCGGGGCGGGCGCAGGGCAGGGGTGGGGGGTGGAGGTGTCTGTGTTTGTTTGCTTGCTTGCTTGCTACTACCCTTCCTGGCCTCCTCGTTCTCCCAGCATAACTGCCATCCCGGCCATGGGACCGCATGGTCTGCTCCATGGCAGCGCGCTCCCTCGGCCCCCTTCTGTGTTGTATGTGTTGCTCGCACCTCGCTTGCTTGCTGCCCTGCCTGACCTAATCTTCCTCCCCGCATAGCCGCTGGCCCGAGCCATGAGTCCACATGGTTGGCGCCACACACCCCACCCCCTTCTGTGTTGTACATGTTGCTCTTGCTGGCTTGCTACCCTGCCACGTCCTCCCTGCACAGCCACTGCCCAGCCATGGGACCGCATGGTCCACAGCGGCACGCCCTCTTTTAAAAAGTCTCCTGAAAATGCTGCTGCACTAAGTGGTGTGTGTGTTTAAGAGCAGCTTTGATTTTTTTAAGCACTTTCTCATGCTGTTCTCCTGCATGTTTGTTGAGCAAGGTGAAGTTGATTAGGCTTTCAGAGTTTCTAGCTTATGGTTCTCAGGATGTTGCTAACTCCAACTCCCTTCATCCCCAGCAATAATTTATTGTGGCTGGGGCTGATGGGAGTTGTAGTTCAGCAACAGCTGGAATACCACAAGTTGGGAACCCCTAAGCTTACATGGCAGCTATTGCTTTTTTTGCCCTGAGTCCTCTGCAGCTACATGGGGGTTAACAAACATGGTCTTGTTTTTCTTTTGAGCAACAAAGCATCCATCTTTCCCTTTCAAAGTGCCAATTAATGTGTAATAGTGCCTGCTACCTCACTGCCTTTGTTGTGCATCAAACATTCATATATTTAGCCCTTCTGGATCTAAATTCCCTTTAACTTCTATGCACCCTTTGGAGCAGTGTGTTTGCTGGCATTAGTCTGATATTTTGCCAGGACTGGGTAGCTATTGAAGTCCTCATGGAGAGCCAAGGTCCTGGAGCACTATTAAAATTAAGCACTATTAAAATTCTATTTTATTTCTGCAATAATTGCCACAGATCGTGTGTCCTTTTTGAGATTCACAATTGTCTCTCATCTGGGAGTTTGCTTTCTCTCTCTTTTTTAAATCTCAAAAAGGACATATCTGTGGCAAGTATTGCAGAAATAAAATAGACTAAAATAGTGCTTATTGGCACAATTAGAGGTTGATGAGTAAGTCTTTCAAATCAATAATAATATGCAAACTGAGGGAACAAAACCATTACCAAACAGCCAAGATAACTGCAATATGTAACTGATCTCAGAGTAGAAGCATAAGTATCAGCTCTCTAAAAACCCTTTATACAGAAAACACTTAAGTTTTCTTCTGCTGTGCTGTTATTTATACCTTGCAACTAGTTGGGATAGTTAGCAGAGACATCGGGCCAGGGGAAGGAGAGGTAGGCAGTGACGGCGGGTGCTGGTGGGGCATTTTAAAATCTTGTCTCTGAGTCTGGGCCCACTCCAACCTTGTTATGCCCCCTGGACTCACCATGTCCCTGACCTTAGCCCCTGCGAAAGGCGAAGCCGGAACCTTTCTCCCAGACCTCTGTATGAAATGATTTGTTTGTGCAGAAGAGCATTCAATCATATGAGCATCCACCTCATTCTGAAATGCTGCAGTCCAGCAGGGCTGGCCCCACCATAAAGCAGAGTGAAGCAGGCTGCTTTAGGACAATGGCCACATACATAGCTGCTCACCTAGCACCCAGAGGCAAATGAAAAGACAACAAGGTGGTTTTCTACTTACCTTCCTACTAGATAAGGAAAAAAGGGGGAGAGATCTGGGGAAAAGGAGATGAGATTTTAAGAGGACAAAATGTGGGGAGAGGAAGGGGTGTTATTTTGTGCTCTGCTGCAGGCAGCAAAACACTTCTGGGCTTCCACTGTAGCTCAGACACAGCTTGTCACCTCTTCAGGTTTTTGTGGGAAGTAGGGCAAAGTGTGGATAGAATTGCAGGCGTGTGACTTGCACGTAAGGAGAGCCAGCGTGGTGTAGTGTTTAGAGTGCTGGACTAGGACTGGGGAGACCAGAGTTCAAATCCCCATTCAGCCATGAGACTTGCTGGGTGACTCTGGGCCAGTCACTTCTCTCTCAGCCTAACCTACTTCACAGGGTTGTTGTGAGGAGAAACTCAAGTATGTAGTACACCGCTCTTTGCTCCTTCGAGGAAGAGCGGGATATAAAATGTAAAAATAATAAATAAGAATGACACACTCATCAAAAATGCTAATGGTAAATTTTAGCAATATCAACATTGTGATGCCTTAATCTGAGTCCTGTTTCTCCCCCAAATAGCCCTACAATCCTGCCCCCGATGCTGAATTGTCTTATTGTATTATTACAAATAAGAACTTGTATTATTTGTTATTTATTATAATTAAAGTTGTGTTTGCCTTTTAGCATGTTCTTGTTCTTTGCTAGTGCCTGGATACCCATATTACCTGTCAGACAGATGCTTGCTGCCTCTTGCCACTATAGCAGGAGGAGGCTAAAGTTTCTTTTCCCTCACTCTCTTTATATGCAGCCACCAAAAGAAAAAGAAAAAAAGGCGGGGAGGGGCCCATCTTCAATTCTTGAACACGGGCCCCTTCAGGGCTTGCTATGCCCCTGATGTCAAACGAATCTATTTGATCCCAGTGCTTTTTCTTTTGCTGCTGCTTATCAACAGCCATCGCAGCCCAGTTCAGACTGGGACGATGTCAGGGCCATTCTGGGTGCCTGCCAACATGAGACCCATTCACACTTATGTTCAACACTCATCCAAGTATATGGTGTACACAGGCACAGATCTGTTCACAGGTACAGTTATCCACATATATGTTAAACACAAGTATAGTGGGACATTTCCTATCAGTACCATACATTTGAGGGTCCTGTACCCAGTTTCACTTTTAACATGAAATCATGCACACAAACAGATGTGCAGTCATTCACACAAACAGATGTACAAATGTACAGACATCTGTACACTTGTACATCATAATGTCTGAATCAGACTGTGGTATATGCAGGTGGGGCCACTTTCCTTAGAACACCAAATGCTCATTTGCCAGTATTATACCTGGCATCAGGTAGAGGAGTCAGAGGGTGCAGACCCATTCTCCCCTCCCATATTCAGGAAACACCAGGAATGTTATTTGAGAAGAGGTCTCATCCCTCTCTCTCTCTCTCTCTCTCTCTCTCTCTCTCTCTCTCTCTCTCTCTCTCACACACACACACACACACACACACACACACACACACACGGAAAAACCACCACCAATTTCATACAGTGAGGCCAGAAGGCCAAGAAACAGCAAGAAGCAGCAAGTTTAACACATCCTACACATTTCTGTTTGATCTACATAAGAGTGGGAAACACCTGCTGTTTTGAAGATACTACTAGTGTTTGTTGTCAAGTTATTAATTCATATCTTAAAGAAAAGAAAGAGATGAACAAATAATAGCAGAATATATTTGTTTAGTTAGGAAAAAGTCACTTTTTAAGCTCATGATGAATTCAGCCATTACCAATGAAAATCTGGTCCACAAGGCAGGACTTCAACCAACATTTGAATTTTTGTAAGAACCCATTATAAACCAAGTTTTCTTTGTAATGAGATGCAGAACATGTAGTAAATGATCACATGCAGATTAATTATTTCATTTCATAAAGCCAGAATGAACAGAGTTAGGAAATGCTGGAGTTAGGCAATTCTATTGTTTGCATCCTTTTTGTTCAGAAAATTCTGTTTCCCTCTCTTCTGTCTTTTTGCCAAGCAATTTATTTTTAAAGAATGTAGTTAGATAATTTAGTAATGGCATATCTGATGAGAGTTATCTACAGCTAAAACAATGAAATCCATTCAGAGAGAAAGAAAATGAAACATAAAGCATCATATGTAATGGTCTTGACTAATTCTTGGATTTATTTTATTCTAGAGTCTAATAAATTTTGAAGTCCTCTCATAGAAGGAGATTTCACTGGGAAGATGCATTGTATACCGTTCAAGAGCAAGCAAGCTGCTGTAGGCAAGCAAGTGGCAGGAGAAGAAAGTCCAAAGAAGTTATCAAACCTACATGTTTTGTACAACTTCCATGGAGGCTTTTTCTCATAGATTCCTGAGTATATTCATTTCTGAAGAGATATCCTAAAAATTCAGAGAAAATGGCTACCTCGAGTATCCATTAAACACTAATATAATAATGTGTTTATTACTGGACCATGTTATTGTGCAAAATAATTATAACACGTTAACAAAATATTTGTATTAAAAACATATCAAAGTTTCTCATATAACAATCCTGTAAACAATATAATACTACCACTAATATTGGTTATCTTGTATTATTTACATGATTATTTATATTTTTTATATGAGAAAAATAATATATTTTATACTTAAGAAATTTTGATATGTATTTTTTTCTTCTTAAAGTGTTATAATTATTATGAATACGAGACAGGATTTATGAATTAACCCTTGATCTCTTTAAAGGGTTAATTTATTTATTTATTTATTTATTTATTTATTTATTTCATTTATTTTTACATTTTTATACCGCCTTTCGTTAAAAGAAAACCCCAAGGCGGTTTACAAAAATTAAAAACATACAGTAAAAAGCAGTAAAAACATCAAGCTAAAAACAGGCATAAAAACAAGACAACAGATAAAAACACACAAGAACAGCAGTAAAAGACGATTATGTAAAAGCCTGGGTAAAAAGCCAAGTCTTTAAAAGCTTTCTAAAAGCTGTGATGGAGTCGAGGAACGAATGGCCACCGGCAGAGCATTCCAGAGTCTAGGGGCAGCAACAGAGAAGGCCCTGTCCCGAGTGCACGACAGCCGGGCCTCCCTCATTGTCGGCACCCGGAGCATGGCCCCCCCAGATGTCCTAGTCAAGCAGGCAGCAACCCTTGGGAGCAGGCGGTCCCTCAAATACCCCGGGCTCAAACCGTTTAGGGCTTTAACGGTCAAAACCAGCACTTTGAATTGGACCCGGAAACAAACCGGCAGCCAGTGCAGCTCTTTCAAAATGGGGGTGATATGTTCCCAACGGGCAGCTCCGGATAGAACCCTCGCTGCCGTGTTTTGCACTAGCTGTAGTTTCCGGATATTCTTCAAGGGCAGCCCCCCGTAGAGTGCGTTACAGTAATCCAGCCGCTACGTGACTAAGGCGTGGGTAACCGTGGCCAGATCTGCCTTCTAGAGAAAGGGACGCAACTGGCGCACCAGCCAAAGCCGTGCAAAGGCACCCCTGGCCACCGCCTCCACCTGAGCCTCCAAAAGCAGAGCCGGGTCCAGTAGTACCCCCAAGTTGCGTACTTGCTCCTTCAAGGGGAGTGCAACCCCATCCAGAACTGGTAAAATCTCCTCATCCCGATTGGCTCTCCTACTGACCAACAGTACCTCCGTCTTATCCGGATTCAATTTCAGTATGTTAGCCCACATCCAACCCATCACGGCCTCCAGCCCCCGATTCAGGACATCCACTGCCTCCCTAGGATCAGATGACAAGGAGAGATAGAGCTGAGTGTCATCCGCATATTGCTGACAACTCAGTCCAAATCCCCGGATGACCTCTCCCAGCAGCTTCATGTAGATGTTAAACAGCATGGGGGACAAGACCGAACCCTGCGGGACCCCACAGGCCAATGGCCACAGGGCCGAGCAGTAGTCCCCCAGCACCACCTTCTGGACCCTCCCCTCAAGAAAGGACCGGAACCACTGCAACGCAGTGCCTCCGATTCCCACACTCGAGAGGTGGCCCAGAAGGATACCATGGTCGATGGTATCGACCGCCGCTGAGAGGTCCATCAGAACCAACAGGGACGCACTCCCCCTGTCTAGTTCCTGGCGTAGGTCATCCACTAGAGCGACCAAGGCAGTCTCAGTCCCATACCCGGGGCGGAAGCCAGATTGAAAAGGGTCCAGATAATCCGTATCATCCAAGACCCTCTGCAGCTGGGACGCCACCACACGCTCCATCACCTTGCCCAAGAAGGGAAGGTTAGACACAGGTCTATAATTGTCCAGGTTGGAGGGATCAAGGGAGGGCTTTTTTAATAGAGGTCTTACCACCGCCTCCTTAAGGCACGATGGCATCCTGCCCTCCCTTAACGAAGCATTAACGATCACCTCCAGCCATCTGCCTGTCCCCTCCCTGGCAGCTTTTATTAGCCATGAAGGGCAAGGGTCAAGAACGCACGAAGTCGCCCGCACACTGCCCAGGATCTTGTCCACATGGGTTGTGGTGCACTGTACAATGAAGGGTTTATTTCTTGTTGTTGTTGGGCTCTACCATGTTATTGTGGTCCATTTTCACTTACCAGTACTGAATACAAAGCTAAGCTTTCAAATATGCTGTCTATTAAAACACCAAACTGTAGTTTATTAGATATAGTTTAAAAACATACAGAAGCTTTTCTCATGATTAGTGAGAAGAGTTTCGGGCGGGTCTGCGGGGAGACTGGGTTAACTTACCCTTCCCTGCAGATGATTGCCAAGCTGTCCCTGGGTAGCCTGATCGGCCGCCCACACAATTACCAGCTCCAGAATGCCCCGTGTGAGTGCGCAGGGCATTCTGGGGAGACCTCTGACACCAGGACACTTGTTTTAGCCTCACAGTCGGGGGTCTCCTCACCATGCCACAGCAACTCACAATCAAAGAATGGGGTTAGCAGAGTGCTTGCTCCGCTAACCTCATTTAAGGGGAGGGCTACTTTGGTGGACTAGTAGCCGTTGAACCACCAGGCTCGCCCACAAGCCTGGTGGTTCTCACGATGGAGGAAAACCATGTTGGGCTCCCTTACCTGGTTTTCCTCCATTATGTGAGTAGCCTCACAGTGTTCCAAAAGAAATATATTAATTCCCTAGAGAAGCAATAGATCCATGTATACATACAAACCATTCTTTGCAATATCTCTGTATTTTGTTATGCCACTGAACCAATGTCACTTATTTTCAAATTAGTAAATAAGCAACCTAAACCCATACAATCCAATAATAGAATACTGGAAACAGTGATGGTGGGCAGTGATGGGATATTATTTAGGGATGTTCCAAACCGTATCCATCTCTTTTGCCTAACTATCCCAGAAGATGCAGGTGGATGACCGAAGGCTCACATGGAAATAGCTATATTTATCCAGATACCATTCCTGTTAATTGTGATTAGCTGGTGAGTATACATTTGTCCCTCTTTGTCCATTCTGTGATTGGAATAGGATTCATATCTCATGACCATTTAGGAAAGAAGCTCTTTTTATCAGAACAAGCTTAATTCATATTTCTTGATGGAACATTTTAAATTGTGGATCTATGTGTAGGAGATAGAACTTTATTGGATATTTTAATCCCATGCTATAAACCTCCGTTCATACCATCAAGAAAATGCCTTTGTTCTCTTGACTATGAGAGGCATATTCTTTAGGATTCCAAAGCATCTTCAATGTTGTGAAAGTGCTTCAGAAATTTCTTCTAGAGAGTCTAATCACAAGCTAGCAGCATTTATACAACTGCAATTACTCATGGATGTTGCTAAATGTTCATGAATTTATATGAATTTGTGAGATCTTTGTCTTGCTTATGGGAATAGATGGAGTAATAAAACTTGAGGGAAGGGCTGTAGCTCTGTGGAAGGCCACAGGTTCAATCTGTGGCATTTCCAGGTAGGCTGGGATATACCTGTATGAAACCCTGGAGAGCTATTGCCAGTTATAGTAGACAATACTGAACCAGTCAGAATAGACAATAGTGAGATAAATGGTCCGACTTGGTTTAAGGCAGTGTCCTGTGTAACCTAAATAAAATGACTCTACATAGTTTTCCCCATCCCAGAAAGAAACAAAATTAATGTAAGAAGTGGACTGTGTGGGAAGTGCTGCCATGCTTGAATACTTTAAGAAAAGTTCACTGCCTTGGCCAATCTCCTCATTATGAATGTCTCAAAATGAAATTAATAGTGATTACTCTGGAGAAAATGTACCTTCATAAAACCAACAGAATGAATTAACAATATACTATGAGAAGGTTAAATGGCCCACATTAATTATCTCAACAAGTAAATTAATTAGTTGCCCTTAGGGAATCATCCTTAACCATACTAGAAGATCACAGCTTAGTAAGTATACCTACCAAGAAGGGAATAGTTCACCATCAAGTCCCAAAACAAATCAATAATTTATCACAAATTTATGTGAGGCAATTATTAACAGCTACTGGGTAATTGCCCTATATCATCAAAACTATATATTGGAATTAAAGGTTACTTCTGTGGGCTTATGCCCAAGTGTAATAACATCTTGCCTCGTAGCAATGCATATTAATTGCAATAGCTTGTTGGCCTACAATCAGAGGTGCAGATAAGTAATTTTGGAGCCTGGACCTAGTGGGCTTATGCGGGGGGTGGGGGACTTGACCTAGTGGGCTTACGCATGGGGGCTTGCAAAATAAGCATCCTACACACACACACACGCACGCACTAGCCCCATGGTTTTACACAGCATTCTTGAGCGCACAATTCCCACTGTTTACAAGTTTTTAAAAACATTCAAAAAATATTTAAAAAATTAGCAGATGGACAAATCTGCTTCAGATTAAATATACATAGCCCTCCCATCCTGCCTACATCTCTGCTCAATATCAAAACCCTAGGCCTAGCCATTCCAGGAAATCTAAAGGACTGGGCTGGAAAGTGGAATGCTTTATCCTTTTTTTAAATGAAAGCAAAGGGCAGATTCCTCCACAGGGGGTGGAATGATGGTCTAAGGAGGGGCTTCAGTTCCAGAATTTTTTGTAATTTTCTGCCATGAAACAAGCCATTTATACAACTTTTTGGAAGTTTAAAACATTCAAGATTCATGAAAAATCAGTGGATTAACCGATCTGCTTCAGATTAAACATACAGAGTCTCCCCACCCTGCCCTACATCTGTTCCTGATATCAAAGCCCCAGGGGCATAACAATAATAGGGCAAGGGGAGACAGTGGTCTGGGGGCCCACTGCCTTGGGGGGCAAGTAACATGACTGACTCCCCCAGCCATGCACCCGCCTGGGCTTCCTTCAGTTGTATTTATCCTCCGAAATTGATGTGAGTGTTAAGACCTGGAGCTATGTCTTTCTCTATCATTAAATGACTTGCATCGTCCACAATTTACAAAACCTTTAAAAAAATAATTTAAGATTTCTTTACTTCATGAGCTGAGCTTCAGCGAGTGGGGGCATTTCAAAATCTTTTCTCTGGGCCCACTGTCAAGGTCTTGACCGGACTTGGCTGCACGCTGTCGACATATAGTTTGATGAATGTTGTTTTTCAGCAGTGAGTAGCCGACTGACAATGTGATTTATAGTGCAAGCCACGAGAGCTCCCAGCTGGCAGGGATTTAAGGCTTATCAGCCCTCTGCAAGAGGCGTTTGCTTTTCCTAATATTCTCCAATTGATCCCTGCGTCTCGTGACACACCGCTGTTTGGGGGTCAGCGGGGGTTGGTTGCATAGCTCTTCTTCCGATTGGTCTTTCACGATTTCTGCTGCCTCAGGTTGTTGTGCCTGCTCAGAGTCATTATCCACAGCTGTTTCATGAAGGCTGACAGCCGGGCTCTGCCCCTCAGATACTCCTGCATCGCCTGGAAAGTTGACAGCTTCCCCTTCCTCCTCGCTGTCGGAGATCGAGGGCGTGACACTCACTCCAACCTTGCTACGCTCCTGCAAAGCCCTATGCCAAGCCATTCCAGGATTTCTAAAGGGTTGAACAGAAAAGTGGGGTGCTTTATCCTTTTTAATGTAGGCAAACAGATTCCTCCACATAGGTGTGGAAAGATGTTCCCAGGGGAAGGGTTCAGTTTCAGAAGCTTTTTTAATTTTCTGCCGTGAAACAATACACTTATAAAGACTTCTTTGAAATTAAAAAAAATCAGAAAATTATTAAAATTCAACAGCTTGGATAATATTGTTTCAAATTAAATATATTTAATTCCCCCTAACCTGCTCTACATCTATGCTGGATATCACAGCCCTATGCCAAACCAATCTGGAAATATAGAAAGGGGGAGGAGAATAACTCACAAAAGCCCCATGATTTCCACTGAGGATGAGGCAGGCACAGGCTTCTTATGCTAAGGAAGCAGTGGCAGGCAAAGCAGAATGTATACACAGCACTCTTGAATCTGTAGCCAGTGCTGGCTGCTCTTCCTCCTTCCTTCTCTCTACTCATGCAGCAAGCCATGCTGGAGAGCTTCACAGCGGCAGACAGAAGAGAAGCCCTGCCCACCCACTGAACAGCTGATTGCAGGGTGGGGAGAAGGTAGTAGCAGCCCCAGCAGCACAGGGAGAGATCCTCTTAGTCTCCTGATGGCCACTGCTGCCAGTGGACCCACGCTGCGTGCAGAGGAGACATCCTGAAGACCACTGGCTGCAGTTCAGGGAGGTGATTGAAAGGCAGAGAGCGGTTGCGCTGGGGCTGGGCTGTTCCTGGTGTGCCTGGTGGTGCTGCCTTGGGAGGGAGAGAGCCACAGTTGTGGCACTCACCCTGGGGATATGAAATTCTTGTAGGCTGGCAAAGGCAGGGCAGAGCTGGTGTGAAACAGTTGTGCATGATTTGTGGGGCCCCAGAGACAGTGGGGACTGCCCCCACCTGGCCTTCCACTCTAACTGACAGTGGGAATGGCACCTCTGCTTACAATTCAGATTTCTAAATGGACACACTATCAATTAATTAATTAGCTGGAAGAAAAATGGCTCCCTATAAATATTCTTAAACTAGCAAGCATTTTCTAGCATGCAAACATTCTCTCTCCAGGGTGGTTTTTTGGGGGGGGGTGGTTATTAGAGGCAAGATGTACTGACTAGAAAAAATGACAAAATTATGTTCAAAATACATTTTTTAAAAAATCTGTTCAGGGTTTGCTTTTTTCCCTGGACAGGAACAGTTTGCACTATAGTAGAATATATGTGCTAAATGGGTTTTTTGAGGGGGCAGGACTGGGTGAGTGGGGGTGGGGAGGAGATCCTAAAAGAAAGGAATACTCTGGAACATGTTGTTCAAAATAGTGCCAGATAATGGTTTTAAGCACAGACACACCATTTAAGAGAAGAAGAAGAAGAAGAAGAAGAAGAAGAAGAAGAAGAAGAAGAAGAAGAAGAAGAAACTTTGCTGTACTGCCATTTCATTTCTCATGCCTAATTGTGGAATTTGTTTCTTTCCAAACTCTATAGCACCAGCAAAAATCGGGCTAGGAGACCTCGGTGGTTTATCTGCGGGTAATCCGCCTGCCTAACCCTAACCCTAACCCAGGTTAGCGGAGCGAACACTCCGCTAACCTGGGCTTTCGGATCATGTGTTGCCACGGCATGACTCTGCACCATGGCAACTCATGAGGAGACCCCAACCAGGAGGCTAAAAAGCAGCCTCCCAGCTGGGGGCTCCCTCCAGCATGCTCTGCGCACTCTCACAGAGCATGCTGGAACTTCTGGGGGCCTTATGGCCCCCAATCCCCACAGTGCCTGCTGGCTCCGTGAACTGCCCAGGGTGGAGCAGGGACCATCTGTGGGGAGAGTGGGCTAAGTGCACTCTTCCCACCCACCCTGTTATGGTGAGTCTCACTGATCATGAGACCATGGTATTAGAGAGCTGATCATGGTGTTAGAGAGCTGGACAATGATTGTTTAGGAAGATAAATACTTACTACTTATATAGAGTATTGTCAACTCTTCAGAGTCCTTTATATACACTTCCTTATCTAATTACTTGAAAGGCAATACTTTTCAATCACTGACGAAGAATGCAAACTAATAGTAAAATCTTATGAAGAGTTACTCTGCTACAACCCCACTCCACACATACGACTTATATTTTACTAAGTTTGCATATGGTAGTGGTGCAACGCACTAACCTAAGAGTCAGAAAATCCTAAAACTGAAGTCTTCCTCTGCCAGAAAATCAAAATATAGTTAAAAGTAAGGCACTCTTTGAGGTTGTTCACATGACTGGGCGAGTGGGGCAGTGGACAGACAGGAGGGAAAGCTGGTAAAACTCACCTTCCCCCTGGAATAGTGATCATGTTTCTGGGAGCACAGACTGCACTCCCAGGTGAGTAGTGCTGTGTGATGCAGCACGTAGTTCCAGATATCCCACAATGCATCACACAACATATGTAATGCATTGGGAGTTTCTCCCAGGAAATGGGTGCTCTAGGCATCTTGTCTCAGTGTGCAGCTAGGCTGGAAGCAGCCCACACTCGCACACAAGCAGGAAACCTGGGTTAAAGGAAGCCTCACTCCCTTAACCGCAGCTCAATGCCAGGCTAAGAAGCCAGGCTAGGCAGTGCTGCCCCACTGGGATCAGGCCTGATCCCGGCAGTTCTCAAATGCAGGCTGGACCTCGCTAGCCCCGCCCCCCACTCTCTCTCTCTCTCTCTCTCTCTCTCTCTCTCAGCTTTATTGCTCATTGTGCACTATGGAGAAATAGTACCCTAGTGTATAAGGTCTCCTCCCCAGGATTATAAAAAGTAGCCAAACCCTGTGTGGGAGATGCACAGGAGGAATAAGGAGGCATGTAGCTGTCCTGCACTGAGCAAGGGCAGCCTTCAAGGTTTCTTACAATTCTGTCATTCTATCTAGACCATATTTATTTATTTATTTAACATATTTTTATACTGCCCCAAACTTACATCTCTGTTGCCAGATGGTACTTGCAGCATTCAACGGTTGCTTCAGTTACATGATAACTTCAGTTTCATAGTATTCATGCGTTATCTATGCCAGTGAACACAGAAATCTGGGACTCAGGTTTGCCACAGCTACTGACAGCCATCCAGTTCCAATGTAGTGGTGAATCTGGAACTAACCACCAAGGTTATTCACACAATCAAAAACTGTGTTCTATCCAGGTTTTGGAGCTGTGTGTGCTCCCAAGTTTTGGTTGTGTGGAAGCAAGGTAAGGGGAAAACCTAGGTAGAAGTTTATGAAGCTGCGCTCACACACAGGCAAAACTAGGCTAATGAAGCCAAGCTCGGTCTTGCCGGTATGTGACAACTGCCAGGATCATGCCTGATACCAGCAGCACCTTGGCAGCAAATCCGCTGAGCCAGCCATCCTCTTTAATGGGGTTAAGAGAGCAAGCACACTCTTAATTCCTTTTTGCTGATTGTCTGGGAGACTGCAGGGCTCCCAGCCGCTTTCAGGAACCTCTAATCTCACAGCTGCCAGTAGCAGCCAGTGAACATTTGGGCGAGTGAGCCACTCACCCAGCAAGAAGATCTGGATTGTCTATGAGGAGGTAAGCATTTTAAGGCTTTCTCACCTGCAGCATGAAGCCCTTTCTCCATGAATGTGAGAAAGGAATCATTGAGGCTATTCTCACGACCAGCAAAAATCAGGCTAGGAGAGCCTAGCCCAACTTTTTCTGGTCATGTAAACCTCTGGGCTTGCAGGAGAGGCCGGTGGTTTACAAGCGGCTAGCCCACTTGAGAAGCCCTCCCCTTAGCGCTCCGCTAACCAGGGTTAATGGATTGTGTGCTGCTGTGGTGCGGATTTGAGCCACGGCAACTCATGAGGAGACCCCCTGGACAGGAGGCTAAAAAGCAGCCTCCCAGCTCTGTGGTCTCTCCAGCCATGCGGCCCCCTAACTGCCAAGCCCCTGCTGGCTCTGTGACGCTCTTCGCTGCGGCCGCCTGAAGCAGACTCACTGCTCGTCTGCAGGGAGAGCGGGCTAAGCCCGCTCTCCCTGCAAACCCCATTTTAGTGGCTACCACTGATCATGGGAACTGCCTCATTGTGTGTAAGCAAGGTAGGAAGAAGGCTGGGAGGCTCTTCCTCCTACCTTGCTTCAACACAACTAAAAGTTGGAAGCACACACAGTTCTCAAACCTGGGTATAACACAGTTTTCGCTTCTTTGAATGACCTCAGTGTGTTTTTGGTTGTCTGTCTGGCACTGACAGCTTCAACTCCGGCTTCTGATAATCATGCCGTCCTCATCTCCAGGCTTACAGCTCCTATCTCCACCTTACTGAAAGACCACAACTCAGCCCTGACACTAATAAAACAGGGGATTGCTGTATTTTACCTACAGGTCTCATAATACTCATATTATTTAGAGAGCTGCAACTTATGAAGAATTAAAAAGGGGGGGATGGAGCAAATTGATATTTAGTTCCTTTTGAAACAAGCCAAACACTTTGCTGATTGTAGTCCAGAAATTTCTCCTTCTCCTTCTCCTTCTTCCATACATATTCTACAATTTTATCTGCAGCACATGCACACCAACAGCAGCTGCACTTTTTGGCATTCTTGCTGTGCTGAGTATCTCTTTCAGATATAAGCAGTGCATGGAGTCCCTGTGCTGCATTTTCATTTTCTGCACTGCTAGTCACTGATCCCACCGCAGCTTTAGCAATCATTAGATTTATAAGCAAAGCAACGTGCCAGCAGAATCAAGAACCCCCAATTTGTTTTAAAGTGTACATGTTTGATTACTGAGTGAAACCTTTAACACCCTAAATCAACTTAATTCCCTCTCAAGTTGCTTGGTGCACACATTCACATATCGTTACGATACTTACTACTAACCAGGAGTGCAGACAGAGGGAAATCTTGAGGAGCAAATTCTCACTTTTTTTTTTTTTTTGGCAGGCGAGAAAAGACATTTTTTGGGGGTATATGAGTTGGTAAGTGTAGCACAGTGTGTTTAGCAAAATGAAGGAAGGAAATCCCTACACCCCTGCTAGGAACCCAAATCATGGCAATCACTGGTGAATTAATGGAGAGGCAGAGGAGGTATCTGCCTACGGTGGCAAAAGTTGAGGAGTGGCATGGCAAATTTTGCCATGCCTCTGCCTTTGTCAGAAGCAGCAGGGGGCGAGAGGAAAGTCCCCCTCCTGTCTCCTTCATTTTCTTTCAAAGCCGTGGCTGCAGCAATAGATGTGGGGAGGGAGTGAGAGAGAAGTCCCCTTCCTTCACTTAATTAAAAAAAATGCATGATGTAGCTGCTGCAGGGACTGGGAGGGGGAGAGACCAGGTGGTTAAGGGCTGCCACTGCACTTAACCCAGAGATTGCAACTGGTGCAGAATGCAGCGGCCAGGATCCTAACTAAGGCGCCTTGGCAAGCACATGTGACACTTTTGCTTGTTCAGTTGCACTGGTTGCCGTTTGAGTCCTGGGTTAAGTTTAAGGTATTAACCTTAACATTTAAAGCCCTACACGGTATTGGCCCTCCATACCTCCAAGACTGCCTAATTCGATATGTCCCTTGCCGGGTCCTGAGATCAGCCACAAGTAATGCCTTGGTGGTCCTGGGCCCTAGAGATTGCAGTTGCAATCAAGGAGAGCCAGAGCCTTCTCAGTGGTGGCCCCGACTCTATGGAACAGTTTCCCTGGATAATATCAGAGCTCTCCATGATCTGTTGACCTTTCGTAAGGCATGTAAGACTGAAATGTTCCTCCGGGTGTTCGGTCGCTGACATAGCTGGTCGTAGATTGCTTTTGTAATCCATGGTTATTATGTCATGTGGAATGAGTACTGTATGGGGTTTATGAGGCTATGTAAGATAAATTTTTATGAAAATGTGTTGTGTATATTATTGCTTGTAAGCCACCCTGAGTCCTATGGGAGTAGGGTGACATATAAATCTAACTAACTAAACTAACTAAACTAAACTTAATTGCCTAAACGTCCATGGGCCAGATGGGGCGCAGTTGTAGGGGTTGGCTTCAGGGAGGATGGCGGGTGAGGAGGGGAGAGTTCCTCTGCTTTTTAAAAAAACATTTTTTACCTTAACTCCTTCCTCCATCCTCGCCATCTCTTAAGTGATTGCATGCAGGCAGGCTGAGGCTCCACCTTGGCAGATGTGCATATCAATGGGTGCTACTGTGTAAGTGTGTGGGGTGGTGCAGTGAGTCTAGTGCTGAGTCTGAACATTGGAAAAATAATTCTAAGTTCCCCTAAGGACCAAACTAGAATTTGCATGCAGATGCATATAAATTTCTCCTGACTTTTTTACAGTGAAAAACGATCTTGGGAATGTGAAATTTGAGCAAATAGGAATAGGATGTGTAATTAATCTTGCCCTACTATCTGTTTCTATGTTTCAGTTTTCTTGTGAGAGAAAAATTAGGTCTGGGTGGGTGTGAGCTGAATGGGAAAATGTCCAGTAGGGAAAAGATTAAGCATTTGTCATGACAACCTTCATTCAAAATTTCAGACTCCACAAAATACTTTTCATTTCAAAAAGACATTGAGAGGAAGGTACATGCATCTACATATAAAATCTAGCTTTAGCCCTTTGGTAATGAAACTCCCTGTGTGGACTTGGGGAAAACTCTATTAACTCGCATTGTTATTGTGCAGCTAAAATGCCACCCTGAAGGGCAGGATACCAACCAAGTAATTAATAAAATGCAGTGGTGAAATAAACCATAGGGCTGGTTTGGACAATGTGGCTAAACCAGCCTGCCTATAACACAATCGGAGATGTGCACTGTCACATCCTAGTCCCCTCTTCTTTTAATTGTGTGGGGGGTGGGTGGGTGGGGTGTTCTGCCCCGCATGCAATTCAAATGTGACATGATTGTGGTATTTAGCTCATTTAATGACCGGACAGAACAGAGACTCTGCTTTTGACCTTGCGGAGCCTGGACTGGTACTGGACTCATTCCAGGCCTTGACACTGGGTCAGAGCCTGAAAAAGCCCTTGGACTGAACCTCCTGAAAAAGCATCCTCAGAGCCTGAGCTTCCTAAAAGTAAGTGAGCCCCTCCTACACTGTTGCACTCTCCCTGATATCTCTACATCAGCATGGCCAACAATCTAGGCAAGGTCAAATAGAGCAGAGGAGGAGGTGGCAGAAAGCTGCCCTTTTAACCTTCCACTGTCCAAGAAAGGAGATGTAGCCCAGTAGGGTTTCATGAGCTTAGATACATTTAAGAGCAGCCTACCTGTGTTTGCTGTTGGATCTAGAAGCTGTCTGTGCCACTGGGCCTTGCTTCACCACCTCCTGTACCTCATGCACTCTTTGATCCACAGGATGAAGGAGGACAGAAAATATATTTGAGGGTTTTTTAAAACAAGTAGCCCCCATGCAACTACAAAAGGAACATGTATTGGGTTGTGGATTGAGCTGTGCTTGTGCACATCCCTAACTGCACAGTAGGCAGGCTCACTTGGACATATTGATCCCAATGAGTTGGCTCAATGTACACACATCTTAAAGATCAGTATGAATCAATTCCTATAGGACTTCAAGAAGGGTAACAGACTGTAACTGATTATTGGATGTTGCTATAATACTGCGATGATGCTACAGAAACAGACCTTTTGCTACAGTGAAATATGTTCTCTTATTTAATCAAAGACATTTTGGAATGAATCACTGTTTTCCAGAAATTTTTCTGTCAGTGAAAGTGAAACCTTGGTCTAACCGTCAGGTTTAACAACTGTAATGCCTACAACAGTCTCATATTGTCATGGAAAGTGTATTAGGTGAAGTTCTCTCTCCATTGCCTTTGGAAGTCCAATTTCCAAAGTTGCTGCTTGATATTTTCTGTGCTGGCACTCACCATGTGGAACTCTGCTAATGGATATAGGAGTAGGTCTTTCTCCCTCCTTGTGTCCTACTGGCAACTAAAAATTCAAATTCACCTGTTTAGACAGGTTTGTGTTATTGATCTTCTGTATGATAGTGCTTGCAGTTAATTTACTGCTGCTTCTTGTTATTGATATGTTTTCATTTGGTTTTATTGTACTGTTTTAATTGCTTATTAGCTGCTCTGGGCATTCCCATAATATATACTTATCTAGGGGTGTGTGTGGGGGTGTGTATGAAATTTTCTTATATCCTTAGCCTAACTCAAATACATTGCCATGATGACAGATTACCTGATGACATACATCTAGAGCAGGGCTACAAAGGTTTGACCATCCTGCAGATGTTGAGGCTATTCCCATGATCAGCAGAAATTGGGCTAGGGGAGCCTAGTCCAATTTTGAATGATTGTGGGAGCCACCGGGCTCGCAGCCGAGCCTGGTAGCCTCCCAGTGGTTAACCTGCCTAAGTACCCCTCACCTTAAACCGGGTTTGCGGAGTGAGCACTCCGCAAAACCAGTTTTTCTGATTGTGAGTAGCCACACCGTGGCTCTGCGCCACAGCTACTCATGAGTAGATCCCCAGAGGGGAGGCGAAAAGCTGCCTCCCGGCTCTGGGGGTCTCTCCAGTATGCTCTGTGCACTCGTGCAGGTCATACTGGAGTTTCCAGGGGCCATGTGGCCCCCCAAACTCCCCAGTCCCTGCCGGCTCTGTCACGGAGCCAGCAATCGTGTGGGCAGCCGATCCAACTGCCCAGGGCTCCCACCCTGCTCAGCTTAGCCCGCTCTCTCCACTTCCCTTCCCAAACTGGGTCTCACTGATTCTGAGACCCAGCTCATTGAATTACAGTTTCCATAATTCCTGACTATCTGCCACTGTGGCTGGGGATGATGGGAGTTGTAGTCCAAAAATAGCTGAAGGGCTGAAGTTGGTCTATACCAGAGTGCAGCCATGGTCTATACCAGAGTGTTTCTTGAAATGTGTAAACAGCACCCTATTTCTACAATTCTAATAACAAAAAGGGTGCCTCTTTTTACTGAGAGAACTGAAAAAGCAACCACCGTTGCTACTTCTAAAAAACACAGACAGGTTCAGGTAATCATTATCATGTCAGATTACAGGTAAATCTGAAATCAATGAGCCCTGCATGCTCTCGTGGTGCATGTCATGTGAACTCAGAATGTTTTTGCTAATCCCAGATCTATGCCACAGATGACTGACATTTAACCAGGATTGTTGATCTTGCATCTGAACTCAGCTGGTTCATGCTGGCTAAATGTTGGTTGGTCATGACATGGATCTGAGATCACTAAACATGTTCACATGACACACACAGGGGTAGTGCACACCGCTCAGTGATTTCAGATTCAGGGGTAATCCGATATGGTCATGATTGTGTAAACCAACTCACAGAACTTTAGAATAAAATAAAAATCATACGATCTGGATTTTTCTGTCAGCATGAATAGACCGACATCTCCACAAATCATGGTTCTCAAAATAACCTTCAGTGTGCTTTGTTATACATCCGTCTCCTTCCAGGCAGCAACCTGGAATAGGCTTTGTCTGCCATTTGGGGGGGAAATGGTACTGCCAGGTTTTGGGGTGTTTTTTTTTTAAAAAACCCTATATATTAGATGTTTCTGTCAAATTTACATTTAGAAGGTACTGTAATTTACCCTAGCCTTACAAATCAGATACCTTCAGTTAAAAGGCAATGAAATAGAATGAAAATGAAAACGAAAATGTACATCAAAAGATTTTTCCTCCACTCTTTCACAATTCTAAACCACTGTTTCCCAAAGATTTAACTTGGATTTCTAGATGACAGCATCTCAGAGGTAGAGTATAATTTCCCCAAAGATCGGGCTAATTTATAGCTTTCAACACACCAATGACCCTTGCAATTTGGTGGTTGCTTCATTAATTTCTCCACACCTGCTCCACCTATGTTGGAAAAAATACAGATCAAAGGAGCAATTCACTTACACTGCATTCATTTCTAAAGGCATTGTGCAGAAAGCTGCGTTACAACCATTTCTCCCCTTTTTTTCTTTTTTTGCAGTAAACTCTACCCAAGGCTGAAGGCACAAAACATTGAAAATAGAATGTCAGATTGAGGTTGCAAATCTGACACTGTTAGAAACTGGAAAGCAAAATTGATCTCAGATGTATTTCCACTGAAGCCAAGACTTTCAGATATATTTGACTGTAAGAGCAGAAATCCTTCATGCTCAGAGGAGCTACTATTTGCACTTTAGGTTGTGGTGGTTGTTCCTGATGTTACATGTTCATATTTTCAAGTTGCTGCATGGAGTTTCAAGACAAAGCACTTCAGAGAGCTTTACTCAGATACCTCCTAATTCCCCTGTCTGCTTGCTTAACTAAAGGCACAAGTACATCTTACAGCCCAAGAACAAACTACCTAAACTGGAAATCTGACATTTCTCTATTGCAGAAAGCGAAGAAAAAATATTGTTGTTGATGTTGTTATAATTTATTGACTGGCATCCAGACTAGCATTGCAGTGCTGACTTCTAGACTAAGACTGTACTCTCATAGGGATGTGTGAACTGGCTCAAAAATTGAGCCGGTTCGCACTTGAGGTGGCTCAGCTCGAAGACTCACCCTTGAGCTGAACTGGGGGGGGGGCACTTCAATGGTGAGTTGAGCCAAGCCCCCATCTCATGAGATGCCTCTGAGTAACAGTTGCAGAGGAGTAACAGCAGGAGAGAGAGCATGCCCTCAACTCCTGCCTGTGGCTTCCAGCGGCATCTGGTGGGCCACTGTGCGAAAGAGGATGCTGGACTAGATGGACCTTGGGCCTGATCCAGCAGGGCTGTTCTTATGTTCTTGTGAGCTGGCTCAACGGTGCACTTGTAAAGGGGGATGGCAGCAGTGGGGATGGCAGTTGAGCCAAGCCCACGCCTCGTGAGCCACCTTGACAGTATACTTGTAAAGGGAGATGACAGTAGCAGGGATGGCAGTGGAGACACAGGTCACCTTCTTGCCTGTCTCCCAAATGACAGCCCCAGCTGTCTGTGGGCAATTTGGGGCTTTTCTTCATGCATGCAGAGGCCTGAAATGGGCCGTAGCAGGCCTGGGCTGTCATATGGGAAGCAGGTGTGAAGGTGGAAGGAACCCTTGTTGCTGCCTCCACCATCCCTTTAAATTGTGTGGCCCCATTTGGGAGCTGAACCATGCCCCCCACATCTGACATAGATGTGAGGGGTGCAGCTATCTGCTCACTATATCTGATGTCAGATGCTGATGCAGGGGGCGTGGCTAGGGGGAAGCAGCCATGGTTTGAGCCCAGGCCGCCACTGGCCTGCCTCCACGTGTGGTGATATGGCTAGCAGTAGTGTTGCATGTTTGTAATGTTTATTTAAAATATGTTTAATAGACTCGTTATAGCCTATGGTTGTGATAAGATTGGTAATGGCACATGCGCAGAAGAAATCTCTGTTGCCTAGCAACAGTGTCAGCTACAGAAGTTGCCTCCTTCCAGGGGAAAATGGTGGCTCCAACTCTTAGATCTGCCTGGGGCATTGTTAGGCTTTGCAATGTCCCTGCAGCAGGTGTGTTACTGGAGTTTGGTAAATGCATATATGTGTATGTATTATTTGATTGGTTATTCATCACTCAGCAACAGTATCTCACTCTCTCAGTTGGGACTCTCATATTCAAGGACCGTTGTGTAGGTGGTGGTGGGCGGTTAATTGAGAAGCTAGATTATTGAGGGGGGCAGAGTTCCTGGTACTATCCACATCCTGTCCATAGCCTAAATTATTGAATAATTATAAAATACCTGGTCCAATAAACCAAATAAACTATTAAGAGAAGGTAGTTAATAATAGCATATGCAAAATTTAAACATAAACCAGTGGACCATTCAATGGCTTCCAAAGCGGCTAGACCAATCTCCTTCAAACAACACACATAGCACTTACTTACATTTATATACCGCTCTATAGCCGGAGCTCTCTAAGCGGTTTACAATGATTTAGCATATTGCCCCCAACATTCTGGGTACTCATTTTACCGACCTCGGAAGGATGGAAGGCTGAGTCAACCTTGAGCCCCTGGTCAGGATCGAACTTGTAGCCTTCTGGTTACAGGGCGGCAGTTTTACCACTGCGCCACCAGGGGCTCTAACATACTGCTATCACTGCGGACTACAACTAAACCAATGTTGATAACCTTTTCCCAAGTCATTCACAAGTTATATTTTGATGGAGATTTGTCCTTGCCATAAACATGGCAATTGCTGGTCATGATATTAGATGCTGCTAATTATAATAAAGCTACTGGTTCCTCCACCTAAGTATGGTCTACTCTGACAGCAGCATATCACCAGAAAGGACCTTCTAAATGGTGTGTCATTTCTTATTGATCATCAGTTTTCTTATTTCTTTTTCCTGCATTGCATTTTGCTGTTTCAATTTTAAGTTGACCTGATCAGAAAGCTGTAGGCATAGCCTTCTCAGCATGTAATCAAATTCCATTAACAAAACCTTTCTGATATAACATGCTGTATTAAGGGCTTTTCATGTTCACTCAAGCTCCAAAATGCTGGGAAATTGTGGCTGCTAAGGACCACACCCTTAACTAACTTGTTATTTAAGCAATATGGATGTGATATGGTATGGGTATCCTATACTGTAGTCTTGGTAGTTCACCTTGCCTCCCCAAGCTTCGGCAACACAGTACAAGCCTTAGGCAGCCTGGGCTTGGCTGTCCATGAGAACCGCAAGGATCCATGTGAATCCCAATGGAGTCACAGCACCAAACCCAGTGCTGAAGCCCAGTTCTTAGCCCAGGTTAAGGGTGTAAACGCACCCTTAAACCAGCTGCCAGGATCATGTGTCAGAACAGGCTACTTGCAGCTTGTGCTGACACAGAAATGGGGGCCTAGAACACCCGTCCCTTGGGGAAATCCCCTAATGTTCTGCTCTCAGTTTGCAGTGCATTGTGGGATACCTGGAGGCCAGCATAGTGAGTCCCAGCCACAGAGTAATACATCATGCTCCACGCTGCATGGAGCAGTGTGGATTGTGTGGGAGCACACCCTGCGCTCCCACCAAGAGCAGGATAATTGTCTGGGGAGAAAGCAAGGCTTGCAAAGCCTTCCTGCCCACCCGGTAGGTTGTGTGAATGGCCCCATAATGTGTGTGTTAAAATAAGAACATAAGAACAGCCCTGCTGGATCACGTCCAAGGCCCATCTATTCCAACATACTGTTTCACACAGTGGCCCAGCAGATGGCACTGGAAGCTTATAGCAGGAGTTGAGGGAATGCGTGTGTGTGTGTGTGTGTGTGTGTGTGTGAGAGAGAGAGAGAGAGAGAGAGAGAGAGAGAGAGAGAGAGAGAGAGAGATCTTCTGTAAAAAAATATTCCACAGCCTAAGCCAATTTGTTGTAGTTCATTAAACAGGATTTATGAATGCCACAAGTCTCAAAAGAGTGGCTAGCAGTGAAGAGATAGGTGGATTTTCTGGATAGTTGGCCTAATATGAAGAAAGGTGAGACAGCTTTCCTCAGTAGCACATTCCCTGAGAGAGGAAGAGCAATGGACCTGACCTGTAAGACACATTTTCACTGGGAAGCTTTCCTGTATAAAGCTATTCCATAGCTCCTGCAAAGCTCTCATGCATTTCAATGGAGTTGCACATGGGAACTTCTTAGGGGATTGTGCATATTAATTAGGAGTGATGGACAAATTCTCTTTGTCTTTACTCAGAACTGGCATAAGATTTAAAAGGGGTGTTTCTTTTTTGTTGGCTGTTTAGAAAAAGTTTCTTTTTCAAGAGTTCTCGCATCCCAGATTGTAACCTGAAGTGAGGATGCCAATGGTGCTGCATACATCCACACTACTGTATTGTCCCCTTAAGACAAGGTTCAGATACCTTGCATTCACCCCACAGTACCAGCCATGAAATATAATTATCTTGAAAGTAAATGCTCCATTCTAAAGACAAATTCACCTAGAAACCAGAAGAGTTTAAAATGAAAGAACTGCTACAAAATTGCTAGGTTTGTGTGCCTGGTTTGCCAAACCATGTCCACATATGCACAGGATCTTTTTTAACATTTCTGATCTAGAGAAGAATTTCGGGGCCAAACAGTGCTTGATTCATGATACAACTGAGAATTGGTGTACTGAATCAGGTACATATTAAGACTGTTGCTGAACCTATGGAGGTGAAAAGTATATATAACAGCCTATAGAGAGTTTGAGAAGTTTAAGCACAGAAGGCACCACTGATTGATCTTCTTCAAGGATATATTTTGATCATACTTTTCCTATTACTATACATATCTATTTTCAGAATGTAGTGCCATTTGTTGCCAACATCTCATTTATCTTCATATCTTCTACTTTCACTGTGGGCAATTAAATTTTCAGATATTTGTAAGAAGTAAAAGACATTTTTGTTTTCTTTTTCCTTCTACCTTGCATCACTTCTAACCAGAAACAGATTTAATTCAAAAATCACCAGATAAAATTGGGGGTGGTAGTGGTGGTGAAGTGGCTGTGCTAGCTTTATTGTATTCAACTGCTGCTTAACACATAATGAGCTTCAAGATGCTTCAACAGCATGGAGACTCTGCTGGTAAAAATTCAAAGAATGTAAAAATAAGATAACCACTGAAGCAGTCTATTGTTAACAGGAACTGTTAACAAAGGGAACTTTTTTCATTATGGCACAATTATAAATAATGATAGAAACTTTAAAATACTGAGTGAATACCAATATTTCAATAGAAATCTAAAGGTGAAATTCTGCCATCAGTTATGTATAAGTGAGACTCAGTCCTCAGCTGGGCTTATGCAAGAATAACTATATATTCATTAGACTAAATTAATATTTATGATATTCAGACATATATGACAGCATATGACAATATTATTAAAAGTTAAGATGTATGTATATAAACTGGTATGTAAACAGTAAAATGCCAAATGAAAGAAAAAATTTGTTTCCTGATAGATTTTTTTGCATTGATTTTTTTAAAAAATTAGATATCCACTGTGTTGTTTTTCAATACTTACTTGTTCATGTCAGATACAACTAGCTGACTGTATCAGACCTGAGAACCTGATACACATGAACAACCATTTTAATTGAAAATCACAAGTGTTATTTGATTAGAAGGAAGCAAGTTATTATTTTATTTATTTCTTTAAGAAAATACAATTATATTTCAGGATCTGAGGTAGTGAATATGTTCATTCTGAGCACAGTCACATTATTTATAAATAGTGGTTGACATCCATACTAATTAGGAACCACTGTGATGGGATAAGTATCAGTGTAGCACAGTTCTTCTGAAGAGTTCTATACTAAGTGCTTGTGTGGGACAGGCAAATTTCAATAATATTCCCTTTCCCTGGAAGTACTCTGTTTCTCCCAAAGATATGTCCCTGAGGGCTACACATAGACCCACAGAATGTCACAAAGGTCTTCTGGAGGAAGGGGATACATGAGCGATGGAGCTGTTAATTGAACTTCAGAAGCACCAGCACTTTTTCCATAACACTGGTGTGTCATTCATTCATTCATTCATTCTATTTCTATACCACCCCATCTGTCAGGGACCCACAGAGGGTGTACCCACACTCTAATTCTAATTACCTCATTGCAGGTTATTGTAATTTGATAATAAAAGTGGCCATAGTTCACCTAATCACATGTGTCTTGTCGTTATTGAGCCTAGGTGTACATAGACCAACATGATATGCTGGAAGCATATCAGCAGACTGTGCAATTGTAAGTTTTTGAGGTCATTCACCCAATTAAAATCTGTGTTCTAGCCATGTTTGGGAGCTCTGTGTGCTCCCATTTTTTGGTTGTGTGGAAGCAAGGAAGGAGGAAAACCTGGGTAGTTTTTCCTCCTACCTTTCTTCCACACAATCACTTCTATCCGGGTTTTCCTCTTTCCTTGCAACACAAAATTGGGAGCACACACACTCCCAAACCTGGGTAGAACACACATTTTGATTGTGTGACTGACCTCTTTGTGTTTCTCATTAGCCAGAAGTGTTTTCAGATGCATACATAATTTGGCTGTTGGGAAGATACACCATGCATTAATTTTAAGTCCTTAAAAAAAAATCCTTTGTCTTAGCAACTTGTTAACTACTAGGTAGGGGTGTGCACAAAATTTGCTGGTTTGGTCTGAATCTGGACTGGATTCAAGCTGATTCAGTCTAGCTTGGTTTTGGCCCAGTCAAGCTGGAACCAGTTTGAGTTTTAACTGAGCCGGCTCGACTGGCTTTAAGCGGGATTCCAGTGAGGATTCACCTTTGCCAGTACAGGGCAGGGGGGCTTTCCTATGTATAGAGGGATCAGGATGGGAGTAAAAATGTACTTACAAATTTGAGCAGCAGCTGTGGCTGTGGGGGTGAGGTGGGGCAGTGGCTCTTTCTACCCTCACTGGCCTCCCCGAGTAGCTTTGACCAGTTCAGGCCCAGTTCAGGCCTCTTTGCAGGTGTGGAGGCAATTTTAGTGACCTCCATGCCTGCTCAGAGGCCTGAATTGGGCCTGAACTGGTCTGAGCTACTCAGGGGGAGGCCACTGGGGATTGGTGGGGGGAGCCATGGCCTCTGCTGCCACCAATGCAGTCATGGCTCATACTTGTAAGTACATTTTTACTCCCCTCCCACCACCTCTATATGTAGGAAAGCCCCCCTGCCCTGCCTGTAATAGTAAAGGAGAATCATCACTGGATCCCCCTTTACTCTGAGCTGGCTTGGTTTCAACCAGGCCCAGTTCAACTCTGAACTTGTTGAGCCCTGCTTGAACCGAGCCAGCTCATACACACCTAGTACCAGGCTGTATAGAAAGCAACTATGGAGGGCACGTAAAACTTAGTTTGCACAACTTCTAAAGGACTTACTAAATACAGTTCTGTACGTCTGTCTGATATGCTTTTTAAGATATTTATTTTTCACCTAGACTACAGTGCTTCATTGAATAGATCTTGCAAAGAGCTTTCTCAGTCACCTATCAACTTGTTTGTCAGGATGAAAATTCGCAGTGAGCAACAGCAATGCAAGACACTACTCCTTGCTTCATTGCAGAAAACTCTAGCTCTAGACAGACAATAAACTGTGAAGTTACCATCAGCATTTGCACAATTAAACCATATTTCTTCAATATGTTATCTCCTTTGTTTGTATATTGTGGAACAAAAGCTCACATTCCATTTATATAAAAGCAGTTTTGGCCCATTGATAATTAAACCATCCGTGTTACAGACTATTAAATGTATTCAAACTGTTTGCAGTGTCCTTTGCTATTATTTTATTTTATACTTGCAAATATTGTTTCCAAAGTTTAACATTTCAAAAGTTTAACATTTCAAAAGTGTTGGGAAAAAACACAAATTGTTTCTGTTTTTGGACACAGAAAACACTTTTTACGCTTTCTGTCTCTTTCTCTTGCTCTTTCACGTTTCTGCCCAGACTCTAGCATTGCCAGGTATGCCTTTACTTTCCCCCTTACCTTTCTCTTTGTCCCTGGGCACCAGCCACAAAAGAATTGAGTGAAAAGGATCGGGGTCATGACAAAACACGCAAAAGGCACAGTGCCTCCAGTGGTAGCAGCAGCACCAGGTCCCGGTCTAGTTCCACCTCAAGTTCAGGGTCCAGCTCCAGCACTGGCTCCAGCAGCAGCTCCAGCTCCTCTTCCACCTCAAGCCATTCTGGGAGCTCCAGCACTTCTTGCAGCTCCAGGAGCTCCTCTGGCTCTCCGAGCCCGTCTCGGCGCAGGCATGACAACAGAAGGCATTCCCTTTCCAAGTCTAAACCGCCCAAGAGAGATGAAAAGGAACGGAAGAGGAGGAGTCCATCACCCAAACCTACCAAAGTGCATGTTGGGAGACTCACGAGAAACGTTACCAAGGATCACATCATGGAAATTTTTTCCACTTACGGGAAGATAAAAATGATTGACATGCCAGTCGACAGGCTCAACCTGCACCTCTCCAAGGGTTATGCGTACGTAGAATTTGAGAATCCAGATGATGCAGAGAAGGCGCTGAAGCACATGGATGGAGGACAGATTGATGGTCAGGAAATCACCGCCACCGCTGTCCTGGCCCCTCGGCCTAGGCCAGTTCCCAGGCGTTTCTCTCCTCCGAGAAGAATGTTGCCACCTCCACCCATGTGGCATCGGTCACCACCTCACATGAGGAGAAGGTGGGTTGTTTTGTTGGGACTGTATAAGCAGAGTAGGGGTGCTATTGTTGATTAGAACATGCAAAGAGCCCTGCTGGGTCAGGCCCAAGGCCTATCTAGTCCAGTACCCTGTTTCCCACAGTGACCACTACAGATGCCTCTGGGCTTCCCAGAGGCAAGAGGTAAGTAAAGGCATGCCCTCTCTCCTGCTGTTGCTCCCCTACAACTGAAATACTTTGGCTGTGTCCATAGATTTCATTGGAAGTAATTGGTCACTTCCAAAAAACAGAATTCTGTTGGGTGTAACTTTGAAATCAAAGGCCTTAATAATGTCTTCTGTAGTGAAAACCAGTTTATAAGTGTTTTCAGATGTTGCTCGGTCCCTGAAAGCTGTTGATTGAGTAAACCCACAGTGGCAAAAAGGAGACACCCCCCCCCTTGTACTTTGCTAGGAGGGCATCTTCTTTTCATACTTCCATCATTACAGGCTCTAAACATGTGACCGTAGGTCACTCGGCAAGCTAAAAAGAAATGTGAGTGGGTTAATCTGAGTTATACCAAGGATGGGCAATTTGAGTGAGTTTGTTGCTGCATTGGAGGAGAAGAGCTGGTCTTGTGACAGTGAGCATGATTTGTCCCCTTTGCTAAGCAGAATTTGCCTTGGTTTGCATTTAGATGGGTTGTTAGATGGATACATGAGCACTGTCTGCTATAAAATAATCTGCTTGGGAGTGGAGCTGTAGCTCAGTGGTGGAGCATCTGCCTGCATGCAGAATGTCTGAGGTTCACTCCCGGGCAACATCTCCAGGTAGGGCTGGGAAAGACTCCTGCTTGAAGCCTTGGAGAACCACTGCCAGTCAGTGTAGACAATACTGAGATACAGTAGATGGACCTAGGGTCTGACTCAGTATAAAGAAGCTTCCTGTGTTGCAGCTGGTGGTGAACCAAACATATGCCTGCAAAGGGATTTGAGGACTGGAACCATAGTTGGCCTTAAATTCTGCCTCTTGGCATTATTATCCACACGCAGATTATATTTCAACCAAGTGCTGGCGGAGTGGAGGACCTATGAGAGTCCTATTTCAATTCCTTCCCAACTGCATACTAGAAACACAGACATACGAGAGGGGAGAGCTGGTCTTGGGGCAGCAAGCATGACTTGTCCCCTTAGCTAAGCAGGGTCCACCCTGGTTGCATATGGAAGGGGGGCTAGAAGTGTGAGCACTGTAAGATCTTCCCCTGAGGGGATAGAGCCCTCTGGGAAGAGCAGAAGGTTTAAAATTCCCTCCCTGGCAGCATCTCCAAGATAGGGCTGAGAGAGATTCCTGCTGGCAACCTTGGAGAAGCCGCTGCCAGTCTGTGAAGACAATACTGAGCTAGATAGACCAGTGGTCTGACTCAGTATATGGCAGCTTCCTATGTTCCTATGATTGCTATCAAAGTATCCAAATACCATACTTTTACCAAATAAACTTTATTTCTTACTTTTCAAAAGACTTGCTTCCATTAGTCCTCTGGTTTCCCCTAACATAGAGCTCGATATACTAGCAGTGTGTAGGCCCCGGGAGGATGGGTAAAGAGAGCAGGCTTAGCCCACTGGTGATGATCAGGTGTGAAGCCCTGGGTGGCTGGATCGGCCACCCACATAACTGGTGTGGAACCCAGCCCCATCATGGAACCGGTGTGGGCTGTGAGGATCGGGGGTTACCAGGCCCCCAGAAGTCACAGGATGCCCCGTGCAAGTACATGGGCATTCTGGGGGGACCCCAAGCCTGGGAGGCTTGTTGTCTCCCGGTTGGAGGTCTACTTGTGTGTTGTTGCATGCCGCAGCAGCACATGATAAAAAAAAAACAAAGTTAATGGAGCACTTGTACCGTTAACCTCATTTAAGAGGAGGGAGGATTAGGCAGGCTAGCCACTGTGGAACCATCAGGCTCGCCCACAAGCCCAGTTGATTCTGATGATAACTAGAAAGCAGGCTAGGCTCTCTTAGCCTGCTTTCTAGTGATCATGGGAAGAGGCTCATCGTCTTAAGTCTGACTGTACTGTGATCCTTTTGTTATTCATGCTTGCAAATTTGGTTCTGAATAATTCCCTGAATCTGCTGGGTGCAAGAAAGCTTGGTCGAATTTTTCTTTTGCTCTCATAATATGAAGACTGTATCATGTGGAACTGAGAGCCCGATACTTTGGTGCCCACCAACATCTGCTAAAAGGATAATTTTTCTGAAACTCATTTTTTTCTCAAACCATTAAAGTGGAACAATGTTCTGAAACAACTAGCAGGTTTGATGGAATCTACACATTTTCATATTTATTTATCCAGAACATGCTTTCATGTTTTCCAAGAAAGTCAACAGTATTTTTACCTTCACAGTATTTCAATATCATATCCTGCATTATCACCAAGTTCCAAGAAATACGCACAGGTGGGAAAATATGTTTACAAAAAGACCACAAAACCCAGAATGCACAAAGCCTGGAAAAGAAAGAAAGAATATTCAGGAGCTTTAGCTGCAGTAATTATTTGATAATCTTGTGAGTATGCAAATAAATCAGTTGGAAATCAAATTGGCACATGGATTTTCTATGGACTTATTTCCTGTTCAGGTTTTACAGATTTGATAATGAAATCCCATCTAGAGGTTTTGCACATCCCTACTATACACCGAGGATCATTCCATGTATATTTTACTCTGAATGTTCCCTCTTCATAGCATTTTATTTGCCTCCACTGGAAGCTAATGAGTAGGCTAAGGAAAATTGCTGAGCTAGTGAGCCATATTAAATGCATCTATTCAGACATTCTACCACAGAGATTTTCTCCATAGGAAGAGAAAGTACATGACTGGAGTCATCCCGAGCCAGAGGGAAGACATGAGCCAAAGAGGCTGAGATGTTGTAAAGAAAGTTAGAAATGCAAAAATTGAGGAAGCAGAATGAGTGAAGGTGAGCTAAATATAGATCTGAAAGTTCAAGGGAGTCTAATCTCAATGGTGGGAAGCAGCAGCAGCAGCAGCAGTTCAAGGGAGTCTAATCTCAATGGTAGGAAGCAGCAGCAGCAGCAGAGATAGCAGAGTACCCAGAGCTTTGATAATGTATAACTCTGTGTGACACTACTAGAAGGAAGTGAAATTATTGCGGCCTTTTGCTTATGGAGTCTGCAGGTTAGTTGGGAACTGCAGAAGCTACTAGGCTAGATAATCTAAAGACAGTTGTGACAGCTTGTAGTTTTGAGGACAACCAGAGCCTCCAGTGAGCACCCACACTGGTCTGTCAAAGCAGAGTGACTGCGGGTCCTGTCAAGGCGGATTGGTTTGAAGTACTCAGCCCCTGGCCTGCTACATTCCCCTCACTTGGCTGTTTCAATTGATAGAAAATTTGTGATGGACTGAAAGTGCATCTATGTCAAAATTGCTGCTTACTTTCAAAGTTTGCACGTCTGAGAAACTTTGTCCATTACATGTGATTTTTGCAACCATGAGATGGTACATGAGACTGTGCAGTTGTATGAGTAAATTATAACGTCTTGTGTACTGAATATATCAGTTGGTCGTGGGTTGGTTTTTTTAAACTCTCTTGAAATATTTGCTATAGACTGGTTATCATGCAATATTTAAGCTAGGGTGGCCACATCCTGAAGCTCTTTACCATGAGAGGCTTGCTATATCTCCCGACCCCCGCCGCTATTCGCTTTTTGCTGATAGTTGAAAACTGATCTTTTTATAGGGCATTTGGTTCCCTTATCCCTGCTTGTGTTTTTTTATTTTTTTATTTTAATGATTTTTGGATTCTTGTATTGTGTATAATTGTTGTTTTATTGTTTTAATATTCTGGTATTGGACACCACTAATTAGAATAAAGAAACCCTTGTGATATTTGTAGTGCACTGTGGAGTACATATGTTAGTTTTCTAAAACCTTGTGTTCATTTATTATATGGGATTTGACATGTGCTAGCATGGGAGTGTTTACATTTTCACTCCCCAAGCTTGCTTAGCTCGCTGCTGAAATTCACAAGTATGAGCTGAAAAATGGCCTCAGCTTATTTTTCAATGTGTTGATGCAGTTCTGACTCTCAAGTTCTTGGCATGCACAGAATATGAATATGAGTTTATCTTGCCAGAACAGTGAGATGAGAGTGTAGAATGGCCTTTGGAAAGGCTGCTTGCCTCACTTCAGGCATATGTGAATTTTGCATAGCTATTTGTTGACAGTATTTGAATATGCAAAAATTATGGAAATAATTACTTTTCTTACTGTCATCACAGCTGAACTGGTCTCTTTTGCTGCCCAGTCCACGAGGTGGACCTCGTTACCCGTGTATTTCATATCTGCAGATTTGTGAATCCACAGTCGGGAAAAAGACACCCAACCTCAGCATACATGGGAAAAAAAACCACATGCCAACCTTGCATATCTGCAGGTTGGAGCTGATTGGAAATGTCGGCAGAGGTCATTTCTGGCTGCCATTTTTTTTGACAGAGCAACAAAATGCATACCGTTTTTGTGAAAAAATAGAAGAAAATGCCAATTTTTGGCCAATTTGGGGTTGCAGCACAACTCAGGAGCAGCAGCAGAGCAAGGTAAGAAGCTCCCCCCTCCCTGAAATTTGGCCAATTTTCCAACCATTTTCGGCTGACAAGGAACCTAACTGTTGCAATCTCATAGGCTTCTCTAACTTGATATTCATGATTTCAATATCCGAAGCTGCAGCCCGGAACAGAACCCTTGCAAATATTGAGTTCCACCTATACAGTGCCACCTACAGAAGTAGATGTTCTGAATAGAACTGAGCCAAAATTTCAGTGTTTCAAAGCAGCACACCATTCATTCAATTCATTCATTCATTCAGTTTCTATAATGCCCTTCCAAAAATGGCTCAGGGCAGTTAACACAGAGAAATAATAAATGAATAAGATGGATCCCTCACAATCTAAAAAACAACACTTGGTTGTTGATGTGGCCCATTCCTGCCTATTCCTCCTCCACTTCTGTTTAAAGCGTTCAATACTTTCTACTAAGCAGTTCCGACACTGTTCAGCTACTATATCACTTTTTTTCCAGATGCTGAAGGAAGAGTACGGTTCCACATTATAGGAAGTGGTCAAAGACAAATTGTAGGTCATAGGAACATAGGAAGCTGCCTTATACTGAGTTAGGCTCAATTTTATGTACACTGACTGGCAAGACCTCTGCAGTGTTTCAGGCAGGAATCTTTCCCAAGATTTTAGCATATCAAAAGATGCCAGGGATTGAACCTGGAACCTTCTGCATGCAAAGCAGATGTTCTACCTCTGAGCTATGGCCCCATCCCAAGAAACTAGTCAGTCATGTTTCTGGAACTACATGTGAAAAAGATCTTCTATGATGAAATATGAGTTTATATGGATCCCCCACTTAAGGCATTGTCACCTAATGGGCTGGCATAATGGATTGTCACCAAAACCCCAGTGACAGCTCCTCTCACCACAACTGTCACCAAAATCCTTCTCAGGCTATTAGATGGCTTTCAGCTAAAGATCAAAAGCCTAGATGGAAAGCTTCTGCATTTACCTGCCTGTTTTCTTTTTCTTGTAATAAAGCAAATATAAGTCTGTAGACACGGGGGGGGGGGGAATTGATTGTTACTTTAAATTTGGATAATAAAACATGTTTATTCTGCTCAGAGGATCTATCTGCTACTTGAGAATTATAGGCCTGTCTTTTCATCAGACTGATGGAAAATTGTCTTTCTGGCAGAAATTGTGTATTTTTTGTTTTCTATACAACACCTAGTACAATATTGGCATTAAATGAATCAGAGACTGTAGCAGAAGTGTCATTGTCAAGAAAGAAATATTGGGTCTTCTCAACTAGGAGCCATTAACCACTTACTGTACAAAGAAACAAGTATTTTATCACAATTAGGGTGTTAGGGTGTCTTGAGACTTGGCTTTGAAACTTAATTACACAAAGGACATCCCCCTTACATTTTGTTTTCTATAAAATACATTTGTTTGCATTGTCTGGCTGTTTTTAAATAGGGTGCATTGTGCTAGGTCAGTCAAAGCAATCTGGCTGAGTCAAAGTGATGTGATTCATTAACTTCCAGATATTTTAAAGTAAACATCAAATCCAAATCTCCCTGGGCTTTTAAAAGGTAATTGTTTGTATTCCTTGAAATAGTGGATTCCAGTAGGGATGTGCACGGAACCAGCTGGCCCGGTTCGGTTCGAGGCCGGATCAGCCTCGAACCCAACCAAGCCAGTTCATCCCAGAACCCCCTCAAATCCTCTCCCCCAGGTTTGGTCTGGTCTGGGGAGATTTGTGGACCGAAAATTATGTTTTTTAAATATATATATTAAGAGGTTCCCTCTCCCCCTGCCAGCCTCCTAAATCACCCCTTCGCCCAGTTCAGGCACTTTGGCTGGTTTTCGGCCTTCACCTGGCGGCCTGGCGGCAATGCTGGGGGCTGGGCACCTGTGCATATGGCCTGTGCATGGCTGAATAGCACCTGAACTGGGTGAGGGGGTGATTTAGAAGGCCAGCAGCGGGAGGGGGAACCTCCATGGATCCCCCTACCCTCCTCCAGGAACTCCGCCGAGGGGAGTACAAGGTTAAAATATATTTTAAAATTAAGAATTTTTGGTCTGTGAACCCCCGGACTTTGGGAGGAGGTTCAGTCCAGGTCCAGACGAAACTAAGGAAGGGGTTTGGTTCAACCCTGAACCATCAACCCACCAAAAACTGAACCCCCAAACCTTGAACACCTGAACCTGTTTGTACATCCCCAGATTCCAGATTCTGTTTTTATGAAGACAGATTGTTTTTAAATTATTTTGGCACAAATTGTTGAAAATGACAATTTGTGTTGGTCTCAGATGCTCAGCACATCTCTAATTGCAAGCTAATCTAATCTAATTGCAAGCAGAACATTAATTTAATGTTTGAATCTGCAGTTCTGCTGCAGAATAGGGAAAGGTACTGTAGAAAGTGAGATACTCTGAGATGCTAGGAAAAAATAATTTAATGTTACTAGGCAAGGAGGAAAAAACTTAAATTGTTATGGCAAATGCACTTTCCAAATTGAAGCACTTGTTTCAGAAAGAAAATTTTCAGTTTCTTCATAGCTAAGTAAATAAAGCCTAAATGTGTATAAAGAATATTTAAAATGCTGCATTCTGAATAGAATGGGAAATAACCTATGGAATGATTCAGCTTCCATAAATTCAGCTTCCATAGGTTCCATGAGAATGTTAATGTCCCATTCATTTCAATGAGAAAGATTTAAGCATGTCCTTAATTGCTTCATTTAAATCATACAGTTTTAAAAATGCTTAACTTTAGCTGGATTGTACTCCATGATTGAAATAACAGATACAAAAAGTGTTGACCTTGCATTAAGACTATTAGACTGGACATGCTACCATGCTACTCATACTACCACTACTTTGCCTTATGGAGTATATGCAAGAGCCAAACAGAGGGCTGCTCACAAGCTTGTTAAGCAGGAGTACTGGATTTAAACTTATTTAGGCCCTTTAAAATCTATTATTAGACTAATAATAGACTTAAAATCTATTATTAGACTAATAGTCATATTAGACTAATAGTCACTAATATTAGACTAATAGTCATTCTCTTTGGCTTTCTAAAATCATATTCTGCACTTCAGTTTCTCCTGTACATTTATAAATGTACTAAGCTATCTTTTGCCTGTGTTATCTGTTTGTACTATAAGGATTTTAGCTCAAGTTCTTAAAGAGCTTTCCTTATTTTGGAAAATTGGACTGTCAGCAATTCTGACTTCAGTAATACTTCTTGAGTGAGCTGCAATGACTTAATAAGGATAGATTGAAAAGATTCTTGGATTGAACCCTGGTTCTGTTTAAACCCTGCATATTTTAATGTCTTTTCAAAGCTTATAATGAAATGCTAATATCTCCAAGGTTTTAAGGTACTCTTTCTCATATTGAAAGTATATTTATATTGATAACATGAATAATTTTAGGAATTTCAAGCAAGTAATTTAATGATTTGTAACAAGGTTACAGATACATCACATACTGGTTTCCAAATAGGATGTACACTATATTAAAGACCAGACAAGAAACTTTAATTTTAACAAATAGCTTAAATATTAACTATTTTTTTAAAAATCTCCTAATTGTAAGGCATTCCACACTAGAACAAGCTCCTTAGGGAGGTTAGTTGAATCTCCTTCTGTGCATCTTTCCAAGAAAAGCATCTGCTGTAGTCAGAACTGTTTCCTGGGCTTCCCTACTCCTTAGCTAAGGCATTGAGAACATTATCTGCCCCAATGAATATGTTACTTCATATGAAAAATGGAGGGGCTTGAACCAAGATGGAACCAATCTGCTGGGGCTCAAAACCAAAAAGGTTTTAAAATGAGCAGCTTTTAAAACGATGCCCGGGGAGGGAACTGGATTGTTCAGCAAGCAAAACGTGCTAAGGTGCGAGGGTAAAAACGTTTTGTGTGAACCAGAAGGGGACAAAGTAGAATCAGGAGTAGAGCGGGCAGAAACACAGGACAGCTGGTCAAAAAGGTCAAATAAGGGAGATACCACACACCAATGCCAGGTAAGAGACTCGGAGTATAGGTGTTTATATACCAATGCCAGAAGTCTCCGAGACAAGATAGGTGAATTGAAGTACTTAGTTGCTAATGAAAACATAGATATAGTGGGCATATGCCCACCACTTCACCCAAGCATTTCCAGCTTTTTAAATTTTTAAATTTTAATCTAATTTAAGATCTTTGTGTATGATTTAACTTGTTTTATGTTATTGTTAACTGCCCAGAGATGAAAGTTTGGGGCGGTGTACAAATTTGACAAACAAACAAACAAAACAAATAATGGAAACATGATAGAATGGTGAGAACCAGTGGTGAAATAACAGTTTGTGTCCTGGATACAAACTCTACAGAAAGGGAAGGGAAGATTGGTGGTGGAGTAGCACTATATATTAAAGAAGGGATAGAATCCAACAAGCTAGAAAACCTAGGATGGCTGGAGTCCTCCACAGAATCATTATGGATGACAATACGAGGAGTGAAAGGAAATGTGTTACTAGAGATGTGCTATTACCCTTTGGATCAAAGCACTGACAGTGTCCTGGTGTTGGGGAGCAAATCAGAGAGATAGGGCTGAGAGAGATTCCTGCCTGCAATCTTGCAGAAGCCACTGACAGTCTGTGTAGACAACACTCAGCTAGATGGACTAGTGGTCTAGGAATATAGGAAGCTGCCATATACTGAGTCAGACCACTGGTCTATCTAGCTCAGTATTGTCTTCATAGACTGGCAGCAGCTTCTTCAAGGTTGCAGGCTGGAATCTCTCTCAGCCCTATCTCTCTGATTTGCTCCCCAACACCAGGACACTGTCAGTGCTTTGATCCAAAGGGTGATAGCACATCTCTAGTAACACATTTCCTTTCACTCCTCGTATTGTCATCCATAATGATTCTGTGGAGGACTCCAGCCTTCCTAGGTTTTCTAGCTTGTTGGATTTTTGTTATTCCCCTGCCTCCCTGGCAGGTTTTCTGCTTCTTATATATTTAAAGAAGTTTTTGTTATTCCCCTTGACACTTCTAGCTATGTACTCCTCAAACTCCCTTTTTGCATCCCTTAATATCTCCTTGCATTTCCTTTGCCAGAGTTTATGTTCCTTTATTTTCTCTTTGTTTGGAAGGAAGTCCGCTTTCCTTTTATAGCTTCCCTGACTCTTCTAGTTAGTCACTCTGGCGTCTTCCTGGACTTGGTGGTACCTTTTCTCTTTCTTGGCATACATTCCAACTAAGCTTCTGTTATTGCAGATTTAAATAGGTTCCATGCTTTCTGGGGTGATTCTACCCTCCTGACTTGCCCTTTCAGCTTCCTTTTTACTACTCCCCTCATTTTTGGGAAGTTTCCTCTTCTGAAGTCCAATGCATCTGTGTTGGACTTGCTTGGCAGTGCTCTGTTCTCATATAAGCTGAATTGAATAGGAGTGCATTGATCCATAGAGTGACTGAGAGTCGGACACGACTGAATGGATAGAGAGAGAGGATAGGAACATAGGAAAACAGGAAGCGGCCATATAGCAAGTCAGACCATTAAAATTAACATATCGCAAGGGCCAGATGGCACCCACCCAAATGTGAAATTGCAAAAGTATGTAGCTTGTTCCTTTGATCAGGCTCTGTACCAGAGGACTGGAAAATAGCCAATGTATCTCTGATTTTCAAAAAGGGATCTAGGTGGGATCCAAGAAATTACAGGCCAGTTCACTTAAATTCTATGTCAGGTCAATTGATGGAAAGCATACTTATAAAATTGTTAGAAATATAGAAGAACAGGTCTTGCTGAAGGAGAATCAGCATGGCTTCTTCAAGGGCATGCCTTAGCTCACTAACCTTTTGGAGTTATTTGAGAGTGTCAACAGGTGTATGGGTTAAGGTGATCTGATTGACATAGTAAACTTTGACTTTCAAAAAGCTTTTGACAAAGTTCCCCACCAAAGGCTTCCTCGTAAACTTAGCAGTCATAGGATAAAGGAACAGGTTCATTTGTGGACTGGTAACTGGTTGAAGGACAGGAAACAGAAGGTAGGAATAAATGGACAGTTTTAACAATGGAGGGAAGTAAGAAGTGTGGTTCCCCCATTGTTAAAACTGTCCATTTATTCCTACCCAGACCAAATCTGCAGATGACACTAAACTATTCAGGATAGTGAAATCCAAAACAGATTGTGAGGAGCTCCAAAACTATGAGTGGGCAACAAAACAGCAAATGCAGTTCAATGTAAGCAAGTGTAAAATGATGCATATTGGGCCAAAAAACTCCAGCTTTACATACACATTGATGGGGTCTGAACTGTCAGTGACTGAGCAGGAGAAGGATCTTGAGGTTGTGGACAGCTCGTTAAAAGTGTTGACTCAGTGTGCAGCAGCTGTGAGAAAGGCAAATTCCATGCTAGAGTTCATTAGGAAGGGGACTAAAAATAAAAGTGCTAGAATTATAATACCCTTTAACAAATTTATAGTGAGGCCACATTGTTGTTCCGTTCTGGTCACCATATCTCAAGAAGGACATTGTAGAACTGGAGAAGGTAGTCTCCAAGAGGACAACCAAGATGATCAGGAGTCTGGAGCACCTTCTCTATGAGGCAAGGCTACAGCATCTGGGGCTTTTTAGTCTGGAAAAGAGCTGACTACAGGGAGACATGAAAGAGGTGTATAACATTATTCATGAAGGGAACAGAGAGAAATTTATCTTCCCCTCACAACACTAGAGCCAAGGATCATCCCATGAAACTAAGGCCAGGGATCTTATGACTAAAAAAAGGAAGTACTTTTTCACACAACACATAATTAATCTATGATGGGATGTGGTGATGGCCACTAGTTTGGATGGCTCTAAAAGTAGCTTTGACAAATTCATGGAGGACATGTCTATCAATGGCTACTAGTTTGGTGGCTATAGGCCATCTTTATCCTCAAAGGAAAGATCCCTTTGAATACCAGTTGCAGGAGAGCAACAGCAGGAGAGAAGGCATTCCCTCATCTCTTGCCTGTGGGCTTCTCAGAGACATTTTGTGGGCCACTATATGAGACAGGATGCTGGACTGGATGTTCCTGATCCAGCAGAGCTGCTCTTGTATTCTTATATATGTTTGGTTATGTTCTTATATATCTTTGGCTGAATTCCTGCAAGGAGCCTACACATATAGAAGTTGCTTGGCCACCTGTGCCCTGATGCTGACCATCTTATTTCATTATAACAAGATCATTCTTCGTTACATATACGCATAGTGAGTTAATGTGTAGAAGTAGAGAAAATGATCTTGGCAGCAGACCCCATGAGGGGCTCTATCCATGTGATCCAGAACCCTGGAAAAGAACAATTCCAGGTTGCATTGATAGAGCTGTTCTGGCTCTGATACTGAGATCCTACACACATCCACTCACCATGCTGATGTAATATGAAGAACACTTTTATCATAATGAAATATGATGGTCAGCATTAGGGCACAGTTGACCCTTGGGGGCAACAAAGGATGTATTGGTAAAAGACTTGGCAAACATATTAGGGTACAGTGGGTCCTTATGTGGCTGATGAATCAATTATTTTAGAACAAGGTCATGGTCTGGCAGTAGCAAGCTCTGTGAATAAGGGGGAAAGGAAGGCTCTCACCTTTTGGATTTTACCACTGCTACCAAGTGAAAGTCCTTTTCCCCTGTGGGCTGCCTCCACTAAACACCACACACTATTTCCCAGGGCAGCAATAATTCAGATAGATTAGGATGGAAAGTAAGCATGGATTGGAAAACAAAAGTCTGACAGTATAAGAGATCTGAACAAAGTTATGCCTTTGAACAATAAAACAATTATCCAGTTTATATTCTTAGAAAGTTTCTGAATAATTTATTTTAAACAAAAACCTTATATGAGCAAAAGATCACAAATCAAAGTACGATTAAAGCATCCAGTTCTCTTTTACAAACTGTGTCCTTCTTTCAGCCAGCCAACAAATCAGTCTTTCCTGCTTTCATTCACCTCTTCTTGCAACTCCTCTGGTCCTGCTTTCTCTGCATTTTTGCTTCTGGGTTCTTTTTTAGTTAAAACTGTTGCTCAGACTCTGCCTTACACTCCCTAATTACCCAGACCCCGAGCCAGTCAGGAAGGTAGATTTGGCCTTCTTAGTTTCTGTTCCACAGGGACTTTAGGAGACTGTTCTGACAATCAGTCAAAACCGGGCTAAGAAAGCTAAGCCTGGTCTCGGAAGTTTGTCAGAATTGCCGGGAGCCCCATAGCTCCTGGCGGCAAAACCTCCTGAGCCTGCCTTGAAAATCACTTCCTTATCTCCATTTTTTAGAATTGTCTGCCAGCCCCAACTGCAGCATTCCCAGCTGGCATCAGGGGGATCCCCATAATGCATCGTGCACTCACGTGGTGCATTATGGGAGTTCCGGGGGCAGGGATGAAGCATCACAGCCCCTTACCCTCTGTGCTGCTGGCAGCTGCCAGCAATCATATGGACACGTGATCCACCCATCCAGGGAGCCAAGAGAGATTGTCTGCGGGGAGGTAAGTGCAAGTAGCCTTCCTCCCTGCTCTTCCTTGAGTTCTTTCTCACTGATCACGAGAAAGGACTCTAGGTTTCATTTCTCACTTTGATTACCATTTCCTGTGCTAACCTTTTGACCTTAGTTTGTAACTAAAAAGGGGGGGGACACAAATTTATTTTGCAGCAGGCAGCCATTTTAAAGAACACAAAAACACAAAATTGGGACTTACTTCCAATCCCTCAAACAGAGTTTTAGGTAAAAAATAGACCCACCTTGGGAAAATAAGTTTGACTGGCCGAATCATAGAGTTCCTTCCATTTCTAGGATGTTGTGCCTATGTTACCTATCACCTTGATTTATCATTATTTTTAGTTTCCATAGTGAATATTGTGGCTTGCCCCTTGGTTGTGTTTTTCTTTTTTGAATTTTTAATGCCATGTTGCTCATTAAACTATAGCAAACAGATGAGCACATAATCACTTAAGGACAGTGTTGAAGAAAAGCCATTCTATTGCTTCTCCTCTCATATTCTTCAACCATTCAGTATCAGATACTTACAAGAATGAATTGTGATCAAAACTACACAAAGCCTGCTGTGTACTGGGAAAGGAAGAAAGGAAGAAAGTTTTCTCACTCCCACTGTACCCACCCTTCTGTGTTCCTGTCTGAATGCCAGGCATAACGTGTCCTCAAATTAGCATGGCACACCACTGTGTTTGAAAAGCTATAATTCTGGTATGCTATTCTTCTGGAACAGTTTACGAAAACACACAAAAACTGGAGCATCCTGCATCCACTTTTGTGAAAGTGATTATAACAAAATAGAAAGTGGGATTTAATGAGTTCTCCAGAAAATGAGTTCCACAGAAAAATAAAACAAAGACTATAATATAGAAGTCTTTTTTTCCTGATGTCTTTGTACCTTGTTTAGAACAAATCCAGGTATTAATATACATGAAGAATGCCTTTATTTAAGTACAATGCTGTGTAAATGTAAGCAGAAATCAAGGCATTTGCTCTCATGGCTACAAAATACAGATAATGATGAGATAATTACTGATCCGTGTAACAAGCATGGAGAGCCCATAGAGATTTATCTGACCTTTGAAATTACATAAAGAAAAATATTTCCCATCTCCACTCTCCATGCTTCCTATTCTCCTCTATTATGCAGCTACCACATAACCAGGATTTGTTCTCCTAACAGAAATAAATAGTACACATGTGTAAAGAAATCACCTGAACTTTGCAATGTTCTGTTGAAAGTTCACAAATCTCAAGAGTGGGTTCTAAAGACCAATTCAAATGCTTGGAATTCTTCCACTTGGTGTAACTCCATGGATACAATTGTATATGTGAAGTAACATCTATCTGCCTGTCCATGGTTACAGGAAGCATTTCCCATTGGTAGTTTGCTTGCACATGCTTGTATATATTTTAGCAGGTATGTTCACATGTTTCACTCTCAGGAAGTGGTGCCTGGCCTGAGTGTGCTGGATCACACTCCATTAAATGCCAGTGGCAGGGGAGCAACAGCAGGAAAGAACTGCAATATCTCACCCCCCGCCTGTGGGCTTCTCAGAGGCATCAGGTGGGCCACTTTATGAAAGGATGCTGGACTGGATAGGCCTTGGGCCTGAACCAAGGGATGTTTTTATGTTCTTACACATTGGGGCACTTCACACAAGCAATGTGGAGAGCCAAGCAAGGTTTAGAGGGGAGAGCGGGCTTGGCCCACTCTCCCCACAGACAATCATGCTGCTAGCCCTGTCCGGCCAGATTGGCTGCCCACATGATAACCGGCTCCGTTGTGGAGCTGGTTGGGGCAGTGGGGATCGGAGGGCATGCTGGAATATCCGGGGTCCAGCTGGTTACATGAAGGTTACAGGGTCCAGCTGGTTACAGGGATCGGGGGCCAGCTGGACCCCAGATATTCCAGCATGCCCCACACATGTGCAGGGTATTCTGGGGAGACCCCCCCATGGCGGGCTGGGGGTATCCTCATGAGTCACCACAGCATGGAACCATGCAGTGGTGACTCACAATAAGGGAAACAGGGTTAGTGGAGCTCTTGCTAACCTTTCGAAACCTTTAGAGAGGTTTTTCTGCTGGGTGCCGCATAGCTCCCATTGCAGCACATGACCTCCCAAAACTGGACTAGGCTCCCTTAGCCCAGTTTGGGGAGGTCATGAGAATAGGCTCGTTATTCCCTCCACAGAGATGTATTCATGCGAATGCACTGTTTGAACGGTCTATATTATACTGATGTCTACAAAGTTCTCAGTATATATTATACATGAAACAATTTAACACTTTGTGGAAAGACTGAAACATTTTCCTTTTAACAATGCATACATTTGGTTAATTTTCTACTTATTTGGTCCAAATGTCCTCTTTTACTGCTTGCATTGAAAACTGCAGCAGGCTGTTTGGCATGAAAACCCAAGCGGGTATATATAAGTTGTTCCTCTTCAAAGCATATAAGATGGTATTTACATGTCAGATGATGTTTGGAGCTATTTTCCTTTAATCCTAATTGTCTAGTGCAGAAGCCAGTGGAGTGCACCTCTGAATTAGATTGCATTTTGACACATTTCACTGGATGCTGTTGAAATAAAGTGCTACTAGTAACTGGATGGAATGTACTACCAATGTAGGAATTTTCTCAGGGAGTATTTGCACAGTGGGAAACACTTCATAGGGACTATTTCTCAACCGTTGTCATCACCCAGAGTCTTGTGAGTGACCTGAGGCAGGCCTGAGACCTTTCTATGTGTCCCAGATGGCATTCTGGATTCACCATCCCTGAAGGCTTCAAGTCCTATCAAAGAAAGCATGTAACTGCCATAGAGACCACCTGCTTAATAAAATGGGGGTGAAGACTTAATGCTCTTTATACAAAATCCTCCCCTTCCTTTCCATCTTCCATACAATTATCCTGTTCTTCATCCCATGAGTGTGGGATGAAGAATAGGATAATGTTCTTCAACCCAATTCAACTTCACCTTCTGCCCACCCTCCAGCTCCAGTTCAGCTCATCCTTCTCCGTGCCACTTCATAATTAGAGCTGAAGAAAGCAAGCAGCCAGACATTAAAGTTTACCACAGGGTTTCAACTTCAAAGCCACCTAATGGCGCAGTGGGGAAATGCTTGACTAACAAGCAGAAGGTGGCCGATTCGAATCCTCACTGGTACTATATAGGGCAGCAGCGATATAGGATGATGCTGAAAGGCATCATCTCCTACTGCATGGGAGGAGGCAATGGTAAACCCCTCCTGTATTCTACCAAAATAAAACCACAGGGCTCTGTGGGCAACAGGAGTCGAAATCTACTTGACCGCACACTTTACCTTGTTCAGCTTCAAGCTGGATCATCCAACCTTGCTTTCCCATGTTGAGAGGGAGATCCAGAGCACCAACTGCTTTAAATAATCCAGTTCCTTTCCCTGGTAGGTCCAGGACTAGTGTCTGCAATAAAATAAAATAAAATAAAACTCTCTTCTGCCAGAGCTTGAGCAAGCATGTACCACCTACTGGCTATTTGGGGGCTTGGGGGTGAAACCAAGGGCTTTTTCTGCAAAGAGAAGATCTATATGCCCCACAGTTCAGTAGCATCAGTGCATACTTACAGATACTGAAGATTAAAACAGATCATTAAAAGGGGAGGGGGAATCAAAACAGTCTTAATGAATACCCCTGGTTATATGTGTTTCCTTAATTCTTGTCTTTTGGATCGCTAGGATTGATTCAAGGAAATGCAAATAGCTTGGCTCTGTTAGCCTTTCATGTCAGACTATCAGTCCATCTAAGTCAGTATTACCTCTGCCTTATCCCCAGTGTTTCAAGCAGGAGTCTTTCCCAATCCTTCCTGGAGGTGTCAAAGACTGAAGATGGAACTTTTTTTTTGCATTCCAAGCATGTATTGTACCACTGAGTTATCTCCACACTACCAGATAATGATTTCCCCCTGAGGATTTAGTTCAACATTTAGTTCAGCACAGAGTTCAAGAAAACAAGTGATGACAAAAGTAGAGTTAGTGAAAGAGAAGGTGAAGTGGTCTCCAAGCTATGTAGACTAGAGCATAGGAGAGTGGCTTCTTCATCCCATAACCAGATCAGTCATCATACATTTAAAGTGCCATTTCAACACACTGCAAAGTTTTCAGTGATCAGCAAAATCAGATTGCACTCTCAACCACACACATTGGTACACTTGCCCATGCATTTGTGGGAATGGCTGTACCAGCGTTTGTTTACTTAAACTGGATCTCTTCCACTTATTCCTAATGATTTCCTTTATATCATTGCTTCTTTAAAGATTGGGGCTGAATGGCTTGGCAGGAGATGAGGCTCCTGGAAGGGTCAGCAAGGGAAAGCAGGGATCAAACTCACGAAGATCTGCATTCTGAGTGAGAGTGGTCAGCCCAGAAAAGGTATGAGGCTAGGATGTGTCCTAGAGTTTGGCATTTATAGATCTGATTATGTTTAATGACTGTTGAATTAATGCTGAGTTCCCTTTAATTCCCTCACCCACCCACCCCGCCAAAATGCCATGGGTGTTTATTGTGGAAGGGCCAGAGTACTTAGATAAATATGGGCTGGAGTGAAGAAACAAAGCTCCTCTTTTTTCTAAACATTTTGCATATTTGTCTTTTGTCTCATATATTTATGTTTTGTAACATAGATCATATTGGGATATCAATGTCAGTCTGTTGAATTTAAGCAGATAATGAAGAGAGAAAGGAGAATGCACTGAAAAATGTGACTAGGAAAGCAAATGTCTGAGAACTGAATTCTTCAAATGAGCATGCATGATAAGTCTTTGTTTCTCCAAACTTTCCATTATCTGCTCATCTCATACACCTTTATTATAAAGTGATGATAAAGGACAGCCTGCAGTCCCCAAGCAATTATACAATTATAGAATTCACTTCTTCTTTTGCTTATTAGACCAATAGAAATTTATAGCATCTCCAAAGCTTTTAAGACTCTTGTGAGGTACTCAGATTCTATGGCTCAGTAATATAAAGCAATTTTGCATTTTCAATTACAAAAAATAAAATGTGAAGAAACTTGAAAGCTGTAAAATTTCACAGAAAGCTGTTAGCCTCCTCCCTTTAATCTGCTTCCAACTATTAAATTTATTTCATTCTGCCAGGATCAAATTGAGCTGTTTAGAAGACACTGCTACACCAGAGAGTCTCTGAATAGCTGACATTACTTTTGTGTCACACTTTGAAATGGCAACAGTTCAATAGACCTGGATTTCTATTTACTTTGAAAGTAAGGCTTTCCATTAGGATATCGGGAAATTTACACACATCCAGCTACCTTGAGCTGCATAAAGCTCAGAGTTCAAGGGCTTTGCATTGATCTCTGACTTCTCTCAACTGAAGATAAGATAAAATAATGGGAACATCTTGTTTGGCTCAGGCTTTCTCTTTGACCATTATCTTGACCCAAGCAATCTCTAAAACAATGACATTTTGCTTTCATTTTGACATCAGGACAGCTGTTTCTGTAAGATTGGATTCATGTTGTCTAAACTGCAGACAGTATTTCTGCCTTTTGTGAAAACAGACATTGGGACAGTATTCATGCCTTAATAAATGTGTGAAAAAAGTGTCAAGGAGTGGTTACCAAAATTACATGTAATTTTCAAACAATGGCAGGTAACAAAAAATCTCATTAACCACTTGGCATTCTCACTAGAGCTTAATTAAGTGCACAGCTCCATGCACTAATTATATATTGTTGTAAATCAGTGGCTGACTAGAAAGATCATGTTTATCACAGTTTTGCATGCCATGACTTTTGGAAGTTTCACTGAGGTAGCTGACATACGTGCAAAAGACAGCTTATTAATTTAATAAATCCACCTTTTGTCTGATATTATGAAGAGCCATGATTCTCTTAAACATAGCCTGAAATAATCCAATTAGGGAGTTCTTTTTCATTTTTAGATTGCTTACAAACAATGTCTGCCAGTATTAATTATTAGCATTGTACATTTCATCACTGTAGTCACAGGGGGTCATTAGGCTCATATCTAAATGGCAAGCTGCTACATGCTTGAAGAGAGACCGGGTAAAAGTCACCTTCCTGGGGGATAAGGTAACATAAAACTGTCTTTATCCATTAAAGGTGCAAGGTCCCCAGCAAGAATCTTGCTTTTGCTATACACCAGGGCAGCACAAGTTTAGTCCTTCAGCTGTTGTTGGACTACAATTACCATCATCTGCAATCACAGTGGCCAATGGCCAGGGGTTATGGCAGTTGTAGTCCAACACCTGCAGGAGGGCCACAGTTGTGCAGCCCAGATATACACTGTGGTGTTTGTGCTTTTGCTAGATGGATGGCACTCCATTCCACCCCTCCAAAGTAATCAGCAGGAAATGGAAGGTGGATATTCATTTCTTTTGAATAACATACAAACTGGAGCCTGGAATAACATACACATTGGAATCTGGAGATCTGAAGAAACTCAGGGTCAAATCCGTTAGTTTTGCTTAATTGGAGCTTGGAAGGAAAAGATCGGGATTTGGACCATGGCACACTTTAATATCTTTAAGCCCTTCTCTTCATGCCACAGTCCTGATTAAAATTGCTCCAGGCCACAATTTGCTTCTGCAGGAAGCTATCATAGCTATGATGGTGTTTTTTTCCACTGAAGCAGATAGAGCAGAACCTGTTTCATTGATCCATTATAATGTATTATCTTTATGCTTCTTGACAACAATTCAAAGTATCGAAAACTCTAAATGGTCTGGGATTGGAAGACATTAAGAACAGCATGTCTCCACTTTGTTCTATTTCTGATGACCTTCTCCAGGCCAAAGTACAGTGGCTGGACAGACACAGGGGTTTGTTGGTTGTGGGATCTGGAACAGTCTCCCAGCTATTCTGAATCTGGAACAGTCTTTCAAATCCTGACCCAGACAAAAAGAACAGACAAAAAGAAAAAGGAAAAGGAGTGCACTTCCAGTGGGCTTTCCAGATCATTGTTGTTAAAGATGTATATGCTGCTACTTTTGAATTATCTTAACTATGCGGGTTTTCTTGTGTCTTTTTTAGATTATTGCTTGGTTGGTTGGTTTTTAAATTTTATTCTGTTTTAAGATTTGTAAGATGGTTGGATGGCATTTTTAGAAAGGTGGAAAAGAAATTCCAGTAATAAGTAATACATACAAAATGAAATAGGGTTATCAGAAGAGCTAATTTAGTCAGAAGGCCAGTTTAGAGGAGGCTTTAAAAATGGATTAGTGAAAGAAAAGAATAAAATTTGGGTCAAGGATGCATCTCACAGCGCCCTGTGAATCTCTCAGCATGAAGAAGCATTGCCTTTCCTGAGATTTCCCCATTTGCAACAATGGGAAACTTCCAGAAATACAGCTTCTGAAATTGCTGCTTCAAAACAGCATTGAGCAGGCTTTGAAGTCTGCAGCAGCCCTGGGGTGGCCCATTATGATGGCAATAGGCTGAGCATAATGTCAGTCATTCTTCTTCTTTTACTTCTTCCTGCCCTTCCAAGGGAAGAAGCAATACATGAACAGCAAAAAAGGAGAAACCAGGTTGCTTGGCTGATTTTCCTCTTCCTCATTCTCCTGTATAAGCTGATACAGCACCTATTCTCATCCTGCCATCCCTCTAGGTTGCCAAATAGACAGGCAGAACATGAATATGCTTAAGTGGGCTGGATCTTCTGCATCTGGGATCAGAGCCTTAGCAAAAATCCCAGCTAGACTGCTGTCACCATGTTGTTGACGTATTGTTGTCAGGCTACAAGGCTGCCACCCAGACACACACACACACACACACAATTCTATCTATCTATCTATCTATCTATCTATCTATCTATCTATCTATCTATCTATCTATCTATCTATCTATCTATAATATTGGCAACCATGCAAGTTGATCTGATCAGCCAGGACAGCCGTATAAAGCAACTTGATTACCATCACGTGTTCTATGATTTCTGAATAATCTTCAGGAGGAGGACCACATATAGCCCTCATTGCAGTAAACAAGGTGAAACATGACCAAGGCCTGCCAGGGACCTTTTTGTATGGGGCGGTATATAAATGTACTAAATAAATAAATTAGTTAATTGACTCTGGACTTTTATAAATTAAAACTGAATGTGTTTCTTGTCTTAATTTGCTTTAATCAATTCTGAGATTTACAGGGACATCCTGAGATTATAAGTTATATTGAAATGGACACATAAAGGTTAGGGTAGGTTTCTTATCTTGCTATTTATGTTAAGTAACTCAATTCAGTCAATAGGACTGTAAAATTATATTTGTTTCTGTTGTGATTTGTTGTACTTATCTCATGCATTGTGACTCACACTGGAAAATTACATAGCCTTTTTTAATCATTGTTCACAGCTCTGGGTCCACCCATCCAAGCTCTAGTAGGCAATATCATTCCTAACTCAAAAATTTAGTTATTAATTTAAATAGCTAGGAGGACTCTTTTATCTACAGTTGTCAATTGTCACTCTGAAATTAGAACCTTTCTTAATAATGGTCACTGACTACACCTCTTCCATTCCATAGCCGTTTGACCCCACTGTTATATTTTGAAGCTCTTCTCATGATCCATGAGAAGAGCTTCTGTTGGGTCTGCGGGGAGAGCGGGCTTAGCAGATTATCAAAGAGCAGACTGCAGATGATCAAAGAGCAGCCCTGGGGTGGCCAGATTGGCCGCCCTCATGACTGCCAGCTCTGTTACAGAGCTGGCATGGGCTGAGGGGATCAGGGGCTGCGCGGCCCCTGGAAGTCCCAGGATGCCCCACAGGGGCATGCATGGCATCCTGGAGAGACCCCCAAGCCCAGGAGGCTGGCTCTAGCCTCCCAGTCAGGGGCCTACTTGTATGTTGCCATATGCCATGGCGACACATGAGCAAAAATATGAGGTCAACCTCATTTAAGGGGAGGAGGAATTAGGTGGGCTAGCCACCTTGGGAGCACAGAGCTAGCCTGTAAGCCCTGTGGTTCCCATGATCACTGGGAAGTGGGCTAAGCTCCCTTAGCTCGCTTCCCAGTGATTGTGGGAATAGCCTCTTTGTTTCTCTTTATCTTTTCCTGTGTGTGTATGTATAGCTGCCAACCGGGGTTGATACTTCATGCATCCGGTGGTTCACAAAAGCTTAAGCTAAAATAAATGTGTTTGTTTTTAACGTGTCACAAGTAGGTTTTGCTGCAAAGGATTAACTTATTTACCCCTGTGTAACTGACCTATTACATTTGGTTTAAATGAAGGCATGATTCTTCATGCAGACCAAGAAGATGTCTATGAAAGGCATCCTTAACAAAATTAGTTTAATCTCAAAAAGATTCCTTTGTCAAGTGCCCAGAAACACATAATAATCCCCTCACACAACAGGTGAATAAAAGACACCACCTCCTATTGGGAGTGGACCTTTTAGTGATGAAAAGAAGAGATCTCTCTGTTCAGCAGGAGTGGTACTTTTTATGTGCATTTATCTGTGCAAGGAAGGAGAAGAAAAAGCTGGTAGAAAATAAAATCCTGAAAATCTTTTGCTGCACAGAACTATAGACTATTATAGTGCTTGCTCACCTGTTTTTAAATTTGAGGTTGAACTGTCCCTGGCAGCTTTCCTCAGATGAAAGAATAAAACCAAAAGTTCCCTTAGTTTTGCTTGAACAAACTTGCTGGCTGAGAATGATTTGCTTTTTTTAAAAATAAGTTCTCTTTCCCCCACTCTCCTCATTCTTCTTTTAAAGTATCGACTTGAAATGAATGCTAGTTGGACCTCTGAAGTTCAAGGACATATCGGATGTGTGTGTTGGTTTACTTTTCTTCTATTGCCATCCATGCTGATTGCTGCTCACACATTTTCCTCATCATAAGTGCCCTAAATGAGGCTGTGTATATTATAGTTCCATTTCTCTTTCATACACTTATCTATGTCTTTCTGAAAAAGTCCCTCTTTGTAATGATTCTTGCATCCAGTGTGAAGTATCTTTATGTATAGTGCCATTTACAGGAGTCATAAAAAGATTTGGAGCATTAGGAGCATTAGGAGCTCAGAACAAACCTCCTATGGTGCCTTTACCACCACCACCCCAATAGAATGTTTTTTTCCCCAGAATACCATAAATCATTGCAGACCATGTGAAGAATGCAGTACAATGGCCTCCCCCCTCCCCGCCCTAGTTGCCCAGTCATATGCAAGTGCTTTTACAACCATTTTTCCTTATTCTTTTTTTAAATGGCACTACAGAAGGCATAAATGCTTTAAACACTGGATGTGTTTTAACCAATATTACAAAGGTATGCAAAGCACATGCAAATTCTGGGGTGAAGTGACAGATGAAGGAGCAGGATAAAGAGGCACAAGGCTCATATTTTAACTTCTGAAGTACTTGTCACTCCAAATATAGTGGCCTACCTTTAGAAATGTTTGAAATAGCATACTCTTTCTATATATTCATACCCTTACAACTGATATGTTTAACAGATCAAGATATTATACCTTTAGTTTAACCTGGTCCTGAATGGTTACAATGAAGATGAGGTGTGTGTATTATTTGGTGACTAGCAACCATGAAAAATGGATCTCCTACCAACAAATTATGAAGGCTCAAGCTTGTTCCTTTCTGTAGCTTTTCAGATGAATTGAGTTCTATTATGTATTGTGTTCAGTCTGTCCCCAATTAGGTTGCCCCACTGGCCTCGGAATAGGAGGGGGAAGGGATAACAGTGTCATCCTTGCCCTCCTGTGCCCTGCACCTCCACTTGGTTATTCTCCCTATCTTGGAAGAGGTAGTTATCCACATATTCTTTCTCCCTCATAACCTTTCCCTTCACCACCCTCAAATAGCTTCTGGCAGTGATATTTGTTTGTTTGTTTGCATTTATATACTGCTCCATAGTAAAGGTCCCTGGTCAATATCACTCCATTAAAACATTCACATAATTAAAACCATTTAAAATACAATAAAGATTCTAACACCAAAGCTTTAAAACTATGCTAACTGTGTTAACATTCACATGTTTGCATGAGCTACACTTCTGCTTCTGGGGTAAAGTCTCATGCAACAATGAGAGATTGCTGGAGCTCCTCTCCTCTTTCATTGCCTTGTCAATGCTGCCTGGCCAGTGCTGCTGAGGCAGAAAGAGTTATGGCTCCTCCTTAAAAGAAGTGTTGTTAAGTATTAATGTGTGTGGAGCCAGTGGTGGTCATGGGCAACTGGAGGCAGTGATAAGACTCTTATTGGGATTTTATGTGTACTAAAATGCTGCTGTGAGATCCTTGGATGAAAGGCTGGACAGAAATAACATTGCAAATAAGGTCAGACTGGGTCTCTTATATCTATGTAACTTGATTGTACAGGCAGATGTACAAGGAGAACAACAAGAACATTCAATCAGTCCTACATTACATGATTCAACCACTAAATTTACATTTCAATGACAAAATGTGTATAAAATTTGTTGTCATCAGTAATGTGGAAAATGGTCCAATTTCTACAAACACAGCATGATTTTTATTGTACATAAAGTTACAGAACAATGGAACTACACAATTCAGCTACATAAAAACGTTAAGATTGGTGATGGAAAATATGGGACATGAAAGTTTATCTCTAGGATTGAAGGAGATGCTTTTTGTCAATATCCCCTTCCCTCTGAAGCCCAATGTGCTTCCTGAAAATATGTTCCATAGGGCTGTGTGATCCTGTGTAGCCAAAATTTTTTATTGATTTATCTAGCTGTTATGACCATCTGGTGCATTTATTGAAAAGGCAGGATATAAATATTTTAAGTAAGTTTATTTATTTACTATATTTATAAATAATTATTTATTTATGTGTCTAGGTTCTTAATCCAGCATCCAGTTATTTAAAGCTCCATGTTTCTTGCTATTGCTTCTAGCAGTGCCATTTTATCTTTGACCCTGATACTAGTTTGTTATGGCTAATATATACAGACAATGGCTGCCCATGTTCTCTGATTGAAATGCCTCCCCCCTCAGCAATCATGTACTATAAATATGTAAATCAGGAGATAATCTCCATACCAGGGAAATTTTCTCCTCATCATTGCAAATTCCTCAAGAAAAGAAAAGTGATAGAAAATCCTCCAATCCTTATGGTGAGTTGTTAAACACACATGGTTTCTGACATGTGATGAGCTAACTGCCATGAGATGGCATAAAATACTGGACAGAGTCATACTGAACAGAGCAGTAGTCAAGTTTCTGATTCTAAATTGTCTGACAAAACTGAATTGTCTGGTCAAAATTAGATACAATTTTATGCAGTGACCTCTGTTTTTTTAAAATGAGTCCCTAAATAACCTTAAATTAAAGAGCTAAAATATGTAATTGCTGCCGATACGTTTCCAGGCAAATTACAAGGTGCTGGTTTTTACCTATGAAACCCTTAACAGCTTAGGCCCTGAGTATTTAAGAGAAAACATCTTCTTCACCATGAGCCCCACCACCTATTACGTTCATATGGAGAGGTTCGTCTGCAGTTGCCATCAACTTGTTTGGTGGATACTTGAGAATGGGCCTTCTCCGTTGTTGCTCCTGGACTTTGGAATCTGCTCCCTATTGAAAAAAGACCCTCCACGTCTCTGGCAACTTTAAAAAAGGCACTGAAGACACATTTATTCACCCAGGCTTTTAATTAGGTTTATAGTTTTGATATTTTTAATATTGAGTTTTAAATGTTTTCAATGTTTAAAATGATTTTAATTGTTAAATGATTTGATGTTTTAAATGATTTTAATTGTAAACCACCCAGACACATAAGTTTTGGGAAGTACAGAAATATTTTGAATAAATAAATAAAATAAACAAATATATTATTTATATTATAATATAATATTTAATAATCCCAAAATATTATTAAGCATAATCTACTACTATTATTATATTATATAATCTAATATTATTAAGCATAAGCATACTTAAAATAGCATATAGTGCATGATCATACTTTAGTACCAGCCAACCAATGATGATCTGCAACTCTTGTATTTATTAGGACAACAGTTCTAATGCATGGCTGAGTCTAAGAACTCCTTTGCTTCAGCAGCAAACCTCTCCTTTCTTGAACTCACATGGGTTTCTTCCATATGTGTATGGAAGTATGGGTTTCTTCCATATGGTTAGCTTAGCATTACATAGATCACCAGAAAGCAAAGGGAGATAAATATTCTAATACTTTTACTCTAAAATAATATAGAGTGGGTGGCATCCTGACCAACAATGCACTGGTTTAACAGGATAAACAACAAGGTTTCTAAAAAGTTAAACTAGCTCAGTTGCACTGCTGGCTCAGTGATGGAGGCAAATTTTTATGACTTCCCCTTCCCTAGGGAGATCTATGTGCCACTCAGAAACATGTCTATGAGGGCCATATGGCCCTCAGGGACACATTTTTGGGTGACACAGAGAGCTTTCGGGTGAACGAGAATCATGGAAAATCACACACTTACTCTCACACAAACTAGCACCTGCACTTTATTGGGATTTCAGGCAGTATCCCAAATACTGTAAATCCAAACTTCTGGGAAATATTTTATTCAAAGGATTAGAAAGGAGAGAAGAAGAAGACCACATCCCACCTCCACTGATTGAGAAGGTGGTGGCCTACCAGTTCCAGGCGGTCTTGGAGGAAACTGATTATCTGGTCCCATTTTGAACCAGGTTTCAGGTGGGCCATGGGGTGGAGACTGCCTTGGTCAGCCTGATGGTTAATATCCAATTAGGATTTGACAAAGTGAGTGTGACTCTTTTGGTCTTTTTGGATCTCTCAGTGGCTTTCATTAGGATGTGCAAATTGATTCAGGTACAAAATGATTTGTACCCGAATATAGCTGATTCAGGTGATTTGGAGACAAAACAAATAATCCCTGTGGTCCATTGGCTAGATTCGGGTAAAAAAAGAATGGTGACTGATTTGATTCGAATAAATTCAAGATTCGGATCCCTTCTATTAATTCCCTCATATTCCCAGCTTTCATTTAAAAAATAAAGTTAAGCTCTAGCCCTTGTAGAAGTGGAGTTATGGAGCAAAATGTGTGGTCACCATTTTTCAAGTGTTTGGATTCTTTGGTGTATAATAACTTTCCCTCAATGAATCCCTATGAGGATTCATTTTACACACCTTCATTTCTTCTATTCATTTTGACTATCTTTTCGACAGTGCCAACTGCCATGTGCCAACTACACCCCACTCCAACCCGCTCGGCAATGGGGTACTACTCAGTTTATGTTCTAGGATTTTTTTCAAGTGTTTACGCGCTTTGGTGTCTAATAACCTTTCCTCATAATGAATCCCTGTGAGGATTCATTACACACCAAAGAGCCTAAACACCGCAAAAATCCCTAAAATATAAACTGAGTACCCAGTGGCTTGTGTGTTGCAGGGTAGTTGGAACATGGGATGCCACTAATTCCCCACCCCCACCTGCAAAGCAGTGGGGTCAAAATGAACAGAAGAAATGAAGGTGTGTAATGAAGACACCAAAGAATCTAAACACGTCAAAAATACCTAAAATAATAAAATAAACTGAGTATGCCAGTGTTTGGGGGGGGGGGGGTTGTAGTTGACACATGTCAGTTGACCGTTGGGATTGTCCAAAGATAGTCAAAATGAACAGAAGAAATGAAGGCATATAATGAATTCTCATAGGGATTAATTATGAGGGAAAATTATTAGACACCAAATAATCTAAACATTTCAATATTCCTAAAAATTAAAATGAGTACAGCTTGTTGCAGGTGTGTTTGGGGTGTGTGTGTAGTTGACACATGGCAGTTGACAGTTTTCACTGTCCAGTGACAGTCAAAATGAACAGAAGAAATGAAAGTGTGAAATGAATCATCATGGGGATTCATTATGAGGAAAAGGTATTATACACCAAAGAATTCAAACACTTGAAAAATAATGACTGCACATTTTGCTCCATAACTCCACTTCTACAAGGGCAAGAGCTTAGCTTTTTAAAAAAGAAAGAAAAAGAAAGCTGGGGACCCATTTTAGGGTTAGGATATGGCAACTTCAAATCCCCATTGTTTCCTATGGAGGAAATGTTCAAAATCAGTAAAAACTAAAAAAAAAAAATCATTAAAATCAACCAAGTGTCTCATTGCTTTGAAATCTGGGTGATTGGTGGCACCCATAAGGACCTACCCACCACCCAAATTTGGTGCCCCCAGAACCTTGCTAAGTGGTCTGAATTGGTCTGAATCCAAATTGAATCAAAGCAAATGCAAATCAGAACTGGAGTGATTTGGAAAGGGTAGATTTGGATACAAAACAAATCATGTAGTGATTTGTTCTGGGCACAAATTGAATCAAAAAAGTTGATTTGTGCACATCCCTAGCCTTTCAGTACTATTGATCATAGTATCCTTCTGGGTCGTCTGAGGAGATTGGGGGTGGGAGGCACTGCTTTGCTGTGGTTCTGCTCCTACTTCACGGGCAGATTCCAGATGGTGTCTCTTGGAGACTGTTCTTCAAAATCTGAACTTTCGTATTGTGTCCCTCAGGACTCCATATTGTCTGCGATGTTGTTTAACATCTACATGAAACCACTGGGAGAGATCATCGTAGGATTTGGTGCAGGGTGTTATCAATATGCTGATGGCATCAAATCTATTTCTCCATGTCAAAATCATTAGGAGAAGGCATAACCTCCCTAAATGGCTGCCTTGGAGGCAATAATCGGCTGGATGAGGGATAACAAACTGAGGTTGGATCCAGATAAGACAGAGGTATTAATTGTGTGGGGTCGGAACTTGGGAGACAATTTTGTTCTGCAGGTTCTGGATAGGGTCACGCTCCTCCAGAAGGGACAGGTACGCAGTCTGGGGGTGCTTCTGGATCTGAACCTCTCCCTGGTGTCCCAGGTTGAGGTGGTGGCTAAAGGTGCTTTTTATCAGCTTCGGCTGATACGCCGGCTGCATCCATTACTTGAGATGAATGACCTCAAAACAGTGGTACATCTGATGGTAACCTCTAGGCTGGATTACTGCAATGTGCTCTATGTGGAGCTGCCTTTGTACGTAGTCCAGAAACAGCAGTTGGTTCAAAACTCAGCAGCCAGGTTGGTCTCTGGGTCATCTAGGAGAGACCATATGACTCCTGTGTTGAAGGGATTGTACTGGCTAATGATATGTTTCCAGTCAAAATACAAGGTGCTGGTCATTACCTACAAAGTCCTAAACAGCTTAGGCTCTGGGGATTTACGAAAACAGATTCCTTGCCATGAGCTCCACTACCTGCTAAGATCATCTGGAGAGATTTGCCTGCGGCTGCCACAGAAGTTCATCTGGTGGCTACTCGGGAATGGGCCTTCTCTGTTGCAGCCCCTGGACTTTAGAATGTGCTCCCTGTTGAAATAAGAGCCTCCTCATCTCTGGCAACTTTTAAAAAGGCACTGAAGACCCATTTATTCACCCAGGCTTCTAATTAGAGTCATAGTTTTAAATAATTTTAATACTGGGTTTTAAGTGTGTTTAATCTTTTAAATGATTTAATTGTAAATTGATTTCATGTTTTAAATTATTGTAATTGTAAACCACCCAGAGACACAAGTTTTGGGTGGTATAGAAATATTTTAAATAAAATAAATAAATAAGAACAAGATACTTGTTTAAAATACAATAACTTGAAACACAAAGCACATTTTATATGTAGCAACTGAGTATTAAGGCAGTATCCACAAGAAATTTCTTCTCTACAGACCTCACTGACATGAATGGCAGTTGAACAAAACCATGGCTAATTGAGCAATACCCATTAATTTCAATGAAGCTTGTCAAGGACAAGTTGCAGTAGATTGTGTCCACTTTAGCTTGTTGAGTTTTCAGTTCCCATTAGTTACAACAGAAAAAGGTCAGAGGATTGGAACTGTAGCTACTTCTGTGCAATTTGTATGTCCCTTTGCAAAGAAAAATCTCTCCATTGCTCTTAGAGTGAGGAAAAAAAGGCTTATAAACTTCCTTCAGCTAGGTTTACCTTTTGAGATCTAGTGTAGTATACTTTTATTTGGATATAATGGATAGTGCTTCCTAGTGGATATGCTCCTGCAGGACATGTTGCAGAAGTTGGTGCTAGGAGACTTCAGTGTGGTGTCTTGGCCATTGAACTATAGCATTCCCCTATTCTGTCCCCCACGCTTTTTAATTAAACGACTGGGAGAAGTCATCCAGGGATTTGGTGTGTGGATGATACCTGCCTTTACTTTTTCCATCCCCAAATAAAGATGCAATTGAGGTTCTGAACTGGTGACTAGAGGTGGTAAAGCGTTAGGTATGAACTAATCTGGTTCTCCTGGTCAGAAAAACTACTGATTTGGCAATGGTTTATCAACTTTTTCTTGACAGGTTTGCATTGCCCTTGAAGGGCCTATTTTTGAAAGGCCAGTTTGCAGCTTGTGAGTTCTCCTGCATTACACACTGCCATGACCCAGGGGCTTTTTATCAGCTTCAGCTGTATACTGGCTCCAACCACTCATATCTCATCAGAACTGGCCATGGTTATCTGTGACCACATTACATGTAAGTTGGTTTACTATAACACACTGGGGCTATTCTCACAATTGCATAAAATCAGGCTAGCCTCTGCTAGCCTGATTTTCTGTAATCGTGAGAACCACTGGGTTTTCAGCTGATCCCGGTGGTTCTAGATTGTGTAACCCGCTCAAGTAACCCTGCCCTAAAACCAGGTTTGTAGAGCGAGCACTCCGCAAACCTGGTTTTCAAGATCGTGAGTAGCCATGGAGCAGCTCCGCGCCCACGCCTACTTATGAGGAGACCCACAGAGGGGAGGCGAAAAGCTGCCTCCCGGCTCTGGAGGTATCCCCAGTATGCCCTGCACACTCGCACAGGGCATACTGGAGATTCTGGGGGCAGCGTGGCCTCCAAGCTTCCCAGCCCCCACCGGATCTGTCACGGAGCCGGCAATCGTGTGGGCGGCTGATCCGGCTGCCAAGGGCTCCCTCCCTGCTCGTGTTTAGCCTGCTCTCCCTGCACAGAGAGACTTAGCCCACACAGAGAGGCTTAGCCTGCTCTCCCCGCACACTCTCAAGAACCAGGTCTCACTGATCGTGAGATCTGGCTCACTCTATGTGAAGCTGACAAGGATCCTGAATGTGGCAATATGTGGCTTAACTAAAACGAGGCCCTCAGAACAGATAACACCTCTTTTGCTCTAGCACTGGTTACTGGTGTGTATCTGTGCATGATGTTCAGGTGCTGATTCTGTCCTTCAAGCCCTAAAAGGTTTGGGGCCAGGATATTTGAAAGATGTTTTCCTTGATTATATGATGTAATTTTAATTTTATCTGCATGTTGACATGAATTTAGTTAGCCAAGGTCTAATTTTTGGAATAAATATTGGCTAAGACATAGCTGAAGAAGCCCCTAGTTCTATTCTTAACATTTCCTAAATAAATCATTAGGTAGTCTTAGGCTAGCCTATTTCTCCCTGCCCCCTTCCCTAAATATGAGGATAATAATAGTGACCTGCTACAGGATTGTTGTAAAGAGGACTGAAATAATGTGTAGTAAGTGAAATAATTTGAACACTCTAAAATTCTACATGGATACTAACTTGTATATACATGTTTCATATGCAAGCACACAAAGAAAATCTAAGTGGTAATCAAATAAGTGCTAGAGTTTGTGTACAGCTGATATCTCACTGAAGTTGACTGGAAAAATCTGTCAATTTCATGGATCTTGTTTGCTCCCAAACCAATTAAATCATTCACTTGAATAGCATAGGTTCAAGTCAAAGATGAACAGCCAAGAGTCGGCTAAGGCAGCCATGCCCGCTCTCATAAGAAGCAGCAGGAGGCAAATGGTTGCGGATGCTGGGGCAGCAGCAAACCTGCGTTTGGAGCCAACAGCTTAAATGTGGTTAAGGGAGCTTTTAACCCATTAAATAATGGGTTAAGCTTAGGGGTGTGCATTGTGGAATTTTCTTGTTTCAATTTGTATCCGAATCGAAACATCCCCATTTTGTTTTGTACCCAAATTTTCTAAATCCGAATCAGCTCTGTTTTGTTTTGTAGCCAAATTTTCTGAATCCGAATCTGAATCGAGTTGGATTTTTAAAAAGGGTTCCAGGGCAAAAAGAGTGGGTGGTGGTGGTAGTGTCCAATGGGTGGAAGCTACCACCCAAATTTCAAAGGAATTAGGCAAAGGGCTAATTTTTTGTGAATTTTTTTTAAGTTTACACATCTTTAATAATTTTCCCATAGGGAATAATGGGGATTCCAGCAAATGTATTGCTTCAAATCAAGGGGAAAGGGATGACCCAGAGCAGAGTGTGGTGGGTGGTAGTGCCCAATGGGGGCAAGGAAACTTCCAGAATTATTTCAAAGGAATTGGGCAAAGGGCTGATCTTTTGTGATTTGTTGAAGTTTACGTGTCTTTAAGATTTCTCCCATGGGGAATAATGGAGGTTTCAGCAGCCCCATAATTCCACTTGGGGGGCACTGGGGTTGCCCAGAGCGAGGAGTTGTGTAGTGCACATAAGGTGCCAACCACCCCCACACCCACAAGCCTATGGGGTACTGGGTTTTGTTGTTTCTGAGGTGTTCATTGTAGATTCTCTGGTAGAATATGAGATTTTCAGTGAAAAACAAGAATCCACTCTCATATGCTACCAGAGAATCTACACTCAGAACACCACAGAAACAGCAGAACCCAGCACCCCATGGGTTAGCAACCCTTCCCCTGGCCAATGTGGGGTCAGTAAAGAGTGGAAAGAAGCAAAAGAGCCAATGGGGAACAAGGAGGGTATTGTCAGCAGGTCAGCCCATGATTTATGTCACTGATCAGAAGGCTGGAAGGGTGGGAAATTCAAAGAGATGTCAAACACAAAATGGAGACTGAATCAGAGATCACCACAAAATTGAGGTCCGATACAACAAAACATTTTGTAGCTGAAAGAGGGACGTTTTGTTTTGTCTACAAAACACCCGAAACAGGCTGTTTTGGGTACAAAACGTTTTGTATCCAAAACGTTTCGCACATCCCTAGTTAAGCCCCATTTTTTAGATCATCTGCCATCCCTGCCTGCTTCCAGCCAGGGCTCACAGACTGTGGGGCTCCAAGCTGTCACTGGGGGAGTACCACAATGCACTGTGCACTCACATGGTACATTATGGGAGTTCAACACATCGAAGCCCCTGATCCTCCACTTGAAGGAGGTAGTGGGAGAGCAACTGGGTGTGCAATCCGTGCACCCAGCGCCCTCCATGGTAAGATAACAAAACCTTCCTCCAGGTAAGGTAAGGTAACAAAACCTTCCTCCCTACCCGCCAAACCATTCTCACAGATCATGAGAAAGGGCTCATTGTTTGAGGGCTCACACTGTGGTGGAGCAGGCCAGGGAATGTGGGTGGCAGGCTGGAGTGGCTGTGGCCCATAAGGATACCATTTCCTTTACCAGGGCCCCTGTGAGACAGCTGACTTATATTGAGTGCATATTTTTGAGGCTGGGAACTAGGGATAGATTGGGGATTCTGTTGGTGTACCGTCCACCCCGCTGCCCAACTGACTCCCTAACTGAGCTGACGGAGCTGGTCGCGGAGTTGGTGTTGGAGTTGTCTAGACTTTTGGTGCTGGAAGACTTCAATATCCACTTTGGGGCTAGCTCGTCTGGTGCAGCTCAGGACTTCGTAGCAGCCATGACAACTATGGGACTATCTCAATTAGTTTCTCAACCAATCCATGTTGCTGGCCATGCACTCGATTTGGTCTTTTGTTCGGATCAGGGCGGGGGGCGTGTTCCGTAGGTGGGGGATCCAGTGCTTTCCCTGTTGTCATGGACAGACCACTACCCGGTTAAGGTTGGTCTCACAGCCGCAATCCACCCCTGCAGGTGTGGTGGACCTATTAGGCTGGTCAGTCCAAAAAGGCTGCTGGACCGAATGGGGTTTCAAAAGCCTTGGAGGATGTTGACGTTGGTGCAGCCGGTGATTCTGTTGATGCCCTGGTGGGAACCTGGAAGACATGATTGCTCCTAAGCGTCTCTTCCAACCTGCTGCAAAAATGGCCCCTTGGTATACTGAGGAACTGCGGGGGCTGAAGCGGTTGGGTAGGCGACTAGAGTGCAAGTGGAGGAGAACTCGGTTCGAATCTGACAGGATACAGCATGTGACCCATTTGAAGGCTTATGTGGAGGCATTGCGCACAGGGAAAAAGAGATTCTGGTCTGTGCACATTGGGGCTGCAGGTTCATGCTCGGTGGAGCTATCCCAGTTGTGAGGTGTTTGGTTTCTGCTCCTTCTACTTCCAATCAGTCCCCGGAGTTGCTCTGCTGTGATGACTTTAATGGGGTCTTTGCAAATAAGATCTCCTGTATTCAGGCCGACTTGGACTCCACTATTTCTGCAAGATCTATGGAGGAGGTGTCCAGTGCTCCCTCTTGCATTATTAGATTGGATCAGTTTCGATCTGTGACTCCTGAAGATGTGGACAAGCTGCTTGGGGCGGTGCGGCCTACCATCTGTTTTCTGGATCCTTGCCTGACTTGGCTGCTTCTATCTAGCAGGGAGATTGTTGGAGGTGGCCAAGTTAATATCATAAATGCATCGCTGAGGGAGGGTAGGGTGCCCCCCTGTCTGAACGAAGCACTGGTTAGACCACTCTTAAAGAAGCCTTTCCTGCACCCCTTAGAGATGGACAGTTACAGGCCGATCTCCAATCTCCCTTGGTTGGGCAAGGTGATTGAGAGGGTGGTGGCTGACCAGCTCCAGGCAGTGTTGGAGGAAACTATCTAGACAAATTTCAAACTGACTTTAGAGCTGGCTATGGGGTTGAGACAGCCTTGGTTGACCTGATGGATGACCTTTACCAGGGAATTGACAGAAGGAGTGTGACTCTGTTGGTCCTCTTGGATCCCTCGGCAGTGTTCTATACCATAGACCATGGTATCCTTCTCGATTGCCTGGGGGAGTTGGGGATAGGGGGCACTGCCCTGCAGTGGTTCCATTCCTATCTCTCAGGTAGATTCCAGATGGTCAAGCTTGGTGACAGTTGCTCCTCAAAAAGGGAGCTGTTATATGGAGTCCACCAGGGCTCCATTCTGTCACCAATGCTTTTTAACATCTACATGAAACCGCTGGGTGAGGTCATCAGGAGATTTGGTGCTGGGTGCTATCAGTATGCTGATGACACCCAAATCTACTTCTCCTTTTCATCTTCAGGAAATGGCACTCATTCTCTAAATGCCTGCCTACAGGCAGTAATTGCTGGATGAGGTATAACAAATTCAAGCTGCAAGACGGAGGTGCTCATTGTGGGGGCTCAGAATCTGAGGGGTGAGTTAGCTCTTCCTGTGCTGGATGGGGTTACACCCCAAAAAAGGAGCAGGTGCGCAGTTTGGGAGTACTCCTGGACCCGGGCCTCACCCTGGTATCTCAGGTGGAGGCCATGGCCAGGAGTGCTTTTTATCAGCCGCAGCTGATTCGACAGCTGCGCCCATTCCTTGAAGAGGATGACCTCTAAACAGTGGTGCATCAGCTGGTAACCTCCCGGCTTGACTATTGCAATGTTCTCTACGTGGGGCTGCCTTTGTACATAGTCTGGAAACTTCAGAATGCAGAAGCCAGGTTTGTCTCTGGGGCAACCCGGAGAGACCATATTATGCCAGGTTTGAAAAAGTTACACTGGCTGCCAGTATATTTCCGGGCAAAATACAAAGTGCTGGTTATTACCTTTAAAGCCCTGAATGGCTTGGGTCCGAGATATCTTAGAGAGCGTCTTCTTTCACATGATCCCCACCATACTTTAAGGTCTTTTGAAGTTACCGTCTCTAGTTACCAAGGCTTCTCTGTAGCTGCTCCCGGGCTGTGGAATGTACTCCCAGCAGAAATTCGCAATCTTAATTCCTTACTGACCTTCAAGAGAGCCCTTAAAACCCTTATGTTTGGCCTGGCCTTTCAGGGTATTTAATTAGTTTTAATTGTTTAATGCTAACCTGGTTTTCAGGGTTTTAATTGTTCTGATAGTTTAATTGTTTTTAAGATGTTTTTTAATTGGCGTTCATATTTATATTTCTGTTTTAATTGTTATTGGTTTTAATGGTTTCTGTTTTTAATTGTAACCCCCCCTGAGCCATTTTGGAAGGGTGGTATAAAAATTGAATAAATGAATAAATAAATAAAAGATTGCATGAATAGGATACAAATATATAGAATGAAGCCACTTTTTTAAAAACTCCTATAACAATACATTTCTATACTGTTGCATTAATAACATGTAAATCATAAATAAATTTCCTAGGAAATAAATGACATTGCTTCACAGACACACCCACCAAACAAAATGGGAGTTTCTTATCTGTGATTATAGTCCACACAACCTTGATACAGATTCAGTTCATGTATCTGCGTATATTTGTATAGTCTGCTTGTGATAAGACTTTGACCAGATGGGCATGGCATTTCCATGGTTAGCACTTTCCCACCATGCAGGATATAAACTGAGTCAGAAACACCCATGTGACTCATCCCACCCATGATATGAGATTGCATACAACATGAATATTGTATACAATATTCATACACACAAAAACACTGTAGCCACAAGAGATAAATCACTATCGTGAATTGTCTCCTTAGTAGCTCCCTGTATGTAGGAGGCTGTGGATTTCCATGGAACTTAAAGACTGAATTTGAACTCTAACTAGGGAGACCATTGGTGAACCAGGGCAAGAAAGAAATGTTGAAGACACAGACCCTCAAAGTCTTTGGGAATTGAAGTTTAGACACTAATAATATATTGAATGTTCATTGAAATACATGGAGTTTATCCGTAGTTGGATCGTATATTATGCTTCCATTTTGTTTGGCTCATTGGAAATGGCATTACTTCCCTAATTGCTTGCCTGGAGGCAGCAATGGGCTGGATGAGAGATAACAAACTGAAATTGAATCCAAATAAGATGGAGGTACTGACTGTGGGGGGTGGAGGCAGGACCCAAGAGATTGTTGTGAACCAAGCCTGATTTGTATACTCAGGAGCTAGCATATGAAATTAGGTTTGTTTCATCAGTGTCACAAAGTAACCCGTTCTTTTATACAGTGACCATGTATAGTCTGGACATGAAGGTAGAAAGAAGACCCAAAATACTCCTAAATGATTATGAATAAATGAATAAAGCGATGCATGCTTCAGCTGCAAGAAGAATGGTGTTGGATTACAGGAGCTTGGAAGCAATGCAATCTTCAAGCGGTCAAGGAGGCTGGTGGTAGATTGCTCAGAGCGAGGTGGAGAACCATGGCTGGGGAAGTCTTGACCTCTCACTACACAGCAGAGGTCACCGACAGTCCCTGTCTATGGAAAGAGTTCCTGTTTTTAGCCCTGTGGCTTAAGCAGCAACCTCTGGGATGGCTCTTGAGCAAAGATCTGCTTGTTAGGCAAAGCTTGCTAATTTGCCATGTCCAGATACTCCTTCTTATAGTGGTTTCATCCTTTGATGTCCATTGAGTCTCCTGGAACACAAAAAGTGTCCATTCCTGTTATCCTCTGGATATTGCCTTTTAATTATCAAAATTAGCTCAGGATATTAGCTCAGTCCAGGCTCTGAGTTCCATTTTCTATTAGCTGCGGCTTGGGGGGTAAGATTGTAAAATTGGCATTTCGCCAAAACAAATCTATATCTCCTGCCTTGTCCCAAGAATGTTAAAAGTCAGAGTGGTTAGTGAAAGAACCAGATCTATTTGTGTGAGGCAGCAATTAAATTACTTCTTGTGTACATCTATCTAGTGTGTAATTATAACAAAAGAATGTTTAAAGTAACATCAAAAAGGGGTACATGTTTGAGGCTAGTTAATCAATACATTTTACTAAGGCAGAAGCATCCTGTTAGCGAGGTAAGGGGATTACCGGAGAGCAAGTTAATTTTAGCAGTGTGGGACCAGTAATTAAGCCTGACCCATTGTGTTTCTTGTGAGTTTCACAAACACTGATAAACAATGCTAGATTACCCCTGCCTTCACAAATCATTTACCAGGCAGTCTTGAGGTATGAGTGTCATGCACTGTTCAGTTCATCTGAATGCAGGCATTAATTGATTCCTTAATAAAATGGAATTCAGACACAGGCCTGAATTCTACACAATTCTGGGTTGGTAATTCTGGGTTTAAATGTTGGGATCAGGGTACCCAACAAGATGGTTTAGATCTTCCTGTTCTGGATGGCGTTACACTCCCCCTGAAAGATCAGGTACGTAGCTTGGGAGTGCTCCTGGACCCAAAGCTCTCCCTGGTTTCACAGGTGGAGGTGGTGGCCAGGAGCGCTTTTTATCTGCTTCAGTTGATACGTCAGCTACATCCATTTCTAGAGGTGACTTTAAAACAGTGGTAGATATACTGGTAACTGCCAGTCTTGACTACTGTAATGCGCTATATGTAGGGCTGCCTTTGTATGTGTCCGGAAACTACAATTGGTACAGAATGCGGCAACCAGATTGGTCTCTGGGACAACACAAAGTGAGTACATTACACTGGTTCTAAAAGAACTGCACTGGCTGCCAATATGTTTCTGGGTGAAATACAAAGTACTGGTTATTACCTATAAAGCTCCTAATGACTTGGGTCTGTGCTATTTGAGAGAGTGCCTCTTTTGTCATAATCGCTGCCGCCTGTTATGATCTTCTGGAGAGTTCCACTCACAGTTGCCACCAGCTTGTTTGGTGGTGACCCGGGACAAGGCTTTTTCTGTGGCTGCCCAAGGGGCTTGAAATAAGCTTCCTGCTGAAATAAGAACATCTCCTCCTCTGTTTGTTTTCAGGAAGAACCTCAAGACCCTCCTGTTCTCTCAGGCTTTTAATTCGAATTAATTTTCATAATTTTAAAAAATTTGTTTTAATAATTTCATTCTGTTGTTTTTATTGTCATGTAGTTTAATTTGTGACTTTTAAATATTTAAAATTCTGTACACTGCCTATAGATATACATATCAGGTGGTATAAAATATGATAAATGATGATGATGATGATGATGATGATGATGATGATGATAGACTATTTTTGTGACTGGTATACCTATTCAATTCAAAACTCTTGGTTCTTTTATTTATATACTTATGCTATCTATGGGGCCAACATGCAGTTCTTATTCTGTTCCCAACACTATTTCTCAATATAGGGTGGTTCACCATTTCACTGCTTTAAGTAATTTATCTATTTTGGAACAACATTACGAATGGTACACAACATGCTAAACTTGAAAATGTGTTCAGATACCTTTTGCAAACATTAGCTGGTCTGCAGAATGTAACTAATTGTACTAGAATGTGGCCAGAGTGTGCACATCCCACTGAAAGAACCACCATCCTGTGGATAAGTTCCACATTCTGACTTGCATCAGGTATTCACCATGTCTCTGGTCCAGAGAAGGAGCCCCATGTGGGTCTCTTCCACATGGAGATCTGGATAAGGGTAACTATCTTTAAATATATTTTTAACAAATACCCTGTCTAAAAAAGCATTTAAATTGACTCTTCAGATCTTGAAGGCTGCAATGCCTCAACAACATAATAGATTGGCAAAGGCTGCTTTGAAGATTGTCATATGAGATATGTATCCATTATCTTCAGGTTGGAATTTATGGTTGTGACAGAGCAATATAATGGAAAGTAGATTAAATGGTATGAGTGATGAGTAAATAGAAGTAGACAAGCATACAAAAATAGTACATCATTTTTCAAATTACACTGATATATTGAGTTCTGTACTTTCATGCCAACTCAGAGTTCTTTCAGATGGGTCATACAGCCATGATTGCAATATGGGACTCATTTTTGAAAGCTATGCTATAAGGAAAAATAATGAAATGAGGTACTGGCACATGTTCTTCTCAGGTTATTTTCTCCTAATGTAGAAATAATTGCATTGTGTGAAAATCATCTGTATTACTACATTATGCTGACAACCCAGGCACACCATGGACTCAATTCAGCTCTCATTGTATTCTGTACAATGTATTCTGAAGTGATATAGACCCAGGATTGGCTTTGATACTTCAATGTAATAAAATGTGAGAGTTGATTTAGCTGTTAAACTATGTGACATGGGAGCTTTGAAGCTCTGCTTAGAAACATCAGAAGGCCTGGACAACAATGGATGAATCCATGCCAACACTGAGGGCCAATGATAATGTAGAATGGATCTGCATGGAGGATTTCTTCCACATGGACTTGGGCTTCTGCCAGTGTGGCAAGATGAATTCTAAAGTAGATATTGCACCCCAAAATTAAATTCAAAACAATTCCAGAGATAGCAGACAAATTACCTGGACTCGGGAACCAAAACAGCGGTGAGAATTTATTGTCTTTGGTGAAGATCAGCTTATGTTCATAAGTAATGTGCTACAGCCTAAGTACACAATACAACCATTTTAACATTCTGAGTATCTAAATTGAAATGACTACATTTTGCTTTAAAGGTTAGCAGTTGTCATGTTCCTAAAATCATAGTCCTTTTCAATCTGGTGACTATGTGGAGTACTCTGAGGAAGAGACAGATTGAGTAAATCCCTAGGCAAAGATCCCCTCCCCTCACCTGACCCCCTCTACACAAGAGGAAATCTAGCAGCCAGAACCAACACACTCCCCATGACCAGAAGATGTTGATCTGTCTGAAGATTTCATTGAGGACCCTGCAACTGAACTAGGGTTGCCAGGTCCAGAAAAGGATCCAGAAAGTCTCAATTTTACAAAAGGTTTGCATATGATTATTGTTATTTTATATGCATATTTTGATAAAAACTGTATAATTTTGAGAATAAATTCAGTTCACCACTGCGAAGCTGTTGACCAGATAAGTCTGCTGTCTAGGTGCAGAGTTCCCAAGGCCCCTGCTCCTTAACTGTAAATTCATCTCCTGTGTGTTTACCACACACACGGTCCTCTGTCCTTCCCACCCCCCACTTCCCACCCCCCTCTGTCCTTCCCACCCAGCTAGGACAACCACTTCATCTAAGCTCAAGTCAGGGCAGCCTGCTGGCTGCTGAGGCAGCCTCTTTGTGTGCTGGCACAGTCCCACTTGTTGGCTCTTCTCTACGACTACAAACATTCATATACAGCTTTTCAATAAAAGGTTTCACAGAACCCTCCCTGTCCCCAAAGGGTTAGCAATCTAAAAAGAAATGCAAGGCAACACTAGCATCAGCCATTGAAGAAATACTGTGCTGGGCTTGGATAGAGCCAGTTGCTCTCCTCTTGATAAAGAGAAGATATTCATCACTTTAAGTTGCTTTTTTACTCAGCAGGGATTACTAGTAATTGAGTAAAGTTAATTAGCTAACTGCTAACTTATCACTGCCACCACATGAAGGAAGCCAGCTACACCTGTCCATGGTCCTGAATCACATGGCTCTGCAACCTGCTACTGAAGCAGAACCTCCCCACTGGCTTCCCCATTGGATGAATGGTCAGTAGGAAGGGGAAGGAGACAGAGGAAGAGAAGCTGCTCATAAGAAGCTTGTGAGTGAACAAAATGTCCCAGATGCTCCACAGAACTTTGGACAACATGACAAATGCAAAAACAAAGTCATTGGGTCCCCCAAATAATCACAAGTCATCACAAAAATAATCACAAAAAATAATCACCAACAAACAAATACAAGTCCTCTATAAAAAGGCCCTAGTTGGCAACCCTAAATTGAACCAAAGTTCCACCAGCACTATCAGACCAAATGTCTGCAAAATTGGGCAAATGTCCTTTAAAGCACACAATGTTTCCTTGAGGAAAGGGAAGAGCCAACTACCCTAACTAACTAGCAGTCTGTATAAACCCTCAGAAAGTTCCAGGCATTTCCTGCAGTAGCATCTGATTAGAGGTGTGCATGAATTGTATTTTGCAAATCAAGTAAAGTCCTCCATCCAGGGCTAAGAAGGTCCAGGAAGCTGAAAAAGTTCATGCTTCAGTAGTTCCTCAATCACAACCAGTGGGGGTGAGGGATGTTGCATTGCCAATGGGGACGGGAGGATTTAGAGAGTGATCTGGCTGGGCTAGCAGCCAATGACACTTCCTCCTCCACTACCACAGGAAGAGTCTCTTCCCTGACAGGAGAAGACCCCACCCCACCCCATTCTACCTCAGGCACCACAGGTGGCTGTGCTGGATGACCAGGCTCTTCTGGAAAGTAGTTTGCTCACAACTACATCAGTGTGGTCAAAACAGGGAGTATGCCCCTCTCACCATCTCCCACCATAACCAGCAGTATCACCCTTCCCTTTGCATGCCGCTCCTGGCATTGGCCTTGAACCCTCTCAGATGTCTTGTTTATGTAAATTAAGCTTGGCTTTGGCCTCCTGTCTTGGCCTTGAACCCTCTCAGATGTCTTGTTTATGTAAATTAAGCTTGATGCAGGGGGAGAAGAAGCACCTTTAAGGGCGTGTGGGTCCAGGGGGTAGTCTATTTATGCTCATTTTGCCACACACAGCACTATCCCCCAATCAAATAAATAAACAATTTAATCCCCCAATTTAACAAATATAAAAAAGCAGATTTTATTGAGAGGGGGCTTTTTTGGAGGGGATTGAGCAACAATAGGCCAAGTCTAATGGAAGGGAAGGCAAAGTGCAGGGCATTACTGTGGCCTCTCTAACCCAAGCCCTGGCATACAGCAGCAGGAGCAAAGAGGTGCAGCTTGTCTCTGCAAGAGAAAAAAAAAATCAGCACAGCATTCCAGTTATTAAAGTCACTGTGGGATGGCTACAAAGAGGAATAATAAATCCAAAGGAAAAACAAAAGAAGTAACAAATACAGTTACTTCTTGTGTCTCTAGATTTTGTGTCATTACATACAAGATCTGTCAAGCAATGGTGATGACCCCCGTTATCAGTTAGGTAAGGATGTCCCTGATGGGTAAACTCCCTCTACCTCAATGCAACTGCAATATCTGACAGCCTATACCAACTGCATTGAATGTCAACTCAGTATATAATGCTGAAATCTGGTCAAGTACCATAATAAAGATATTAATTGATTGATTGCTTCCAAGCAGCCCTTTATATAAATTTTGAAAATCTATCCTTTGGCCTCCTCCACCTCTGCTTTCTCCCCTCAGCCAATGGGATCACAGTTGCCCATGACAACACTTTATTTCAATGATTACAAGCCAACCAAGAAGCAAGGAGATCTCAAGCCAATTGGAAGCCAGTGCCAAAAAGACAATCATGAAAAGGAAAAAAACAAAACAGGAATCAAAATGGCGCTCGAATCACTCAAATTGATTCGAGCTTGAATCAAGGTCAATTGAATTCAAACTTGAATCTGGCCCCTTATTCTAAGGGCAATTCGAAATCACTCAAATCACCCCAATTTGAGCTCGGATCTATTCATATTGAATTGATTTGCACATCTCTACATCTAACCCTCTTCTGGTCCTAGTATACAAGTAGATGTCTGCTTTAAGCTCACTAAGGCTGGAACCCTACCCCCTCCTCTGCTGCTTCCCCTCAGAGCTAACAGAGTTCCAAATTCCTTACTGCAACTCTTGCCTCTCTCCTGAAACTGCTACAACACCAGCTACAACATCAGTTTGGTCAATGACATTGTGTGGAACAAGACATAAGTGACCACAAAGCTAGGAAAAGACAACAGGACTATTTCCCAACTATTCACTGCTAATGAATTCTCCTTTAAATAATTGGTCTACTTATTTTAGGCTAGAAAATGGTGACATTGTACAGTTAGCAACCCAGTGCATTGGGATACACGAAAGTTCATATATTGCTCTGGGTGTTGTTAATGTGAAAAATTGAGTATGCACTTGAATCCAGATTGATTTCTCCAAAGGCCCTATTCCAAAACATTTGCTTAATCAGCTCTGTGGGATTCCTTTAAACATTGCAACAAGTAAGTGAGACCTTCATTAGTTCTATTAAATCCCTAAGCACTCTATACTTTTGCTCTGATTTCAGCTTCGTTCATTCATGTATCAGGTACAACATTCAACTACATTTATTTTGAATCACTATTGTCTCCATTTTCTTACAAAATGTAGCTAATCACCACATTTAAAGACTGTAAAACCACTAAACCTGTATTATATGCCTTGGACTTTTCTACAATGTGCAATCTGAATGCCATTGGCGGCAATATTCAGTGTGGTTTTCCTGGGTCTAATTAATTTAATCGACGGGCGCTTCAGGAGCTTAGTTCAAATTTTGCCTTTCTTTTGCCTGAAGCAGAGACTTCAGAGTGATGTCAGCTTCTTTGATTGGCTGTTACAAGCCTGGCTTTGTGTATCTCTGATATAGATTTGTCGAATGGTCAAAGGGGGACTAGCTATTCCTTCTTCTTATCAGACTTCCATTTATTAATTGGTGCCAGGCCCTGGAATTCCAAATTTAAACTTGGTTTCTTCTTGTTGCATTGCCCTGGGACTATTTTGTGCTTGAGAACAATGAGAGCCAGCCATCTGACCACCTTCTCCCCAAAACTGAAAATCTTTGAAATAGCTTGAAACAAAATACTCTTGAAACAAAATACCTAAGAATCAAAGATGCTGCTTAATATCCCATCTTGACTAGGTCATCATCTTTACTTATGTTTTCTGATTGTCATGCTGTTTTTAGACAAAATTTAAACTTCTTTCATGACATATGTCATATTATTAACTCTTTTAAAATAACTTAATTTTCTTTTTGATTACAATACTGTTCCTTGATTTTTACCCCTCTGTCTACCCATTCCTAAAAGTTTTGGTTGAGTTATTAAATAGTATACACAGTTATTTTCTTTTTAATAAGATGAGACATGTCTTATGACTTGGCAGCAGTCAAAGCTAGAAGCTCTTCTACCACCTTTAATACTTTGGCATCTTTTTGGAAAGAGGCTGAAGAAAGGAAGAGGAGGTGAGAGGAAAAAACCCTTCTATATACTCACTGTATCCTTAATGGCTACATCATATTGCTATGCTCTTTTTTTTAAGTGATGGTGTGTGTGGAGAAATACCATGCAGAGTTATTTCATCCTGGAAACATGACATCCATGCAAGTTGCACAAATGACTTTACACAAGAGTAAGCACATTGTTTCCAATAGGAGTACTCTTACATAATGCTGATTGTATCTTGAGTGCATGCAACATTACTGGGTTGACCTACCTTTGCACAGTGTGTCAGCCAGCAACTTGTAATATTATTTATTATATTTCAACTGAGGTTTCCACTGTTCTACTCTATGATGTTGCATTTCTACAGGAACTTTACAGAATATCTCAAATATCCATGGAGCGTCTGAAAAACTCCTGCACGTGCATACATTTATATATATTTGAATTTCCTCTCAAATGCAGACTGAGAATCTTGGTAAGCAGGAGTTGCATCAGCTCTTATAATAGGGATGTGTGAACTGGCTCGAGGTTGAACTAGTTCACCATTGAACCTGACCTGTTCAATGGTTCAACTTTGAGCCAAACTGGGCCCAGTTTGGTTCAGTTTGGCTTGACCTCAAACGAAATCCCTCGGCTGGCTCAGGGGTTCTAAAATTTAATTAATTCATTTTTTTAAAGAAAACTTACCACTGGGTTTGGCACTCTCTAGGGGTGCTGCTGCAGCTGTGGGAGGGTCTCCAACTGTTCTTACTCCCTGTGCCACCCTACCCCAGTCTTTTTTGGGCCTTTTCAGCCCTCTCCCTGCTTGTGGTGGCCATTTTGAAAGCCGCCACATGTGTGAGCTGGCCATTTGCATGTTAAGGTGGAAAATGGGTCAAAGAGGCCCCAAAAAGACCAGAGGGAGGACATTGGGGGTGGGGACCCGTTGGAGACCCTGTCCGCAGCTGTGGCAGCACCCCTGAAGGCGGTAGTTTCCGGTTAGTTGTGGTAAGTTCTGGCTGTAAGTTATCTAAAATAAATATGTTTTTACACACACACACCCCGAGCTGGGCCTGAACTGGTTCAGCCTCGAGCTGAACTGGGGCCCAGCTCAAAGTGCACGGAACCAAACTGGTCCCAGTTCAGTTAGAGTCCGGTTTGATTCAAACCAGGCTTCATGGTTCCATGCACACCCTTACCATATACTGAAGCTCCTTAGCCAATCAGCTTGCCCCAAATGCCTTGTACTTTATTACAAAACCAGGATGGAGCAAAGAATCTGCATTTTTGCTGCGCATCAGAATCCAGCTTCTCCAACTTAGAGCCACAGGAGTACACACCTCCTCTCCTGGATTCAAGTTTAATTTCCATATCCTTTGTTAGTATTTGTAAAATTTAGAAAAGTGCAAATAGGTTGAAAGGATGGTTAACCATTAACAAAACAGTATTTTAATCATACATTAGATTAGGGCAATAGGGGAAAATGAAAACAGAAACATGATTGAATTTTGAGCTTTTCATTAACTCCGCTTTTCAAATATGTTTTAGACATTGCCACAAATAAAAGTGAATCAGTGTTAGCAAGTGTGTGAAAAACAAATATAGCAAGCTCTATAATGATGCTTTCTGTATGGACTATAGTATCCTATCTTATTTCTTCTAGGGGTTATGATGCGATCTTAGAGATTAGCTTGTCTTCCTTGACATGTATTTTCAGTCCTTGCAGCATGCTGTGATGCTATAATGGCCTTTACCAGTTCCTAGTCTGTGGACTTTAATTGACATTGATCACTGGATACTTCTTTGTAAACCAGACATTCTAGAAGCCTGGGTATACAGTGTACTCAATGGGTTGGCAAGATTAGAGTTATGCTTCTTAGGATTCATTCTAAGTGAATAGCTTACACCATGTTGTACAGTAGCAAATTGAGGTGATCCAATAGCTTTTGTCAGAGTAGCCTTACCATAATGAGTTCTGTGTCATACACCTTGACAAAAAAAACAACACACCACAATGATAACCTTTAAAAAGTAGCAGCAAGCAACAAATGATCAGGTCATGTAGCTGAAGAACCAGGATTTGCTGAGTTGTACCCTCATCTCTGTTGTATTGTTAGCATTATTATAGGTATTCAGTTATTCAAGGTGTTCAGCAGTTCCTAAATGTAAGCTGTAATTGTACATTGTAATTGTACATACAAATCATAAAATCAGATTAGGCAAAATTCTATCTTTCTAAACATGGATATTCTTTCTCTCTCACAGATGTCAATGAACAATGTGGAACAATGGATGACAAGCAGTGCAACATCAGTGTACCTTTTAACGGAACATGCGCTCTTGTGCAAATGCAGTTGCATGATGGGTGGATATTGGAAATAATGGCCATCCATCACACAACTGTATTTATGCATTTTTTGAATTTTGTGCAGGAGCGCTCTTGAATAACTGCATGCATGTTTTGTTAAAGGGTACACGGAACATTGTGAGGTGTGTCAGCTAACATAGCTCTTTTATCCATCTGTTTTTGCCTACAAGTTGTATCTTTGCATTTTGTTTGAGTTCGGATCTTATAACATAGTCAATGTGTAACTTCTTTCTGACTTCATGTATAGTATGCATAAGCAGTTTGTAAACAACCATGCATCCATACCCAGGAGACTGATTTGAAGGCTGGTTCATCCTGTTTCTTTACTGGGTGTCCCATGAAGCAGAGTTATATTTGAAATTAACATTTCTGAATACGAGCAAACAAGCACTCCTTGGATGAAATTGGGGTGTCTCTCTGCAAAATTCTCATGTTTGATTCAAACTTATCTCTGCGAGTCACAAAGCAGCTTTTAACTCTCCTTTGAATGTCAAATTATGTAAAATGAATAAAAAATGGTCTACTACATTGCCAAACAAATTGTCTCTTCTGTTGAAGTTAAATATATGATCAATATTTCTTTTCTTCAGTCCTTAAAACCAGACACTGCCCACACTTTGTTCTTGAATTATCAAGTACACATGTGTCACCAAGCACCCAGAGGATCTGATTTTCCCAACTTCTTTTATAAATGCAAAAATTTCCTCTGCAACTGCTGTGATTCAAATAACACAAATTAACATTTTGCAATATGACAAAAATATTTTTTTCTTCAGCGAGCATATGCTTTTGTTGTCATACCTCAGTTTCCCTTGAAATGGTGATACAGAATTATATCTACAATATGCAATAGATATAATGATATAGATACTAAAGCAATCTGAGAGAGCGAGAGGGAGAAAGGAAGACATGCATATTTGCAATAGTCACAGAACTAAGATTTAAACTGTGCATATAATCATCCCAAATAGAAAATACCATATTTACCTGAATCCATGTTTTTCCACGTTTTTTGATATAAGAAATTGGGAGATCGTCTTAAATTCAAAGTCCTGTTCCTTTTGAGTAAATGAAGCTATAACCTTATTTAACTTCTGTTTTTTAAGGGGATGGCCTTATATTCAGAGTCCTTTTCAGTTTGGGCAAATACAATAACGCTATTCTCACAAGCAGCAAAAACTGGGCTAGGGAAGCCCAGCCCAGTTTTCAGTGTTCGTGAGAACCGCCGGGAGCTGTGTGGCTTCTGGAGGTGGTGCAGCGGTAAGCTCTCTTATGTACCCTCTGCTTAACCTAGGTTTTGGGCACGAGCATGTCTCCCAAAATGAGCTACATGTTTGTGTGTCTGCTACAGCTGCTTGCAGCTGTGGCTGGCACACTCAGGGGGGATGGGGCTCCCAGTAATTCACCACACACTTTGCATTATTGGGACCCCAGGGGGTGGAGTGCCACACAGCAGCACTTCCCTGCAGCCAACCCCCTGAACTGCCAGGCGAGCCATGGTGAGGTGCTGGCGGCCTGCAGGGGAGGCAGCGATCATCTGGGCGGGCAATCCGCCTGCCCAGTGCAGGTGAAGAGATTGTCTGTGGGTAGTGTCGGGCAAAACTGCCCCCCCACAGACCTCAAGGAAGCTCTTATTATTTATTATTTGATTTATTTGATTTATATACCGCCCTTTCAAAATGGCTCAGGGCAGTTTACAATTAAAACAAACCACTAAAACAATAAAGAGCTAAAACAAATTAAAAACAATATAACAATTAACAATTTAAAAATGTTTTAAAACAACAATTAAACAATTACAGTGATTAAAAGCCCCAAAGTCGGGCTAGAATATTAAAACTAATTTAAAAACGCTGGAAAGCCAGGCTAAACAAATACATTTTAAGGGCCCTCCTGAAGGCTAATAGAGAATTCAAATTGTGGATTTCCGCAGGGAGCGCATTCCACAGCCCTGGAGCAGCTATAGAGAAGGCCTGCCTCCAAGTCGCCACTAGACAGGCTGGTGGTAACTGGAGACGAACCTCCACAAATGACCTTAATATGTGGTGGGGATCACGCAGAAGAAGGCGCTCTCTGAGGTAACTCAGGCCTAAGCCGTTCAGGGCTTTAAAGGTAATAACCAGCACTTTGTATTTTGCCCGGAAACATATCAGCAGCCAGTGCAATTGTTTCAGAATAGGTGTAATATGGTCTCTCCGGGTTACCCCAGAGACCAATCTGGCTGCCGCATTCTGAACTAATTGAAGTTTCCGAACTACGTACAAAGGCAGCCCCATGTAGAGCACATTGCAATAGTCAAGCCGGGAGGTTACCAGCTGGTACACTACTGTTTTGAGGTCATCCTCCTCAAGGAATGGGCGCAGCTGTCAAATCAGCCGAAAGTTAAAAGAAAGCACTCCTGGCCATGGCCTCCACCTGAGATACCAGGGTGAGGCCTGGGTCCAGGAGTACTCCCAAGATGCACACCTGCTCCTTTTGTGGGAGTGTAACCCCATCCAGCACAGGAAGATCTAACTCACTCCTCAGATTCTGAGCCCCCACAATGAGCACCTCCGTCTTGCTTGGATTCAGCTTGAATTTGTTATACCTCATCCAGCAATTACTGCCTGTAGGCAGGCATTTAGAGAATGAGTGCCATTTCCTGAAGATGAAAGGGAGAAGTAGATTTGGGTGTCATCAGCATACTGATAACACCCAGCACCCAAATCTCCTGATGACCTCACCCAGCGGTTTCATGTAGATATTGAAAAGCATTGGTGACAGAATGGAGCCCTGGTGGACTCCATATAACAGCTCCTGCTTTGAGGAGCGACTGTCACCACGCTCCACCATCTGGAATCTACCCGAGAGATAGGAATGGAACCACTGCAAGGCAGTGCCCCCATCCCCAACTCCCCCAGGAGAACCAGAAGGATACCATGGTCGATGGTATCGAACGCTGCCGAGGGATCCAAGAGGACCAACAGAGTCACACTCCCTCTGTTGATTCCCCGGTAAAGGTCATCCATCAGGCTGACCAAGGCTGTCTCAACCCCATAGCCCATTCTAAAGTCAGTTTGAAATGGGTCTAGATAATCAGTTTCCTCCAAAACTGCCTGGAGCTGGTTAGCCACCATCCTCTCGATTACCTTGCCCAGCTAGGAGAGATTGGAGATTGGCCTATAACTATCCATCGCTGAGGGATCTAGGGAAGGCTTCTTAAGAAGCAGTGTAACTATTGCCTCCTTCAAACAGGGAGGCGCCCTACCCTCCCTCAGCAATGCATTTATGATATTAATTAGGCCATCTTCAACAATCTCTCCACTAGATTGAAGCAGCCAGGTTGGGCAAGGATCCAGAGAACAAATGATAGGCCGTACCGCTCCAAGCAGCTTGTCCACGTCATCAGTAGTCACAGATTGAAACTGATCCAACCTAACACTGCAAGAGGGATCACAGGATACCTCACTCACAGACCCTGCAGAAATAGTTGAGTCCAAGTCAGCCTGAATACAGGAGATTTTATCCGCAAAGAACCCACTAAAGGCGTCACAGCAGAGTATCTCCGGGAGCTGATTTGAGGCAGAAGGAGCAGAAATTATACTCCTCACCACCCGGGATAACTCTGCTGTATGTGAACCCACAGACGCAATGCGCACCGACCAAAAACGCTTTTTTGCCGCATGCACTGCCATTGCGTAGGTCTTCAAATGGGTTCTATGCTCATCCTGTCAGATTTGAGCCGAGTTTTCTTCCACTTGTGTTCCAGTCTCCTACCAAGCCACTTCATCCCCTGCAACTTCTCCATGTACCAGGGAGCCATCTTAGAAGCAGGCCTGGAGGAACGCTTAGGAGCAATAATATCTACTGCCCTGGTGAGTTCTCTATTCCAGGTTCCCACCAGGGCATCGACAGAATCACAGGCCGCACCAACATCGAAACCCTCCAAGCCCTTTTGGAAACCTGCTGGGTCCAGCAGCCTTTTTGGGTGGACCATCCTAATAGGTCCATCACCCCTGCATGGGTGGATTGTGACCATGATACCAACCTTAACCAGGTAGTGGACTGTCCATGACAATGGGGTAACCACCGGATCTCCCACCCATGGAACACCCCCCTGATCCGAACAGAAGACCAAATCCAGTGTGTGGCCACAACATGAGTTGGTTCAAAAATTAATTGGGATAGGTCCATAGTTGTCATGGCCACTATGAACTCCTGAGCCGCACCAGACAAGCCAGTCCCAAAGTGGATATTGAAGTCCCCCAGCACCAAGAGCCTGGGAGACTCCAACACCAACTCCACGACCAGCTCTGTCAGCTCAGTTAGAGAGTCAGTTGGGCAGTGGGGTGGGCGGTACACCAACAGAATCCCCAATCTATCCCTAATACCCAGCCTCAGAAATACATACTCAATATAAGTCAACTGTCTCACAGGGACCCTGGTAAGGGAGATAGTGTTTTTATGGACCACAGCCACTCCACACACCCCCACCCACTTTCCTAACCTGCTCCACAACAGAGTAACCTGGAGGGAGAAGCTGAGCCCACACTGGACCACTTGCCTCCCCCAACCAGGTCTCAGTTATACATGCGAGGTCAGCTCCCTCATCCATGATCAAATCATGAACAATTTTGGTCTTATTTTGAACTGACCTGGCATTACTAAGGAGCATGGTCAGGCTCTGTGGGTAGTTGGTGCTGCTCCCCAAGGCCTGAGAGTTGTCAGAACAGTTGGAAGTAGAAATAGTTACTAGATTACTAATTTCTCTTCCCATGTAATGGCCAGCTGTTCTGCCAGCGCCAATTTTTCTATTCCCCACCACTACAGCAATAGCTGCCCCAAGGCTGCCGGGTGCACCCCCTGCATCATCCCCCTCAGGAGAGCCCAAACACATCTTATCAACTAGGCCTGGCACAACTCAGGGCAATAAAAACAGCACTTTGACCCAAAAATCCACCCATCCATGGAACAACCACCCCCCAGCCCTCAGTCCCACACCCCAAGGCTGGCCCCCTTTGGCAGCTGGCTTCGGCGGCCGCCTACAGGCAGGCCACCAGCCATGCCGCTGGCGTGTCTTCTGCAATATTTATGATTCTTTAAAATTTCCCAGCAGCCCTTTCTGCCACAAAGGACTGCTGGCTGACACAGGTGTTAATTGTCAGGCTTTCTAAAGGCAGCAGGCTGGCAGACAGCTCCTCGTCCGGGCAAGATGGAAAAACAAACCCAGATGGGCCAGATGTAAAGTCTGAGCGGGAGGGGGGGGGGCAGGAATAACAGTCAGACCCCCAAACCTTCTCCTCCGAGAAGCTTTTCTACCTATAACAAAGTTTTTAAAAAGCCAGTAAAATATCTAAATACATAGAAAATTGTAAATGCTTTAGCTTGTTAAAGATAAAGCTCATTAATACTGTTACAAATACAACAGTGATTTCAGCAGATTAAAACAATCCTACTTCAGAATTTAGGCCCCATCCATTTAAGTTTCATTTTTTCCAGAAACCTCTATTTCATACAAAAACAGTTAGAAAAAGGATGCTACTTTTGGTTAGAAACTTCGATATCTGGAAATTCAGACAAGAGGATCCTTTGAATGTAGGTAGAATTTCTCATTAGATAGTGTATGGGAGTTAACTTGATATACAGCCCTTACATTCACAAAGTTTCAGCTGCCTGTGACTGATTGTGAGAAGAGCTTCAATATATTGTATTTTCTTGGATGCAGAGCATTATTAAAATGTTATCTGCTGTGATATGAGATGTCAATGCTCCTAAACTATATTTAAATATTTTGAGGCAGGGACTATGTTTAATTGCTTCTGTTTCCTTCCGAGGCTACGCCGTTAGTGGGAATACTCAATGGAAAAATCAGAACTGACCCAAACTGTGTCTTAAATTCATCCTTCTAAAATTTCCTTATGTGCAGGTTCACATTTGTGTTTGTTAGGTATCTGCCTACCAAATGCTGCATAGCACTTCCTGATTGTTGCCAGAAAAAAACTGTATTTTCTATGTAGTGTTTCTTTGTTATGTGGTGCAATGGTTAGAGTGGATTAGGACTGGGTTGTGACTGGAAGGAACCAGATCCATATCTCCATTCAGTCATAAAGCTTGCTAGGTGACCTTGGACCAGCAGTATTTCACAACATAAACTACACCAGATTGTTTGTGAGGATAAAGAGAGGATAAAGAGACGATAGGCAGGATAATAATAATATCTTGCCCGGGTCATACGTAACACAGAACTGGGTCAGCAAGAATGCAAAGAGACAGGAGAGCTGGCTGTGTGGGCTTCTTTCTTTCCTGATGGACAGCTAGTACAGCCAATAGGAGCCAAAGTGAGGGAAGAGCATCCCCCCTTTACTACCGTTTTAGAGCGGTGAAACTGTGTGCCAGTATTCATATATAAACCTGAGGATGAGCAAATGAAACAGAGCTGAAGGTTAAAAAATGCAGTTTGGGGAAGGAAATCACAGATCCAGTTTTTAAAAAAACCATAATTCCCAAGTTTGTACATTCAGGTTTGGGAACAGAGGATGAAAGAACTTTCAGTTTCCTGTTACAACTGCGCTTGAGTAATAGTATGACCAAGGGCGGAGACACCATTGGATGAATGAGTTCAAAGATCCCGGGCTGGGCCCAATCAGTGGCCACAAGCGTAGCCCCAGACATGCCCCCCGCATCTGACAGCAGAAGCAGGGGCATTATTTCAGTCCCAAAAGGGGCCGTACAGCCCCGTTTGGAGCCGAAATCAGCCCGTGCTGCTTTGGCAGTGTGGCCATAGCGAGCCCCCCTGCCTTAAAGGCAGGGAGAGCCACTCCTGGTCCTTCTGCCAATGCAGCAGGGCCAATCAATCTCCTTCCCAAACGGGGCCAGGCGGCCCCATTTAGGAGAGAGATCGGCCCGCGCTGCATCAGCAGCATGGCCGGAATGGCTCTCCCTGCCTTTAAGGCCTGCATTCTGACACGTGCTGCTCAAAGCAGCATGGGCCTATCTCTTTTCAAAATGTGTTGTTATCTGATGTCAGATGCGGTGGCATGACCAGCCAGGCGCGTCTGATGTCAGACGTGGGGGGCAGGGCCAGGGGGCTGTGATAGCGGTCACACACAGGCCACCACCAGCCTGGCTCCGTTTCTGAGCATGACACTGATTTACATTCAGTGGATATACCAGAAGTGCAAACTGCATTAGCAGGCAGTTAGACAGCAACCATAAACTGAAAATATAAATGAGCAGCTATGTGAGAAAAGGCTATGAAAAAGCTTGTATCGCAGTAACTAATGAGAATAAACCAGCCAAATTGGACACTTCCACTCCTTGGTTTAAATGTAAAAAGTACACACATGTAAAAAGTACATACATTAATTCCACTTCTTTCCAGTCCAGAAAATGTTTGGCTGAATTAGATGTCTGAACCAGAATCCTGCCAGTATTTTGGATCCAGTTCCATATCTTGGAATGTCCCTTCTGATATTCAAACTAAAGCCCAGAATGGCTGCTAGGCCTACCTGCACATGCTCATTTACTATTATTATTATTATTATTATTATTATTATTATTATTATTATTATTATTATTATTATTATTTCTTGTTTACACAGTCAGACAGGTGTTATTGACTGGTTTGTTTTATCCAGACATCGAGTCCTTCCCAAGGACCTGGGATGCCAGAATTTTATTGTCAATTGTTATAGATATCGTCGCAGAATATAGGCTGTTCCCAGTAAAGCTGCTTTTTATAATTGGCTGATGGTGATTTCTGTGGCTCCTATGGTGTTGAGGTGCTCTTCAAGGTCTTTTGGGACTGCACCTAGGGCGCCAATTACCACTGGGATTATTTTGGTCTTCTTCTGCCACAGCCTTTCAATTTCAGTTTGTAGATCTTTGTATTTGGTCATTTTTTCTATTTCTTTTTCTTCTATTCTGCTATCCCCTGGTATTGCTATGTCAATTACTTTCACTTGTTTTTCTTTCTTCTGGACTACAGTTATATCCGGTGTATTGTGTGGCAGATGTTTGTCTGTTTCTAGTCAGAAGTCCCATAATATTTTTACATCTTCATTTTCTTCAACTTTTTCAATTTGATGGTCCCACCAATTTTTGGCTACAGGTAGCTTGTATTTTTTGCAGATGTTCCAGTGTGTCATCCCTGCTACCTTGTCATGCCTTTGTTTTTAGTCAGTCTGTGTGATCTTTTTAAAACAGCTGATTAGGTAGTCCACTGTTTCATCTGCTTCTTTACAAAGGCGGCACTTGCTGTTTGTTGTGCATTTTTCTACTTTTGCTCTTATTGCATTTGTTCTTAGTGCCTGTTCTTGAGCAGCCAGTATTAAACCCTCAGTTTCTTTCTTCAAGTAACCATTCTTAAGCCATTGCCAGGTCTTGGTGATGTCTGATTTTCCACTTATATTGTGCAAATATTGACCATGCAGGGGCTTATTTTTCCATTTTTCTGCTCGGTTCTTGACTTTTTCTTTCTTGTAGGCCTGCTTTGTTTCATTGGTGTTGAATAGTTTATTGTTATTGACCATTTGAAGTGCATCTTCTTCACTGTCCTTTATATATTCTTCAAGGCCTCTTTTCTCCTCCTCTACTGTTTGATGGACTTACAGCATTCCTCTTCCACCTGAGCTGCGAGGGAGGTAGAGCCTATCGACATCACTGCGGGGGTGCAGAGCATGATTGATGGTCATGATTTTCCTGGTCTTATGATCCAGCGTCTCTAGCTCTGCCTGGGTCCAGTCTATTATTCCTGCAGTGTATCTGATAACAGGTATAGCCCAGGTGTTTATGGCTTGTATGGTGTTCCCGCCATTGAGTTTGGACTTGAGGATTTTTCTAACTCTCCTGATGTATTCACTTCCCATTTTTCTTTTCACTTCAGTGTGTGCGATGTTATCAGCCTGGAAAATGCCCAAGTATTTGTAAGGTTCTTTCTCTTCCAGGTTCTTGATCTTGCTTCCATTGGGCAATTCTATTCCTTCTGTTTTTCTTATTTTCCCTCAGTTCATTATTAATGCAGCACACTTGTCTAGTCCAGACTCCATTGCTATATCGCTACTGAATATACGGACAGTGTTTAGTGGTGATTCAATTTCTGACTGGGACTTTCCATACAACTTCAGATCGTCCATGTATAGCAGATGGTTGATTTTACTGGATGTTTTAGATGTTTGGTATCCGAGGCTTGTTTTGTTTAGTATTTGTTAAAGTGGGGTCATGGTGATTACAAACAATAGAGGGGATAGTGAGTCCCCTTGGAAAATGCCTCTTCTAATGCTAACCTGTCCAAGTGTCTCGCCAGTGATTGTTAACTGTGTACTCCACATGCTCATTGCTTTTTTAAAAATAAATATCTGAATGTTTTTGCTGACACCAGTTGTTTCTAAACATTTTAGTATCCATGTGTGAGGCAATGAATCGAAGGCTTTCTTGTAGTCAATCCATGCAATTATTATTATTAATATTATTATTATTATTATTATTATTATTATTATTATTATTATTAATTCAATTTCTATACTGCCCTTCCAAAAATGGTTCAGGGCAGTTTACAAAGATAAATAACAAACAGATAAGATGGCTTCCTGTCCCCAAAGGGCTCACATTCTAAAAAGAAACATAAGAAATACACCAGCAACAGTCACTGGAAGTACTGTGCTGGGAGTGGATAGGGCCAGTTACTCTCCCCCGATAAATGAAGAGAACCACCATGGTAAAAGGTGCCTCTTTGCCCAGTTAGCAGGGGTAACTAGTGGTTCATTATACAAATCAATCATATCCACAGCCCATGAGATCCACTGGAGAATTCTGCACATATACAAGGAGACCTCTCACAGCTGGAGGCCATTCCAGATTAACAAATACCAATAAATTACAGGTCTGCTTTTGTAGAAAAGTGGATTAAATCCTTGTTAAAACAGTACAACCACAGCCTGAGAATATATGACCAGCCTTTTTTGCATAAATAGCTGAATAACAACTTGTTCATGAAACTTAACTGATGATGTTTCAAATATTAAAGGGTTGAGTGTGTTAGAAGGTTGTTATTATTTATTTATCATGCTTCCTACAACTTGACAGTATATTTTCTGTTTCCTACTTATTACACAATGACAACCTCCTCTCTTCTCGAAACTGCAAGGGCGGTTGCAGAAGGGCACTTAATCTTTTTAGTTCAAAATTGCATATACTTATCACTCATCCTCATCTCTGTTGCCCATGTCTAATATAGCTTAATGATTTTTTTCATTGAATGGAGGCTTTGTTCTAAATGATGTACAGAATCATATGATGTCCACTTAGGCCTCTCTTCTCTGGTTTTCAGATCATGGAAGTCAAAGACTTCTTACATATCTTATATGCATGTAAAATGTTGAGTAGTCATACTGTCTTCTTAAATGCTTATTTCTTATTTTTCTTAATATTTTCCAACTGCTGGATTCTGGTTAAAATTAAGCTTATTTACAAAGTTTCTCCAAGGAAAAAGTGTTAGTGTTTCTATGGTTTCTTGAACATTTGCAAAATTTCACTTCACCACACTTTATGTTCATAGGGATGGACCAGCCTTAAAGGTGGCTGAGTCAGCAAAGGTGCCTACCTGAAGGGAACACTGAGTTGAGCTTGGTGGCTCACTATCCATTGAGTTCATAGTCTGCAGTGAGTGAGAGATAAAGAGGGAAGAAGCCTGAAAAGGGAGCTTTGAAAGGCCCTTGAGACCTCATTCGGACCCCAGAAATGCAGCAGGACAGCACTGGCAGCAAATTAGCAAGAGGTAGTTCTGGGCCCATCTCAGGGCATAGCTGGAAAAGCAAAGGAACAGTAGTGCCTGTTATGCTACTAGGTTTTGCAGTCCTGCACAAGCCACACAACTTGGCAAATCAGATAAACCAACTATGGAGGGAAAGCTGAAGGCACTCCTTTCTTAGGTAAAGTTCTTAGGTACTTATCTTCCATCAAGTCAGTGTCAAATACAGGAGGGGTTTACCATTGCCATTTCCTGTGCATGCCTTTCAGCATCTTCCTATATCACTGCTGCCCGATATAGGTGTTTATCATAGTCTGGTAAATATACCAGTGGGAATTTGAACCAGCAATTTCTTGCTACCTAGGCAGCACCTATTAATCCGAGTGCCAGTCCTGCATATAGAGCTGTATTTGATAGGCACATGTATTGAGCATAAACCTATTCATCATTTGTTAACAGATTTGTTTTATTAATCAAATTCTGAGTCACCGTCCAATTCACAGAGGATGACTCCAAGAGTATAGGGTAGCTGCACTCCAAAAACATTGACATTACTCTTTGTTATGCCACCCCACTCTTGACTACAAAGTAGCACAAATTCAGGAAAAACTGCAAATCAATTGTCAGGACAATTGTAGATTGTCTGACTTAGATGAAGGGCTGGAGGGAATTCTTTCAGATTTGCAAATGGCACACAATCGGGAGGGTAGCTAACACTTAGGAATACAATTCCAAATGGCTTTGACAGAATGGAAAACTGAGCTTACAAAATGAATGCAACAGAGAAAATGCAAAGTTCCTCACTTAGACAAAAATAAAAATAAAATGCACAGGTAAAGGATGGTGAATACCTGGCTTAGTAGTAGCACATGTGAAAATGATCTCAAGAATGCAGATCACAAGCTACATAGGAACATAGGAAGCTGCCATATACTGAGTCAGACCATTGGTCTATCTAGCTCAGAATTGTCTTCACAGACTGGCAGCAGCTTCTCCAAGGTTGCAGGCAGGAATCTCTCTCAGGCAACGTACTGTATGCTTTGGTAGTTTGTTGGTTCAATAAAAAAATCTTGTCCTATATAAAAAATAAATAAATCTTGTCCTATTTTGGAGAAGCCAGGGATAAACAACGTGAGTTAGCAGTGGACACAGCTAGAAACTCCCATGTAAGTCCTAATAATAGCAAAAACAAAAGAAAATTTGCTCCCTCATAATGTTCTTTGCTATCTTTTCACATCCCCAAATAAATTATTCTAGAAGACTCTCTACCAGGCATCTAAATCTGTATATTTTTTAACTCTCATTCTAATGCAGCATCTTAGTATCTGATTATATAAAACTGCATATTGTACTCAAGCAATGTATTCTGGGGTAATCACCCATTCACATCTATTCAGCTCCAGCAGGATGGGATGGTGAAGCTGCATTTAATATATTGATTTGTGTCCAGTTCTCACTGATGTGATAAACCTGTGTATCAGTTATAACACTTCTATCTGCAGATGGAAGTTTGAATGCTGATGATACTTTATGAAGCATTAGTTCTACACCCTAAAAATATATATAGCATGAGAACTAAAGTGGTAGACTAGAACTCTTCTCATAGACATGTAGTGGAGAAGAGCTCACAATAAACCAGAAACACTATTTCTTTAGGAGGAGCATTTAAGTCACAGATTTACCACCTCAGCTAAGTATAGACTTTGAACTAACCAGCCATTTATTTTTCAGCAAGCTTCTGGGGGATTTGTAGAGCCAGGCCAGCCCCGTTGACCAATGCCAGATCTTGAAATAGGATCCATAAAATAGTTGCTTTTGTCAGGCAGACCTTGTCAAGGTAGTGTATTTGATTTTGTAATTCATTGAATGGTTCTAAATGGTGCAAGCAGCTCCTTGTAATGGAGAACAATGGAGAACTGCATTGTTCTAATAAGATATCATCAAAACATTAAATGTGAAAATACTGAAAACTAGCTGATCTGGTGCAGAACATCTGTGCCCCTAGTTCTCCCTGTCTCTCCCCCCGCCCCATTTCCTTCTCCCTCCCTCACTCCATTTCTCCCCGGCAGCCAGCTGGCCCAGCTGTCACTTCTCCTCCCTGCTGCTTTTTCCAGTGGGCAGGGCCATCCTTCATTTTGGCTGGCAGGCGGGCTCGATAGGGAGTGTGACACCCTCTTTGCTGCCCGCCCACCAGTTTTGCCTGCCTGCCTGCCAGCCAGCTGCCTTCTTCCACCCGGCGGGTCGGGCCATCTTTCCTTTTGGCCTGCAGGCAGGCCAGAGAGGGAGTGCGCCGCTCTCTCCACCGCCCAACCGCCACCGTAGTTTTCTCACTTACCCACCAACCGCTTCCTCTGCCTGGCAGCAGTGGCGGCCATACACTGCTGTTCTTTCCCCCACTGGCTGGTCATCTGCCACTGCTGCCACCATTTTCTTGCCGTACCCGTGGCTATCTGGCAGCTGCTCACAAACTCTTGTGAGAGCTGCCACACATGGGATTAGCCACACATGGGATTAGTTTTAGAGATTTAAATATATAGATAACCATGATCTTTACTTGAGAAATTACAGCTTTTAGGTAACTTTGTGTGAATATTAGGAAAAATATTGCTCAACGAAAGCAGTTCTCAGCAGGACAGGAATCTAACTATCTCCTGTAACTATTAATATCTGCAAATCAGTGATTTTAGGCTACAAATAATGATACTTGTCAGTAAGCCACAGCTACCTATCTTCTAAATCAAGGGCGGAAGTATTGCATGTAATACAAATCAGTTTCAAATATGGAATATAAAGGAACACAGACCTATATGTTTACCCTGAAGAGATGTGTAAATTTATATCTATACACATAAAGGCTGCTCTCATGAACAGTGGCCTAGCCCCAGCTTGGGTTAGGCTGCTTGTGTGGAGTTCTGGGATCCACGCAGATCCCAGTGATCCCACCCAGTTAAATCCTACTTTTTGCCCTCAATCTTAGCTAAGGTTAAGGGTGCAAGTGTGCTCTCAACCCCGGTACTGGGATACTGTGTTTGCTTGGGCTCCTTGCAGCCCAAGCAGACACAGAGACTGGCACTTAGAACACCCATCTGGTGGGGGAATCGCCCAAGGCATCATTCTCATCGCACAGTGCCTTGTGGGATATGCAGAGCCCAGGAAAACAAGTCCTGGCCTTTGTTGATCCACGTTGCCAGGAGAAGCGTAGATTGTGTGTGGGCTCATGGCAGCATGCCGAAAACATCACCGGCGATCATCTGGAGGTAAAGTAAGCTGGATCATGTCTTCCCCCCCCACACACACTGTCTCTGCTATTCGCACATGCCCATGTGAATAGCCGTATAGTGAAATACTAATCAGCATCAAATGATGAAAGATTGGGAAACACAACCACAGAGGCCTAATCATCCCCGTGATTAAACAAGAGTATCCTCATCTGTGTAACAGTCTGATTTGGATAGGCAAGGGCTTATAAAGTGCAATTCTCAGTGGTTGGTCCACCACTATGTAATTTCTTTCTAACAACATCTGTTCAAATTTTGGAAGAAACATAGATGTGGGCTCAAATTATTTATTTATCATTTCCCCCCCAAATTGTTTTAATCACTTATCCCCTCCAGGGGACTTCCTCTAGTTCGGCTGGCTCTTTGGCCAGTTCAGGCCTTCCCCCTTCAGTGCAGTGGCCATTTTGGAGAATGCCGCACCTGCACAATGGGCCTATGTGTAGTCAGGGATGACCGGTTAGGGTGGAAATGAGGCAGGCAGGGAAACGGGGAACACTGACATTCCCTCCCGTGCCACCTAGAGGATGTCCCCTGAAGGAGGTAAGTGATTTCCCCCAGGGGGAAAATCACAAACCCCTAGTGAGGCTCGGTCCAAAGTTGGAGCGAACAGGGGGTGGTTCGGTTCGACCCTGAACCAATGTTGAACCTGTTTGCACACCACTAATATATATACATACTCTTAATAATATCACCACCAACAAGTGGAGCTTCTGATAACAGAACTCAACAGAAGGTTGAATACATCATATCTATTTTATATGAGTCTGAAAAGCCACATTTACAAAATCTGTTCTTACCTGAGATCCGCCGGCATCCACATGGATGCTGGCGCTGCTGTGCCACCAAACCCGACTCCATATTCCAACTGTTAGTCAGGGTTAAGGGAACAAGCACACCCTTAAACCAGCTGCCGTCTGTCTCCCAGGAGAATCCCCCAATGCACCACGCTCGTTGCATGATGCATTAAGGGGTATCTGAAGGCCAAGACACACTCCCAGCAACATCATATGGGGGGAAGATGAGTTGGACCTAGCCTTCCCCTGCACTACACCCACCCACCCCGCCCGCTGGGACATGTGAAAGGCTTCACTGTGCAATCCTATGTATGCTTATTCAGAAGTAAGCCCTACTGCATTCAGAGCTGCTTACTTCCATGTAACTATGCATAAGACTGAACTTTTAGGAGTTTTTTCTTCTTCTAAGTCCTCAATGTACCATCCTAACTTCAGGCATTGTTAGGAAAAGCTTCTTGCTGACTGTTTTGACTTTTCATTCTGTAATGATATGTTACATTTAAAACTCCAGATAGTGTTAATGCATCATTAATTTGTACAATGAAAAGGAAATAAAAAGGCCTGTGCACGCAGATAAATTGTCACAGGAAAATATTTGAATATTTTCCTTGGGAGGAACCCTGAGATTGTCTTTGAGTTTGTTTCTCCTTGGTTGAACCCTGAAATACTCTTCACATTTCATTTTAGAAAAATGTCTAACATTTGAGCTAGCCAATGGCAATGGTTTCATGGTGGACATTAGCTCAGCATGTCACTCAGCATGTTAATTACCATGTCACTCAGCATGGTAATTAAGAAAATATTATTCTGCACTATTATTAATTATTTATCCTCAGCCAACAAGGACGAATTTGATCATGAGTCAGAAGAGATATAATTTATTATTCAGATGTCAGACTCTTCAGAAGTTCATCTTGATGAAGTATAGATGCCATCTGTAATAATATAAATTATGTAGCATATTTTGGATCATATATAAGTAAAAGTAAATGAAAAAATATCCAATTTTGTATTATGCCTTCAATATATTTGTGGCCTGTATAACATCCCAAAAGACTCCCTGAAAAGCTTTGCCATGCTCCCTCCCTTAGTTTTTTGGGAGGGTTTTGTAATTCAAACACAGCTTTTTAAGGAGACTTCTTAATGCTCCATTTTTGTTATATCTGGTAAGTTCTTTAGCTATTTATAATTTTCAGATTTTAGCTTTTAAAATAACTTTTAATTTGAACTTCATAATGAGTGTGGTTTTAACCTTTTAACTTGTTTGTTAATTTAATTACTTTTATTGTGTCTTGTATCTATTTTATTGTTGTGAGCTGGGCAGTAGTGCACTGGAGGAGCATAAATATATCAAAGAAAGAAAGAAAGAAAGAAAGAAATAAAGAAAGAAAGAAAGTAAGTAAGTTGCCCTGGTCTTTCTCTCCCTTCTCCATCAAATACATTTGTCCATTTCAATCTAATTTGTTCCTTTGGTCTTCTTTTCCCATGCTGGATACTGCAGCAAAACATGTAATCACTCCTGTCTAAACATATAAAACACACCCGTCTAACACTCCTGTCTTGTAAACTGCCCAGAGAACTCGCGTTTTGGGTGGTATAAAAATGTGATAGATAGATAGATAGATAGATAGATAGATAGATAGATAGATAGAATAGAATAAAATAAAATAAAATAAAATAAAGCTCAAATTCATTTTTGCCGAAGTGTGCAAGTATCTGATGGGGCTTCTTGACCCATAGAACCTCCAAGTGCAGTGTGGTCAACAAAAGCATGTGTTAGAAATAAAACAAAGTTGTGTCATGTTTTTTCTCCATTCTTCTGATGTGAGGAAAGCGAGGAAGATGGTCTATAGATTTGTCTTTGTCTAAAGTTTCGGGTTTTAATTCCAGCACTTGTCTCTGAATTTGTTTGAGGTTTGCTTCACTTATTGTTAGAGCATTTTATTTGATTCAATGTTATCTTGATCTCCCCCCAGTCAACTCTGTCTTTCATCTACTTTCATTATTTTGTGAGGTTGCATTTGCTTTTGAGGGCAGGCAAGCTTGCTTGGCTTCAGCAGTCCAGAGTGTAACTGAGCAAGATAGAGGGGGAATGCATTTTTTCTTGGGCAGTTCATTCATGCAAAATCTGCTTTCTGAATAATTGATCAACAACATCCTAATTGTTGCGATCTCTGGATTTTATTATTTATACAGTAGCTTGCTTTAGCAGGACAGTTAATTTCAAATCTATTTTCAAAAAAACCTGATCCTTCACACAAATGGTGGTTTCATGGTGGGTGTGAATCATGAATGTCCCTTACTCAATCTACATGCAGTAATTCTGAATGAAGGACTCTTTTTCCAAGGGCAAAATGCTTAAAATATGCAATCTTTATATTTAGAAATTTAGGAATCTTGTCAAAGTGGAAGGAGTCTAATGATATTTCTTTTTGAACCACTATATAATTACTAGGTCTGTTCTGCTAGTGGATATGTTCTTCAGTGGGAGACCAAAGAAAGGAGTTACCATAGTAACTGTCATTCCGAACAATATGGTGCTTGTGTTAGCCTAGCTCTGAGATAATGCAGAACTAACTTCTTAATCCCATCAGTGCTTGTAGCTGAATAGTATATGCCTACCAAGTGCCTCTTGAAGGTCCCTGGCCTCTATGCTCTATTTTCTTTCTACTTTTTGGTAACATAGCTGACTGCTCTGAGAGCAAAAGACACAAATATACAATGTGTGAAAACAATGAAAACTTACGATCAAAATCGATCTGCAACCTCATTGTATTTTAATGTTAACAGAAGGAGATAAAAATTAGCCTTTACCTTTCCAATGGGAACACCCTTCCTGATTATAATTAGCTTTCTGCATGCAACCTTGAACTAAAACATTGGGTTAGATTAAAACAAAACAACCCTCTTAATTGTGATGTTTTAGGCTAAGCATATTGCACAGAACTGCACAGCATGTGACATACAAAGTTTACTGACCCCAGTAGTCACGTACTGTGGCCTTCCAGGTGCTTGAAGACCCCTCTCCCCTGCACCCCTCACTTATTTTTGCAACCTTGTGGGATGAGACTTACTGAGTAGGGGTGTGCATTTTATTTTTTCTGTTTTGATTTGAACCAAAGCCAAAACACCCCCATTTCGTTTTTTGTTTGAAATCAACCCATCCAAAACACAGATTTCATTTTCAGGCCAAATTTTCATGATCCAAATCTGAAAAAATTCGGATTAAAAAAAAACGGGTCCCAGGACAAAACAAGTGGGTGGTGGTGGTAGCGCCCAATGGGCAGAAGCTACCACCCAAATTTCAGAGGAATTTCAGTGACAAACAAGAATCCAATCTCATCTGCTACCAGAGTCTACAATAAACATCTCAGAAACAACAAAACCCTGTACCCCACGGGCTTGTGGGTATGGGGGGGGGGTTTGACACCCTATGTGCACTACACCACCACTTTCTCTGGGCCACCCCATTGCCCCCCAAGTGGAGTTATGGGACTGCCTAAACCTCCATTATTCTCTAGGGGGGGGGATCTTAAAGACGTGTAAACTTCATTAATTCTTTAAAAATCAGCCCTTTGCCCAATTCCCTTGGAATTGGAGTGGTGGGCAGGCACCCATTGAGGCACTACCACCCAACCCACTCTTCTGCCCCTGAAGCCCCCTTTCTGCCCCAAATCAGCCCCAAAGATACACAAACTTCAACAATTCCTAAAAAAACCAGCCCTTTGACCAATTCCTTTATAATCTCACCACCCATTGGGGCACTACCACCCAACCCACTCTTCTTCCCCTGAAGCCCCCTTTCTGCCCCAAATCTGCCCCAAATACACACGAACTTCAAGAACTCCTAAAAAGTCCACGCTTTGACCAATTCCTTTGTAATGATCAATTCCTACCACCCCATCCCTACCACCCAACCTGCTCTTCTGCTCCTAAAGCCCCCTTTCTGCCCTGAATCTGCCCTAAAGAACATTAACAGTGCACACCAACCATAACAGCAATGCAGTGTACAAAGAACCAGGTTTCCAAAGCATGGAATTTAACAGATTCAGACACAAATGAAACAATGTTTCAAAATAATAACTCTACTGACATATGTATTTATTTATTTATTTATTACACTAGTATACTGCCCCAAACCTGTATCTTTGGGCGGTTCACAATGATAAAACAGTTAAAAATACATATAAAAACACATTAAAACTATTAAAAACTAACAATTTAAAAATCAATCACAGAATTAAAAACCTATACATTATGAAGAAGCTGGAAAAGGCCTGAGTAAAAAGATGGGTTTTTAAATATTTGTTAAAAATTGTCAGAGGTGGGGAGGATTGTATCTCAATAGGGAGTGCATTCCATAGTCCTGGGGTAGCAACTGTGAAGGCCCATCTCTGTGTGGTCACCAGATGAACTGGCGGCAACTGGAGATGGACCTCCACAGATGACCGCAATGGACGGTGGGGCTCATAATGAAGCAGACCTTCTCTCAAATAACCAGGGCCTAAGCCGTTTAGGGCTTTATAAGTTATAACTAGCACTTTGTATTTTGCCCGGAAATCTATAGGCAGCCAGTGTAACTCCATCAGCAGAAGGGTAATGTGGTCTCTCTAAGATTACCCAGAGACCAGCCTGGCTGCTGCATTCTGAACCAACTGAAGTTTCCGGACTACGTACAAAGGCAGCCCCACGTAGAACATATTACAGAAGTCAAGACTGGGGGGTTACCAACAAATGTACCACTGTTTTGAGGTCATTGATCTCGAGAAACGGGCACAGCTGGCATATCAGCCTCCCTCAGAGAAGAATTTATTATTTCCACCAGGCTGTCTACAACAACCTCCCTGCTAGATCAAACAAGCCATGTTCGACAAGGGTCAAGAGAACAAGTGGTAGGCCTCACCGCTCCAAGCAGCTTGTCCACATCCTCAGGAGTCACAAACTGAAACTGATCCAGTCAAATCTCATAAGAGGAGTTGACAGACATCTCCAGTTCAAATATCAAATTAATTGTGGAGTCTCCATCTAAGTCGGCCTAAATCAGAGAGATTTTATTCGCAGAAAATTCTTTAAACACATCACAGCAGGTAACTGATGACTCCAAATTCTGGTTCAAGGGAGCGGGGGCAGATACCAGTCCCCTCACAACCCTGAACAATTCTGCCGGACATGAACTTGCAGAGGCAATACAGGCAGAAAAAAACCGCTTCTTTGCTGCACGTGTTATATGAGCATAGATCTTTAAATCTGCTCTATGTCTCAATCTGTCGGATTCAAATCGAGTCTTTCTCCACTTGCATTCCAGTTGCCTACCTTGCTGCTTCAGCCCCCGTAGATCTTCCGTATACCAAGGGGCCAGTTTTGAAGCAGATCAGAGGGGACACTTGGGAGCAATCGTGTCTACTGCCATGGTGAGCAAGTTGTTCCAATTCTCAACCACGGTATTAACAGGATCACCTGCAAAGCCAAGATTAAATCCCTCCAAGGCTTCTTGGAATACTACCGGATCCAATAACCTCTTCGTGCAGACCATTCTAATAAGCCCCTCGCCCCTGCGGAGGTGGGAAGTGGTTGTAAGTCCAACCTTAACCAGATGGTGGTCCGTCCATGACAATGGGGAAATCACAGGAGTTCCCATGGAACACCACCCCAATCAGAGCAAAAAGACCAAATCAAGCGTGTGACCTGCAATATGTGTCAATCCAGAGACCACTTGGGATAGGCCCATAGTTGTAATGGCCGCTATGAACTCCTGAGCCGCCTTGGACAAATTGGTCCCAAAATGAACATTGAAGTCCCCTAGCACCAAAAGTCTGTGAGACTCCAACGCGAGTTCCGTGACAAAGTCTGTGAGCTCAGTAAGGGATTCTGCTGGGCAGCAGGACAATCAGTACACCAACAGAAGTCCCAATCTATCCCTGGTCCCCAAACTCAAGTACACACATTCAAAATGGTCCGATACCCTAACAGGGTCCCTGGTAAGGAAGATGTTATCCTTATAGACCACAGCCACTCCACCTCCCTGCCCACTTCCCCAATGTTATTGACATTGGATCAATGGATTTGATCCAATGTCAATAACAAGCAGCAGCCAGATAGATACAATGTAGCAAGGGAAAACCAAGACCTCCCTCCAAACAGGGGAGAGAAAAAAACCAAATATACAAAGATTAGAGACATATGTGTGGGTGGTGGTGGTGTGTGCATATGTGTGTTAAAATTATAATTGGGTACTCTCACTCCATCTTTTCAAATGCTGGGTTTCTCTGTAGTCCACTGCTGTGGGTGATAATTATCTCAGCAGCAGGGAGAAGCATAAAACAGAGAATTTTTTTTTTTAAAAAAAAACCTCTTTTCTTCCAAATCTCTCTTTCTAAAAAAGAGAGGGCAATAAATGCAGGAGAGAATGGCACAGGCAGAGGTAGAAGGCTGGCAGGCTGGCTGCAAGCAATGATGGCAGTGCTGGACAACAGCAGCAATGCTGAGCAACTGGAAGCAATGGTCGACAATAGGGTCATCAAGGCTGAGGAATTGGGCAATAGAGCTTCCACACAGGAGGCAGCAGAAAGGATCAAATGGTGCCTGCACCCCCAATAATACGCTGGTGCAAAACCCCTCCGAAACCCGCCCCCCTTGCTGTTCTTTGCCCTCCGCCTGGTCAATGAGGGTAAAATTAAACATTAAAATTCCTTAAAAGGAATTAGGAGGCAATTGCCAGCAGATCAGCCCCTGCTTTCGCTGGCCAATCTGCCAGACTTGAAGGGCGGGAAATTTAAACAGACGTTAGAACTCAAAATGGAGATTGAGGAGAAAGACTTCTAGCAATCTCAAAATGGAGATCCGAAACGTTTTCCGAAATACAAAACTTTTAGATCCAAAATAGAGTCATTTAATTTTGGATACATAAATCTTTGAAATTGGATTCTGTGTTCCGTTTTGTATACAAAACACCCGGAAATCACATTTTTGAGTATAAAACATTTTGTACCTGAAATGCAATGCACATTCCTATTATTGAGCTTATGGTGGGTTTCCATATAGCTCATTGGATGTTTTCAGCTTGAAGGGTCACAGGTTGTTCAAACCTGCATTGAAAGAGTTAGATATGTATCACGTTTCAAAATTTCATTTGAGAAAACTAAGCAAATCATTTAACTTTCACTACTTCGCAGGAGACAATTTGTACACATTAATGGTTCCTCTAGTACAAAATACATATTTATCTTGCCCGCTATAGATGTTGCCCATTAAAATCCAAGAAAATGATGAATGGAAAATGATCATACTTCCATTTATCTATTTTAAATGGTTAATCCATGATTTACATATGGGGATTCCTTCATGGTTACGATTAAAGCACCGAATGTCTCATATGAAGTGGCCTTATTTTATTTATTAGTTTTATTTATTTATCAGATTTGTTCATCACCCCAAACTTCTGTCTTTGGGCAGTTTACAACAATATAAAACAAGTTAAAACACAAAAAATAAAAACCTTAAAAGAATTTAAAACTCAACATTTTAAAAAGCTTGTGTAAAGAGATAAGTATTTAAGCACGTCTTAAGAAGTTGTCAAAGATGGGGAGGCTCTTATTTCCACAGGGAGTGCATTCCAGCATCTCGGGTAAGCAACAGAGAAGGCTCATCCCTGTGTGGCCACCAAATGAGCTGGTGGCAATGGCAGACAAGCCTCTCCAGATGTTCTTAACAGGCGTTGGGGTTCGTGATTAAGAAGACTTGTCTTTATTCTATCTTTCCTGCTTAGTCTCAGTAAAATTGCTGGATCATATGTCTTAGACCATTGTGAGTTTATTTGTGTCCTATTTGCCTCCTAAATAAAATTCTTAATTTTTGTTTGATTGTGTCAAGTACATTATGTTATGCTCAGCTCATCACTTCCAGATACATGTATTTACAATATACACAGTCAATCACTGAATCTTGAGGTGATTTACAACACAAAGACATTTAAAATGGTTAAAAACAATTAATAGAAATTAAAAATAATTTACTTTGAATTAATAAGTCAGGATCCACAGAGAAACTATATACCTTCTCTGTCGTGAACCCTATCACCTTTTAAGATCATCTGGAGAGATCCGGTTACAGTTGCCGCAAACCTGTTTTGTGGCAAGTTGGGACTGGGCCTTTTCTGTGGCTGCCCCAGGGCTTTGGAATGCACTCCCTACTGAAATAAGAGTATCTCCTTCTCTGTTTGCTTTTAGGAGAACCCTGGACATGTAACTGTTTTCCTAGGCCTTCAACTGAGACTCATTTTTTTAGGTTTTAATGTGTTTTTAATGTATTTTTAATCTATTATGATTTTTATCTTTTTATGAATTTTAAATGTGTTATATTTTATGTTTTAATTTTGTACACCGCCTAGAGATTTTTGTACTAGGCAGTATATAAATTCAATAAATAAATAAATAAATAATATAGGAGACCTCCGTTGTAATTACAATGGGGAAAAGATTATCCCTCAACCCATCTCCGATCCAGTAACTCTGGGCTGTTTTGGACAATACTTAGCAGCCCATGCAATTAGAAAGGGGGCACATTATCAGCACATGGATTCTTATGTCTTCTGCAGTGTGCTGATGTCCTCCCTTCTTTGGAACATGTGTCGAGCAGCCATTCAGATGAACAGCATCCCCAAACAATAAAAGGGACATGCTGGCAGGGAGCTGGGACATTATCAGAAGATAAGATATCATCTGAAACAGTCCACCATTTCACAAAGAAGATTTCTCTCTGTGGCAAAATAAATGATTCATATTGCACAAGTCTCATATACTTCCAAATCAGCAAACACTATTTAATGCTGCATTTGATTTTGATTTTTTTTGTGTGGGGTGGGTGGGGGGGAGAATTCCATAGCTATTCCTAGATTACTGGGACTGGGTATTTTGGCTCAACCAGTTTTCATTTTAGAGCTACAGGAGGTTATAGGTTCAAGACAAATTTCTTTTTCAAAAGGAAATAGACATTCTACCGTTAGCATCTTTCTCCTGCATTGTGAAGCTACCACAAAGACACTACTAAACCTGACTCATCACTGTACGTAATGAAGAGTCAAATGTACCTCTATGTTTAGCAGAATGGGCAAAAAACCCCACACTTAACTCCTGGAGATATTTCAAACCTAAAAATGTTATGTCTCTCTACTTTGTGAAACAATATATCAATCACATTCAATTAGGGATGTGCAAGAAGCATTCCGTGCAGATCCAGGGGGCATCGAGCCCACCTTACTCATAACGTGGCTAGGTTTTGTGTAATTGCAATGAATATATGATGGCATCTAATGAGTAATCTACTGGAGTAATCTAATATATGACTATACTACTCTCTCTATTTAAAGTTATTGCTGCTATATTATCGTATGGACCTGATTCTGTGCCCCTGCCCTTCTTGCTTCTGTACTGGTCAAAGACTGTAATAAAGTTTGTCTATCTATCGATCACATCCAGGGGGGCGGAAGTTCCCAGTGTTGCTGACCACTCAAAGATGGCGTATGCACATGTTCAGATGACATTTCCTGTCTGACACTGCCCAAAGGCTGCTGGGAACTGGGAACTTCCTGTTCGTAAGCAAATGCAGCAAGGCAAACAGAGAACCTGGCTGCTTAATGCAAACAGCACCTCTCTGGTATGGTGGGAGGCAGCAGAGGAGCAACAGAGGGTCAGGTAAGACCTACCTTCATCTTTTTAAAGTGCCTTCTTGTCCCCAGCCAAAATGATTCAGCTCAGGCAGCTTGAAGTGTTTTGGTGCCTGGAAATAGAGGGGCAAAAACGCTTTGAGCACATCCCTACATTCAATATTGAAGAGTTACTAAAAAGTGTAATGACCATATATTAGAAACTAAATTTTACATTTCAGCTTTTCCAGGATGTAAAAATCAAGACCAAAGATACTTAAGGGGCATTGGAATGATGTACTTGTTCCAACCGAAGGTCAATAAGAATGAAGCAGATATGAGTTTACAGAGTATTCAAATTACAGAGTTAAAGTAACATGCATGATAGAAGACCATTTCACTCTGTTAAGACAATATAAGTTATGGAGAAAATGACATTTTATAGAAAGTAAATGGATTTATAAGAACTTTTTTGGAACTACTTTCTCTCTCACATTTTAACATAAGGTGATTGATGCTCCAAATGGATTCAAACCTTTGCTCAATATGTGAACGGAATTGCCATTGTCTTAACATTATCAACCTTGACTTTTCTCATATCTTCAGTTATTTTGTTTCCCTGTTATCTCCACATATCCCAGCTCCTCATTCTTCCCTGTTACTTAAATAATAACTTTCTTCACAACTCTAGCAGATACTCTTATTTATTTATTTATTTATTTATATACCACCCTTCCGAAATGCCTCAGGGCGGTTTACAATTAAAATTAAAGTTCTTATAAATCCATTTACTTTCTATAAAATGTCATTTTCTCCATAACTTATATTGTCTTAACAGAGTGAAATGGTCTTCTATCATGCATGTTACTTTAACTTTAACTTTTTCCTTGTTTAATGCTTCCATAACTTGTTACCAGTGATGAGGGCTGTGTCATTTATTTCTTGACAGTAAGAAATGAGCAGTCCAATGAGGAGGTGAAGTAAACCCACTGATGCTGATCTGTTCAAGGAGTTCCTGGTAGGGAACTACAAAATGATTCAGGTACAAAATGATTTGTACCCAAACCTGGCTGATTCGAGTGATTTGTAGACAAAACAAATCACCCTTGTCCTCAATTGCCCAGATTCAGGTACAAAACAAATCACTCCAGATTTGGACTCGAAAAATTTGGAGATTCAGACCTCCATTTTGTGACCAAAGTGCATCAGGTGGTAGTGCCCAATGGGTGGAAGCAACCACCCAGATTTCAAAGAAATTGGGCAAAGGGGTGATTTTTAAAGGATTTTTGAAGCTGGTTTGTCTTTAAGCTTTTTCCCTTAGGGAATAATGGGGATTTCAGCAGGCTTAGTTATAACTCCCAGCGGGATAACCAGGATGGGTTAGGGTTAGGGTTAGGGGTGGTTTATCATAGGGGTGATTTATCATTGCATCCACTCTCATTTCCTACCAGAGAATCTACTCTCAGAACAACACCTCAGAAACAACAAATCCCAGTTCCCTATGGGCCTGTCATTTGGGCGGTGGTTGGCACCATATGTGCACTACACTATCACTTGCTCTGGGCCACCCTGGTGCCCCCCATGTGAGTTATGGGGCTGCTGAAATGCCCTATTATTCCCTATGGGGAAAACCTTAAAGATGCACAAACTTAAGAAATTCTTTTAAAAATCACCCATTTCACCAATTTATTTGAAATCTGGGTGGTAGCAGGCACCTATTGGGGCACTACCACCTGACCCACTCTTCTGCCCCCAAAACCCCTTTTCTGCACCAAATCTGCCTCAAAGACATGGCAACTTCAAAAATAATTTTTAAATTATATCTTTGCCCAATTTCTTTGAAATATGGGTGGTAGCTTCCTTGCACCCATTGGGCACTACCCCCCACCACAACCCACTCTGGGCCACTCTGGTCCCCCCCCCCCAGAATTATAACTAAGGCTGCTGAAATTCCCATTATTTCCCTATGGGAAAAAGCTTAAAGATGTGCCAACTTCAAATTTTTTTAAATATCATCCCTTTGCCCAATTTCTTTGAAATTTGTATGGTAGCTTCTACCCACTGGGCACTACCCCCCCCCATCTTTTGCCCCTGGGACACTTTTTTGCCCCAAATCAATTCGGATTCAGAAAATTCAGGTACAAATCTTATCTGGAGTGATTCGGAGGTCAGATTTGGACCCAAAACAATTTGGGGGTGATTCAATTTGGGTTCAAATCAAAACAAAAAAAATCATTCATGCACTTCCCTTCCCTAGTTCCTGGATGAAAGAGGCTGTTTAGGAGACAATCTTGAAGAACAACAGGAGCAGCAAACATATTTCATCATATCCAAAATAGGAATGGACAATTAAGGGCCCCTGTACACTATATTCTTGTGTTTGCTTTAGGCTTACAATCCATTTGGGAAATTGGGCTCATCCACCATGCATGTTCATGGTGGAAGCATGAACATGCTGAACCATGTTCAGCAGGAAGCAACAAATTCTGGCCTTCACTGAATGCACATTTGAATGCACATATGCAATGTCCATTTGTGTGTACAAGCATACATGCATAAGCAGTGCTCCACACAATAAGATACCCTGCTTTCAGAGTTGGCCATGGCATGGAGTGCAGTCTACACATGTACTAGCTTTAAAAAAAAATAGATCCACCTCCCTAACTCCCGCTACAAATTGGGGATTAGGTGGTAAATTCAAGGGATGAGACAGGATGGGAAGAATCTTTAATCCATACCTCAGTTGACCCTGTGCCACTGGGACCCTCCCCATAACAGGAGAACCAGGAAATCTGAGCCAGCATCCCCACTACTACCACAGATATGCATATACTGCTCTTCAACCTAAGTTCACACAGCGGTTTACATAGAAAATAAATAATACATAAATAAGATGGTCCCCAGTCCCTAAGGGCTCACAATGTAAAAAGAAACATAAGGCAAATTCCAGCAACAGCCACTAGAGGGATGCTGTGCTGGGGTTGGATAGGGCCAGTTGCTCTCCCTCTGCTAAATCATATAAGATAATCACCACTTGAAAAGGTTTCTCTTTGCTACTAACTTCCTTCAGAGGAATCAGAGGAATCAGTCTCTTATAACCTACTAGTCAAGCCTTCTCTATAGTTGCCTCAGGCTGTGCAATGCACTTCCTGCTGAGAATAGAATTCTTCCATCCCTGTTGGCTTTCAGGAGACAACTAAAGACTCATCTCAGCCAACCTTTTTAGCTGTTTGATAGTTTTAATGGGCATTTTAATTTGATTTTAAAAAATGTTTTAATTGTTAAAATTTCTGGGCTTTATTGTTGTAAACCACCTAGAGACTTTGGTAGTGAGTGGTATACAAATATGTTAAACAAACAAACAAACAAACAAACAAACAGTCTTAGCGGAGGCACTGTGATATCACCAGAGTCAGTGCTTAAGAAATTTGAGAATACCCCTTTAAGAAACAGAACCTTCCCTAGGGAAGCAGTACAGCCAATTCACTCTGCTTGGTGAGCAGCTATAAAAACCAGCTGTTTGCTGCAGGAAGCTGCTGGTAGGAATGTGTGAATCAGTTCTAGAACCACCCTGGCTTGATAGTTCTAGGTAGAGCCAGAACTTTAAAATAAAAATTTGAGTCGGTTCTAGGTTGAACTGGACCAAGCCCTTAATAGAGCTGGTTCTAACTGGCTTGAGCCTCCATTTTCTGTAAGAAAGGGACTGTTATCCATTTTGTGACACTTGTGTCACTTGGAGTGATTGGCTGTGCTGCAGATCCCCTGATTAGCCAGATGTGTCTGGCCCTTAGGGTAGCTTTGAGACTATGTCACTCAGGGATACCTGTTGCCCCATTGGCAAGGGGAGAGAGACAAGTGGTCTTTATATTTAAAGACTGCTTTGTGGCTAGGGATCTCTGTCTCTGCTGCTTGTGTCTGCTCCGGCTCTACCTGCTGCCTGAGAGAGATTGAAGAGCTGCTGCTGCTGCTGCTGCTGCTTTGATTGCCTTGTCTGGACTGGTGGTCTCCAGAGAGAGGTTTGACTGACTCCTGCTTTTTCACCCCCTATCTGTTTTTAAAAAATATTACAATATTTACCTGGCTGGCTGTAGTGTTTTGTGTGTGTGTGTAGTGAATGAGTGTGTGGTGTGGCCATAATCTTCCCCTCTTGCTTGCTGCCCAGTGAACTAGCCTGACTTCAAGCCTCTGGCCCATTTTTTCTACATAATGAATCACCAAGTAGAATCTATGTGCCATTAGAGAATCTAACACATGTGGATTCTCTTATGTCAATACTGTTGGATTCTCTGATGGCACATAGATTCTACTTAGGGATTCATAAAGTAGAATCCATGTGACATCACCATTATTCCTTATGGGAGAAATATTTTTTAAAAAAATATTTTAAAAATTATTAGAAATTGCCTCTTTGGCCAATTGTTTTGGGACTTGGGTGGTAGTTGGCACCCATGGGGGCCTACCATGCACCCCACTTTGGCACCCCTGAGTGCTAACCATAGGGAATAATGGGCCAGTTCAGGTCCCATCTTTCACTATGGGGAACTTTTTAGAACCAGTTCCAGGGGTTTCTAATTCAAACCAAACCATGGCCAGTTCTAACAGTTTAGAACTCAAATAAGTAGAACCAGTTCAAGTTCTGTTCTAATTAGAACAAAACCACAAAAATGGTTTGGGGCACATCCCTAGTGCTGGAGCAACATTTTTTCTGTGTTGCAGTGTACAGCTCTTGTTTCCCTGCTTAGTGCAGGTGGAGGTTCTGGCATTTTCTCTCTAAGCTGTTGGAATCGGATGCTCCCGGATCCTTGGCTTGGCAAATAACTTGGCTTGCATGGAACACAAAAGGAATGTGCATTTCATTTCGGATACAAAACGTTTTGTGCACAAAACAGGCCATTTCGGCTGTTTTGTAGCCAAAACAAAACACCCAATGCTCAAAATAGAAAATTTTGTTGCCAAAACAAAACATCCCTGTTTCGGATACAAAATGTTTTGTTGTTTCGGCTGTTTTGGAACTCCATTTTGCAGTCGCAAAAAGTCTTTCTCCTTCAGTCTCCATTTTGAGTTTTGACATCTGTTTGAATTTCCAGCCCTTCCAGCCCGCAGACTGGCCAGCGAAAGCATGGGCTGATCTGCTGGCAATTGCCTCCTTATTCCTTTTAAGCAAATTTAAGGGTAAATTTTACCCTCATTGGCTAGTGGGGCAGTGTGCATTTACCCTCATTGGCCAGTGGGGCAGTGTGCATTTCATTGTTGTTGTTTCACACTGTTGTGTGTGGATCAATTGCATTTAGGGCAGGGGGGATGTGGATGTGCATGACCTTTGGAAATCTGCCTGATTTTTTCCAAAGCTCTGCTGCTGTTGATGTGTGGTGATGATGTTATTTGGGGTGGATTTGTGGCAGAAAGGGGGCTTTGGGGGCAGAAGAGTGGTTCAGGTGGTAGTGGCCCAATGAGTGCCTGCTGCCACCCAGATTCCAAAGGAAATGGGAAAAGGGATGATTTTTAATAATTTCTGAAGTTGACATGTCTTTGGGCAGCTTGAGGACAGAAAGGGGGCTTGAGGTGCAAAACAGTGGGTTCAGTGGCAGTGCCCCAAGGGGTGTCTGCCACAACCCAGATTCCAAAGGAATAGGGTAAAGGGCTGATTTCTTAGGAATTATTGAAGTTTACGCTTCTTCAAGGTTCCCCCCGCCCAGGGAATAATAGAGGTTTCAGCAGACCCATAACTCCACCTGGGGGGCACTAGGGTGGCCGGGAGCGAGTGGTGGTGTAGTTCCCATGAGTTTTTCCCCCAGGCCATTTTTTAAAATCCAAAACGTTTCAGATTTGGATTTTGCAATTTCAAACAAAGAACAAAATGGGGGTGTTTCGGATTCAGGCCAAAAACAAAACATAAAAACAAAACAAAATGCACAACCCTAGAACACAATACTCTCACTGTGCGTACATCCATTGTACACGTGGAAGACAAATCCTATTGTCTGCACAAGGCTTTAGTCTCACTTATGAGTCAATAAGATAGAAGGCATTTAAGTACAGTTATGCCACTTGTGGATTGTAGATTATATGGACAGAATTAATCAGTTGTTTCATAGCCCTTATGGTCTATGTGTTCAGAAAGGCATGAATACCTTAATGCCTCAAATATTCTCAAATAAATATCTGTCTCCTAACTGGAATCTCCCATATTTAATCAACATACCTGATGTTCAGAACATATTCAGGATGCTGCTTCAATTACTTAAAACAACAACAAAAAAGAAAACCACGACCTGCTTATGGGTTATTCACACAGAGAGGTAAAATTTACCTAATTAATGTTACAGATTCATCACTGTTGCCCTATCCCAACAAACTAGCTAATTGTTTCACAGATCCATTTTTAATTTGTATGCTTTCCATATTATCATCCCTTGCTTTAGTATACAAAATGAGCAAATGAATCAGGCATAATTGGGTGAATGTATTCCTACAAGAGGCCATATATACCGCACTGCCTGTCACATCCGTCATTATCTCACAGGTTTTACCATTGATTGAGGGCAGATGGATAATCCTAATTAACAAGCCATCTGTTCTTAATCAAAATGCTATATTAAGCTACACTATTTCCATTGACTTGCAGATGAATTTATTTAATGCTGTTATACTATGAATGTTGAGTTCTGATATGAAGCTTTTTGTTGTTGTTGTCTTTTGCTGCCTGGCTGCCTTCCAGTAGCATAGGGAGGGCAGTGGCGGCCTGTGTTTGGACACACAGGGGTGAGGGGTGAGCAAGACACTGTGGCTACTGTGGGTCTGCTGGGTGCCCATGGCATTGAGGTGAGCATCAGGGAGCAGAAGGGTTGAGTGAGGCTGCCCTGAAATCTATAGAGATTGCTCAGGAAGTAGCTCAGCATGGAACCATGTGGACTATTATAGCTCCACCCCTGCTGCCCTCTCCTTCAGCTGGGCTGGAGCATTTGCTGGCACTGATCTGGCTCCATTTCTGGCCCTGCCCCCACTTCCTTCATTGGTCCCACCCCTGCTTCCCAACCAGTCCAAGTCAAACTTTCTTTCAGGACATGCCACTCCTTTGCCAATGAGATAGCACGAATGGTTCCGCCCACTGCTGTGCCTGCACCAGTAGCTCACTTGCTTGCACTCTCCAGCAACAAAGCTATTTTGTCTCCTCCCAAGATGGGGCAGAAAACATAGACAGGTTTGTGGCGGGGGAGGAGAGAGTGTGTGAATAAGCAAGCTGCAGGTGCAGCAGCACTAATAATTCAGGCTGGTGTGTGAATCTGCCACAGCTCTCTGAATGCTGCCTCACTAGCCAAGCAGTGGTGTGACCTGGAAGGAAGTTGAAGGCAGGAAGAGAAAAGATGGGTGGTGTCAGGGCCAGTGAGGGCAGTAAGGGTGTTGAATGTGTGTCTCCTCTTTCCCATAGACTGCCACCCTAACAATAGTTGACATGATGCACAGCCTACCATTGCCATTATGCTCTGCCCTGGTGCTACTCTGAACTTTTAAGCAGACCTGGCACTTTTCAGAACCAGCAGGTGTAAAAGCATAAGAACAGCCCTGCTGGATGGCCCATCTAGTCCAGTATACTGTTTCACACAGTAGCCCACCAGATGGTGCTGGGAAGCCCACAAGCAGGAGTGGAGGGCATGTCCCCTCTCCTGCTTTTACTCCCCTGCATCTGGTATTCATAGACATCCTGCATCTGAGGCTGGAGGTGGCCTAGAGCCCTCTGACTAATAGCAGTTGATAGACCTCTCCTCCATGAAGTTATACAAACCCTTCTTAAAGCAATCCAGGTTGTTGGCTGTCACCACAGCTTGTGGCAGAGAATTCTACAAGTTGATTATGCATTGTATGAAAAAGTACTTCCCTTTGTTAGTCCTAAATTTCTTGGCAATCAATTTTCATGGGATGAGTTCTAGTGTAATTCAAGAGGGAGAAAATTTTATCTGTATCAACTTTGTCCACAACATGGATGATTATATAGACCTCTATCATGTCTCCCCATGGCCATCTTTTTTCTAAACTAAAAAGCCCCAGGTGTTGTAGCCTTGCCTCATAAGGGAGGAGCTCTTGGCCCCTGATCATCTTTAAGAAACAAAAGGTGGCATGGCTGGTTGAGAATTGTGCATGGAGTACTGAATGGGTGAACCCAAAGGGGTTTATCTGAGACCAGGACATCTCTTCCTGGAAGAGAGAGATAGCTTTTCTTTTCCTGTTAACAGATACTTGACAGCTGGGTACTTGACAGCTCATTAATGTTGTGCTAGGAGGCTGGGAGTGTGCCATGTTTATATGGATTGCTTGTTGTAGGAGCGGTTAGCGAGGCTAAATGCATTGCCAAAGAAGGAAGTTAGCTATTCCTCTTGCGATGGTCTCTTTGACCTGTCTGCTTGCTAGCTTCCTCCTTTGTACAAGAGAGGCTATGGGGGACTACCTATAGTCATTTGTTATTCTGACCTTAGGCAGTGTTGCCCCATGTTTGCTTGTACTAAGTGACCAAAATGCATAGTTGGCCAAATATAGGCATGTGTAGAGTTCTCAATTCCGTGAGCTCAGGTATCCAAAAAAGAAATTACAAGCCTGCAACTCCAAATCACACAGAGGGTGTAGTTTGCAGCCCCAAAACAAGCTGTTTAGACAACTCTCTATTCTATGCATAATTTTATACACCTTTTTATGTCTCCCCATAGTCGCCTCTTTTCCAAACTAAAAAGGCCCAGATGCTGTAGCCTAGCCTCATAAGGAAGGTGCTCCAGGCTCCTGATCATCTTGGTTGCCCTCTTCTGCACCTTTTCCAGTTCTACAATATAATTCCTAAAATACAGTGACCAGAACTGTACACAGTACTCCAAAAGTGGCCACACCATAGTTTTGTAAAAGGGCATTATAATATTAGCCGTTTTGTTTGCAACCCCCTTCCTAATGATCCTTAGCATGGAATTCGCCTTTTTCACAGCTGCCACACATTGAGTCAACACTTACAACGAGCTGTCCACCACGACCCCAAGATCCCTCTCCTGGTCAGTCACCGACGGCACAGATCCCATCACCGTATATGTGAAGCTGCGGTTTTTTTGCCCCAATATGCACCACTTTACACTTGCCAACATTGAACTGCATGTGCCATTTTGTTGCCAACTCACCCAGTTTTTCCCATTCACCTCATTTAGGAAGACTCACTCATTTGTATAGACCGGTGGTTACCAGCAAGAAGGAATCTGGTGTATAAAGATTTACCAGCTTTTGGAACAATAATACAGGTAACATATTTGAGAAACTTTGAAAAAAAGCTAAAATAGCTTTGTTAAGCCTAGTGAAATTCCTTGGGGGAGGAGGGCTTGCAGTATTAGGAAAAAATAAAAGAATATTAAAATTTGAGCCTGGGGCATCCTAACCTGTTACGGTTCATGGGCTATCTATCTGTCTATCTATCTAGAGTGTATTTCAGGAGCTAGCTCACTCCCATTACAGCAGAAGCTAACAGCAGCAACAGCTTGTAAATTATAAGCATGGAGATTGGTTTAAGGTTAAACTAATCTATTTTATTTAGAAGTGCATGATAGGAAGGCCTATGCTGTAGCTGCTAGCTACACTCCCAGGAAGTTCCTGAGTAGATTATATCAAGGAGGGTTCATAGAAGCATAGATCAAGCAAGAAAGGGGAGACCCTTACTGACAATCTCTACTCCAAATTATCCTAGAGTTATTAAGAGTTATTGGTGCAAAAGGCCAATGCCATCTGCAACTAGATCGCCAACATGCAGATCTCTACAAAAATGAATTAATTCTATATTATTAATAAAAGGCTGATATGAGGGAGAAAGACTTTGTAGTACTGCAAAACCAATTGGTCTGATCCAGGAGCTGAGCTAGGCAGATTATTTGTTCAAAGTGAGTAGGTTAGTAAAAAGAGAAGAGGCTTTTATTGCCATCAAGGGATTAAAGAACTCCACATCTGTCTGTCTTCTTAATACCTCATGCTTAAGCATGTTCCTCAGGCCCTCTCTGGCTTCAGGACAGCCTTTTTATAAAGGCTTCTTCTTCTTCTAGTGGCTGTATCTGGAGTTACAGTGGCTGTATCTGGAGTTACTTCTTCTAGTGGCTGTATCTAGAGTTGCACAAAACACTCACTCCAGCTTAAGAAACTATTTTTGTTTGTTATAAAATATGTATAAAATACATAGCTGACTCATGGTTAGAGAGATGGCAGCCTATATGTGTGACTCTTCCTACAACATGGTAATTGGCAGAAACTCATTTGACATAACAAAGTGCATAATCTCTTATTGCAAGGGAGAAGGCAATGGCAAAGCCCTCCTGTATTTTACCAAGAAAAACCACGTGACTCTGTGGTTGCCAAGAGTCAACACCGACTTGATGGCACAACCTTTCCTTTACCTGCAGGATCTGTTTGCACAATAGATATTAGGCACTTTAGAAATAATAATCATGGTGACATGATAAGGAAAATTACTTAAGTTTTGAGTAAAGCCTAACTTGTCCTTTTAATTTAATTTTAATTTTAATGAGGCTACTCTGTGTAATTTTCCTCATCATATCAACCACTCATCATCATCATCATCATCTTACACACAGAATCTTCTCATGCGCAAAGCTAATTGAAATACATGGTAGTCATGCTACAGTCCCATTATGAAATAAATCATTTTTATTCAGGTGTAACATTTACTTTCTAAAAATATATAGTTTAAATGGACTGCAATGTATTTCAGTTTGTATTTCAAGGCAAATGCTTGGGCGTTATACAAAAGGCCTAGATAGTTTTCACTAGTAGCAGCATATTCTTGTAATGTTAACTAATACAAACTACATCCTCCTTTTCATTTACATTCATAGACCATTAAGTGTTATAGCCAAATCAAATGAGCTTTCTAAGTAATCAGAGCAGGTTTCTGAAAGCTTTAAAGATTCTGATGAAAAATCAGTTGGGGACTGCTGTAAGCACATCATCAGATATTCAGCAACTACCAGTTTTCTCACCATGTGTAGGCTTGTACATGGAGGATTTGTGTGTACTTTTCCAATAACAAAAGGGTTTTCCCTAGTATTCCACGCCGTCCAGGGAGGTTCAAGCTCTGTAATAAAGAGGGGTAGTGATGGCAGCCATTTTTTAATCTAGCAAAAACAAAGAAGAATTTTAGGAGAAGCCTAGTCATGCAGCTCAGAAGGGATGATTCAGCATTTCTTTTCTTCACGGAATCTAGCTCTGAAACAAAGGCTATAATCTGCTACAGATACATTCATAGTTTATATTTTCTGTTCAGAAAGATAACAGAAACTGAGTAATTGGGCAGGCAGAGAGGGAGAGAGACTGTGAGTTACTACTCTTAAGTGCACAGCATGTAAGCTGCTTCTCTGCATAGGTGAACAATTTGAGTTTGAGGTCAACTGTGGTGCAGCGGGAAAACTAGGGGTGTGCAATTTGGATTTTCGGTGTTTTGATTTAGAGCCGAACGGAAACACCCCTGTTCTGTTCTGTATCCAAATATGGCCCATCCGAATCATCCCTGATTCAATTCAAATCCAAATCGATCTGGATTAAAAAACGGGTCCCCGGGGCAAAATAGTGGGATGCGGTGGTAGTGCCCAATGGGTGGAGGCTACCACCCAAATTTCCGGGGGATTGGGCAAAGGGCTGGTTTTTGGTGAATTTTTGAGGTTTTAGTGTCTTTGGGGCAGTCCGGGGGCATAACGTGGGATCTGGGCCAAAAGAGTGGGGTGGGGTGGTGGTGCCTAATGGGTGGAGGCTACCACCCTAATTGCAGAGTGATTGGGCAGAGGGCTGATTTTTGGTGTATTTCTGAATTTTACGCATTTTTAAGGTTTTTCCCCATTAGGTATAATAGAGGGTGTATCGCTTCACATCGGGGGGGGGAGGGGTGGCCTAGAGCGGTGTGGGGTTGGTGGTAGTGCCGGGTAGGGGCAAGAAAGCTACCTGAATTTTTTCAAAGGATTTGGGCAGCGGGCAGATTTTTGGTTAATTGTTGAAGTTTACGCGTCTTTAAGGTTTTTCCTCATAAGTTATAATATAATGGAGCTTTCAGCAGCCCCATAAGTGCACTTGGGGGATGCTGGTGTGGCCCAGAGCGAGTGGTGGTGTAGTGCACATAGGGTGCCAACCACCCCCATGGGTTTCTAACCCATGGCGTACAGGGTTCTGTTGTTTCTGAGGTATTCTGAGTGTGGATTCTATGATAGCAAATGAGATTTTCAGTGAGACACCATGAATCCACTCTAATTTGCTATCATAGAATCCACACTCAGAACACCTCAGAAACAACAGAACCAAGTACCCCATGGGTTAGAAACCCATGGGGGTGATTGGCACCCTATGTGCACTACACCACCACTCACTCTGAGCCACCCCAGCACCCCCCAAGTGCACATATGGGGCTGCTGAAAGCTCCATTATTATACCTTATTAGGAAAAACCTTAGACGCGTAAAATTCAACAATTCACAAAAAATCAGCCCTCTGCACAAATCCTTTGAAAAAATTCAGGTAGCTTCCTTGCCCCTACCCGGCACTACCACCAACCCCACACCACTCTAGGCCACCCCTTTACCCCCAACGTGAAGCGATACACCCTCCAATATACCTAATGGGGGGAAACCTTAAAGACGCGTAAACTTCAACAATTCACCAAAAATCAGCCCTTTGCCCAATCACTCTGCAATTGGGGTGGTAGCCTCCACCCATTAGGCACTACCACCCCACCCCACTATTTTGCCCCTGGGACCCGAAATTCGAGTAGAAGAATTTCAGACCTTTTTGCATTGAAGTCAATGGGAGGCAAAAAGGCGGGAAATTCAAATAGACGTCAAAATCCGAAAATCTGAATATTCGGAGCCGAAATGGAGGTGATTCGGTTCGGCTACAAAAAATTTCGGAGGGCCAGAAGGGTGATTCGGTTCGGATCCGAATCACCCGAAATTGGCTGTATTGGGTACAGATCGTTCTGTACCCAAAATATTTCGCACATCCCTAGGGAAAACAACTTTATTATCAAGCCAGAAGTTGCCAGTTAGAATCCCTGCTAGTATGTTTCCCAGACTATGGGAAGCACCTATTTCGGCAGCAGCGATATAGGAAGATGCTGAAAGACATCATCTCATACTGCAAAGGAGGAGGCAATGGTAAACCATTTCTGTATTTTACCAAAGACAACCACAGGGCTCTGTAGTCACCAGGAGTTGAAACCAACTCGACGGCACACTGCTCAGAGCCACAACACTATCCAATTGATGCTGAAATACCATTTACCCAAGACTTGCTCAGCTTGTAAATCAACATAATTCTGCCCAGTTTTGGAATATTTGGAATCAAGTAACCTAAAATGAGATAAATGCATTAAGAAGGAAGGATCTGTAGCAGAGCCTAGAATTTAGCAGAGCCTGAATAAAATGTCTGTTGATAATATTGCATTCTGACAATAGGAATACTTCATGTCAATGTCCTTGTCGGGTGTCAACAATTTCATAACTACATGCAGCCGCCAGCTTAGCTGCAAGTACAATGCAAACCCAAATAACAAAATTAGCTTTCTTCAGACACATGCACACCAAGTTATAATATGAAAAAAAAACATGACCAATGCAGCCTAACAAACTATGTGCAAGCACCCTAAACCCAGTGGCAGATTAATGGAGAGGCAAAGTAGACACTCTCCTACAGCAGCAAAATTTTAGGAGTGCCAAATTTTGCCCCTCTTCAAATTGTGCCATCCCACTCTGGGGGCAGCAGTGGCTGCAGCGAGAGGGGAAAGGGAAATCCCCCCTTTTACCTTCTAAACACTGCTGTGTGGCAGGATGGGGTGGTGGAGGCCACAATAGCAGCTACAAGGAAGATGGCGGGTGTGAGGGGAAAGTTTCCCCTTTTACCTTCTGAAAGAAGGCTGATGTGCGGTGGGCTGGGGGCGGTGAGGGTAGTAAGAAAGCGCTCCTTCCAGCTCCCCTACTCCCTCCAAAATGACTGAATGGCCCATCTGCAGTCCATAATGAGCACATTCTCTGCATGCACACATGCAGAGAAAGGTCCAAAATGGGCTGGAGATGTGCAGTCATTTGGGAAGGAGGAGGGGAGCTGGAAGGATTTTGCGCGCTCTCTCCCCACCCCCCAGCACAGTGGTGTTGTTTTAAAGATAAAAGGGGTGATTTCCCCCTTGACCCCCATCTTCCCCACAGCCGCTGCTGCGGCCTCCACCACCCCATCCTGCCGCACAGTGGCAGTGTTTTAAATATAAAAGGGGGGACTTTCCTCTTGCTCCCCAACCCTCCAGACAGCCACTGTGGCTGCCACCACCCACAGAGAGGGATGTCAAATCCTTGTCTACCTATGGGTGGCAAGAAGCTTAATCTGCCCCTGTCCAAAGCAAGCTCTTGTATTACTAGACCAAAGTCTGGCTTTCATTGCTCTTTTTATCCAATGGCTGACATCCAGACTAATGAAGTACTGCTCCTACAGAAGCAGCACCAGTGCTTCTGAAGTGTTTAACAAACTCAGCTCCATCACTCATGCAGCCAAGGGGCAGGGTTTTTTTTTGCAAAATTTCCTTCTCTCAGAAGTGCCACCCAAAAATATGTCCTTGAGGATTGTGTAGTCCTCAGGTACATATTTTGGGGTGGCACAAAGCATTTCTGGGGAAAGGGGAGATTTTTGAAATTCAGTGCCTCTGCTGCATGCACAAGCATTGGTGCAGTGTTAATCTGGAAGTCTTCAGAAGCACAGGTGTTTGTTTTGTAGCATCCTTGCTTCATTAGTCTGGATGTCAGCCAGTGTCTTCAAAAGTATCTGACGTTATACTATAAATTAAGGAATAAGCTATCCCTTGGTTTTAGGACAACATGAATTCACAAAACATGAATTCTTGATCCTTAAAAGGCTAAAAATATGTTGGAATTTTCATTTGCATGTTCTTTATTATAGTATTTTATTGGTTTTGTGCCTTAGTAAATTCATATTTGGATATTCTTGGAAGGAAGAAAGAAAGTGGATTCCCCACTCTCACATCTCCCCATTGAGATGTGTTTAGTAGCCCAATAAGGCTTCAGCCCTCTGCATACTAAGTGCCAGATTGCACATGACATTAATATCATTAATTAGTAATAAATAATTAGTTTTTATTCAGTCAGTAGCAGGGCCCTCTGCTGAACAGGAATGTGGTTGGGCTATGGTTAAAGGCCCATGCCCCCTTCTGTAGTCCCAGTTTGTGGGATCCTAATGCAGATGCTATTGACTAATGAAAATCTAGACCTGTCAGGGCTAATAACACTTTTAATGCCAGGTGTTCTTTGAGACTTATACGGGGAAAATAGTATTTAACTAAATGGGATTTACTTCTGAGTAACATGCATAGGATTGTTGCATAAACAGGTCTACAATTTGTTGGGGGGGTGGGGAATCCAGCAGAAACTATTTTGAAACTATTTCCATTTATTCATTTTGGCTTTTAAACTTTCACAGTTATTAAAATATATTTTGAATCAGAAACTCTTCTAATCCTAATCCAGCAAGTTTTTAAAATAATTTTTTAAGCTTTTCATTTAAGCTTACAGTCTAAGGATCCCAGCCTTAAACATTATGATGTGGTTTTGGGTTTTTTTTTTATTTTTTTGTAAATCTACATCTTATTGATTGGCAAGTTTTGTTTATAATACCAAGTAGGACTCTTGAGTTAAGTTCAGAATCAACAAAAGTAGAAGCTGAAAGTTATTTGCATTCTGGCTGTCGGGATACATTTGCTAATGTATTCCTAAAGTCCAGAGAGTGTGTTTGACTGACATGTACTGTTCAGAGGAAGGCATATGGCCTGTATCATGCTTTTGCTGAATGTCTTTTTAGCAGCTTATGGAATAAGATAAACATCTTATAAGTATCCAAGCGATTACTTTCTGAGGCTTAAACACTCAGCTTTTGATATACGATTTATAAATGAGAAGTAGTTTAAAGATTTGTTTTCATACTTGACAGTCAAAATTTAAAGGGGATTGGTTAGGTTAAGAATTCAAAGGACTCTAGCACAATAAACATTGCTCATTAGAAAACAAAATCAGGAAAATATATTTAGCAATGCTATCCTATCAGTGTGTGCGTGCGTTTGTGTGTGAAAAATTAAAAAAAATGAAACTATAAGTTCAAAGCAGAGATGTGAAGTCAAATCACTATCCATGTCATGAAATGAAAGGGTATACACAATGGTATACATATTAATGCAGCTGCTTTTGTAAGGATAATGAATCCCAGTGTGAGGTTTAAAATGGCAATACTACAGGGTTATTTCTTTTCCTTTAGGTGAGATTGAGGGTTAAGAGTTGTCTAGCTATACTAGAGCTACAAAACTAACCTGTATCTATAATCCTTCAAAGCACTGATTTGCACTCCTAATGCCACATCTTATTTATTTATTTAGCATATTTTTATACCACCCCAAACACAGGTCCATAGGCTGTACACACTCGCAAGATTATTCATATTCTTGTCCCTTCCTATACTCGGATGCACATTTGGCAACACTCTAGTGCTGGACAAAAATTTATAAAGAGAAGAAAGTAAACAGAAGGAATGACACAGGAAAAAACAATGAAATCTAACTGAAACCATGTATGTTAAGCATTTCCTGCTTTCAGGAGTGGCTCATTGCAACAAGGTGGAAGGGTGGGGAAAAGATTCCAGCTGCATTTGTTGAACTTCCAACTCGTCATACTCATTAGCCTCTCTCTCTTCCAGCCCCTCTCTTCGGTGGTAATTGAGCTGGGCTGACTGGACATTTGCCCCGTTGGGCACTGAAATCCATATCTCTGGACATTCATCTGGTTGGGGACTTCAGTGCCCAACCAGGCAAATGATCTCCTTGCATAGCTCATTCTTCTCAAAGAAGAACATGGGCATCTGCAGAGGCACAATAAAAATCACTGGAAACAATATGTAGGCAGGTCTACAATCTGATGATTTTCATCAGCACTATCATCCGTTCAGCATGATCGTCAATCAGCCCAGTGTTTCAACCAATTTAATGGGCAGAAATGGCTGCTAGAACTGGAGTGGGAGAAGCGTAGACCTGCACTCCACCTGTGGATCAATCATTGAATGATTGATTGATTGAATTTATATAATGCCTAATATCAAAATCTCCAGGTGGTATACAGAATTAAAATCTAATATAAAATACAAAACATATAAAATTCAAAAGAAGATAAAAGTCATAATAGATACATTATGAAACACATAATGATACATATGAAAATTTAAAATTTGATCTCAGTTGAAGGCCTGGAAAAATAGGTATGTCTTCAGGGTCCTCCTTTAAAAAAAAACAACAACCAGAAAAAGAGATGCTTTTATTTCAGCAGGAAGCACCTTCCAAAGCCATGGGGCAGCCACAGAAAAGGCCCTGTCCTGAGTTGCTACCAAACCAGTTGGTGGCAAACAAAACTGGACCCCTCCAGTTGATCTTAATAGGCAACAGGGTTCATGACAGAGAAGGTGCTTATCTCCACTGTTTTTTCATTGTATCCTTGAATGACAAGAGATTATCTATATTTATTCCTTGAATGTTTCAGAGCTTTGTGACAAAGGATCTCTCTTCTACTTTGAATTCTAAAGTTTCTATTGTAAGAACATGAAAACATCCCATGACACTTGACGTGATTTCTGTCTAAACAGATGTGATCTTCCTGCCTTTCTGTATTTTTAATTGGCTTTAATTGCCCTAAAGAAATTAGGCAGACAATGAAAGTGTAAATATTACATTTGTCTCGAGTTTCACAACTAATTGCACCTCAGATGACTTTCATATATATTGTGCCTAGGGCTTCGTGCAATTAAAAATGAACTGTAAATTAGCATACACTTTTTTGAACACAGGCATTTTCAGACATCTTTTGGTGTCCTCTTCCCTCTTCATGGTGCTTTCGCTTTATGTTCTTATATATTAACATAAGAACAGCCCTGCTGGATCAGGCAGAAGGCCCATCTATTCCAGCATCCTGTTTCACACAGTGGCCCACCAGATGCCTCTGGGGAGCCCACAGGAAAGAGGTATGTGCATGCCCTGTCTCCTGCTGTTGCTCCCCTGCAACTGGTACTTAGAGGCATCATGTCTCTGAGGCTGGAGATTGCCCTTAGCCACCAGACTTGTAACCATTGATAGACCTGTCCACCATGAATCTGTCTAACCCCTTTTAGCAATAGCAATAGCACTTACATTTATATACCGCTCTATAGCCAGAGCTCTCTAAGCGGTTTACAATGATTTAGCATATTGCCCCCAACATTCTGGGTACTCATTTTACCGACCTCGGAAGGATGGAAGGCTGAGTCAACCTTGAGCCCCTGGTCAGGATCGAACTTGTAACCTTCTGGTTACAGGGCAGCAGTTTTACCACTGCGCCACCAGGGGCTCTTTTAAAGCCATCAAAGCTGGTGGCCATCACCATATCCCATGGCAAAGAATAACATAGATTAATCTGCTATGTGAAAAAGTACTTCCTCTTGTTGGTCCTAAATTTCCCAACCTTCAGTTTCATGGGGTGACCCCTGGTTCTAGTGTTGTGAGAGAGGGAGATAAATTTATCTCTGTCCACCCTCTCCACTCCATGCATAATTTTATACACTTTGATCATGTCTCCCTTAGTCGCCTCTTTTCCAAGGTAAAGAGCCCCAGATGCTGTAGCCTAGCCTCATAAGGAAGGTGTTCCAGGCCTCTGATCATTTTGGTTGCCCTCTTCTGCACCTTTTCATTTCTACAATATCCTTCTTCAGATACAGTGACCAAAGCTATACACAGAACTCCAAATGTGGCCGCACAATAGATTTGTATAAGGGCATTATTATATTAGAATTTTTATTTTCAATCCCCTTCCTAATGATTCCTAGCATAAAATTAGCTTTTTTTCACAGCTGCCATGCACTGAGATCACACTTTCAATGAGCTGTCCTCCATGACCCCAAGATCTCTCTCCTGGTCAGTCACCGACAGCTCAGATCCCATCTGTGTATATGTGAAGCTGATGTTTTTTGCCCCAATGTGCATCACTTTACACTTCCTTACATTGAACCACATTTACCATTTTGTGCGCAGTCCCTCAGTTTGGTGAGATTTTTTGGGGGGGGGGTTCCTCACAATCTGTTGTGGATTTCACTGCCCTAAATAGATAAGTGTCATCTGCAAATTTGGTCACTTTGCTGGTCACCTCAACTTCTAGATTGTTTATGGACAAGTTAAAGATCACCGATCCCAGTACTGATCCCTGGGGGACCCCACTTCTTAATTCCCTCCATTTAGACATCTGTCCCTTTATCCCTACCCTCTGTTTCCAGCTCATCAACCAGTTACCAATCCACACATGAACCTGACCTCTTATTCCATGACTGCTAAATTTACTCAAGAGACTTTGGTGGCGAACTTTATCAAAAGCTTTTTGGAAGTCCAAGTATACTATGTCAACTGGATCACCTTTATCCACATGCCTGTTGACACTCTCAAAGAACTCCAAAAGGTTAGTGAGGCAAGACTTTCCCTTGCAGAAGCCATGCTGGTTCTCCTTCAACAAAGCCTGTTCTTCTATATGCTTAACAATTTTGTCCTTAAGTATGCTTTCCATCAATTTACCTGGCACCGAAGTTAAGCTGACCAGCCTGTAAGTGCCCAGATCCCCCCTGGATCCCTTCTTGAAAATTGGAGTCACATTGGCTACTTTCCAGTCCTCTGTTACAGAGCCTGATTGTAGGGACAAGTTATATATATATATTGCTAGGAGATCAGCAATTTCACATCTGAGTTCCTTCAGAACTCTTGGCCATCTGGCCCTTGCAATTAGTTAATTTTTAGCTTTTCAAGACAGTTTAGAACATCTTCCCTTGTCACCTCAAATTCACCCAGTTTCTCCGCCGCTAAACCTGAAAAATTCAGTTCTGGAGAGGGTATATGGTCAGTATCCTCCACTGTGAAGACAGATGCAAAGAACTCATTCAGCTTCTCTGCAATCTCCTTATCCTCTTAAATAAGCGCATTCACACCCTCATCATCTAAGGGTCCAACTGCCTCCTTGGCAGGTTTTCTACTTCTGATATATTTAAAGAGGTTCTTGTTATTCCCCTTGGCACTTCTAGCTTTATGCTCCTCAAACTTTCTCTTTGCATCCCTTATTGTGTTTCCAAGTAAGAAAGCAGGAATTACAATTTTTGTGTGTGTAGCATGCTTTGTAATCATTTATTGTGCATGATACATTATGATAATGCACATGAAAACACTAGTTTCTCCCATGCAGAGCATCTGTGCGCTAGGACTTTATTGCTCTCCTTGCCCCCACTACAGCACTTCCTTTATTGCTCAGCCAGCCCTTCCCCTTTGTTCACTCACTCAGCTATCCCATCCCCTTCACTCATCCACCCTCAGCCACCCCTTCCCTTCATTCACCCAATCAGCCACCCCCCTCTTCTTTCAATGAATATGCATTTTGAATGAAGATGTGTTGCTGCAGTCCAACACACCTTGGCCCTCCCTCCTCCACTGCCCTCCTTGGCAGCAGCTGCCCCTCTGTCCACTGCTCAGCCCTCCTCCATGCCTTCTATCTCCTTGTCATTGTTATAGAACTCTCATGAGATGTGCCACATACTGTGAAATGTGCTACGTATGTCCTTAGAGTTTTATATAGATAGATATAGTTTCTCAGTGATCTAAAAGTGTTATAAGTATCACTTTTGTGAAGTTCCAGCTAGACATATATACTTTATTAAAGAGTATGATTTGCTTATAGTATACTTAAAGAAGAATATCTAGTTTTGATTGAGAGTACATTTTCTAGCTTTTCTTTTAAGTAAGGTAACTTTACTTTGGAAGAAAAATCAATTTGGAATTTTCTCCAAAGGAAAATTTAGTTTTCAGCTTTTCACAATAATTTCTAAGCATCACATCTCTCTTTCTCTCTAAAAATATTCAAAAAGTTTTACATTGCAACTTATAGAATAGCAAAGATCTTACCAATAAAGAATTCCTTTAAAATTTTAAATGAATTTGTTTCAAACCTGATGAGAACAGCACGTGCTTTGGAAAATTTACTAGGCATAATGCTGACTAAGGAATGACTAAGTCCCACTTAAGTGAATGCGAATTAAGTTAGTCATGACTAACTTAAGTAACGAAAAACATGTTTCATTTATTTCAGTGGTGCTTAATTATTACTAGCTTGGTCTTGATCTGCCCACTGACTTGGCTCCAACAAGCAAATTGGATGGACACATGTGATTTATGCTAGCATGGAGGAATGGGAAGAAATGGTACCTGCAGGTGGCAGTTGTTCTTGGGGGTAAACAGAACTTGTTTAAGCTTAGCTACTGTATATAACCCCAATACATAATCCTACTTTGTGCCTTCTATGCTTCATAGACATTTCGGCCCAATAGACAGAACATTGTAATATAGCAAGGGTCAGTGAGGACAATATGTGAACAGGCAGCAAGTAAGGGCAGAAGTGTAAAACATGTGTCAGTCAGTTTTCTGCACTGTAGCTCACTGACTGAAAACAAAATACTTCCCATATCTTCTTAGCAAAGCCTGAAAGACTTTCTGTTGCTGCCAGGAAAATGTCATTTTCTTAAAGCTCTAATATTAAACCATAGATGGTCCTCACCAAAATTGCTTTTAGCAATGATAGTTACGTACACTGATGATAAGGACTGCCTCACATTGTCTCAGGACTAAATACATATTGGCTTGATGAAATGACATGGAAGCTGCAGGCTGTTCTGATTTCACTATTAATGTTGTGAAACCCTGCAAGGAGACTAATCAATTATGGCCCCATCACTGGAATGGACTTTGCTATCAATATTGTGTCATTTCTCTTAAAAAGGCAGACCTCGGGGCCTATGTTTATCTCCCGGTTATTTTTATACATATACATATATACACACACACACACACACACACACACACACACACACACACATATATATATATATATATATAAATTTAGGCATGTAAGACCTATGGTGGCTACATTTTTCTGATAACATCTGCTTGATATCATATATATATATATATATATATATATATATATATATATATATATATGATATCAAGCAAATGTTGTTCTCAGAAAATGTAGCCACCATAGGCTTTACATGCCTTTATTTTTCAATATAGGGACAGAGTTAAAAATGAACTTAATCACTTCTGCTTTCACTTGATGTAATTCTTCTACAGCTGCCTTTCAAATGACTTTGTCATTCTGTTTAGCGATGAAAAATCAGAAAAGACAGTCATTGATGAATAAACTACAAATATGGCTTGACATTAGTAAATGAGCTTTCGGCAATGTTTTGTCCTTTCTTTACTTTTGCCTTGAGGAACTAGGCAGTTTAGCTACAGTAACAGAAATTATTTCTTAAATGTGAACAGGTTCTGTTAAAGTCAAACTGTTTCGCTGGTCAATTGGTGTTTCAGCATCTGAAAAGGTTGACTTGTTTCTGAACATGCAATTTGGAAAAGAGGCAAATGAATGTTGACAGATGGCTTCCTATTGGGGAACAGAAATCTCCCTCAGAGCAGATTCCTGAATTGCAATACTTAAAGATTTACCAGATGTAAGCATCTTTTTGTAGCAGGACACTAATTAGATACTACACCAATCCAAATAAGGTATCCTCATATTTTCACTACAGCCCTTATTATCCTAAGTACTATTCACACATTATGTTCAACATTCATATAATCTGTGTACAGTGTGCACAGGTTAAGAACTGTACTCAGGTTATTCACATATTATGTTGAAAACAGATACAACAGAACACTTCTTATCTGTATCCAGCATTTGAAGGGTTTTGCATCCAGGTTCACTTCTAAAAAATGAAAGCAGATATAATCATTCACACAAATATACATTCTTTGTGTACAAACTTCTGAACACAGGTACAACATAATGGGCTGGTTCCTTTGATCTAGCTATATTAGTTTTGCTGCCATATTTCAGGCAGTGGAGGGAGGAGAATGCATGCACACTCTCTATTCCTGCAATGAAAAGGATCAAGAATTGATAGTGTCGGAGGGGTCCATTGTGGTTGCTTGACACAGGCAACCAACACTGGCCACGCTACTTCAAATCTAAGATCGCTGATGTCAATCAGTTTGTCCTCCCTCCACTGTCTTATATTTGGTGGCCTAACTAACATATGACAATGGGTACAGCAAACAGACTCAGAATTGACAATGAAGACATTGAAGTGATGGATAGCTTCTGCTGTTTAGGATCAACCATCGTAAAGGATCCAGCAGTCAAGCAATACACCGCAGACTAGCACTTGGTAGGGTTGCAATGAAGGCCTTGGAAAGGATATTTAGATGTGTCTGCACCTACGTGACATGTGTACACCTACAAAGATTAGAATCTTGTGGACAATGGTTTTCCCCACAACCCTCTATGGATGCGAAAGCTGGACCTTGAAGAAGCAAGACAGAAAAAGCATTGACACTTTTGAACTTTTGTGCTGGAGAAGACTTTTGAGGATACCATGAAAAGCCAGGAAAACAAACAAATAGATCATAAAACAAATCAATCCAGAATTTTCACTTAAGGCACAAATGACCAGGCTCAAACTATCATACTTTGGACACATTATGCAAAAACCCAGCTCCCTTGACAAGTCCCTAATTCTGGGGGAAGTTGAAGGAAAGAGAGGAAGAGGACAACCAGCAGCAAGGTCGATTACCTGCAATGAATTACTACAGCAATGAATACACCACTGAGAGACTAGGGACACCAATGACTGGGATGCAATTGACCAGGATGTAAACCTGTACCCACAGAGGGACCTTAAAGGCCAAGTTGAAGACAGATCGTTCTGGAGAGAATTTTTCTATGTGGTCGCTAATTGTTGACAGCGACTTGACAGCACTTAATCAATCAATCAACTAACATAGCTGGATCATGATAACTGGACCAATGTTTAATAGGGCTCTAGTTGGCCTGAATTCAAATTTGCCTCTAAGCAATTTCAAGGAATAGCTAAGGGAGTTTATAAATATCACTGACCTATAGTTTCCTTTCCCAATCATAGTGGTATATATTCTCTTTCCATGTATACATATATACAACATAGAATGAACTTAGTGTATAACATAGAACCAAATCCTATGCATAAGAATTGGTTATATGTTATACACTTATTTCATTCTAAGTTGTACATGTTTCACAAAAGTAAAATCAACTACTATTTTCAGAACGTCTAAGTTATAAGTCAATCTTGTGCACATTTCCAGAGAAGTAAAAGCAATAGAGTTACTATCATCATTCATCAACATCTTTCTTACTAACTTTATTTATTTATTTTTCATATTTGTACACCACCTCAAACTTTCATTGCTGGGAGGTTAACAATAACATAAAACAAGTTAAAAACATATACAAAAACTTAAAACAGTTTAAACTATTTAAAAAATCAACTACAGATTTAAACCTAAAATCTTAAAAAGCTTGGGTGAAGAGGAGGGTTTTCAAATGCTTTTTAAAAATTGTCAGAGATGAGGGAGATCGTATTTCAGTGAGGAGCACATTCCACAGTCTTGGGGCAGCAACCAAGAAGGTCCGTCCCCATGTGGCCCCCAGCTGAGCTGGTGGCAACTGGGGACAGACCTCTCTAGATGACTTCAAGGAGTGCTGGGGCTCATAATGAAGAAAACGTTCTCTTAAATACCCAGAATACCCATTTTTGGAAGGGCAGTATAGAAATCGAAATAATAACAACAACAACAACAACTAATAATAACAGTTGCCAAAAAACAAGTTGCTCAGGCATTAAAAGATGTCAGTGCTGCACTTGCAGAGATAACAACCAAGAATTTGCAAGAAACAAACCAACTAATGTAAAGTGCAGCAACAATAACAACAAAAGAGCTTGGATATAAGATCAGTGCACCTGTAAAAAAAGAAAGTAAGTACATCACCTAAATGGAAGATTATATTAGAAAATGAAATTGCCAGGCTTAGATCAGATGCTAGTAAATTGAAAGATATGAAAGGCAAGAAGCTGAAGAATGAAAACACCAAACAGTATCTGATCCAAAAATACCATCTAGATTCAAGGAAAATTAGAGAAGTCCTGGAAATAATAAAGCAGCAAATAACAGGAGTGTCAAAGAAGATTAGCAGATAAGAAGCCAGAATTACACAACACAGGCAGAATCTCCAATTCCAGTCTAATCAGAGACGTTTCTACCAAAGCATAGAAGGAGAAACTGCAAGAAACCTAGAAACACCAAATAAAGAAGAAACAGTGCAATTCTGGGGGAAATTATGGGACAATCCAATAGATTATAATAAAAAAGCAGGCTGGGTGAAAGAGGTCAAAAATGTAACCAACAAATGCAAGATCTAATAATTACACCAGAATTAATCAGTGAAAGAGCAAAGAAAATTAAAAATTGGACTGTGCCATGTGACGATGAACTGCATGGCTTTTGGCTTAAACACCTAACAAGCCTTCATAAACAACTATCAAAATAGTTCAATCACATTATGAAAGGCGGTGATATTGAACCATGGCTAACAACTGGGAAAACTCATCTCATAATGAAAGACCCAGCAAAAGGTGCAGTTCCAAGTAATTACAGACTGATACTAGCCTGCGAACCATGTTCAAATTATTTACTGGAATAATAGCAGATGAAGTAATGCAACACTTATTAACTAACAAACAGTTTCCAGTTGAACAGAAAGGAAATTGCCCGAACACCAGAGGCACAAAAGACCAGCTGCTGATTGACAAAATGATTTAAGAAAACTGCAAGAGAAGAAAAACAAATCTAATTGTTGCATGGATTGGCTACAAGAAGGCCTTTGATTCATTGCCTCACACATGGATACTAAAATGTTTAGAAACAACTGGTGTCAGTAAAAACATTTAGATATTTATAAAAAAAGCAATGAGCATGTGGAGTACACAGTTAACAATCAATGGCGAGGCACTTGGACAGGTTAGCATTAGAAGAGGCATTCTCCAAGGGGACTCATTATCCCCTCGGATAGTGACAGGCCTCGGATACCAAATATCTAAAACATCAAGTAAAATCAACCATCTGCTGTACATGGACAATCTGAAGTTTTATGGAAAGTCCCAGTCAGAAATCGAATCACTGCTAAACACTGTCCGTATATTCAGTAGCGATATAGCAATGGAGTTTGGACTAGACAAGTGTTCTGCATTAATAATGAACAGGGGAAAAATAAGAAAAACAGAAGGAATAGAACTGCCCAATGGAAGCAAGATCAAGAACCTGGAAGAGAAAGAACATTACAAATACTTGGGCATTCTCCAGGCTGATAACATCGCACACAATGAAGTTAAAAGAAAAAATGGAAGTGAATACATCAGGAGAGTTAGAAAAATCCTAAAGTCCAAACTCAATGGTGAGAACACCATACATGCCAGAAACACCTGGGCTATACCTGTTATCAGATACACTGCAGGAATAATAGACTGGACCCAGTTAGAGCTAAAGACACTAGATCGTAAGACCAGGAAAATCATGACCATCAATCATGCTCTGCACCCCTGCAGTGATGTCTATAGGCTATACCTCCCTCGCAGCTCAGGTGGAAGAGGAATGCTGCAAGTCCATCAAACAGTAGAGGAGGAGAAAAGAGGCCTTGAAGAATATATAAAGGACAGTGAAGAAGATGCACTTCAAATGGTCAATAATGAGAAACTATTCAACACCAAGGAAACAAAGCAGGCCTTTAAGAAAGAACAAGTCAAGAACCGAGCAGAAAAATGGAGAAATAAGCCCCTGCATGGTCAATATTTGCACAATATAAGCGGAAAATCAGACATCACCAAGACCTGGCAATGGCTTAGGAATGGCAACTTGAAGAAAGAAACTGAGGGTTTAACACTGGCTGCACAAGAACAGGCACTAAGAACAAATGCAATAAGAGCATAAGTAGAAAAATCAACAACAAACAGAAAGTGCCACCTTTGTAAAGAAGCAGATGAAACCATGGACCACCTAATCAGCTGTTGTAAAAAGATTGCACAGACTGACTACAAACAAAGGCATGACAAGGTAGCAGGGATGATACACTGGAACATCTGCAAAAAATACAATCTACCTGAAGCCCAAAATTGGTAGGACCATTATATTGAAAAAGTGTTCGAAAATGAAGAAGCAAAAATATTATGGGACTTCCGACTACAAACAGACAAACATCTGCCACACAATACACCAGTTATAACTCTAGTCGAGAAGAAAGAAAAACAAGTTAATATAATCGACAGAGCAATACCAGGGGATAGCAGAACAGAAGAAAAAGAAATAGAAAAAAATCACCAAATACAAAGATCTACAAATTGAAATTGAAAGGCTGTGGCAGAAGAAATCCGAAATAATCCCAGTGGTATTTGGCACGCTAGGTACAATTCCAGAACAACTTGAAGAGCACCTCAACACCATAGGAGCCACAGAAATCGCCATCATCCAATTACAAAAAGCAACTCTACTGGGAACAGCCTATATTTTGCGACGATATCTCTAATAACAGCAACAACATTGATAATAAAATTCAGCCATCCCAGGTCCTTGGGAAGGACTCGATGTCTGTATAAAACAAACCAGTCAATAACACCTGTCTGACTGTATAGCAATAATAATAATTATTATTATAATTAATAATAATATTTCTTTATTTTTAAAAAATGGCCACCAAAAAGGGCCAATAAAGAGGGTCCCTACAGGCTGCAGCAGTGATTTGAGAGGCTGGCAGCGTTCAGGGGAACATCCACGGACACCCCCCCCCCACAGCGGACATTTATTTTATTTTTTAAAAAAATCACAATTCCACCCACCCCATACAGAACTGGAGGGGGGGTGGTTGAAGGGTGCCGGACCAACCTGCTCAGTCAGGTCCAGTGAAACCGAACCCGGCCAGCCAGTTCCATGCACACCTCTATTCTGAACACAGTAAGACAACTTTTGAAAAAGTTTGGACAAATATATGGATAGTTGGTCTATAAATATCTGTTAAGCATGTTAGCTAAGTGGAACCTCTGTGTTCAAAGGCTGTATGCCAGGAACAGAGGATATGGAAATCTTAAACAATAGGGATGGGGTGGGAAAGTATTTCTGTAGAGATGGAATTTTGAGACACAGAGAGATAGAGTCATACTCAGGTCGATACTGAGGAGGAGAAAAGACAGAGAAAGAAGAATAGTGGTGCAAAGAGTTTGCCATCTTTCTTCTTAAAAGATGCCTCTTTGCCCAGTTATTGGAGATCACTTAGAGATAACATCATGAGGTTGTTCACATGACCAGTATTGGGGCAGGGAGGGTGAACGGGGAGGGGGGAGGCATGGTTCAACATACCTTCTCTTCAGAAGATCAATCATGGTATCTTTGGCAAGCAAGCCATGTACCCACACAATCCACAGTGTCAGGAGAAATGAGGATCACTATCCACGCTGCTCTCAGATGCTCAATAGATGCTGGGACTTGTTTTCCTGGCCTCCAGATATCCCACAAGGAACCATGTGGATATTCCATAAGACTGGCGTTCTAGGCACCCAGCTCTCTGAGACACACAGTTCTTGCTAGTGGGTTATGGGAGCCCTTACTCCCTTAACCTCAGTTAAGAGCCAGGCTAGGAAGTGAAGTTAGGCTGGCAGGAGTGCCGGGATCTGCATGGATCCTGGCATTCCACACAAACATTTTAGCCCAGCCTCCATGTCTACATGACTGTAGACTGGGCCTCCTGCTGTTGAGCTACAACTCCTATCATCCCTTAGATCCCATCCTCCTTTAGATCCCATCATCCATTTAGATCTTTTCCAGTCTTGCTTCTGGCCTGGAAGATGCCTTGGTCACTTGGTCGAAAACCTATGCTGGGGGATTCAGGGTGTGTGTGATTCGGGGGGAGTGTGATTCTGTTGATTCTTCTGGACCGCTCAGCAGCTTTTGATACCATTGACCATAGTATCCTTCTGAGTCATTCCTCCATGTTGGGACTTGGGGTCATGGTTATACAGTGGCTCTGTTCCTATATGGAGGATTGTACACAGAAGGTGGTGCTGGGGGATGCCTGCTCCCCTCCGCTTGACAATTAGGGTGCCATAGGCCAGGATCTCTTCTGTCCATATACATGAAACTTCTGGGAGAGATCATCCATGGTTATGGGCTGAGGTATGCTGATGACACTCAGCTCTACAAATCTTTTAAGTTGACAGCCACCAGTGGATGCTCTGAACTGGGGTTTGGTGGCTGTATGGGGGCAAACAAGCTGAAATTTAATCCAGCTAAGACAGAAGTGCTCTGAGTTGGTAAAAGTCATGAGTAGTGGGGAAAAACTGGTCTTGGACAGGGTCACACTTCCTCTGAAAGACAACGTCTGCAGCATGAGGGTGTTTAAGAACTTAAGAACAACCCTGCTGGATCAGGCCCAAGGACATCTAGTCCAGCATCCTGTTTCGCACAGTGGCCCACCAGATGTCGCTGGAAGCCACAGCAGGAGTTGAGGGCACGCCCTCATCCTGCTGTTTCTGGACCCGGCACTGTCCTTGGAGGCACAGTTGGTGTGACCTTGGAGGCACAGTTGGTGCTGGTGTGCAGAGGTGCTGTTTACCAGATACAGCTGGTACTCCAGCTTTCATAATATCCAGATTGGTCCAGAATCTGGAAGCTGGTCCAGAATACTGCTGCAAGGATGCTCATGGGCACAAGTCACTAAATGAATGGCACATCCATCCTATAGCAGCTTCCTTGGTTACTGGTCTGCTTCCAGGCTAGATTCAAGGTGCTGGTCTTGACCTTTAAAGCTTTAAAGCTATACATGGCTTGGGGCTGGGCTGTAGGACCATATTTACCCATATGCAACTGCTAGGGCCTTTGTTCAGCATCTCAGGCCCTGCTCATGACCTCACCACTAAATGAGATCTGTTTGGTACGGACTGGAGACAGGGCATTTCTGGTTGTGTCTCCTCAGCTTTGGAACACCCTCCCTAAACAGGTTTGCTGGTTCCCTCCCTCACTGTCGCCTCCCTCACTGTTAAAAAAACAATTTAAAACAAATCTTTTTAAAGAGGCTTTTAAATATTTTATCCGCTGCTTATATCTGGTAGTTTCTTTAATTTTTTTATAGCTTTTAGCTTTTTATTAATAACTTTTAATTTGGAACTTTTTTAAAATTGTGATTTTAAATGTGGTTCTAGTCTGGTCTTTTATTTTGACACAAAATAAAATCAGTTAAAATATTTACATGAAATTCATTTTAAAAACCATTCAAAACTCTCTTGAAAGTCTCCAAAGATGATAAGCTTCTTATATCCATGGGAAGCACATTCCACAAGCTAGGGCCCAATTCCAGGTTGCCACCAGATGAACTGGTGGCACCCAAAGAGGGACCTTTCTTGATGATCGTAATAAGAGGTGGGAATCTTGTAGGGAAAGGAATTCTCTCAGGTAACCTGGGTCTAACCATGCAGGGCTTTAAAGGTTATAACCAACACTTTCTATTTCACCCAGAAATAGGGATGTGTGAATCAATATGGATTTGAATAGATTTGTCTCAAATCTGTCCGATTTGAACTATTTGTTTCACCCCTAAAAGGTTTGATTTGACCTGTTTTAAAAGTTAAAGCATTGATGGAGGGAGGAGGGAGGGGGAGGAGAGCCTCCTTTTAAAATGACAGAAAGAGGTACTGAGGTACCAGGGAGGAGAGGCAACCCGACCTGCCGTCCCCCAGTGGCCCTCTGACTCCATTCAAAAAGAAAGCTGGCATTGAGGAGCAGTACCAATTGCAGAGTGGCGGCAGTGGGGGAGACAGTGACAGTGATCTGACCCACCATCCTCCACAGCCCACCGACCACTCACCTGATCTCCACGCTTTCCACAGGAAGGCCTTCCAGCACCGTGCTATCCATTCTAATGGCCTTTATATCTGCTGCTGGCGCTCTGCAATTGGTGGGCCATGGAGGGATGGCCGGTTGGGTTGCCACCTCATTCCCATCTTTGTCACCAGTGGTACCGCTGAAGAATAGTCCAAATGCACCTCCACATCTCTTTCTTTTTTAAATGAGTGACCAGCGGGCCACCGGGGGATCACGGGTCGGGTCACTGCCTCTCCCCCACTGAATTTTCTGCACTTGAATGGTGAGATCCTGGTTCCTCAGTTCCTCTTTCTGCCATTTTAAAAGGAGGCTCTCCTCCCATCCCTCTCCCTTGGCTTTAAGTTTAAAAACAAGTTGAATCAATTCCAAATCGAATCAACCTATTTCTGGGGTGACTCAATTCAAATTTGTACCAAACCAAATTTTTAAATTTGAATCAAATAGCAATGTTTGTTTCATGCTTATCAGAAACACTACTCAGAAACACAACAGCAGCCAGTGCAACTGTTTAATAACAGGCATGAAGTAGTATATCTGAGTTAACCCAGAGACCAATCTGAATGCCATACTTTGGACTAACTGAAGTTTCCAAACTATGTAAAAAGACTGTCCTAATTAGAGCACATTGCAGTAGTCTAGCCCAGAGGTTTCCAGTGGATGCACCACTCTTTTGAAGTAATTCTCTACAAAGAAAAGGCAGAGCTGTTGTATCAGCCAGAGCTGGTAAAAGGTGTTCCTGGCCATAGCATAGATTTAGAACACTAGCCAGATGGGGACTAACTATGTCAGTGCAGAGTCTGTGGCTAACTGGTGTGTTTCCACTTTCACCCTCGTGTGGGCGCTTCACAGGGAGTGTAATGCTTCAGCAGTGCTCTATCTACTGTGAAAACAGAATGAAGCAATGAATCTGATTGCCAAAATGGCAAATTTAGGTTAAAGAGGGCAGACACTTGAGAAATGTTTCAGGTGAATACTTACAAGTCAATGTCAAGGAGTGCTTGCATTATGCATGGATTTTGAAGACTATTTTCTTTAAGTGCACTGAACAGTGTTATTGGATAAATGATATATCACCACGTTAATTAAGCTCCAGTCTTACTTAAAAGCAAATACATGTTTTATGTATTTTAAGTAATAGCATGCAACACAATGCTTGAGATCATGCAAGTATTTCTCAAGGGTTGAAGGACACTAATGGATTTTCATTAATGGAAGCTTTTGATGTGATGACATATGGGGAGAGAAGTGTAAGTGTTATTGAAGCTTGTATTTGCTTGGCTGGAAATTGAACTTTTCCAACTACTTATGTTCAGCTACACTATGAATTATGCGAACTGTCCCTCAGAAATCCTAATCTGATTCCTTCACTTCTGGGAATGCACAGATAATCAAAGAGTTCTGTTTTCCAGCATGAATATTCAACAGGAACATCAGGGATCCTAGAAATTATATGTGTCAGGGCTCCTTGCGCCTCAGACAATGCTGAGCATGCTCCCAACAGAATCCCTAGCACAAAGACCCCTGGGACATCTTTTTTTGAGAGCATGTTGCATCCCTACTGAGTTCCAGGGTGCACTGGAAAACAGACAAACAAATGTAAGTAGCAAAGCTTGCCGTGGGTGTGCGGTCATCCCCTTCTAGGACAGTTGTACAGCTTTTGATATGGAATGCAGCCCAATAGCAACTTGGGGAGGAGAGCTGATCTTGTAGCAATAATGAATTTTCCCCTTTGCTAAGCAGGATCTGCCCTGGTTTATATTTGAATGGGAGACTACTTATGTAAGCACTGTAAGATATCCCCATTGGAATGGGGCTGCTCTGGGAAGAACATTTGCATGCTTTCTGCAGGGGGGTTCCAAATTCCCTCCCTGGCATCTCTAAGATGGGGCTGACAGAGATTCTTGCCTGCTACCTTGGAGAAGCTGCTGCCAGTCTGTGTAGATAATACAGGGCTAGGTGGACCAGTGGTCTGACTCAAAATAAGGCAGCTTCCTCTGTTTTAACCCATTCTTCCTTTTTCCAGAGGAAATCAGCTGTGCAGAGGGCTGAGAGGCTGACCCAGGTGATTCTCATGAAGCCATCTTTCTCCCACATTCCATTCAGCTATGCAGAGTGGTTTTGTTGTTGTTACTAACTATTTATTAACCATACATAATAAAGCCTATTGTTGTGCATTCAGAATCAACCTTACAATGTATAGAAAAACAACAACAAAAATACATTGACTTGCTCTCATTTCTCCACCTTATAATAAGGTGGAATAACGAGGGCAAGTCAAATGAAGGCAAGTCATCCCTCAAATAATGTCCTGTCTCAGCCCACATCTAATACATAAACCCACAAATAACCTTAATATCAACTCCTTACCCCCACAATAAGTTGCCCTAATAATAATAATAATAATAAATATTTTAAAAGATGTCAATGCTGCACTTGCAGAAATAACAACCAATAATTTGCAAGAAACAAACCAACTAATGTACAGTGCAGCAACAATAACAACACAAGAGCTCGGATATAAGATCAGTGGACCTGTCAAAAAAGAAAGCAGTACATCACCTAAATGGAAAATTAGATTAGAAAATAAAATCTCCAGCCTTAGATCAGATGCTAGTAAATTGAAAGATATGAAAGACAAGAAGCTGAAGAATGAAAACACCAAACAGTATCTGATCCAAAAATACCACCTAGATTCAAGGAAAATTAGAGAAGTCCTGGAAATAATAAAGCAGCAAATAACAGCAGTGTCAAAGAAGATTAGCAGATAAGAAGCCAGAATCACACAACACAGGCAGAATCTCCAGTTCCAGTCGAATCAGAGACGTTTCTACCAAAGCATAGAAGGAGAAACTGCAAGAAACCTAGAAACACCAAATAAAGAAGAAACAGTGCAATTCTGGGGGAAATTATGGGACAATCCAATAGATTATAATAAAAAAGCAGGCTGGATGAAAGAGGTCAAAAAATGTAACCAACAAATGCAAGATCTAATAATAACCCCAGAATTAATCAGTGAAAGAGCAAAGAAAATTAAAAATTGGACTGCGCCAGGTGACGATGAACTGCATGGCTTTTGGCTTAAACACCTAACAAGCCTTCATAAACAACTATCAAAACAGTTCAATCACATTATGAAAGGCGGTGATATTGAACAATGGCTAACAACTGGGAAAATTCATCTCATCATGAAAGTCCCAGCAAAAGGTGCAGTTCCAAGTAATTATAGACCGATCACCTGCCTGCCAACCATGTTCAAATTATTAACTGGAATAATAACAGATGAAGTGATGCAACACTTATTAACTAACAAACAGCTTCCAGTTGAAAAGAAAGGAAATTGCCCGAACACCAGAGGCACAAAAGACCAGCTGCTGATTGACAAAATGATTTTAGAAAACTGCAAGAGAAGAAAAACCAGTCTAAGTGTTGCATGGATTGACTACAAGAAAGCCTCGATTCATTGCCTCACACATGGATACTAAAATGTTTAGAAACAACTGGTGTCAGCAAAAACATTCAGATATTTATTTAAAAAAGCAATGAGCATGTGGAGTACACAGTTAACAATCAATGGCGAGGCACTTGGACAGGTTAGTATTAGAAGAGGCATTTTCCAAGGGGACTCACTATCCCCTCTGTTGTTTGTAATCACCATGACCCCACTTTCACAAATACTAAACAAAAAGGGGTTGGATACCAAACATCTAAAACATCAAGTCAAATCAACCGTCTGCTGTACATGGATGATCTGAAGTTGTATGGAAAGTCCCAGTCAGAAATCGAATCACTGCTAAACACTGTCCGCATATTCAGTAGCGATATAGCAAGGGAGTTTGGACTAGACAAGTGTGCTGCATTAATAATGAACAGAGGGAAAATAACAAAAACAGAAGGAATAGAACTGCCCAATGGAAGCAAGATCAAGAACCTGGAAGAGAAAGAACCTTACAAATACTTGGGCATTCTCCAGGCTGATAACATCGCAAACACTGAAGTTAAAAGAAAAATAGGAAGTGAATACATCAAGAGAGTTAGAAAAATCCTCAAGTCCAAACTCAATGGCGGGAACACCATACAAGCCATAAACACCTGGGCTATACCTGTTATCAGATACACTGCAGGAATAATAGACTGGACCCAGGCAGAGCTAGAGACGCTAGATCGTAGGACCAGGAAAATCATGACCATCAATCATGCTCTGCACCCCCGCAGTGATGTAGATAGACAATACCTCCCTTGCAGCTCAGGTGGAAGAGGAATGCTGCAAGTCCATCAAACAGTAGAGTCCATCAAGTCCATCAATGGCAACTTGAAGAACGAAACAGAGGGTTTAATACTGGCTGCACAAGAACAGGCACTAAGAACAAATGCAATAATAGCAAAAGTCAAAAAATCAACCACAAACAGTAAGTGCCGCCTTGATGAAACAGTGGACCACCTGATCAGCTGTTGTCAGAAGATCGCACAGACTGACTACAAACAAAGGCATGACAAGGTAGCAGGGATGATACACTGGAACATCTGCAAAAAATACAAGCTACCTGTGGCCACGAATTGGTGGGACCATAAAATTGAAAAAGTTGAAGAAAATGAAGATGTAAAAATATTATGGGACTTCCGACTACAAACAGACAAACATCTGCCACACAATACACCAGATATAACTGTAGTCGAGAAGAAAGAAAAACAAGTCAAAATAATCGACATAGCAATACCAGGGGATAGCAGAATGGAAGAAAAGGAAATAGAAAAAATCACCAAATACAAAGATCTACAAATTGAGATTGAAAGGCTGTGGCAGAAAAAGACCAAAATAATCCCAGTGGTAATTGGCGCCCTGGGTGCAGTCCCAAAAGACCTTGAAGAGCACCTCAACACCATAGGGGCCACAGAAATCACCATCAGCCAATTACAAAAAGCAGCTTTACTGGGAACAGCCTATATTTTGCGACGATATCTATAATAACCAACAGTATTGATGATAAATTTCAGCCATCCCAGGTCCTTGGGAAGGACTCGATGTCTGGATAAAACAAACCAGTCAATAACACCTGTCTGACTGTGTAAACAAGAAATAATAATAATAATAAATATTTTAAAAGAGCTTTAATTAGTTTCAGAGAGCTCTAATTTCCACAGACGATCACCAGCAGAATGCATGTAACTGTAAGAAGTTATAACAAATTCCAAGGAATATATCATCCATCTATTAAAAGAAATGGGATTTTTTAACATGGTGCCAAGATCAGCTAATCCATTATCCACTGTTCCACCTCAGGAGATGCTTTTATTTTTCAGTTTTGAACTATTATATGCTTTGTCAATATCAATATTAAGAAAGCTATATCTTTTCATTTATGGACAATTTCAATTTATTTGGAATTAATTCTTGTATTACAGCTTCTGGTATTAAAAAAGCTCTCTCTCTCTATGTGTGTGTGTGTGTGTGTGTGTGTGTCTGTGTGTGTATTCTCTTCAAAACATCTTTCTAGAGAGAGTGCACACAAATCTACATTACCAAAATAACTGAAGTAATCCAGCTCCTTGAATATTACATCTCCAGCAATTATCACTATTTAATAAATCAAGTGACAGGAGTGTGTTAAAGACCAGTAGATTCCAGTAACTTTGGGTGACAAATCAAAGAAAATCATACTAATATTAGCCAGTTTCCTTGTCCATATTCATATCCCTCTTCCGTTTCTTTCTATACTTATCCAGTGCTGTTAAAATAATTTGTTTTAATATACGCAGAAAAAGCTTTACTGGCTATTCCTGTATTACTATCCCAAAAAATCTAACAAATTAGTAGCCTCAGTGGCATGCAGAGTGAACTGGTCCAAACATTCAGACTAGAGATGTGCATGGAATCGGTTTTGCCACAGTCAAACCGACCCAGCCCAGTCTGGTCTCGACTGAACCAAGTCTGATCCACTTCGGCCGTAGAACCAGGCCAAACCAGTTCATGGGCCGGCTCGGGACGTATATGTGTAAAGGGGAATAAAGTGAGGATTCCCCTTTACAAGTCAAGGGCATTCCCTAGTAATGTGGGGGAGGGGCAAGTGAAAGAGTACTTTATACTTCTAACTTTCAGGCAGTGGGAATGGTAGTGATGGCAGAGGAGGTGGCAGCTGCAGATACATCGGCAGCAGCAGTGCTTCCAACTATCTCCCCCACAGCCTCCAAAATGACAGCCCAGGGCAGACTTCATATTGAAATTATGAGACATTTGGTCACACAGCATATCTGGTCCTCAAAGGCTATTGTTGTGCATAATCATTTAAAGTTCCCTTCTGAATCTTTTATGTCTCTTTCAGTTCTTCAGTCAGAATTCACTTTGCCTCCAGATGCTCCTTGACAGTATATTCAGCTTAACTATAGTCTAAATTAGGGATGTGGCTCGAACAAAGTTAATGGGGATTCTCTAGCCTAAGGATGGGGGGCGGCGGCGAGCAAAAGGGTACCTTTGACCTTTAACTCAGGTGGTGGGGGTGGCAGCTGCAGCCAGGGAAGTGGCAGAAACATTGGTGGCAGCTCCTCCAACCCCTTGCCATCCTCCCAGATGGAAACCCAGATGAAGCCTGGTTTGGGCCTCTGCGCATGCACAGAGGCCATTTTCATGACCTCCAGACTCCATTTGCATCATCACACAATTTGTGTGGTGATGCATGCGTGGAGGTCACAAAAATGGCCTCAACTGGCCATCATGGAATTGAATCAAATGAGTCAACTGGCCATCATGGAATTGCTTCCATGATGCCATCATGTCTGTCCATTCCATTCTTGTATTTATAGTAGTAGGCACATATTGTTTCTTAAATATTTTGAACCTAGAGCAGAGTCTTTGTGTGATCATAAACTTAAATCTTCCAATTCTCAGGGCTTAAAAGAAAAGTCTAACCCCTTCTCTGACATTCAGCAAAACAAGTGCATATGTAGGTACTTATGCATGGGTGCTTGTGCCATTATTGCCAATTTTGGACCTCCAAAAATAGGTCCCAGAGGGTTGCATAGCCTTCATGGACATATTTTCAGGTGGCAAAAGTGCTTCAAAGGTCAGGAGGCTGGTGAAAATTGCTCACTCCACATAATGCCCATTCTGCTTTAGTCTGAAACACAACATGCTACATGGATACATCATTTGTTGCACGTGCACTTTGTTACTGTGGATGTTAAGCACTGATACTTATGTATTTATCTGATTATTTTAAATTGAAAATTTAACCAGATAAATAAACTGGTGTTTAAAAAAAAAAAAAAAAGCTAAAAGACTGCCCAAATCTTGATTGTTGCGGGGTAGGAGCGGCGGAGAAGCCAACATCCACATTGAAGTTGTAGCCAGATATATATTTCAGCAAATGAGTAGATGTGGGGGAAAGCTGCAGCACCTGCTCCTGGTAGGAAGTAAGTCATTTTCTGTCCTACATGTCCCAGGCTCCCTGATGCCTGCAACCTGGCCGATTCAGTATCCCAAACACTGGGGAGGAGAAGCAACATTTTGGGAAGTGCTTAGTGACGTGTTGTTGACTAGGGATGTGAATAAACCAGTTCAGCGGCCCTGTTATAGACTTCCGAACTGGTTCAAAGTACCAGCGGTTCAGTCGGTTCGACAGCTGGGGGGTTACCTTTAAGAAGCATGGAGGGTACTCTTCCTCCGCCGCCATGTTTCCCTCACTGGTGCTTTGTTTAATAATGGTCCTGCAGGGCATCTGCGTACTTCCTTGTCGCCCTAGTGCATGGCAGACCAGAAGTGCCCGGTGTGCATGGACACGTTGCACACACACATGGGCACTTCCAGTCCGACACACACCCGAGCAGCAAGGAAGTATGCTGCTGTCCCATGGGACCATTTATAAACACAGCTCCAGTGGGGGAAACACGGTGTGTGTGGGGGTTAAGGGCACCCTCCATGCTCCTTAAAGGTAACCCACCCACCATCAAACCAACCACCACTGGTTCCGTGTGCATCGTAACCCCCCACTGTTAAACTAGCCACCGTCGGTTCTGTGCACAGCCCTATTGTTGACATGCAAAGTTTGGCTAAAGGGGTTTATGATTGTGTACAGGAGGCTTGTGTGGATCAGATATATTCAGTCCCTTGAGAGCTCCAATAATATTGTTAAGAATGGGGGTTTTTTTGCGGGGGGAAACTAATGTGTTCCATTTATTATTATTATTTGAAATCTTGGTTTGCCAAACTCAGCCTCAAGAGTGTGTTCATAAGTGTTCACCAGAGCCCCTGGTGGCACAGTGGTAAAACTGCCGCCCTGTAACCAGAAGGTTACAAGTTCGATCCTGACCAGGGGCTCAAGGTTGACTCAGCCTTCCATCCTTCCGAGGTCAGTAAAATGAGTACCCAGAATGTTGGGGTCAATATGCTAAATCATTGTAAACCGCTTAGAGAGCTCCGGCTATAAAGCGGTATATAAATGTAAGTGCTATTGCTATAATGATAATAATAAAAATAATAATGGTGATGATGATAATGTATTTGTTAGCTGCCCCATAACAAATTGTCTTATCATTAATTATTGTTCTCCATCTCTAGGAGAAAACCTGTCTTCTCTGTAATAGAAGTTCTACTTTGGACAAGATGGAGATACTCAAGACATCCAAAACCTTTTTTCAATAGCTCTGACTACAAACAACCAAAAATATTCTACTTGAAAGCACTGAGTGACCAGGTGCAAACTTGATAAATGATCTGCATTCTCAGATTTGTATCATATATCCAATATTTTTGGATTTATTCCAATAAAATATCCTGGAAAGCATCCAGGATAGTTACCATGACTAAGCATGACTGAAATCAGTGAGACAAGATAGTCATGACTACCTTGTCTCATTGATTTCAGTCATGCTTAGTCATGACTGAACTTAACCCTATAATTTCAACAGGACATAGTTATTACTAATGTAATAGGGATATTTCCCACTCCTCTCTTTCACAAGCTTTACAAAGTGCAAGGATAAATAGGTATTCTTCAGAGCAGAAGTCACTGGAATCTTAGAGAGTCCATGCAAGATCTGTTTATCTTTAGTTTTACAAGTAGAGGGTGAAGAAGTACTTGATTTCCATCCTTGAGCCAAGGCAGAATCGACAAAGACTCAAATAATCTCAGAAACGTCTTCAATATTCCCTGGCCTACATTTGAGGCCTTTTTCTTTTTGTCATCCGAGTGGCTAGGATTAACTGTTTTGACATTCCTACAGTGAAAAGTCAGTCACTTGAATTGTTGATATGAATCAATAAAGCCCATTCTAAATAGCTTTACCACAATCACAAAAAATCAACAATATTAATATTTCCCTCACTGAATAGTTCAACAAAAATGGTTAAAAATATAATGGACAAGGGATGTGCACCGATTGTTGTGATAATTGGTTAGATTTCTGCTCATCTGAATATTCCTCTCAATAGAATACTCAGGACTGATTCACATGAAGGTCAAAATTCCAAAATAATTATATATTTGTAAGGAAATTGGCAGCATTTCTTTCACTTCCTTATTTCTTTTTACAATATGAGATTTATTAGACAGTCAAGGCATGATTAATTTTAAACTCTCAGTCTTTTATTTCTGTGCACAAGAAACAAAAAAGTTGGATGATATGTTAGCTATAGAAAAGTAGCTGATATGGTTCAAATCAGAGGTATCGCCTTACCTGTTTTGTTACTTTCAACCTCTTTATTCTTCAAATTAGCTAAGCCTTATTAAGGCTGTTTTGAAGGTGCTGTACCTTATAATGGTTCATTAGTTCAGATCAGTGCTCAGTTCTTGGCAGACCATCTCATTACTACTAATACAGGACTTGCAAAAGATGTTGGAAAGACATCAGAATGCCAGCGTTATCAAGCTTCTTTTGCCAACATTTCCCCCTGTGATATTTCTTTCTTTCTTATGTAGCCCCAGCCAATTTTAAAACAAATTCAAACACTTCATTATAAAAATCTAATAGAGAATATTGTGAAGCAGAAAATCTGTATTCACTTAGCAGCATGCCTATATAGACTTATATGCTTATATAAAATTTTCTAGCATATGACACAGTATGAAAAAGTATAGCATGTGTGTATGCATATATGAACAACGCACCTTAGGCTAGGATTTGAATAATGTTTATTTTATTTTATTTTATTTTATTTTAACATTTATATCCCGCTCTTCCTCCAAGGAGCCCAGAGCGGTGTACTACATACTTGAGTTTCTTCTCACAACAACCCTGTGATGTAGGTTAGGCTGAGAGAGAAGTGACTGGCCCAGAGTCACCCAGCTAGTATCATGGCTGAATGGGGATTTGAACTCAGGTCTCCCCGGTCCTAGTCTAGCACTCTAGCCATGTTTACATGGAATAAATTTATACAGAAACTAATGAGGTTTTTTGGTATTAAATTAAGGTTGTTCAGCACCTATGGAAATTGTTGAAAGTGACAATGTAAACATCTGTGTCATTTAATAGGAAAATGAAGGAAAGTGGAAGATTCTTTTTTTATTAACAGTATTATTTCTTATAATTCCTGTGCATGGTAGTACTATGCTGCCACTTTATCTACTGAGGCATACAGAAGGTTTGCCTTACAAGGGTAATGCAAAAGTCTCAGTCAATGTATCAGAGATTCAATGAATCAATGAATCAGAATTTACACAGTCAAAAACAGTGTTCTACCCAGGTTTGGGAGCTGTGTGTGCTCCCCATTTTCGGTTGTGTGGAAGCAAGGTAGGAGGAAAACCTGGGTAGCTTTTCTTGTGGTATCTACCTTGCTTCCACACAATGACTTCTACCATGTTTTCCTCCTATCTTGCTTCCACACAACCAAACTTTGTGAGCACACACAGTTCTCAAACCCAGATAGAACATAGCGCTTTGCTATGTCTCGCTTACATATGGTTATGGTGAGAGTAGAAGTGTCTGAGATAGTTTTTCAATTCCATTCAAATTCACTGCCTGTTTAATTCTCTGTCCCCATTTGCATGTATTATTATTATTATTATTATTATTATTATTATTATTATTTCTTGTTTACACAGTCAGACAGGTGTTATTGACTGGTTTGTATTATCCAGACATCAAGTCCTTCCCAAGGACCTGGGATGGATGAATTTTGTTATCATTGTTGTTGCTATTGTTGTAGATATCGTCACAGAATATAGGCTGTTTCCAGTAAAGTTCCTTTTGGTAATTGGCTGATAGTGATTTCTGTGGCCCCTATGGTGCTGAGGTACTCTTCAAGGTCTTTTGGAATTGCACCTAGGGTACCAATTACCACTAGGATTACTTTGATCTTTTTCTGCAAAGCCTTTCAATTTCAATTTTTAGACCTTTGTATTTGGTAATTTTTTCTATTTCTTTTTCTTCTATTCTGCTATCCCCTGGTATTGCTATGTCGATTATTTTAACTTGTTTTCCTTTCTTCTCGACTACAGTTATATCTGGTGTATTGTGTGGCAGATTTTTGTCTGTTTGTAGTCGGAAGTCCCATAATATTTTTGCTTCTTCATTTTCGACCACTTTTTCAATATAATGGTCCCACCAATTTTTGGCTACAGGTAGCTTGTATTTTTTGCAGATGTTCCAGTGCATCATCCCTGCTACTTTGTCATGTCTTTGTTTTAGTCAGTCTGTACGATCTTTTTACAACAGCTGATTAGGTGGTCCACGGTTTCATCTGCTTCTTTACAAAGGCGGCACTTGCTGTTTGTTGTTGACTTTTCTACTTTTGCTCTTATTGCATTTGTTTTTAGTGCCTGTTCTTGTGCAGCCAGTATTAAACCCTCAGTTTCTTTCTTCAAGTTGCCATTCTTAAGCCATTGCCAGGTCTTGGTGATGTCTGATTTTCCACTTATATTGTGCAAATATTGACCATGCAGGGGCTTATTTCTCCATTTTTCTGATCGGTTCTTGACTTGTTCTTTCTTGTATGCCTGCTTTGTTTCCTTGGTGTTGAATAGTTTCTCATTATTGACCATTTGAAGTGCATCTTCTTCACTGTCCTTGATGTATTCATCAAGGCCTCTTTTCTCCTCCTCTACTGTTTGATGGACTTGCAGCATTCCTCTTCCACCTGAACTGTGAGGGAGGTATAGCCTATCTATATCACTGTGGGGGTGCAGAGCATGATTTATGGTCATTATTTTCCTGGTCTTACAATCTAGCGTCTCTAGCTCTGCCTGGGTTCAGTCTATTATTCCTGCAGTGTATCTGATTATTATTATTATTACATTTATATCCCGCTCTTCCTCCAAGGAGCCCAGAGCAGTGTACTACATACTTGAGTTTCTCTTTCACAACAATCCTGTGAAGTAGTTTAGGCTGAGAGAGAAGTGACTGGCCCAGAGTCACCCAGCTGACTGGGTGACTGAATGGGGCTGAATGGGGATTTGAACTCAAGTCTCCCTGGTATTGGGAAACCGGAGATAAATGGGTCAGAGGTTGGATTTCTTGTGCATCCGAATACATAGAATCTCTGCCCATTGGAAAAACAAATCTCGGTTTCTCTCCCCAAACTCCAGTTTGAACCCTTTGTTTGTAGTAAGTTTCACTCCTCCTACCTGAGTCTAGCAGCCAGCTGCTGTATGTCCAAATGCAGAGGATTCTCCAAAACTAGAACTGAGGGAGGAAGCTCCTCACTTTCTCCGTTTTGATTGGCTGCCGTGGCTGTCCTTCATGCCTAAGAGTATGCCTGGCAGCAGTTTCCCTGCCCACACAACCAGTTCTCCCTCTTGTCTGCAGTCTCCCTGGAGTTTCTGCGTGAAAGGTCTGAATGTGGATAGGTAAGCATGCTGGGGAATAGGGAGAAGGCTGAACTGCAGGTCCATTAGACACTTGGTTCTGTGTTACATGTGAATGCAGCATCTTTCTTAACTCATGTGCTGCTTGGAACCTTGTTCTGACACTGGGACACCAGGTAGTAACTAGTCTTAAGTGAAGCTGTACTGCAGTACTTCAAAGTACTTCAAAATAACTTCAAGCTATTGAGTGAAGCTGGACTGCAGTACATATTATTAATTTGATATATCCAGAAAGGGATTGTTTGAAACAACACAAAACAGATCCCCAAAAACATGTCTTCAGGATATTACAGTTAACATAGGGGAAGCAATAGAAAGGTGGGGGGCAGATAGTGACAAGGATAAAGCAAGGGAAGAAGATGAATTCAGTTCAATTAAATGTACTTCAGCTCATAAGTGTCTGCTTGGTGGGGAGGCGAGACGGAATGCTTACTTTAATCTAAAGAATTCTAAATCGACTAATTTCATATGTATTTTTAACTAGGGTGTTTTAGCATGCCCTAATAGGCAGCAGGAAGCCTAGAAACTATTCAGAGATCTCAGAAACCATTCCTATGGAGTAAATAGTAGCAGGCTCCAAGCACCAGGCCTGGTCACTGAGGTCTTTCACACGACCTTGCTGGGGAGGGAGGGAGGGAAGGCAGGAGCTGTCAGCACATCATGGGCCCACATTAACAGTGGTACAGTGGAAGAAGACGCTAAGAGCAGGAGGATTCTCCCCTTCCACATCCCAGGCTGCCTTGGGGCATGAGTGCAGCAACTGCTCTCATTAGAGCAGCCTCCACACTCAGCATGGCCACTCCTTACCCCGAAATGGTGGTGGGCCAGGAGGTAGCCATTTAACCCAGCGGTGATCATCAAGGGGATCACAAGCTAAGGTTAAGCTAACTGCTGGTTCTCTTAACCTGGGCAAAATGTTGGGTTAGAAAGTTGGGCTTGGTATGGGGGCAGCACCAGGAGTGACCTTCCTTCTGATGCTTCACACACATAGCCTAACCCAGGCCAGCCATCCCTAGCTTAGGTTAGGCTTCATATGTGAATTGTATTGTTCTGAAAAACTATACTTTTCTTTTGTTTTGCAAAAGGGCCAAAGTCAACAGCTAACTGTTAAATGAATTTTGCTTGCTTTGTCATAGTGATACTGCTGCTTTTCATTGGATCCTGCAAATCGTACACAATGGACATATAAATAAAAATATATGATGGCCTAAAACATTTGCATTCTTCTGTTCATAAGAACATAAACATTTTTAATTATAATGCTCGTAATAGCCCTCTTCTGGCTATTCCATTTCATCCCCCTGCTTTGGGCCTTGAAAATACTCTCCATCCCCTTATTATGTTCTTGCCCTAGGCATTTCACAAGCAGAGAATGAGAAGAAGATTAGAAATGAAGCCATCCATTCTTTTTATTTCTACTTCCGAAGCCAATCCAGGTACCAGGCAGGTGCTGAGAGAGGGAGAAGAAAAAAAGGTTGTTTGTTATTATGTTCAAATTGTTGGGTTCTGGCATGGAGGGAATTGGAGTGGAGATCTCAGGACAGGGAGGAGGTAAGCTCAGGTGAGTTGTCCTCTAACTGCAGTTTAGGTGGAACAGAGCAATGGGTGTGGTGAGATGGAAGGTGAAGTGGTGGGTTCCTGGAGCTCACCATATAGCAGGGTTAATTTAAAACAACAACAACAATTTTAAAAAAAAATAGAAAAAGGGTTTAAAATCAGTTTTAATATTTTGTCATTTTAAATGAGCTTTTAAATAATATGATTTTTTAAAATAAAACAACCCTCTGTCCACTACATTAGCTCCAGTCAACTAACATTGGTTTTGTAATATAAAGTACCATTGAAAGCAATGGAGCATTTTTGGTTGTATTTGTTAAATCCCATTGCTTTCAATAGACTTGGTCAAGAATAAGTTTAGCTGAATCAGTACCGAACATCCTTTCTGTGTCCTGCCCTTGCCTAACATTTGTTTGAGCATTTCTTTTTCATCTTATTAAAAAATAAGCTGCAGTCTCCAATTCCAACAATGACTAGTCCTGAGCAGCTTTGGTTATTATGATTACATTTATACCCGCTCCTCCTCCAAGGAGCCCAGAGTGGTGTACATGATTAAGTTTATCCTCACAGCAACCCTGTGAGGTAGGTTAGGCTGAAAGATATATGACTGGCCAAGATTCGCCCAGTGAGTTTCATGGCTGAATGGGGATTTGAACTCAGCTCTTCCCAGTTCTAGTCCAGCACTCTAGCCACTATTCAACACCACACCTAGTTATCTATTAAAGAGCACCATATATGTGCTATTTTCCTGTGTGATTTACTTCTAGTTAACAGCCAACATCTAGACTAAGGAGACATGCACAGAGGAATATTTTTGCATGCACAATGGAGGAGTAGCAATTTTCATCAATCCCTTTGCTCTGTAGCTATCTGTACAGCTCAGTACTATATCCCTGAGGGTCCCACAACTTCTGTTCTTTCATGCAAACTTTGTTCTCTGGATGTTGCTGTCTAACATTCCTAATTCAAAGTAATGATCGTACATAAAAGAAGCAGTACATAAAAGAAGCACAATAACATTTTCTAAAATTAGGAAGAAAAGGTTATCTAATTATTATATGAATGATACCATCCCATAATATTCTATGTTGAACGTAACTTGCTTAGTGGTCAGATATACACCACTGTCAATATCAATGGGGAACTTTATGGCTTTTTAAAAAGTGATTGATTAAAATTATTTAAAATCACTTTTGATTTAAAGCAATCCACCATATCATATAGTTGTAAACTCACTGGAATTGGGAAGAATTATTAGATTATTAGTGTCAGTGTAATAGTGTAAGTGAGAAGTAGGATTTAGTTCAGGTAATGGAACTATCTCACCTGCCCCATAGTAGGTCAGTCCTATAACCATAGAAGAGTGGAGATGCCAGTAACATTCAAAAATACATAAAGTTGTCAGTTACCTTGTTAACATCCCCTCCCCATCATTATTTCTGTAGACACTCTTTCATAGGCTTAGTTTCAATAGCACATGAGGACTAAAGGATTGTGCCCGTGCCAAAGGCTTCATATCAGAATAGATGAGCACTGATGGAAAAGACAGAGTTGGTGTCATATCTGAGTGCAAGTTGCAGACATAAAGAGAGACAGAATGGATTCTAAGAGAGTGGAAGACCAGAAATATAACGGATGGAGTAGGAAATTGATGAATAACAGCATTATGTAGTGGACAGATTGTTCAACTTGGCTGGGAAGGCCTATGCTTGAATTCCATGAAGAACATTAGGTATCCCTAAGCATATCATTATCTCTGTCACCTGTTCAAGAGGGATAGTGAGCATAAAATGAGATAAACTCTACATCCTGCCTTGAACCGTGGAAGAAGAGCAGGATACAGCTATGGAAATAGAAGATAGAACAGCTACCATGCCACCGGCAAGTAGCAGCTGCATTTTGCTATCATAGAATTTTTATGCAAGCTTATAGAAATTGATGTCTCCACCACTGAGAGTACCATATAACAATAAGCAGCACAATGCTACACATAGGAATCCATGCTAACTACAAGATAATCTGCATAAGAGAACATATGACAGATGTACAGACACAAGGTGGCAGTGCCACCCTTTAATAATAATTCTTAGGTGGTCTTTGTTTCATACAAAACCCTCTTCTTTCCCATATTTGGATTTAGTGGTAAGTATTGGGAGTCCTAGTGTGATATCTTAGACTTAGGTATGTCATGACTAAGTAATTTTGCAGTGCTTAATGCAAATTAAATATCATTGCAGTTTGATTTTCTACAGTTGTATCATACTTTCAGACTGTCTTGTAATTTGTGCTAATTCAGGTGTCAAGAAACAAAATATCAGCCATTGTTGAAAGAAACAGCTTTGTGACTATATTCTTTATTTGTCTGAAACTTGGGAAAAAATTCTTCCAAATTGTACAATATTTGTTACAGCATTAATTACAGTACTTGTGTAGAACAGGCAAATCACAAGCATCTCTTTTTTGCATCAGGGGAAAAAAAGGGACCAGAAAGAAAATATTACTATATTAAAGAACAGATAAGCTTGATTTTAGAGTTTCGAAACCAGTATTTCTCCTGGAACTCGGAGAACTGTTTAATTTGTTCGGAGAACAAATTAAACATTATTGCAGCAGCAGTTCATATCTTCAACATAAATCCTACTCAGTTATGCATAAAATGTGACAGGTTTTCAGTTTCAAAGGGGGACATGAGAAGCAGGTTCCAAGTGTACACCCTGGGCATGACTGACTTACCTAGAGTAAGCAGGTGGTGGTGGTAATAGTAGTAGTAGTGCCTATGCCTCAAAGTGTTGATTTCCCCCCAACTAGGCTTACTTCTGGTAGTGGAGTTCAGTTGGGAAGAAAAACATTACTTGGGTCTCATGTGTGGAGGCAGTTTGCATCAACACACTGACCATGCAAATAGTCTCCATGTACATGCAGAAGTCATGTCATTGCCAGAGCTGTATCGCCGTATGTGGGCTGCTGAAGGGAGGGAGTGCCACCATTCTGCAGTAGGCCAGGGGTGGTAAGGAGATGACCTTATCATCTACTTTTAGGTACATCTCACTGCATCCCTACAGCCGCCCTTTAGAAGCCTTCTGTGAAGTACTCCTTTGCTTGTAAAGAAGAATCCTCACTGGATTCCTCTTTAAAAGTCTCTGAAACAGTGACCCAGTACAGCCAAATGGACTGAACTACCCAGTTGGTCTGACTGAATCAGTTTGCGGAACTGCAGTCTGGTTCAAATTCAATCTGAATTCAAACCGAATCACGGAAACCGGATCCGTGCACTCTCCTAAATTCCATAGTGCATGTTTTAGGGGAAACATTGGCAGCAATCTGTACTCCTAGGCATACTTGTAGAGACAGCAGCTTTTTCACTCAAATGCAACAAAAATCCTGCCACTTCTGATGTAGGTAAGCCACCCCACAAATTATTACAACTTTTGTGGATTTCCCCCATGAAAGTGATGAAACTCCCCCTCCCATTTTTTTATGCCAACGAAAGCATCAGTGAAAATGACAAGGAAGTTTTGAGTGATCACTTAGACCTGCATGTAAACTAAAAAGCTTGGGATCAGATTACTTGAGTGACTTCCTTGCCGCATATGTCCCAACTTGGACCTTAATATCTTCTAAGGCCTTGCTCTAAGTGCCCCTGTCAAATGAGGTGAGGCACAATGTAGGCCTTTTCATTGGTGTCACCCCATCTATGGAATAGCCTCCCCAGTGAGGTCCACCTGGAGCCCTCACTCTGTTCATTGAGACACCAGGTGAAGACTTTTCTGTTCATTCAGCCTTTTAAAAATTGATTTTTAAAAAAAGTTTTTAAAATGTTTTGTATAGTATTTTTGTTTGTTTTGTGACTTGGTTGTGTTTTTGTTATGTTGTGATCTGCCCAGAGAACAATTTATGGGATGGTGAACAAAAAGTTGTGTTTATTTAATTATTTATATTAATTATTATTATTATTATTGTTATTGTTATTATTATTTCTTGTTTACACAGTCACAGGTGTTATTGACTGGTTTGTTTTATCCAGACATAGAGTCCTTCCCAAGGACCTGGGATGGCTGAATTTTATTGTCAACATTGTTGCTGTTGTTATAGATATCGTTGCAGAATATAGGATGTTCCCAGTAAAGCTGCTTTTTGTAATTGGCTGATGGTGATTTCTAAGGCCCCTATGGTGTTGAGGTGCTCTTCAAGGTCTTTTGGAACTGCACCCAGGGCGCCAATTACCACTGGGATTATTTGGGTTTTCTTCTGCCACAGCCTTTCAATTTCAATTTGTAGATCTTTGTATTTGGTGATTTTTTTCTATTTCTTTTTCTTCTATTCTGCTATCCCCTGGTATTGCTATGTCGATTATTTTGACGTGTTTTTCTTTCTTCTCAACTACAGTGATATCTGGTGTATTGTGTAGCAGATGTTTGTCTGTTTGTACTCGGAAGTCCCATAATATTTTTACATCTTCATTTTCTTCAACTTTTTCAATTTTATGGTCCCACCAATTCTTGGCCACAGGTAGCTTGTATTTTTTGCAGATGTTCCAGTGTATCGTCCCTGCTACCTTGTCATGCCTTTGTTTGTAGTCAGTCTGTGCGATCTTTTTACAACAGCTGATTAGGTGGTCCGTGGTTTCATCCGCTTCTTTACAAAGGCGGCACTTGATGTTTGTTGTTGATTTTTTTACTTTTGCTCTTATTGCATTTGTTCTTAGTGCCTGTTCTTGTGCAGCCAGTATTAAACTCTCTGTTTCTTTCCTCAAGTTGCCATTGTTAAGCCATTGCCAGGTCTTGGTGATGTCTGATTTTGCACTTATATTGTGCAAATATTGACCATGCAGGGGCTTATTTTTCCATTTTTCTGCTCGGTTATTGACTTGTTCTTTCTTGTAGGCCTGCTTTGTTTCCTTGGTGTTGAATAGTTTCTCATTATTGACCATTTTAAGTGCATCTTCTTCACTGTCCTTGATATATTCTTCAAGGCCTCTTTTCTCCTCCTCTACTGTTTGATGGACTTGCAGCATTCCTCTTCCACCTGAGCTGCGAGGGAGGTATAGCCTATCGACATCACTGCGGGGGTGCAGAGCATGATTGATGGTCATGATTTTCCTGGTCTTACAATCTAGCATCTCTAGCTCTGCCTGGGTCCAGTCTATTATTCCTGCAGTGTATCTGATAACAGGTATAGCCCAGGTGTTGATGGCTTGTATGGTGTTCCTGCCATTGAGTTTGGACTTGAGGATTTTTCTAACTCTCCTGATGTATTCACTTCCTATCTTTCTTTTAACTTCAGTGTGTGCGATGTTATCAGCCTGGAGAATGCCCAAGTATTTGTAATGTTCTTTCTCTTCCAAGCTCTTGATCTTGCTTCCATTGGGCAGTTCTATTCCTTCTGTTTTTGTTATTTTCCCTCTGTTCATTATTAATGCAGCACACTTGTCTAGTCCAAACTCCATTGCTATATCGCTACTGAATATACGGACAGTGTTTAGCAGTGATTCGATTTCTGACTGGGACTTTCCATACAACTTCAGATCGTCCATGTACAGCAGATGGTTGATTTGACTGGATGTTTTAGATGTTTTGTATCCGAGGCCTGTTTTGTTTAGTAATTGTGAACGTGGGGTCATGGCGATTACAAACAACAGAGGGGATAGTGAGTCCCCTTGGAAAATGCCTCTTCTAATGCTAACCTGTCCAAGTGCCTCGCCATTGATTGTTAACTGTGTACTCCACATGCTCATTGCTTTTTAAAATAAATATCTGAATGTTTTTGCTGACACCAGTTGTTTCTAAACATTTTAGTATCCATGTGTGAGGCAATATGTCGAAGGCTTTCTTGTAGTCAATCCATGCAACACGTAGACTGGTTTTTCTTCTCTTGCAGTTTTCTAAAATCATTTTGTCAATCAGCAGCTGGTCTTTTGTGCCTCTTGTGTTTGGGCAATTTCCTTTCTGTTCAACTGGAAGCTGTTTGTTAGTTAATAAGTGTTGCATCACTTCATCTGCTATTATTCCAGTTAATAATTTGAACATGGTTGGCAGACAGGTTATTGGTCTATAATTACTTGGAACTGCACCTTTTGCTGGGTCTCTCATTATGAGATGAGTTTACCCAGTTGTTAGCCATTGTTCAATATCACCTCCTTGCAAAATATGATTGAACTGTATTGATAGTAGTTTATGAAGGCTTGTTAGGTGTTTAAGCCAAAAGCCATGCAGTTCATCGTCACATGGCACAGTCCAATTTTTAATTTTCTTTGCTCTCTAATTTTCCTTGAATCTAGGTGGTATTTTTGGATCAGATACTGATTGGTGTTTTCATTCTTCAGCTTCTTGTCTTTCATATCTTTCAGTTTACTAGCATCTGATCTAAACCTGGAGATTTTATTTTCTAATCTAATCTTCCATTTAGGTGATTTACTGCTTTCTTTTTTTACAGGTCCACTGATCTTATATCTGAGCTCTTGTGTTATTGTTGCTGCACTGTACATTAGTTGGTTTGTTTCTTGCAAATTATTGGTTGTTATTTCTGCAAGTGCAGCATTGACATCTTTTAATGCCTGAGCAAGTTGTTTTTTGGCAACTGTTTTTAGAGCTGGAAGTCGAACCCTGGTGGTTGTTTGGTTCATGTGCTCAGTTATTTTTTGCTTTAGTTCTTGTTGCTTTTCTGTTAAACGGCATTTGGGTTTTTGAGGTGAAGGCAAAGGGGAGGTTGCCTGGTTTTGGTTTTGAAACAGTTCAGCAACAGTGGCGTCCTCTATTTCCAACACCTCCTCCACCTGCACCTGAGCAACTGCTTCAGTTGGTGGTAATTCTTCTTCCTTATCTTGAGCCTGTGTTGCTCTTTGCAGTTCTTCCAGCTCTACTCCTGTGAATACTTCATTTCTTATTATGAATTTTCTCTGGTCTGCTAGCCTTTGTTCTGTTATTTCTGTATCTGGATGCTTCTCTTTCCAAATTTGGTACATTATTTTAAAATAACCTCTTCAAATTGGACTAGACTTGTAATAGCAGATCATTATTTCCTTGTTGGCATTTTTCATATATATTTTTTTCGGTTAAGCGATGTTTCTTCCAGTAACCTTGCAGTCTCCAACCCTGGTTGCTCAACTGAAGTTCCTGAGTCCTGTTGCCCACTTGCCACCAGATGTCCAGGAACTATAGCACCTGGCGCGGTCCTTGTTGACCCGGGCGACGACCAATCCGGTATAGATTTATTAAAGTTACGTCTCACCATATTGTTGATGGGAGAGGCACTCTTTGTCTGGCTCTTCTGGTGAGACCTGTCCGGTATGGTTGGACCTCTGGCATAGCTCTCACCTTCCTCAGAGCACACAAGCCCCAAAACCACGCCAACGTAGTGCCTCTCTGGGGCACTATTACTCACTGGGGCACTATACTTTATTATTATTATTATTATTATTATTATTATCATCATCATCATCATTTCTATGTGGGAGGGACTCTCAACATATAGCTTAAAGTTGCATATAAGAAGCCATTCCTCTTCCACAAGTTAATTCAACCCTCAAATAATTTATGAATAGGACTCCAATTGAACAGTTGAAGATGGTGTTACATCATGAAACAAGGAATAGAACCACTGTTCTTTCTTACACTACTTTGCATGTAACACCAGACCGGAGGCTGAAGAGCCACAGGTTCCATGTTATGGCTGTCTGAATGCGTGAAACCATGGATTCATCACAAAAGCCACCCAAGGTTTTGAGCCAAAACTGTAAACTGAACCTTTGGTTTGTTGTTAGTTTTGCTGCTCCAACCTGAGATTTGAAGGTGCCAACATGTCATCCAAATTCTGTCATTGTCGTAAACTGGGTTTTGTGCTGTGGCTGCTGCCAAAACCCTAGAGAAGGCGGCTCAGACCAGCCCAAATGCATGCCATCTCTGTGCCTGCCGTGCTTCTTGCTGGCTGCCTCTCCAAGCACTTGCCCCACACCCGCTATCTCTGCTCTCCTCCAGCCATTGCTGCATTGCTACATCCCGAGTCTCAAAGTCTGTCAAAGGGGGAAATGCCCGCTTATCACTGTGTCTCATGTTTTCCCTTTTGGCAATCTGCAGGAAAAGGGGATGGGATGACAAGACAGACACTTTATGGAGCAGTCTCCAGAAATCAAGTGATGAAGTAGCGTTTGCACATGGAGTTGTGGTGGCACCGTAAACTAGACAACCCAGTTGTTTCCTAACAAAGATGACCCTTGCTAGAAGAATGATTCCAGGGCTCTGGGTTGAAAGGCAGCTCCTGGAATTCTTGAGTGGCTCTGCTCTATCTTTTGTGCAAATTAGTAGGGGAAGGGGGATACAAGCATGCAATCTTTGGCATTATTCATGAGAAGAACCATCTTGAGGTACACCGGGATGATGTTTCAGAGGCAGGAATGCTAATGTGTGATGATGTCCCTTCTCCCAAGAACCGCTCTCCCATGAGAGTGGCAGGTCATAGAGACATGCATGCAGGCTACCCTGCCTGAAGGAGGTTGCCTGACCTGGGTTGTAAGATTGTCTGTGGGACAATTCATGGGTTCAAGAATTAACCTCAGGTTCATCAAACATGGTTTCATGCTATTTCCAAAAGGGCCCTATGTCCAGCTGTCTGTCTATCAAATCTTGTGAATCTTCTGTTAAACTTTTGCACTTGCACCAAAAATACAATAAACAACAATTTTATCTCAATTAATGAAGGAAAAAATGCTAGGATTAGTCAAGGATTCTTTCTCAGCCTTCTGTGAGTTTAATCAATATTTCTTCCTTAAACTAATTACATTTTTCATTCTAAGAGGGAGACTGACACTTTTCATCACATATGCTAGTAGTAAGTGCTGTCAGATTTCAGAATGAAATAATTTCATTATAGGAATGTATTCCAAAATCATCAGAATTATATTGATGTAATGTTGCAAGGAGGATTGAACTTGCACATTATGCAGCTAAGTAGAACAGAGAGTATTTTGTTTGATAAATCTAATTTCTAGTCTACTAAAGGACAAGAAAAAATAAAGAGGTTTTCAGTTTTGAAGCATCTGTAGCATTTTCAGACCCACAGATGGCCAAAACTACGCACAGTGTCATTTTGCTTATATATGTAAGTCATTATTCACAACCATGCCCATACATCCAGGGTACAGTAAAAATAATGCTGCAATTAAAAGCAATAGAAACATTTCTAGAAACCAGCATTTGTTCTGGGGATTTTTATATTCATAAATCCACACCTGCTCCTTTTTATTGTTAACATTGTCAAGGGAAAAACTTCATTGTTAAATCTAGTTTAGCACTAGTTCTCTACATTCACTCCCGAGCATATTAATTAATGATGCTTAACTATTTGATGACTTGTTTATTTTGTCTGTTACTAACCTCATTGTGAAAACACAAATGTTGCTGAATCCACAGAGAATGCTTCTTAACTAATGAGTCCAATCCACTGTTTCATAAGAGTCTTCCCAAACCCTGACCCATGTTTAATGTATAAAATAGAAGATTTAGGGATTGCTTGTGGTGAGCAAAGATTCAGACAGCATGGATAATCTGCCCAGGAGGGTTTCAGTAGCTGTTAGAGATTAGCAGAACTGTATAAGGCAGTGGTTCTTAACATGGGGCCTGCCAGAACTTGCTGAACTACCACTCTCAGTTTATTGAACAACAATAAATTGTGGCTGGGGATGCTGGGAGTTGCAGTTCAGCAACATCTGGTAGACCCCACAATAAAAACTACTGCTATAGAGTTAATGCAGTCACTTGATTTCTGCATATTTGATTTGGTCAATAGTGTGGGAGCATGCATAATGCTGTGGGATTTTTGTGATGAAAGCAAACCAACACAGTTCTCTTCAAAATACCTCAAAGAATAAGAAATAACCATGTCGGCAGTAAAGAATAAGAAAAAACATGATGGCATGCTCTGACTGTTGTGCTGATCCATGAAAGTTGTTAATGAATAATTATAGATAAACATTTTGCATAAGTGACATTTACTATAAGTTTTGCATAAGTTTTTTTGACAAATGAACTACCTTACACCTAATTAAAATTATGACATATGAAAAATGTTCATAATTAATAAAAAATGGTTTGTTTGCACATTGGCACATCACATTATGTGTATTAATTTGCTACTTCCTAGAGATCCTCTTCTTCTTCTTCCTCTAGCTCCTCACCCTCTGGGTCTTCATTCTCCATCATGTTGTCACAAGCATCCTCTCGGTTCTGGGTATTTTGAGATGCAGAGGAACTCATGTCACAGCAGATCAACCCTGCTTTATGAAACTGCATCTTCCTCCCTGGCATCTGGAGGTAGTGCATCCACACCTCGCCAACTGAAGTACAGCCTTTAGAGCTGGGTGTTGATCAGTCATTATTGGTATCCAGATATCCCCTTCCATTTTCCAACCAATTTTTTTCAGGGGATGGTATTACATGCTACATGATTGTTTCATTATTCCCAATGATTGCTTGATGGTGTGCTCATGGTATTGTGTGGTGCAATACAGTACATCTCTTGTAGGTGGAAGGCTCTCTGATCAGTCTTGTTTCTTGGTGAACAGGCACCAACTTAACCTATCAACCTGTGAGATCTGAGTACGAGGCAAGTAGACCTGACATATAAATTCCTCAAGAGCAGCACATGTACCATCACTGGGGAGTAAATCCTTCCCTAGGCTTGCAAGTGCACTTATAATAGGATCATTGGCATTTGTTAAAGCTTTCCAGAAACTTATTTTGCATTTCCCTGCAAAACCTCTAGTATTGTCTGCACCACTGATAGCTTGTAAGCCAGGCAAAGCAGAAACCTTGCTGGGTCCAAGAGCTTCATATATGGGCAGCAGACAAAATGTGCGGTACAACTCTCCTTTTCCAGTAACAACATTCATGTCAGCGTATAATTCTGGGTACTGTCAAAGAGCTAGCACAAAAACACCAGTGTCTGTGTTTATGGCATCAACAGCATGAAACAAAAGCTTTGTATCTGCTTCTTCCTGATTACTTTGAAGATGGCTCATATCTCTGTGTGTAGCTCTGCATTCACATCCCCATTCCACTACCACATTTTTCTCATTTGTATATGCTTTTTCAAGTATCTTCTTTGACAAGTAATGCGTTAGCTCCATCTTTGTTTTCACATGTGAAAGAAGCCACTTCATTGTTAATTTTGCTATGTTTGTTATATCTGTGATGTGGTAAGCTATAACCAATTGTTGCCCTTGTCTTCTTTCATGTGTTGCTGTCTTGAGTGACATATCAATGTCATAGTGATCAAATACCACATGAAGTTCATCACAGTTTCTGCATTTTGATAGGAAATAATCTGAAAAATGTTCAGCAAGCTGGCCACATTTTTTAATGCTGTCCAGCTTATGAAGTGACTGAAGATCTGCCATCCCATCTGCAAGTCCCATCACAAATCTCACTATGAATGGCTTCTGTTTTTTCCTTGTTCATAGCTAGTGGCTCTGCATCCTCATCATCAGGCAATGTGTCTTCTCCAGTTGGTAATTTTTCCAGAATAGCCATCAGACTGCTTTTGTTTTGGACAGACAATTTTTATTACAGCCGTTAGCCAGCCACTTTTGTTTTGGCATTTCAGCATTGTTCCATCAGCAGCAAGCATAGACCTGGTAGAACTGAGAGTTTGTGTTTCCCCATAGAGTCTTCAAGATTTATATCCGATCTGGAATTTGTCACCAATAACATTTGAGCCAAAAGGTTTCTGTTTTCATTCAGCTCAATTGTACTATCTCCAGCTATCACTTTTTGTTTTTCCCCAGTGTGCTTAAAAGTCTGCAGCTTACATTCATGGGTGGTCTGATTTCTTGTTTTGGACCTGGTCCTGGGACAGAAACAAAGACACTGTAGTCTGAATTAAACTCATGGCATGCTGGTTGACTTCACAGTCTCCGTCTCTCACCTGCCCCCATGGATAGGCTTGTGTTTGGTCCCTTGAGAACCCAATGGAAGAAGCCATACAATTAGCATCTTTTAATTTTGATATAAACACATTCTGATACTTTACCTCATTTGGGTTTATGGAATTCTACACTTGGTATATCATGCTGTATAAGTTGCTTGATTTTTTTGTGGCTGGGATCGCTGTCCACATTATTTGCCATAGGAATTTCTGTGTATGCCTCTTGAAGATGAACCATGGTGACTATATTTCCATCCAACAATGTATTCTCAAGCAGACTAAAGAATTCAATTTTGGCTGCCTCCTCATTCACCTTGCTTGGGTTTTGTGGGTTGAGTGCTGAATGATTGACATTTGTTACATGTGTTGCCTAGCACCATTTGTGGTATTTAATGTCAATAGCATGTGCATCTTGAGCATCAATGGATGTACAAAGGTTGACAAGCAGTTTCTCATTCCTGCTTCTTTCGACTGACCAGCATTTTCTGTAGCAACTAAATGCAAAGGGTTCTTGTGACCCAGTCCATTCTCACAAAATAAACACAATTTCATTTTGTAAGGTGATGATTGAGATAGAGTGAAGGTACTGCTTGATGTTATTGGGTCTTCCTCAATATTCTTTTTTTCATATCGTTCTTTGTCATGTTTGAGCATTTTAGTATGAACAGTCTCTTGATAACATTTTCTATGCCATGAATAACCTTTTGCTTGAAGATCTTGCCATGTGACATCACCGAGGCACCTACTAATCTCAGGAACACTTTTTTCTCCATACTGAGCACACTCCCTGATAAAGGAAGGAATAATCTCTCTGTAATTTTTCATAGAATATAGCAACAGGCTTCTCCACCAATGCCTCATTTGTCTCTCTCTGACCAATAATACAAAGCGAGTAGTTATTGTCATATTTTGCTACTTTCACTCCACAAACTGCAGGGTGGGAAATGTCTTCTGTTGTTGGTCAATGAACAACAGTCTCAACAATATTTAACTTGGCTCTGAGGATCTGAAACACACATACACACACACACAAATTGAAAACTATACTAAGACAAACTTGTTCACATCAAAAACAAACTCAAACTCTTAACTAGGGAAATGTCATGATCAGCTGGGGTTCAGCTAGTTTCTGCAACACGCAACTCCCCCCACTAAAAAAAAACATACCTCTGCTAATGTTGAATTACATTTTTATGTTATAAAGGGAGTTAAATCATTCCCTACTGTGGCTAATTACCTTGTCTGTTGGGTTAACTGACATGAATATTGATTTTACATTATAAAATACCTTTTAAAAAATTTCTACATTAGAGGGATTATCTAAAAAAGAGCAGATTCTCAGACTGCCAATGGGTTTTTCTTGGTTTTAGAGGTATTCTGAAAATAATTACATAAGTGGTTTGCTTTCATCACAAAACTCCCATGGGTTTCCAAATCATCGTATATGCTTGGGCACTACGAATGGTTTTCTTCATAAAACCCTTAAAGAGATAGAGGAATTTCCCCCACAGTGGTCCTACTGCTGATGCAAGAAAGCTGGTTCTGCACAGAGTAAAGCTGGTTACAGACTTTCCCTCATCCACAATGTGGGCTTGAGAAAACAACTAGAGACAAGCACAGTATGAGCATCTTGATGTTTAGTATTGCAAGACATGCTCTAACTGAACCTCTTCAGATGTGTCACAGCTCACTTAATATTTTGGCACAGTAACTAATTCTACTTTCATTTTCAGTGACTTCCTTCCTGCTAGATTACTCATTATTCCCCACCCCAGGCCATGGTACATTTGGAACATGCACTACTTTCTTTACACAGAATATATCTTTCCGAGTAGTAACTGAGGGTGACATGATAGAATAACTGTACAAGGATACCGAGATCAGATTTTTACTTTATATGGCACATTTTTACCATATAAAGGTCAGTCTGTCATCTTTTGAAAGCATTTTTTAAAATACTTTCAAACATTTATCAAGTTCCAAGATAAAGTTGAATCTAGATCTTGCTTACGGAAAATCAGACCATTACTTATGAAGAAAAGCACATTATTATTGCCACCATACAATTATCACTTTCACTACCTTTAGTGGGGGTTTTTCATACCATCATGTACATCTTTTACTGAAATGTTCTGTGCTGAAGATCCTTTTATGTAAGGAAGAAATGCAGTAATAGCTATACTCTAATTTGATGACAGCTGCTACAAAAGAAAGCTCAAGTGAGTTCAGTGAACTGGACCTAGTTACTTGTATTCAGCTTGAATTTAAAATGGAGAAAATCACAGCTTGGAATGCTATTTGGCATGTCACAAAAACAGAAAAGAAAAAAATATCTGGAAGGAGAAGAAGCCCACACTGAACTCTCAACAGGGATAAGAACTATCAAACAGCTGAACAAATTGTTCAAATGGATTTTCTTTAGGAAGTGTTTCCTGTTCATTTCCAAATGCCATAAGGATAATTATTCCCGATAATTATTCAGATAATTATTCAGAAGTCTGTGTTTTAAAGATGCCACAAAATAAAACAAAATATGCAGTGCCAAACTACATATTATGTCAATAATGTGCTAGGTCTGGGTGGATTCTGGGAGGGGAAGAGTTGCTTTGACCCAGCTGTAGTCCTCATCCAGATTTCCCCACCCATATCACATGGCCACTTTACCCAGAAAGAAAGCTCTTATTGGAACCAGTGGAGTTTCCTCCCAGGCCAAATAACACCTATGAATCAGAACCATAGAGGGTGTGAGAGGAAGGGGTTATTGTGGCCACAGAAAGGTTGGGTGCAGGGCATGATGGGTGCTACTTACCACCCAACCCACAAAATAAATGGGCAAGTGGGTAATTGTAAACAAATTTTAAGCTCCCCTCCCCCCAAATAATCCCATAGGATTCTATGGGGAAAGGTTAAAATTTGTATATATCTCCCAGGGATATATCACCTCCCAAAGGGAATGTTGGCCTTTAGGTCTCATCACTGACCCTCTGTTCTAGGCACTGCAGGTCTATGCTATTTGCCTAGAGTCAATCAAAGTCTTTTCTTACCAGAAGCTAGCTGTTTCTTGCTCTTGAGCTATAGAGGCTTTTTTGGAAGGTTCTCCTTCTGGAGGTAGGATGCCATCATGTACACACCCATATCTGTGTCCCTCACTCTCTTCCCCCACTGCCACCAGAATTTACTTCCTTTCTCATATGCCTGGAGGCACTGGGAAGGGGGACTTCCAACAGTGCCCTTCCCTTCCTGTTTCTCCTCCCAGACTGCAGAGTTAGTCGCTCACAAGGCTTGGAGACAAGAGCTCAGCTGCTTTGGCATCTTGACAGAGTTAAAGCCCCCTTTCCTTTGCTTCCATCCCAATCCATATAAGTCCCCCTCTCCAAGATTCATTCATTCAATTTTGGCTGATATTTAACCCTAAAAAATCCTCCTAAACATATCAGGACCAAAAATGCTATGTCTCAATCAATAAAGGAGACATTTTAAGCTAATATTAGCATGTTTCTTTTGTCTAAACATAACTTATATCCTAGGAAACAGCAGGCAAGAAAAGCTTTCCAGCTTAAATGCTAGAGGGAAACAGCACACCAAATATAATCACTACATTAACTACAGCTTTGACCCAGCTGTAGTCCTCATCCAGATTTCCCCACCCATATCACATGGCCACTTTACCCAGAAAGAAAGCTCTTATTGGAACCAGTGGAGTTTCCTCCCAGGCCAAATAACACCTATGCATCAGAACCATAGAGGGTGTGAGAGGGAGGGGTTATTGTGGCCACAGAAATGGGGGGGCAGTTAAAAAAAAATTCACATGCCAGCACCAAATAACATTATTCCTAGTGGGATGGCACATATTCTAGTCAATTTGCACTTCCTCTCAATGATACTCCTGTTAACTGAACAAAGAGCCACATTTTAAAGTGGTGACTCTTTTATATTTAGTAGGAGGGAGGTATCTGGTCATCTCCAACCCCAGAACAGCATTTTTCCCCCAGTGGCTATTGCTGATACCTATTTTGTGTTTCTTTTTAGAGTGTGAGCCATTTTGGGACAGGGAGTCCTGGTAATCATAAATCTTTTTCTGTGTAAAGTGCTTTGAGAATAGTTTTTGTTGAAAAGTAGTAAATAAATATCTATAGTAGTAGTAGTAGCAGTAGCAGCAGCTGCAGCTACAGTATATTTTCAGGTCCCTATTTCAATGTGTTAATTAAAACTTAAAACTTTCACATAGTGAGACATATTTTTCCAGCCTTAATAGCACCCTTAATCTTGCAAAAGATTGGCACAATCCAAAACAGATGGGCACCATATCTGAATTGTGTGCCTCCCACCCTTGTTGTATTTTTACTTTGAATGTTTCTAGTGTGTTGAAATTTTGGATAAAACTTCCCCTTAGGAAACCCTAATAGCTGCCAGAGGTCTATTCCTTCTTAGCAGCAAGATTCAGAACACTTGGAGAAGCAAAAGCATAAGAGTAGATTAATTTCTATTTATAGGTCTGGCTAGAAATTTGAGGCCCTCGACAAGATGACCTCTGGAGGACCCTGTTCTAACTAAGTGGGCTACATCCCATTACCGTGGTGGTGGATGTTGAGTTCTATCACTCTTGATGGGTTGGCAGCAGCAGTCAGAACTATGAGGCGTCATCCTGGAATACTGGTCCCCTGGAGACATCCACACAACCTGGCTCTAAGACTCCACTATGCAAACCATCTGTATCACCAGCCACATTGGGACAGAGTAAGGAAAGTTCTGAGGACAAGGAAACCGAGGAGAAACCTGTTCCTGAGAAGCCTCCACCTGTGCTTTGCCCCAAGGATACTCCATTGCCTATATCCTCTGGATTGGAAGATGACCTTGACCCTACTCCAGGGACTGAAGAATTGCCTTCTCTCTGTAGGAACCTGTGGTTAAGAAATAGGTTGGAGCCTTTAAACAGCTACAGGCTGTAATCAGCAGCCAGACTATATAAGAGCTCAGTCTGCAGTAAGCAGTTGCTGGAGCAAATGTTTGTTGCCAAAGTATCTGTCGTTGTTCCTAGCATGTCTTGGCACCTGGTTCCTGATCCTTGGCTTCCCTTGACCATGGTTCCATTAGTTCCTGTGTGCTGATTCGTATAGACTCCTGACTTCCGATCCTCAGCTTCCCTCAACTATGCTCTTTGATTGCCCCCGTGTGTTTCTTTGTATCAGCTTCTGGCTCCTGTCCCACGGCTCCCATGGACTACAACTTATATCTCCTCCTGAGTGGTTCTATCAGGCTCCAGACTACCACCCACAGTGCAAAACACTACATACACACACAGCCCTGAGCACATAGATAGTCCTTGGGGTACTGTGAAGATAAAAAAAAATATGGTGGGCAGCAGCCACTTGCTACACTGCTGCTGTTACTGCTGCTGGACCACTGAGAATAAAGCATACCTGTGTCTGCTACTATGATAACAGGAGGGAGGTAGTCAATAGCCAGCCATTTACTGAGCAGATTCAGTCTTCCTGATAAAGCAGGAGAGGTATCAGCAGTGCCTCTTTCAGGGAGGTGAACCTTCAATAGTCCCCCAAAGGTGCTATTTCTGATGTCAGTCCTAACCCAAGAAGAGCCACCAGTGAGATAATTGGGGAAGAGATGTAGTAGCCCAGTTCCCAAAGGGTTAGCACAAAGCAATCCATTTTAACTACTAATGCAATTATAATTATCATAGGTAAGTATCTGACCTTTCACAATAGGTAAATTATTCATTTTCATATTTCATTCTAAGATTTTACTTTTTTGCTTTATCTGTTGACACAACGATGGGATGTTATTTAGTCATTTGATATAAGAGGTCTTTTATTTAAAGTAATAAAGGAAATCCTTTGATGGGCAGAGCTTCAACACTTACTTCAGGAGCAAATGTTCCTAAGCAATTATTTGCAAGGTATTGGGAATAAGGAAAGCACTTACTGAATGATTCATTACGCCTATGTCAGTATCTGAACTAATCTAAAGTGCCACAATGGATGTCTAGACAAGGCTAGATATTGCTTTGTTTTTCTTTAAAAAAATATATCCATCCATGTATCCAGGATGTACATGAAAAAGATTTTGCATTTGCCAGGGCGGAGTGAACTGTGGTGTTTCAGCAGGTGGCGATAACCATTAGTCACTCACCCTCCATGACGAGCATGGAATAGCTGAGCAGTGTGTGGTTGGCTTCAGGCAAACCAGCTGCTCCACCAAGTCAGCATCCAAGCATGCACATTGGGGTATCACCAAGACATAGAGAACATACAATTGCTCGGGACACTGCTTGGTAGGCAGGAGAATAGCTATCCAGCAACCGCCGCCAAGTCCAACTGGATGGCTATGTGTTGCCCAAAATTGGATTGGCTTCATCTCCTGGCCTTTTACCGGCCCACTATCGCAGGGCTCAGTGGGCTCCTCCTATACCCCTGGGAAGGCACCACGGAAGCCCTCTGTGAATCACTGGGTAGAACGCTGAGGTGGAACTACCAGCTTCCTTGGCCCTGCCAGCTCCCTTGGCCCGGCCAGAGACATCACACTGCTGGAACAGGAAGTGGTGATGCTGTTGCTACTAGGGGTGGACTGTGCACTAGCAATAGGTGATCCAGCATCCTTCCCCTGGTTGTGCCCTAGCCTACTCTCCTCTGCTTGCCTAACCACTTCAACCACAAGATCACTCCATTTGGACAGCTGGTTAGGGGTGACTGCTTTGCCCTTCATCCTTGTGTCACATAGGCAGGACAAAACCTGCCAATGCACCCAAGGGTGTTCTGAGCCAATCCACCATTCCAGTCCTCAGCCGACCTGCCAAGGTGATTGCTTCCTCCGTGGCTTGCATGGAGTGGAACTCTCCTATCAATTTCTTGAGAAGAGCATGGGCAAAGCCTGGCTCAGCATTGTTGTCTCAGCATATGAGCTGTTAGTGACAACAAAGAATGTCTGGAGTGCCAAGACAACTGTGGATAGGTTGCACACTTACAAGCCACAGCTCTTTGCCAGGGCATGGATGGCCAGCTCTTGCTCCTGCAGGTGCTGGAGCAAGAGAACAGTGGAGTTCCACCAGGCCGGAACATCTTGTGAGATCAGATGTTCAGGTAGGCCCAGCTCAAGCTGGCTATCCTTGAGCATACACTCACCCTGTTCACTCCGGTGGAAGAAAACTGCTATCTTGCGACACCACAGGAGCAGCTGTGGCAGCAGCAGACTGGCACCCAGTGCCTTCAGCAGGGATATCTTACCTGGTGACAGCCCAGAAGGGCCAAGCACATCCTGCATGACCAGGTTCAGAGTGTATGCCACACAACAGATGGACATAAACTGACCCTGCTTGGCAAGAAGAAGAAAAGTCCACAGAGCTGCAGGTACAATTTTTTAAGATTAGAAATGCAAAGAAAAGCAGTTGTTAGCACTGTAAATTAAAAGGGCAGGGAAAGGGAGAGAGAGATAAGCCACAGGAACGCACTGTCTCTCCATTGAGTCGGGCAGGGCCACACACCACCACTCTGCTCTCCTCTGCTGTATTCTCTCTCCTTCCTCTCCTGATGTAAACTTCCTCTTTAAGAGGCACTGACACACTGTAAGGGCTCTCTGCCTCCCAGGCCCTTAAATACATTCTGAAATTTCCCCTATTTGTGTTCCCTCTCCATCCTCCCTCCCTCACAGACAATGGGGGCATAGTTCCCATGACAACACTTGATTTGTATGATAACAAGCCAATCAAGAAGCAAGGAGATTGCAAGCCAATTGGAAGCCAGTGCTAGAATAACAATTAGCAAGGGGAAAACAGCCTTCCAAAATGACGCTCGAAACACTTGAAATGATTTGAAATCGAAACGAGCATGTTTCATTTTGAGCTCAAAACAGACCTTTTATTTTAAGGGTATTTTGTTAGCTCAAAACATCCCAAAAGGGCGTTTTGAGCTTAAATTGTTTCTAGCTCAAATCACTTTGTGCAGTGGCGTAGCTGCAAATTCATATGTGCAGACGCTCACCATGCCAGCCCAGAAAGCCATACCCACCCCAGCAGCACTGCCCTGTTGCCCTACCCACCCCAGCAGCCCCACCCCCTGGCCACATGCCCAATGTAAAAAACACCAGGCAAATGAGTGCTTTATATTATTTGTATTTTAAAATGCAGTTTCATTGGTTTCTGTGCAAACATGCAAGCTGTGAAAAAACCCTTTTAAAAAGAAACCTGTCCAATGTATCCTGATATATATTAGCACCACCAGTCATTAATATTCTGAGACAAAGAGATGGTGATAAAAACACAGCACTATACAATTGGGTGGACATCCAAAGTACACAGTGGCCAATAATCAGGAATGGGAGTTGTAGTCCAACATCAGCAAGAGGACCAAAGTTGTGCAGCCCTGGTGTACACTGATTGGCTGCAGCACTCTAAGGTTTCAGATAGGAGTTGCCTTTCCCAGCCCTACCTGAGATTCCAGGGATTGAATCTGTGACCTTCTGCACAGATTCTGCAAGGATGCAGATGCTCTACCACTGAGTTATGGTTCCTAGAAGGCCTCCAAGGTTCCTTCCAATTCTAAAATTTCTAGATTCTGTCTTGCTCATTAAACTGCTGTAGCCATAAACAAGCCATTGAGCTGGTGCTGGTAAGCTATACAGAGGCCTGAATGCTCTCAGAAGTTAGTCACTTTGGGTAAAACTAGACATAACAAGAAGCTTGGATCTTCTGGAAATATATGATCTATAAGACAGTGTGTGATGTGATACAAATGTGCTGTGCATTCCCCTGCAATTCTATGATGTTCAGTTCTGCCCTATGAGATTTTCTCGTGCTAACTACATGTAATTCATAATCTAATTCCATTTGTTTGTGATGCTTTTTCAAACAAAGTTCAATGCTTTTCCAGTCCTTGAAGGGATCCTGACATTTTGGGATTCCTGATGGTGCCTGAGTCTCTTGCAATATATACACATACTCCATAATAGCAAACCTTGCCAGCATCTGGTTTATCTTCAGCAAGCCTCCCTGCTAATTACCAACCCCCCACCCCAATTAACTTTTCAGAGCAGGAGAGCTTATAGAATCAGCCTGACCTTCAGTAGATTTATTTCATGGGCTTTCTCAAGAAGAACTTCTTGTGGTAGAGAAGCAGAGATAATATCAACACTAATTTAAGCCCAGGTCCATACCTTTCAGTGGAAAAAAAGTTTAATGGCTTCAGGAAGTGGGTGTTATTGAACCTATGACGTTTGCACAGTGTAAAATATTTGTACCAAAAGTACTGGGAAAATACAACTGAACATGGGTGCAGGAGGTTGGAATTGTTCTTGTTAAATGTTAAAATGGAAAGCGGGAGGGGGGGAGAGCCAGAATGGGATTCAAGGCCAGAGGGATGGACTTGCTGGAATATTTTGCTCTCCCCTTTTTTGTATGGGTGGAAAGAAGACTCTTCTGCCCTTCTACCTCATATCCCCAGTTTCCCAGACAGACACCTTGGATACAAAGCCAGTCCTACCCTCAACTCCTCAGGGAAGATCAGATTATGCACCTGGTGTGAGCTCTTCTTTGTAAAGCCTGTGAAAAGCAAAGTTAACTAGCCCCTCCATCTGCTGTCTACAAATGTGACCCAGGCCACAAGCTGCTGCCTTTAAAGGACAATATACACCCCCCCCCAAAAAAAACATACTAAACCCAGAATTTTTATGCTGGCTCCAGATATGTGTGGAGGCCATCTGAGCCTTGGGGGTGGAGCTGGGGGTCTGGTGAAGTGCCTGCACCAGCAGCAGTGTGGTCACATAAGAAAATTAGAGCATGGGGGCAAAGAAGGTGCGACACAGGAGGTGCCAGGTCAGCAACAACTTGCCATGTCCCAGCTGTACTACAATCCTGGTTTTGAGAATCCCTTCTTTCTATCTTTCTATCTATCTATCTATCTATCTATCTATCTATCTATCTATCAGACCTAAAAGAACAATAACATGTTGCTCCTGTTGTCAATAAACAGAAATGAAAGTAAGCTTCACTAACTGTGCATGTGAGGTCAGAGATTCAGCCTACCACACTTGCAAGCAGATAGATAGATATTGTGTGTGTGTGTGTGTGTGTGTGTATACAACCCTGTATTGAATCGTCACTTAAGATCAGGACTTTTAAAGAATGTGCAATCAGATACAAAATCTGGAGTTCCAGGAAAAGATGTGCAGTTCCAAAAGAATATTTGTGCAGTTCAAAGATCCAGAATGTTATAATGTTTGTAGGTGTAAAAAAGTAACTTGTAACTATGGGTGTGCACAAAACTAGTTTGGGTGGTTCAGTTCGGATTTGAACCAGCCCCAAACCAGGGTGGGTAGGTTTGGTTTTGGTTTTGGTTTTGGTTTTGCTCGAACCCCTCCAGTTCAATTCAAATTCGAACCCAACTCGAACCGCTTCTAAAAGGTTCTACATAGGGTTTAATGGGGACTTGAACTGGCCCTTTATTACTTATGCAGAGCACCTAGGGGCCCAAAATTGGGGCGGGTAGTTGGCACCCATGGATGCCTACCACCCACCCAAATCCAAAAGCAATTGGACACTCCTGCAATTTTTAATGAATTGCTGGTTTTAAACATTTTTTGCATTTTTCCCATAGGGAATAATGAAGATTTGAGGTGGCTCCATCTGCCCCCTTGTGGGGTACCTCGGCATTCCAAAGTGGGTTTGTGGGCAAGGGATGTTGGGCTGGAACTCCCCACAGAAGCCTTAAGCCAGAGGTGTTAATTTTTTTTGTGTTTTGTTTTTAGGAATTTTCAAAGTTTTAAGCCTGTTTTGACACAGGCTTTCTCTCTTCTGTGAATGAATGCATCCCATTGAGAAAAAGCAAGCATCCACACACAGCAAGGTCACAGCAAGTTCACAGTGTGTGGATTTTATCTCATTCGGAGAAGAAAGCACCACACAGGCCCCAGACACATGGTGGCACCAGACAACTGAATCATCATTGGTGGTGCATGTGTGTTTGGTGTGTGTGTGTGCATGCTAGAACTAAACTGAAGAGGGAAAGAAAGGGGGCTTATATACACATTTTAAAAATATATTGTTTAAACACACACACACACACACACACACTTCCATCTATACATCTATAGTTTATATACACATAGTACAAATACATTTTTTACAAGTATATACACACATCCATCTAGGACCTGTGAAGCGGCCTTTTCAGTTGCTGCCCCACTTCTTTGGAACTCGTTTCCCCTTCAAATTCATCTAGCCCCTTCCTTACTGATCTTCAAATCTCTATTGAAGATTTTTCTTATTCACCAGGTTTTGCCCTGTAGTTTTACCTATTTGTTTTTGTTGTTGTTGTTGTTGTTAGTAACTTTAGTTTTTAATTTAGAATTTAGAGAGACAGCATGCCCTCAATTGCTGCCTGTAGGCTTTCGGTGGTATCTGGTGGGCCACTGTGTGAAACAGGTTGCTGGACTAGATGGGCCTTGGGCCTGATCCAGCAGGGCTGTTCTTATGTTATTGTGTTGAGGTCGAGGGCATTCCTCACAGCCAGGTGGAGCATGTGTGCCATGCAGCAGATGTTCACACACTCCAACCAAACGGAGGCTGACTCTACCATTGCTGTTATGTTGGAGCCATTGTCTGTCACAATGAAGCCCCATCTGAGATATGGCAAACCACCTATCCACCACTCCTCCGTTTGGTGGTCAAGTATGACTGCCATCTCCTCCATGGTGTGCTTGACATCCCAGGTCCTCACGTGAAAGATGGCACACCTGAGCCAAAATACAGTGCGGAACACACTGGAGCCAGAGACAGCACCGGAGGTCTCCTCTGTCTCTGGGCCCCACCATTGAGAAGTTAGGGCCAGGAAAGCAGCATGCATTCCACTCACACTGTTCTAGATATCAGTGGTGAAATGCATGCTGGTGCCATGTAATGTTGCATGTAGTGTTGCTGACACGATCTCCCTTTATATTGCATACAGGGAGGGAACCACGGTCTGGTTCAATGTGGTTCTTCAGGGGATTGTGTAGCCGGGTGTGAGCATCTGGATAATCCGGCAGAAGCCGGGGTTCTTAACCACCTGAAAAGGTTGGTCGTCAGTGGCCATCATCTCCCCTATGAAGAGGGTGAAGATATGTGGGTCCACATGACCAGGGAGCTTCTTGTCCGATACCTGTGTCCACCACTTGACTGGCAGCCTGCCCTACTTAAAGAAAGCCTTTGCACGGCCTTTGTCAGTGCTCGTCGCAGGCACACTAGGTACACTAGCGCTGCCAGTGGAGGCAAGGAGATCTGGATCATGCCACCACATGTGTCGCCACATGGAGGTCATCCCCAGATGCTTGACATCCTTCGTCCAACTGATGTGTGCCCTGCAGTGAACACAGCAATCAGTGGTTGGGGCATTTTGAGGGATTTCAAAATGCCGCCAAGCATCGCTGCTCTGGGTGGCCTCCAATGTCCTGGATGCTGTCTTGGGCTTCTTTGTTGATGGTGGACCTACTGGGGCTGCTGGTTGCCCATCTCCACCACCATCACCCACTTCCACCCTGCATGTCAGAAGTGCTCAGCTTTGGCTGAGGGGGCACCTCAGCAGCAGACCCTTCCTCGTCAAAGTCAGACTGGCCCTTGAGGACCCAGAACTGGACTCTGCCATGACCTGGGCATGATGGGGGGCACTGAGTGGCAAGAGGTGTAGTGGGGGGGGCAAGAGAGAGGGACAGTCTGGCTGCACTCCCAGTCGCCAAGCCCTAGCCCTCCACCCCAGCCACGGAAGCAGTTTCCCTGGCAGGAGAACCCACCTGGCACTACCAGGCTCCGCAAGAGCAGCAGGACTGGCAGTCCATCTGGACCTGGCTCAGTGGCAGCAGGCATCTCTGGATAGGAGAGCCTTCACGCCACCACCTCATCAAAGCTTTTAATAATGGGGACCTGTGGGCCCCCTTGCTGTCTTCTATGCCCCCTGGCCTCCCACACCAGATGGGACACCCCCCCCCCTTGCTCGCAACATGGTGCTCTTACATCTTCGCAATACCCAGGGTCTTTTAGAACATTTCTGCATTGGGGGGGGGGCCTTAAAAACACTAACCAAAAAAACCTTAACCAAAACACCTACCCACCCACTCCACCCACAACAACTTCACAATAAAATGTGTGGGGAGTAAGGGGAACATGCAAAAACAGCAAACAACCTGTACAAAAAAAGCAAAGAAAAAATACCTCTCCCAACCAAGGATGCCCTATTTAGTAAAAACTAAGGAAAGGGGGCACCAAAAAGCAATCACTTACCCGTTGGTTGTCATTTAAAAGCCTACCAGAGAGCCAGACACATCTGGCAAATCAGGGAAGCAGGAGCTCAGCAAATCACAGCAAGTGACACAAGTGTAACAAAATGGCCACCAGAACTGAAAATGGAAGTTTGAGCATTTGAGTCTCTTCAAACTGGTTCTAATAGACCCAGGCTGATTGGTTCAAACTCAGACCAGCATTGCCTATTCAATGCCCTGATTGGTCGTGTTTGAACCTTCAAATCAAACCTGTTTGAACCTGTTTGCACACCCCTACTTGTAAAAATGTGAAAAGTAAAGTGGGTAGTCCAAACGCCTCTAGATCACTATATCAAGTATCCCATTTCTCCATTCCCTGTCAAAGTTTCTCCTTTTTAGATAGTCATTACACACTTCAGTTTGGAGCTACTCTCCACAGAGTGTTCACTGATATTTCAAAGCTGAAAGAAATAATGCTAGAACATGGGGACCAATTTTCTGACGTCATGTGGAGTTTCCAGCATTATTTTAATAAAAGTGGTGATGCCAGAAAATCTCAAAAATAACATTCTTAGCATAAGAGGGACCTTACTGGGATAAAATTACATGAAACATTTCTGCCCGGATGTGTCATCACAATACAGCAGCTATCTGATCCTCAAAGAAAAAAGTCTCCTTGAAACTATATTAAAATTATTCCAAATACAGGACAATACTCAGGGACAAACCTATTGAGCTTCAGGAAGAGAGAAATTTTCCATTCAGATCAGGCCTGCACAACATAAGGCCCAGGAATCAGCTTTGGCCCTCTGGGACTTTTTTGCTGGCCCGCAAGTAAGAATATCTTGCAGCAACAGTACCTAGAAAAGCAGACAGTCACCCTTTGCATCTGTTACAGTGACTGAACAGAAATAGGGCCTATTTGCTGGCCACTATCTCTAGTTAAAATTGTAGGTCCCTTGACATCCACCAGTAACTAATAACTGCTTTCATTAATATATGTAATAATTAATTTCAGTGTATTAATGTGCTGAAAATTGACTTTGGCCCTCAAATACCATGTCATGGTTGGTTCCAGCACACCAGGGCATTTGGGTTATGCAGCCCTGATCTAGATTTATGATTGTAAGGAGGAATCAACCACATATTGGCCTCAGAGGGAAATTTGGAAAATATGAGTTCTCAGATTTCCAAAGATCCCACACTCATTCTAGATGGAAACATGCACTATGTTTCATTATATATGACAAGTCAAAAGTCAAGAATCCAATGTTTCCTCTACAAAGAACCTTGTCTCAGAAAAAAATATTATTTTTTTATTTTAATGTTTCATGAACACAACAGCCCCTACTATATTGCACAACAGCCCCCACTATATAGTCCAAAACATCTTCTTTGGACTGGCATAAGTAAAGTACTGTGCCAATGCAAAGGATTTTCTTCTGCTGGTTCAGATGAACATTTAGCAGCTCACGTGAGGAAGATGGGGTCACACTGAGAGAGTATCCATCCTGACATCATTCAAGGACATCCCAAGATGCTGTTGGGAGATCCTATAATCACATGATGAGGCACTAATCTGAATAGCCCCTCTACATGTTCTGAAAAACCCTGTTTAAATAAAGTTCTGTAGAGTGTGTAGAGCATGCAATTAAGGATGTGCTGAGATCACATCAACATGTCCTTTGGTGATGTCAGGGTACACACATTCTTGCCACAGGCCCAATATTATCATGTGTAGTGGCTATTGTTCAGCTGAACTATCCCCTACTCTCTATATTTCTAAATGTCATGGAATATAACTCTAAGCATCTAAGCATGTACACAAAGGAAATGCACAGATATGTTGTAGTGGTGCACACAATAGCACATGATTACAATTACATACTCTGTAGTGCTAAACTTCCCATTAAAAAAGCTCTGCTATTCCTTCTTCTCAGCAGTTTTGTATATAGTGCTGCTAATTTTGCAACCATTTCAACCTCTTTGTTGCACATTACATTTTACAGCCATTTTTCCTACCCTTTCCAGCCATAACTTTGTGCATGTGTGTGTGCGTGCGCACGCGCGCATGTGCCCAGGAGAAGGGCAAGGGCTTAGCTAGGGGAGAGGGGGCCCATGTTCGGCCCTCTCTCCAGTGGACCCTCGGAGTGAGGGAGATAATGAAAAAATAGGGAGGGAGGGAGCAGGCGGGGCCTTCCGAAGATGGGGCCCCCGGGTTCTTTGAAGCCCTTCGCTCAATTATAGCTACACCCATGGAGGAGGGTGAATTCAGTGACAGAATTGTAGAGTCAAATTAGTGAGAAGCTGTGACTTGCATTTTCCCCTTACAATGAACAGGTAAAATATATGAGGGTTCCTAGATATAGCTCTCTAAAAGGTAATACTATATAATTGTTAACCATTATATCGGAAGTATTTTTTCTTTCCTAAGTTAACTGCCCACTATACACCACTGATGCTATAGAAAGAAGAATGTTATTTCGGTAGCATGAACAGTTATTGTTTTGCCTGGAAGCTAAGAAGATGTTAAACATTAGAGGAAGAAATACTTGCTGCACAGCCAGTGAAAATTTCCAGTGCCCACAGCCATTCTAAGGTAGAAATGTTTTTTCATGCAAGTACAATACGTGTGGTCAAATGTTAAAATGTAGCTGAAGGTGCAATTACAACGTACTGCTGTTTATGGACTTATATTAATTGATTAAGTTTCCAAAGAGCAACCAAAATAACACACACAGTCTGTTATCTGCAGCAACAAAGCCAATAAAAAAGTCAAGAGTATATGCTGCTGAAATGAATCCACTAGTATCGATTTTTTTAAAAAAAGAGGAAAACATTTTTTAACATTTGGAGGCTCTGGGAGACAGTGTTTCGATTTAGAGCAAGACTTGCATCACCTGCATTTAAAATCAGAACAACTCATGGTTGCTCTTGGCTGTGTCATCTAAGGCAGCTACATCTACTTCTATTAACTGTGTGGTACTTCACCCGTAAGCTCCTTTAGCAACTGATACTTCCAAGGAAATGGAGCTACGTGAGTGTCAAATCGCAAATAAAATAACCCTTTGAGACTCTTTGTATGTTGTTCATGCATTATGGGATATGAGTCCCTCCCTGGCTAGCCAAATCCTTTACTTATGTGAGTGGGGAGTTGGAATTTTAGAAAGATAAATACCAAATAAACTCAGTTTCCATTTTGGATCTCTGTATTTTATTCTACACCCAAGGGTTTCTTGTTTTTCTTGTAGTATAGACTTTGGCTCATATTCTTCAGTCACCTTATGCTATTTGCATAATTCACATGACATATTCTGCATTGTACCTTACTAGTGTAACTACTGAGGCTTAAAATTTATTCTTGCCCCACCGTATTGGAATTGCCTTGAATTGCATGGGAGATGTTGGCTGCTGTTGGTCATCTGTTGAAAATGTTTGGATGCTAGTGTAGAACTAGGCTGGTCTTCCTCAACAAGTACAATGTGCTGAATAGGGATGTGCATAAAACCGGTTCTCCCGGTTCGGTTCGGATCCGAACCGGGTCCGAACCGGACCAGGGTGGTTCGGTTTTGGTTTTGCCAAACCACCCCCCGGTTCGGTTCGGATCCGAACCGGTTCGGATCCGAACCGAACCGGTTCGGATCTCAAAAAATAGCTGGTTTGAAAGGGGACCTTGTGTTCTACCTGCCTTCCAAATTTCAAGTCGATTGGACCTTCCTCTGATTTTTGGCGATTTTTTAAAGTTTTAGTGACTTTGGGGCAGTTCGGGGGCATAGCATGGGATCTGGGCAAAAGGAGAGGGGTGGAGTGGTAGAGCCTAATGGGTGCAGGCTACCACCCCAATTTCAGGGGGATTGGGCAAAGGGCTGATTTTTGGTAAATTTCTGAAAATTTCATGTCTTTGGGGCAGATTGGGGCATATTGGGGCAGAAAGTGGGGGCTGGGGCAGAATAGTGGGGTGTGATGGTAGTGCCTAATGGGTGGAGGCTACCACCCCAATTTCAGGGGGTTTGGACAAAGGGGTGATTTTTTGAGAATTTTTGAAGTTTTAGTGACTTTGGGGCAGTTTGGGGGCAGAAAGTGGATCTGCCCCAAAATAGTGGGGTGGGGTGGTAGTGCCTAATGGGTGGAGGCTACCACCCCAATTTCAGGGGGATTGGGCAGAGGGCTGATTTTTTGAGAATTTTTGAAGTTTGGGTGTCTTTGGGGCAGATTGGGGGCAGAAAGTGGATCTGCCCCAAAGGAGTGGGGTGGGCTGGTAGATAGTGCCTAATGGGTGGAGGCTACCACCCATCCCCAATTTAAGAGTGATTGGGCAGAGGGGTGAATTATGGTGAATAGAAAAGGTGTGAATTCTCATTCTATCATAGCAAATGAGATATTTTTCAATTAAACAACTCTCATGACCCCACTTTCACTTTTTCACACTTTCCTTTACTATGAATAATATGAGGAAGTAATCAATTTAGCACACTTCACCTTATGAAGACAAACCTCATACAAATAAATTCACCATAATTCACCCCTCTGCCCAATCACTCTTAAATTGGGGATGGGTGGTAGCCTCCACCCATTAGGCACTATCTACCAGCCCACCCCACTCCTTTGGGGCAGATCCACTTTCTGCCCCCAATCTGCCCCAAAGACACCCAAACTTCAAAAATTCTCAAAAAATCAGCCCTCTGCCCAATCCCCCTGAAATTGGGGTGGTAGCCTCCACCCATTAGGCACTACCACCCCACCCCACTATTTTGGGGCAGATCCACTTTCTGCCCCCAAACTGCCCCAAAGTCACTAAAACTTCAAAAATTCTCAAAAAATCACCCCTTTGTCCAAACCCCCTGAAATTGGGGTGGTAGCCTCCACCCATTAGGCACTACCATCACACCCCACTATTCTGCCCCAGCCCCCACTTTCTGCCCCAATATGCCCCAATATGCCCCAAAGATATGAAATTTTCAGAAATTCCCCCAAAATCAGCCCTTTGCCCAATCCCCCTGAAATTGGGGTGGTAGCCTGCACCCATTAGGCACTACCACCCCACCCCACTCCTTTTGCCCAGATCCCATGCTATGCCCCCGAACTGCCCCAAAGTCACTAAAACTTTAAAAATTCACCAAAAATCAGCCCTTTGCCCAATCCCCCTGAAATTGGGGTGGTAGACTCTACCCATTGGGCACTACCACCCCACCCCAAAATTTTGCCCCTGGGCCCCTTTTTACCCCCCCGAATCTATTCGGATTCGGATTCGGATTAAATCCGAATCCGAACCAAATCAAGGGTGATTCGGGTGACCCAGATTCGGGCACAAAACAGAACAGGGGTGATTCGGTTCGGGTCCGAGCCAAATCACCCGAAATCCCAAATTGCACACCCCTACTAAGCACACACACAGAGAAGAAGCAGGAGGCGGAGTGTGGATTCTATGATAGCATATTAGAGTGGATTGATGGTGTCTCATTGAAAATCTCATTTGCTATCATAGAATCCACACTCAATACCTCAGAAACAAGAGAACCCTGTACCCATGGGGGTGCCCCTACCAGAGATCCCTGTACCCCATGGGTTAGAAACCCATGGGGGTGGTTGGCACCCTATGTGCACTACACCACCACTTGCTCTGGGCCACCCCAGCACCCCCATGTGCACTTATAGGGCTGCTGAAAGCTCCATTATAACTTATTATGAGGAAAAACCTTAAAGACGCGTAAACTTCAAAAATCACTTAAAAATCACCTCTTTGCCCAATTCCTTTCAAATAATTCTGATAGCTTCCTTGCCCACCCTAGGAACTACCACCCACCACACTGCACTCTACGACACCCCTTTCCCCCCGACGTGAAGCTATACATTTGCTGCAATCCTAATTATTCTCTATGAGGAATTCAAAAACACTTAACAATTCACCAATAATCAGAGGAGTGTCCAATTGCCTTGAGATTTTTTGGGTGGTAGGCACCCATGCCTGTCTACCACCCACCCTGGTTTTGTGCTCCTAGGTCCTCCACAACAGGGGATATGGACTGGTTCGGGTCCCATTATACTCAATGAGAAAAATAATTAAAAATATTTCAAATATTCATAAAAAATCATAGGGGTGTCTGATTGCTTCAGGGTTTGCATGGTTGTTGGCACCCATGAGTGCTCCACAATAAGAAATAATGGCCTGGTTCGGGTCCCATTATATCCTATGAGAGAAAAATAAAAATATTTTTCAAAAATTCATAAAAAATCGTACGAGTGTCCGATTGCTTTGGGGTTTGGGTGACAGGTACCCCGGGGTGCCAGCTACCATCTGACCAATTTTCAGCTTTCCGAACCAATCCGAACCGGTCCGAACCGGTTCGAAACGAACCACCCCCAGTTCGGTTCGGATTCGAACCGAACCAGGGGTGGTTCGGTTCGATCCGAACCTCCGGACCGGAACCGGTTCGGACCCGAACCGGTTCGGATCCGAACCGGTTCGCACATCCCTAGTGCTGAAATGGTAGTGTAAATTGGTGTGTGTGTGTGTGTGTGTGTGTGTGTGTGTGTGTGTGTGGATAGATAGATAGATAGATAGATAGATAGATAGATAGATAGATAGATAGATAGATAGATAGTGTGTGTGTGTGTGTGTGTGTGTGTGTGTGTGTGTGTATTCGATTTCTATACCACCCCTCCAAAAATAGCTCAGGGTGGTTTACACAGAGAAATAACAAATAAATAAGATGGATCCCTGTCTCCAAAGGGCTCACAATCTAAAAAGATACATAAGATAGACACCAGCAACAGTCACTGGAGGTACTGTGCTGGAGGTGGATAGGGCCAGTTACTCTCCTGCTGCTAAATAAAAGAGAATCACCATGTTAAAATCTTTGCCTCTTTGCCAAGTTAGCAGGGTTTGAGGCTGACTCAGGACCACATGTTATTTGCGGGTCCCCAATTTTTTCACTCACACAACCAATGAAAAGGATGTACTGGGGAAGATCACAATGTGCAGTCACAGCAGCTTGCAATTGTGAAGGCCCAGCTTGGTATTAGAGTTCCTGGAAGAGATTCACAAGGTCTTGGAAAGTATACCTAAGAGAACAAAATATGCCCTGATAGGTTTGTCTTCTTCATAAGAAGCATAATTCATAATCATAGCAAGAGACAGATCTTTATATGTCTATTCAATAAATGTGAGTCTTATTAAACAATTTCTGGGCTTTGGGACTATAGCACATCACTCCAATTCCCTAATTTATTTCTGATTTATGTTATGAAGTACTTGATTAAAACCAGTGTCCTACATGATGGGGAGCCATCAGCAAACACTGCTGTAAGGGAACTCCATTCCTCTACCCTGAGGCTGGTCCAAGCTCAGTTGATGTCTTGCTGAACTGCTGATTCTCCCTGCCCCCATTTGTGCTGCTTGCCAAATATGTCCCTGAGCATTGTGCAGGCTTGGGGACAAAGATCATGGAAAGATATTGATCAGGGGAGAACTGTCTCAAATGTGCAGTGAAAGATGGACAGTTTAATGCCACCTGTGCTGCTACCTATGCTAAAACACACCATACTGTTGTAGAACAGGGCTGTTCTGCTGTGATTTAAAATCGTGCGATTACAATTGTGCATTGCTACCTCCATTTGAAATAATGGAGATAGCATCATGTAACTGTGATTGCACAATTTTAAATTAAAGTGGAACAGTCCTCTTCTGTAGTGGTGGTGTTTTAGATACACATAGTAGTGTGGGAGTGCTGAGGTGTCCATATTTTGTTGTGCAGCATGTGAGTCACAGCCCATAAGGACATTTTTGCTATTGGGGGCGGGGGGGGCGGCAGAGCTAGTACTCATGGATTTTGGTGCACTTGGGATATATATATGTTAGGGCTCAATGTGCCTGAACTTCCATATCCCAGTTCAGTATCCTTGGCTTCTCCTCAGCCCAAGTGTTCTGACACAGGGGAAAGAGTTCCATAGGATGAAGGGCTTTCTCCTCATAATGCATGGAAAAGGATATTGAAATGCTCTATTTTAAGCACAATATTTTAAACTGTTAGTCTAAATCCACCACCAGGAAAGGGGTTGATTTAATGGTGTACACATCAGACTGGAAAGGGGGGGGAATCAGGTTCCAAAGCAGAAATGTTTAGGAGTGGTTTAGATAGAAATGTTTCTTCCTACTTCTCATTGTCAGCTAGGTTATCTATCTATCTATCTATCTATCTATCTATCTATCTATCAGTGGATGAAGAAAGGGTGTCAAAGAGGGACTAGTGTGGAAGCAACCACTAATGTTTAGAATGTTTAGAGATGTTTAGAAATCTGTTGAGATGGGAGACATTCTGTTATTTCTTTCTTCTTCCTCCCTTGTCTGTTCCTGATGACCTTTGTTATGAATTGCCACCTTGAAGTGACTCTGTTTCTATTCTTCTTATGCTTTCCAAATCACTCCTTGACCAGACTAACTCCTATCAAGTCCATAGTGATAATTACTGTGGTGAGGTCAGATGGCCTCTCACGTGCATTTTCCATCAGTAAGAGTTTGAAGGGCTCAGCATTCTTGAAGCCCAAGCCACTTATCTTATATATTGTCCAAGGTGGGAGAAGTCAAAATGTCATTAATAATGACTGTAATGTAGAAACACTGGCTAGCTGAAAATGCAGAAAGTAGTTTCCATCACCTAGAACATGATGTGCTGATCTGCCGAAGAGGAAAGTAGTTTCTAATGAGCACTTTGCCCTAAAGATCATTCTTCATGCTTAAATTACTGGATGATTTAGTGTGTCACCTAAAGCTATAGAAGAATTTTTTATACTCTGGAAAGTTACTCTGTCTTAAGGTTGAATAAGCAAGCCTTATTCACACTGGGATAAGAAACTCTGATATTTTAACAATTAACAATTACTCCCTGTGCATAAGGAATGAAGGGATGAATATACTACCACTTTAGTTTAATGGTGGGGGGCCATTCCTTCAACTTTAATCTCCAATAGGGAGGCACAAATCAATTTGGGTACAAATTGATCTGTACCTGAATCTAGCTGATTCGGGCAATTTGGAGACAGAACCTATATCACCCATTGGCTAGATTCATGTCCAAATCTAATCATGCCATATTCAATTCAAATTGATATGAGATATGGATTCCTCCTATTAATTTCCCCAGATTCCCAGCTTTCATTAAAAAAAAAAAAGCTAAGCTCTAGCCCTTGTAGAAGTGGAGTTATTGAGCAAAATGTGTGGTCAATATTTTTCAAGTGTTTGGATTCTTTAGTGTATAACTTTTCCTCAGTGAATCTCTATGAGGATTCATTACACACCTTCATTTCTTCAGTTCATTCTGTCTTTGGACAGTGCCAACTGTCAACTGCCATGTGCCAACTACATCCCCCCACCCTCAAGGTAGTGGGTGGAGAAGGGGAAGGCTGTCCAAATTCAACCCATCAGGTCTCCATTGCCTGTTGATATTTCCCTTCAACTCAATTTATGTTTTAGGATTTTTTTCAAGTGTTTAGACTCCTTGGTATCTAATAACCTTTCCTTATAATGAATCCCCATGAGGATTCATTACATACCAAAGAGTCTAAACACCTCACAAATCCCTAAAATATAAACTGAGTACCCAGTGGCTTGCAGATTAGGGGGTAGTTGGCACATGGGATGCCACTAATTCCACACCTCCACCCGCAAAGCAGTGGGGTCAAAATGAACAGACAAAATGAAGGTGTGTAATGAAGACACCAAAGAATCTAAACACTTCAAAAACTCCTTAAAAATAAACTGAGTACCCGAGAGTGTCTCTGTGTGTGTGTGTGTGTGTGTGTGTGGGCGCGGGGGGGGGGGGGTTTGTAGTTGACACATGGCACTTGGCACTGTCCAATGACAGTAAAAATGAACAGAAGAAATGAAGGCATATAATGAATCCTCTTAGGATTAATGAATCCATTCATTATATTTTATATCATTATATTCATTATATTTCCATCCAATCCACAAAAGAAATCAGGGTGGGCAATTTTTAACCTTTCCTCCAAACCTCCATTGAATCCTATTGGGAGTTTGGGGAAAGGATTAAAATTTTGTTTAAAATTTGCCCACTTGCCCATTTATTTTGTGGATTGGGTGGAAGATAGCAGCCATCATGCCCTACCTCCAAACCCACTTTGGTGTCCCTAGGCGCTACCAATGGGGAACAATGGCCTGAACAAGCTTCACTAACAGAGAGCATGCACACAAGTGTTGCATTGCAATTTGCATTGCATTTTTCATTCCTGTCCTGATGTTTCCTCTTCTTCAAGAGAGGCACGCTATAAGGGCTTTCTCTGTCTCCCAGTCCTTTTGAATATATTTTGAATTTGAAATCCCTTCCTTTGTGTTCTCATTCCCTCCTCCCCAGCCAGCACTTATTTGTATGAATACCAGCTAACGAAGGATATCAGAAGCCAATTGGAAGCCTGTGCCAGAAAACCAGTCAGCAAGGGGAGAACTGCACCTCCAAAATGGCACTCGGGACATCAAAATATTTCCATCAAAACAGGGTTGTTCTGCTCTGAGTTTGAAACAGACCCTTTATGTAAAGTGTGTTCTGTTTTGAGCTCAAAATACTAGCAACAGCCATTTAAATTCAAAACATTTTGCCATCAAAATGTTCTGCACATCTCTACTGACTGCATAAAGTGGTGTCTGTCTTATGTTTAGCAGGGGAAGGCTGTCCAAATTCAACCCATCAGGTCTCCATTGCCTGTTGATATTTCCCTTCAATTCAGTTTTAGATTTCATGAGCCCCTTTGGGACAATGAACCATTTTTTCCTCTCTCTTTCCTTGTTTTGCCTATGTCAACCGCTTGTCAGGTTTTTTGTTGAAAAAAAGTATATAAGTTCATACAATGTTGCAATTAAATATTGCTTTTAAAAAACAACCTTAAAAGACTTCAGGCAGGTTGTCAAGTCAGATTACATGTGAGAGTTTTCCTAACAAGAGTAGCCATGGTAATGCAATCATTGCTTTATTAATAGTAGGCCTTTGCAAAGCTTCAGTTCTGAATTCCTGAAGTGGAATACTTTTGACCGTGCTCTCTTAGCACTGCATGGTGGTGACCATTCCCACCTATCACTGCCCTGCACATTATCCAGTGCTGGTGGTGCCCCTTAAGGAAAAAAAAGGAGCCCTTCCAAGCACCAGTGGTGCCTGGGAAAGCATGTGGGGAGCACTGGGAAACTAAATCCTTTCCAGCACATTTCCCATAGAGCTCACTTTCCAGTATTTCCCATACATCTTCCTAGATATCACTGGAGTTTTAATGGATCCCACCGACACTGAGTAATGTTCAGCATTGCATGGAGGTGATAGATCGAAACTGTTAATGAAACTGACCCAAGGGGTGATTGGTCGGCATCCCCAATATCCGGGCTTGTGTGGGAAATTAGCTGTTAAAGGGGTCAGCTCCACGAGTTTTAATTTGTGCAAACGTTTGGACTCAAGAAATGATTGGATTTGAAATATAGTTCCAAAATTAAAAGGAGGAATTTATTTAGAATAAGGGGGATACAGTAAGAACATTGTGTGATTAAGGCAATAAAAATACTTTACTAAGCAATTTAACTATAGCAAGGCATTTCTAACTTTAAAGAGCAATAAAGTAAGTTTCTAAATAAACCAACTACAAAATAATTGTGTAAGTTTCCCAGGAGGGCAAAAGAAAGATGCTAAGAAAGGGTTAAGGGGAAAGTTTGAAAAGAGGTTATAGATTGGGGTCCTGAAAGTTGGACAACCACTATACTGCACCTGTCTATAGGCAATGGAGCTTCGAGAAGCTGGAGACTCACGTCTTGAAGGGACAAAGAGGTGGTGAATGTTGTGTCATTCACTGCTGAATAATCATGAGGTGGGATCACACTGTCCCTATTACTGAATCCACTAATTTCATTTAATTGGTCCCCGCCCCCAGGCAGTGGGGAGTATGACCTTATCTTAGTTGGAGGTTTTACAAAGTTGTGCTGTTCAACACCAGGAAGTTCTACCTTGTGGTTTGAATAAGCTCTTCCCCATAGTGTCTAATCAGATTTCCCTTTTTATAATGCCTGGAAATTCAGTAAACCCATAACCTTCTGTTTAAAATGAGAGTTAAGATGCTTTACATTTTCACTCGTGCTCTAAAAAGAATGGAAATTGCATGTTGCAATTAAATACAGTCTGCTGTGTATCATCTGTATCATATACAGTCTGGTGCATGATGATGGTTTTAGAAATGAGGCTCCACTTACTTGCAATTTCCATTCTTTTTAGAGTGCAAGTGAAAATTTAAAGCAGATTATCTCTCATTTAAAACAGAAGGGTTTTTGATTATGGAATAAAGGCTATCCATAAGTGCCAAGTACTACATCTTTAACTCTGCACTGTGACATGAGGTAACAGTAAAGGGCTCTATATTCAGTCCAGCAGACCAGGGGTTCCCAACCTGTGGTATGCCAGCTGCTGCTGCTGAACTACAATTCCCATCATCCCTATGTACAGTTTAGTGTTGCTGGGGTCGATGGGAGTTGTAGTTCAGCAATAGCTGGAGTACTACAGGTTGGGAATCCCTGCTATAAACTATTGATTAGTTAGTTACTATATCAAAGATATTTAAAAAGTCTTCTTCTGGCCTGGGATCAGCCCTATCTCATCACTCTGGACTGTGTGGTCTCCAATCATTATAACCAGAAGGTCTGTGCCTGTTTATATTGCAAGGCGGGGGGGGGGGGATAAAAATATTATAGGGCAAAGGCATCAGTCACTTTCATTGTTTTATCAGAGACTTGATATTCTTCCAAATGTAAAACAATGCTGTCAAGTTTGGCCGATGTATGTCTTCAGGTAACAGGGTCTATGGTCTAACTTGTATTTTAGTTTTGGACATATAGTACAGTTTTTGAAGCATCCAGGGCATCAATAAAATTATTTTAAATATACTCCCAGCATTCTAGAGACAACTTGCAGACACAAGGATATGTTATACCTAGAGGGGATGGTATCTCTCAAGAATATGTCAAAGATTAGGAGATGCATCATTGGACAGGCAATCAATTTTACACTGAGACTAGTCAGCTTCACAGATGAATAAATCAGAAGGGAAAATATGAGCATTTTCTATTATTTGTAAAAGTGGAAAATGATATTTTACAGTTTTATAATTTAATGTTGATAAGAAAAGAGTTATATTGGATGTCTTCTGAATATTTTAATATTTAAATTATTTTAAACATGTTAGAGAGGAATAATTTTTAAATTTAGATTTTAAATTCAAAAGGATAGAATAAACGTGTTGCCCTCAGTCTGGAGACATTTTAGAAGAATCCATTTAAAACAACACAGGATGTAATTCCTGACAAATGGATGTTTGATGTTATTCTTAAAGCACAAACTTTACAGAATACCTTAAGGAGACAAGGATTTACGTGCTTACAGATGGTGAAGAGTAAAACCTAATTTCCTTGCTTATGGAAGCATTTTCAGTACTGATTCTAAAATGATTCAACCATTTTACAACAGCGGAGAATAAATTGGCACAAAAGAAAGATTACCTTCTTCTGGAAGCAAATATTAACACTAGGACTGAACTGAAGCCACTCACCCATTTGTCTATGGATTTGCACCAACTTCAAAATGTAAACCTTGATTTCATTTTTAATTCCTCTTCTCCACAACATCACTGCTCCTGTTTTGATGTAAACATAATTACACATGCATGTGTGAGCCAGTAATTCAATAGGCGATTTAACTCTGCTGTGCATCAGCATGTAACATCACTGTTTTCAGCATGGAACTCGATGGGTGTAAAGCACCACATGGAATTATTCAAAGGAATCATTCCACAGTGATGATAAAGAACTGAGAACACTACAAGAATTGTAGGGCAATAAAAGAACCACGGCTGTTAAAACCAGGAGCTACTATTTGCAACAGAAGAATCAATGTTTGAAAGGGAAAACTGAAGATTCACAAAACATTTGGCCCCTTCTTGAGAGAAACTTTTGTATTAAAAATCGAACGTTGTGATAATTCAGTGCAGCCCTATATAGCATAGGCACAGGATTATGAATAGCATCTGCCCATGGGTACATTTGTCTCCGCAGACCAATGCTGCAACATGGACAGTGGGAATAGAGCTTTTAGGTTCGTCAACCCAAGGGTAGAGCTTCAGAGTGTTTCGGGTTTCTATAACACCTGGACTTACTCTTTGACTGGTGCTGTTGATGTGCACAAACCCTCAACTTTCCCCCCGCCTCCACACCTACAACCACAGTAAGTAGGGAAACAGCTCTTCTTCAAATTCCCTTCTCCCACACACCCCACCCAGTGTCCAGGCCTGCTGGGAGGCCTGCAGTGTTCCCATCTGGGAGATCCAAAAGGCCCCTCTCATTTTCTTCACCAAATTCTCAAGTGGAAATAAATGGGGCAGTTTCTGAAATGTTGGCAGACAAGGCTGAGAAATTCTGAATACCTTTTCACTTCCTTTCACCCCCATTTTTTCACAAAAGCCTTTTGGAGTGACAATATGGTCTGGTTCAGATAGAATGTCCTTGCAGTGACCCATCATGAGCAAATAAGTGGAAGTGCCTTTATCTGGTCCTGCTCCTGGCATGCCCAACCCTGCAAAGGCACATGGAGCTGGGGAATCCAAACCAATCTATTTGAATTACTTTGAGCACACTTGGATTATTAGTTGAAATAATCCAAGTATCCCACTGCAGTCCCTGTTCTGAGGCTAAACAGCAGCATTTGATATTGTACCCAGACCCAATAAAGACACGAGACACTTAAATGGAACTAAAAAACAGGCCACAACTTTATTTGTTGAATCAGAAAGAACTGGAGGATTGGCTCTCCAACCCCCACAGTGCAGAAAATAATTATTCACTGATCACAGTGAATCACCTACAGAGAATAGGTGATACATATTGTCTCCAGCCGGCATCTGCCCTGTGGTTAATGCTGCCATCTTAGCTGACCTATGTCAAAACAGCCTGCCTTGAGATCACCCCGCTCAAGCCATGAGGTCCTTTAAAGAGGGTGAGTCCTTGGCAGGAAGAAGTAAATCTGGGGACAGAATCCTTGAGCTGTGAAGCCTTTAAGGACTACCAAGGACTCCTGCTGATGCCAAACACTTTGCTTTAAGGTGCTCACCAGAAACTACACTGTCCACTTTTACCTCACTGTGCTTGTCGTTGTGACCAGGAAGGCAATAACTAACTAACTAACTAACTGATACAATGAGAGGTAGACGACCCTCACCCCAGCAAAAGCCAATCAGCAGAGGGGTAAAAAATTCCTACCCGGCCCCCATAAAAGGGTGACCAGTAAAAAAAACCAAACCCACTGGTGGGGTGCCCCTGCAGCATCCTCAGCCAAGGGCTGTTGGAGAAGCCTCATGAATTATAACTTAGGCTGGGGTAAAAAAGCTGTGATCCAAATGAGTGGGCGTGAGCAGCTGCATTCTCAGGGAACAAGCATGCAAAATTCTTAAAATTCATGCTGTGCTTTTGTAGGTGGTGCCAGAAGCAGCACTGGAAATATTAACCCTCTTCCTGGCAGTTGGCTATCAGGGATGCACCAGAAAGAAACATTGGCAGCTGGGCGGGGAGGGCATAGAAGGTGCAAATTGCATGTATTAGTGTTTGAGCTGTGTCTCATCTATTAGATTGCTGAAACAGAAATGGGGGGTAGGTGGGCAGCAAACCACTTGTGTGAGGTGGCGGCACTCCCCCCTTTTCCTGTCTTGTGTGTGGCTGCCTTTTTCCCTATGGAAATCGCCTCAGAATGATGTCACATTCTGGGGTTCCAGAAACAAAAATGACAGTCATTACAGACACCAGGAAGGGGCCAAGCAAGCATTTCCTGCATTGTTTCTTCTGCAAAGATAGCATGAACTGACAAGAAATCTGAAAAAGGGAAAAGGAAAGGAACACTTGTTGACAACACCAAACAGCTATAAAGCTGCATTGCTCAAACTTTTAGAATAATTACTCAAATTTTTTGTCCACCCCTAAAATGTATCCTTTTTAATCCCACCCAACATGTGTATGCACGTGTGTGCTCACACACACACACAGACACACACGTATACACATTTCGAATAACTTATATTTTGTTATACTTGTAATATATGGAGAAAGCTTTCAGAAGATTCCTCTTTTCTTTGACGTATCTGCTGCCACAAGAGAAACCTACTTCTCTCTTCCCCTTTCCCTCCACCCCTACTGCAATACACCAGCATGGCAAATCCATAAATATACTTTTCTGTAAGATAAGTCTAATTATGGATTTTGCAGTCTAGTGGAACATTAATTTAATTTTCTGACCATAATTTTGCAGTATCAGGAAAAGTAATTCAAGTTAAAATATCCATATGGACTAAAATCAAACTGAAAGTTCCTTGGAACCAGTCCTTCAGATATACAGTGAACATGAGTAGTGGTATTATTATATTAATGCTTCGTGATTCTAATTCACCAAACTATCGCTGTACTGATGCATACATTGAACCTGTCTAGGATTACAAAATTGTTCTAAGTAACTTGTTCTGGAAATATCGAAATGATCCATCCAGATCATTTTAAGGGCACCCAAATGGTGCCCTTAATAGTCTTTACATGAATTCATGACAAAAATCCATATAAATTATTCTTCATTTTCTGAACAACATTAATATTTGTAATTGTTTTATTTTCCTCCTTTATCTCCATTTTTTTTTAAAAAGGAAGTACTTTGAATGACTCTAATGTGTGAGCAATCACCTTGACTGCCCTAAGCAACCATTTTGTAATCCATTACACCAGGGAAAATATCTAATCATACATTTCTTCAACTAATTTAGAGGCATTTAGAATTTATTAAGGTATCATTAACTGTGGTAGGAAAGAAGTCATTAAGCTAGTCAATTTTACTTCCTAGAAGAACTAGATTGTGAATTGTCATCCATATGAATATAACCCTGCAGGACTTCATGGATGAAGAAACAGATCATAAGAACAAATTGAGATGCCCAGAATAAAAGGAAGGCACCCTTTGCCCACATGCATATTGTTGCATAATTATGAAAATGAGTTATTTTCTTGTTTTATGACAACATTTAATCATAAAATGGGAAGGCAGTAATTATTAGGCAAATGAAAGCAAATCCTTTCATTGGGTTAATTGCTGTAATAAGATCTGCTGATGTTCATGTCCGCTTTGGATTCACATCATCTGTCCAAATCAAAATTGTGTGGGCCTCTTTGTGTATTTACTCAAGGATAAGGAACACAGACACAGTTTACCTAAGCCAGTTATCAAATATCTTGAGATATAGTAATCAAAGAATAAACTTACTATTTCTCTTTAAGCTTTCATCTGTTAATGGTATCACACACAGAAGCTGTGTGCTTATGTGTAATCATCATTTCACACAGCTCTGTCACTCAGTAACTTTAGTTAGTTTATCACTTGCTAGTTATTGTTGAATGAAGTGGTCAGGCTGAGAACAGAAATAGGGAGATACCGGCAATCCGGTTGACACAATATACTTGGACTTCCAAAAACATTTTGACAAAGTTCCTCACGAAAGGCTCATGGAGGCAGGTTCATGTATGGATTAGTAACTGGAAACAGAGGGTGCATAAATGCATAGTTTTCACCACTGAGGGAAGTAACAAGTGGTGTCCCACAAGGGACTGTACTGGAACCAGTGCTCTTTAACTTGTTCATAAATGATCTAGAAGTTGGGATAAGCAGTGAAGTGGCCCAGTTTGCAGATGACACTATTTTGTGAGCCAAGCCTGATTTGTACACTAGATATGCTCCAGAACTAGCATATGAAATTAGGCTTGCTGCACCAGTGTCACAAAGTGACCAGTTCTTTATACAGTGACCATGTACAGTCTGGGAACGAAAGTAGAAAGAAGACCAAAACACTCCCAGATAATTCAGTGGGCTTTATTGAGTATAAAAGAGCAACAGCATCAACCTAACTGAGCAGAAAACAGAACAATCAATCAGAAGTACTAGTAATATTTCAATTACAGCTAGTAATAACATCACCCCAATGTTCCTAACTATCACATGTGTGTGGATGCATGTCAGCTCAGTATTAAATCTTCCTAAAACCTAACATAATTCAGGTAGATGGAAAGAGGGAGGGGGGAGGTAAGGCAGGCAGGCACAGGAATGGGATGGTTGGGAATCAGGAGTTAGTAAAGGGAGGAGGAAAGGGGGAAGGGAAGTGGAAACCAAGGCTGTAAAAACAGCATATTTAGCAGGGTCCAACATGTGTCAGCAAGTGTACACAGCTTGCATACAAGGCTTAGGAACAATGAGGCTTCAGATGGGAAAAGCTGGTGCTGGATTTTACAGACAGAGTTAGCCCTTGATTCTTTGCCCCGCAGCAAGAATCACTGAGCAGTCTCTTGTCTGCAGGTCCCAGGCCTCTTTTAGCTCCGCAGCTAGATAGCAGGCACTTGGGATGCACACATGAGCAAAGATCTGCTGCTTAGGCAAAGCTTGCTGACTCTCTGTCCGGTCAGCTCCCTTATAGTTGTTGCATCATTTGATCTCCATAGAGTCTATTCAAAATAGCATCATCCTTCCTGGAACACAAAAGGTGTCAATTGCTGTTACCCTCTAGATTCTGTCTTCTAATTATTGATATTAGTTCAAGATATTAGGTCAGTCCAGGGTAAACAGGATCTGGGTTCCATCTCCTGTTAACTGTTATTGGGCAGAGTATTGTTCTATTGACATTCCTAAAGCAAATCTGCATCTCTGAGATTGCGAATGGGCATCTTCTCTTGTCCCCAGATTTTCTGGCACCTGGTCCCCCAAGTGTTAAAAGGTGTTAGGAAAGAAAAATCATGGCTATAGGTGTGTGAGAGCAGTTAAATCATTTTCTTTTGTGTGCATCTACCTACGGTGGAATTCTAAAGACAGCAATAGGGTATAAACAATGCTTCTAATTCTACAAAACAAATCTCAGAGAAAGACAGGATTATCCCCTGGCAAAACAATTCACTGGATAGCAGAGCAATCACCAATGATCGGTATAAATTTTCTGAAAGAGGAAATGCAAGCTCAGCTCCTAGCTTCCCCCAGAGACATTACCTGAGAGCAAGTTCCAGATAATTTTAGGAGTTTATTTCTTTCACTCCATTGAGCTCCTGTTGCAAGGAGTTCAGTGGTGCTAACAAAGACACGGATCTCAGCCTGGCCCACTGGATTATGAATTCTGATCCAACATGAATGATCTGGACAACAACATATCCAAATTGCTAGTGTGTGTAAATCTTCCTAACGTGCAACTGTAAAGGCATTCCACAGTGATAGCATTTGGATATGTGTGAGACAGGAAAGCAAGCCTGACCATTGTGTCTCTTGATTACACGTTTCACAACCATTGAGAAACAATGCTGGATTGCCCCTACCTTCACAAAGTTATTACCATATGTCCCAAAGGCAAGTCATGAGACCTGGGTGCCATGCACTGGTCAGTTCATCTGAGTTAAGGCATTAATTTATTTCTTAATAAAGTGGAATCAGACACAGGCCTGGATTTCACATAATTTTCGACTGGTAACTCTGGATCTAATGTGGTAGTCAGGTTGGCCACAGCAACTAAACTATTCAAACCAAACTGGGGGAGTGGGCAATATGTGGTGATGGCCAATAGCTTGGACAGCTTTAAATGGGGCTTATTTATGGAGGACAGGTCTATCAATGGCTACTAGTATTGTGGCTATAAGCCACCTACAGCCTTCGAGGAAAGATGCCTCTAAATACCAGTTGCAGGGTCGCAACAGACAGAGGGAGAGAGGGCATGCCATCATCTCTTGCTTGTGGGCTTCTCAAAGGCATCTTGTGGGTCACTGTGTGAAACAGGATGCTGGGCCTTGGGCCTGATCCAGCGGGGCTTTACTTATGAAATGTTAACTCTCAGGGAAAGGGTGGAGGGGGATATATGGGATAGATCAGTTTGGAATGCCAAGTGTATAGTTAGATGCAGTTATAGTTTGTGGGTGGAAAGAATGAATCTGAAAATTCATGCTTTTCTTTTCCCTCCTCTATCTTCTCTTGTCTGTGTGGCAGAGAATTACTGACTCACTCTTCTTCAGAATTACTTCACACTTCTCTTAGTTGACAGTGTCCTGCTGCTCATTCCCCACTGTGATAATGCCAACAGGAGAACTATACTTGACTTCTGCAATAGAAGGTTCCATTGACTTCAATGTGCAAGCCACTTTAATTACACCTTTTTAAAAAAAATAATAATAATTGCTGAGCTAATCTCAGTGAAATTTAATCTATTTACTAAATACTTCCTATTCACAAAACTTTACCTACCCTGCCATTCCCAGCTTACTAACTTTTCTCTCCTATCTCCTGGACCTTGTGTATGGGTGTCTTTGTTTTTCCAATGGGAAAACTCCATAGGTCAGTGATTTTCATGATTTTTCAAGTGGCCAATGTGGCCAACCCCCTGCCCCCACAAAACCCCCAAGAAAAATACACAACTGCATTGTGAGAGCCATTTTTCACCTCCATTTGGTGTTGTGCTTTTTCCAATGCTTTGTTGAGGGTGCTTTAAGAATAACAGAGCCCTGTCAAGCCCCAGCACTACCTTGAAAGGTACACACAGAGTATTGGGAAGTGTAGTCCTTCACAGCACATTTCCCACAGAGCTATATGACAAAAGTGTTGAGCAGGACTACACTTTCCAGTGCTCTGTGTGCACCTTCCAATATATTGCTGTACATACTGTAGTTTATCACAATTATTGTAAGACTCTCCTATAATGCAGAACATACTACAACTGTTTAAGAAATATATAAAATATAATGCAATTCACTGTCTCATAAATTAACACTAAATGGGACAGCACTACAAGAAGTAAACATTGCCAACATTGTAATGATAAATTTCCTTTTCACCAACCACATAAATTAGATAGTCAACAAATCTGCCTGTTTAAGACCAGAGTTAAGACTATCTCAATTTGGCTCAAACTCCATGAAGCTGGGAAACTGGAGCCTAAGGCTGATGCCTTAACAGACATGTCATGTGATCAGGAATGATGTTGTGCAAATATCACAATGTGCTTTCATTGGGCAATGTGGAGCATTTTTGCTGGTTCCAGGCACTCCATCCTCACCATCTTGAGCTGGGCCTCAATGACCAAGGAAAATGTGGGTGTATGGAGAACAATTTTTGATATAAGTTACTTTGAGCTCTTTAGTGGCTGGGCAGGATATAATAAATGCATATTTAAGGAAAGTACCATATCTTGAACTGGGTCCAGAAAACTACTGATAACTAATTGCCTCAAAACTGTATAATTGGCTTTGTATTTATGAGCTTTCTTGTGAATGTTAAAGAAAACCTTGTCTGTTGTCCTAAAGTTTTATCCAGGCCCAAAATGTTGGTCCATGCATGCTAATTGTGCTGATGTTGCAGGTTAGAACTTTGAAAAGCTTTTACAATATGGCAAAATTGGACACAATAGCAAGAGGATAAATCTCTTATTTAGAATGATTTGATTCTTCTTTCCTGTGTAGAATTTTCTAATGACACAGCAAGAGACCTTGTATACTTCCCTAATAGATTCTAAGGGGTATACTATAATCCATCTTAAAATGGGGCTCACTCTCTCTCTGTTAACATTTTAAAAGTTTTGTGTTTCTGTGAAGAGAATGCGAAGCTTCCTACTCTTGGTATTGATTTTCATGTTTACTTATTTAAGTCAATGTATTTGTATTTTAGTGTCCCTGAATTGTTAGTATTAGGACTGTATACATTGAACACATTTTTTCTTAATTTAGTAGTTCTTACCTACTTATGTATAATCACCTTGTTATTGTATCCACCTTTCTTAACAACACAGTTTTTAACTGAGTCCAGCTGATGCTCGAATGGTCCTTGGTGGGTATTTTTAACATGTTATGCCAGGGTGTAAGCTCGGGTTTACTGCCACGTGTTCTTTAGCAGGCAACTGCCTGTCTTTTAGTTATTAAGACCGTCCCCCCAACACCTCTCTTAATAACTTTGTACCACCCCAAGAGAAATACTGTACTTTTATGAACTTTACATTCTTGTTCTAAGATAACAGTAAAAATTGGATCGCCTTTACTCTTTGGTTGGCACAAAATAAAATAATTATGACATCTTAACTATACCAGTATTATTTTTGTTTATTATTATTATTTATTTACACAGTCAGACAGGTGTTATTGACTGATTTGTTTTATCCAGACATCGAGTCCTTCCCAAGGACCTGGGATGGCTGAATTTATTTGTCAATGTTGTTGCTGTTGTTATAGATATTGTTGCAGAATATAGGCTGTTCCCAAAAAAGTTGCTTTTTGTAATTGGCTGATGGTGATTTCTGTGGCCTCTATAGTGTTGAGGTGCTCTTCAAGGTCTTTTGGAATTGCACCTAGGGTGCCAATTATCAATGGGATTATTTTGGTCTTCTTCTGCCACAGCCTTTCAATTTCAATTTGTAGATCTTTGTAGTTGGTGATTTTTTCTGTTTCTTTTTCTTCTATTCTGCGATCCCCTGGTATTGCTATGTCGATTATTTTGACTTGTTTTTCTTTCTTCTCGACTATGGTTATATCTGGTGTATTGTGTGGCAGATGTTTGTCTGTTTGTAGTCGGAAGTCCAATAATATTTTTACATCTTCATTTTCTTCAACTTTTTCAATTTTATGGTCCCACCAATGTTTGGCTACGGGTAGCTTGTATTTTTTGCAGATGTTCCAGTGTATCATCCCTGCTACTGTTTCATGCCTTTGTTTGTGGTCAGTCTGTGCGAACTTTTTACAACAGCTGATTAGGTGGTCCACTGTTTCATCTGCTTCTTAATTATTAACTGGAATAATAGCAGATGAAGTCATGCAACACTTATTAACTAACAAACAGTTTCCAGTTGAACAGAAAGGAAATTGCCCAAACACAAGAGGCACAAAAGACCAGCTGCTGATTGACAAAATGATTTTAGAAAATTACAAGATAAGAAAAACCAGTCTAAGTGTTGCATGGATTGACTACAAGAAAGCCTTCGATTCATTGCCTCACACATGGATACTAAAATGTTTAGAAACAACTGGTGTCAGCAAAAACATTCAGATATTTATTTTTTTTAAAGCAATGAGCATGTGGAATACACAGTTAAAAATCAATGGCAAGACACTGGGACAGGTTAGCATTAGAAGAGGCATCTTCCAAGGGGACTCACTATCCCCTCTGTTCATTGTAATCGCCATGACCCCACTTTCACAATTACTAAACAAAACAGGCCTCGAATACCAAACATCTAAAACATCAAGTCAAATCAACCATCTGCTGTACATGGACGATCTGAAGTTGTATGAAAAGTCCCAGTCAGAAATCGAATCACTGCTAAACACTGTCCATATATTAAGTAGCGATATAGCAATGGAGTTTGGACTAGACAAGTGTGCTGCGTTAATAATGAACGGAGAAAAATAAGAAAAACAGAAGGAATAGAACTGCCCAATGGAACCAACATCAAGAACCTGGAAGAGAAAGAACATTACAAATATTTGGGCATTCTCCAAGCGGATAACATCGCACACACTGAAGTTAAAAGAAAAACGGGAAGTGAATACATCAGGAGAGTTAGAAAAATCCTCAAGTCCAAACTCAATGGCGGGAACACCATACAAGCCATCAACACCTGGGCTATACCTGTTATCAGATACACTGCAGGAACAATAGACTGGACCCAGGCAGAGCTAGAGACACTAGATCATAAGACCAGGAAAATAATGACCATCAATCATGCTCCGCAACCCCGCAGTGATGTAGATAGGCTATACCTCCTTCACAGCTCAGATGGAAGAGGAATGCTGCAAGTCCATCAAACAGTAGAGGAGGAGAAAAGAAGCCTTTGAGAATATATAAAGGACAATGAAGAAGATGCATTTAAAATTGTCAATAACGCAAAACTATTAACCACCAGTGAAACAAAGCAGGCCTACAAGTAAGAACCAGTCAAGAACCGAGCAGAAAAATGGAAAAATAAGCCACTGCATGGTCAATATTTGCACAATATAAGTGGAAAATCAGACATCACCAAGACCTGGCAATGGCTTAAGAATGGCAACTTGAAGAAAGAAACAGAGGTTTTAATAGTGGCTGCACAAGAACATGCACTAAGAAAAAATGCAATAAGAGCAAAAGTAGAAAAATCAACAACAAACAGCAAGTGCCGCCTTTGTAAAGAAGCAGATGAAACATTATTTATTATTATTGTTGTTGTTGTTGTTGTTACACCTTCTGGAGAGATCGTGATAGATTTGGGGATAGATTTACAGATGAGTTTATACACAACTATTGTGATATTGTCATGTTCCCTGAAGAAAGTTATGGGCTTAGTGCTTCTTCTTAGTGCTTCCTTATTTTCTGTTTTCTGCAAAATGTGGAGGGGGGGAGAGTTTTCACACAGTCCAGATTTTTCTTTTCTTATCAAGAAACATTTCAGTCTTGATTTCTGCCCAAGGAGCTCAAAAGACTGGAAAGACCTCTTATGTCTGATTGCTCCATCTAATCTGCAGAAAATGTGAACTCCTCACCACAATCAGCCATGAAATGGAGTTGTGAAGTCAATTGGCCAGGAAGCCCTATTCTTTTATCTGCTAGAGTGGCACACCAGATAAATTGATAATTTGGCATTACATTCCAGTTTTGCTGATAATCTGACAATTATGAAAGTGGAATATAAACTGAACCACATTACAAAACACTTTGACATGATTCTCTATATGACAGAAGTATGGTTGCCATTTTTTATTTTATTTTTTGCAGACCTCTTGTCTCTGTAATGACTGCATAAAAAGCAAAAATACAGCAGCAAATTATTTTCCTTGTGAGCATCAAGTGCCCAGCATCAGCAGTTCATAGGAAGTGCAGTGCTGGAAGTGTAGCAGTACCTAGGAAGTGCAGCTTTATGTGATCAACCTTAAGTCTCCTGTAGAAAACTGTATGTATTAAGTTATCTATAAGAGGAAAGGACAATGGAGGCCATGTACAGATGAAGGAGAGTACAGTCAGGGCAAAGAATTTGGAGAATGTAAAACTGCGAGCTACAGCAATCCTAAAGTGAATCTGTATCATGATGAAGAGCAGGGGTATAGCTAGAGAAGTGTTCACTCCTTTCCTTGACGGCCCCTTGGAGTGAGGGAGATAATGAAGGAAATAGGGAGTGGTGGAGCTTGGGGGCCCCTCTGGATCTGGGGGACCCTCAGGAGCTGGGGGCCCTGGGTTCTATTAACCCATTTGCTCAATTATAGCTATACTCTGATGAAGAGCCAGTGTGGTGAGTGACTACAGGAGAATGTTGGTCTTTTGGAAAATATTCTTGTCTGTGGCTTATTCAAAGTTCAAGTGTTGCAGATTCCATTTGAATGGCAGGCTCCATTTTTGAGGGGGGTGGGGTTAGGAATCAGACAGCTGATTCTTAAAGGCTGCTGTATGACTCATCTACTTCAAATGACCTGGAGATATTTTGAGCATGTCAGCCAAGGAGGAAATGATCTGTTCCTCATGGAAACAGCTCCAGAAACTAAATTATATATCCGTTGAAATGGAAAACTTTCTCAGACTGCTCTACACCATCCATACTTGCCCAAATCAATCAGCACAAGATCATCATTAATTCAGGGTGTGTTAAAATAAGGCCTTGTTCTTTGAAATGGTGTCCTACAGGGCAATGGCAGATTGTTCAGGCCTTATGGTACTGAGAGCCACTGTGGTGTAGTGGTTAGAGTGCTGGACTAGGACTTGAGAGACCTGAGTTCAAATCCCCATTCAGCCATAATACTAGCTTCGTGACTCTGGGCCAGTCACTTCGCTCTCAGCCTAACCTACTTCACAGGGTTGTTGTGAAAGAGAAACTTAAGTATGTAGTATACCGCTCTGGGCTCCTTGGAGGAAGAGCGGGATATAAATGTAATAATAATAATAATAATAGTACTGAAAGGAGTTCAATTTGCTTCAGGGTCTAAGGCAGAGCTTAAATACAATGGAGTCTTGATAGAGTTTATTGAAATTACATACACAGAAAAAAATGATACACACAGTGTTTGGCGTGTGCAGTTGTTCATGGTAGCAGGCCCATGCTATACACATTCATTTGAAGCTTTTAACAGCCTCACACATCCATACTGCTTTTGCCATGCAATTGGGAACCTATGTTTTGTTCCAACCTTCATTCATTGGAACAAAAGATTGGGGCAGATCCTGAAGCTGTAATCCAGCATCTGCCCTTACAAGCATATTCAAATATGCATGCAGAAGTTGATGGTAGAAGGTTTCTGTCTTGGCCAGCCCACTGATAATATATTGATCCTGAGCAGAAATCACTATGTTGTTTCCTTCCTCATCTTGTTCAGATGATAGAAACATAGGAAACTGCCTTCTGCCAAGTCAGACCATTGGCCCATCTAGCTCAGTATTGTCTACACAGACTGGCCATGGTGGTTTCTCCAAGGTTACAGGCAGGAGTATGTCTCAGCCCTATCTGGAGCTGCCAAAAAAGCAAATTGGAACCTTGTTCTGAACCTGATTTATGATCACATCTATCATGCAAAGTGTGCTTTGGCATCAAGCAGGGACTCCACAGGATAGTGTAATGCTTGCAAAGAATGACCAGCAGCCATTTTAGAAGAACACAAACTGAAAAAGCAGCCTCCAAGGGGAGGCAGTACTTCCTTTATTTACACATTCCTTCCTTTATTTAACATGCTACCTTTTAACATGTTAACCCTTTAATTGCTATACACTATTATGTCACATCTTCCCTTCTTCTATCTTTATAAATCTTAAACTGTTTTCAACTTAAATCACCCAAAGTACCCTTTTAATTTAAAATTATTTTATGAAAGTAAATGTTCTCCAACTGTTTATTTGGCATTTGTGTATATCACAAATTAATCCTCCTGGCAGGTCTGTCTGATATATCTCCCTGACCTGGTTTGTACTCCCATTCTGTTTTCCTCATCAGGGTACAGATTTGAACACAAAACAACTCAGGGGTGATTTGATTCAGGCATAAATTGAATTTTTAAAAAAATGATTCCTGCACATCCCTACTTAATGACTCAAACCATTGTTTCATCTGGGTCAGGATTGTCTACACTGATTGGCAAAGGTTCTCCTTGGTTTCACAGGTGCCAAGGATTGAGTCTGGGACCTGCACACAATTAGTAATTAGAAGATATCTTTCCCACACACTTAGAACATCTTCCCCACCCTTGTCTGTTCCCATATGTATACATAGAGATGCATCATCCAAATGCCATTTAATTACGTGGTCATTTTACTTCTTTAATGTACACACAAAGGTCATCACAGAGTCTAGAGCAGGCCTGAAGTCTAAAAGTAAAGAATATTTTTTGTAATTAAAATATTAATTTGTTAATTTATTTATTCAATTTATCTCTGAAGATACCAAACCTAATATAAGGCAGAAGCTAATCAGAAACTGAATCTCAAATGGCAAAATCTAAGCTGGATTTAATTGACTACTCTCATCCACAAGCACAAAGGGGGAAATTTAATCCTGTTTACCCCAAATCAACTTTTATGTTGTGAAAGTCAAATAACAGAGTACTGAAACACCATGGAGGTTATCCTTTTATTTGAACAGCATGGCACTGCCTGTGTGTTGTTATCTACACAGTCAAGAATGATATAGTTTTAACTCCAGTGAAAGAACAAATTATGGCACCCTAAGGTAAAGAGAATTGAGAGCACCCAGACATCAGAGGGGATAATTTATACTGATTTGATTGTGCATCCAATATTAGACCAGAGCACTCAAAGAAAATTGAGCTTAAGAATACTTAGAAATGTAATTTTACTGATCTTGAGGGAATGAAGAAAAGAAAGCTGCATTGCTTACATGTCACAAGTCACAGGTGTGTTTTTGCAGAGTTTCTTTTCCAGCAGGTTTCACAGAACCTCCAAATGCTCTTTAAATCCTATAAATGTTTTTTAAAAGAGTATTTATGGATCTGTGGTGAAGGATATTCAGAGATGAAACCATGCTTTTAAAGGCCATTTGTCACCTTTTAACCAAATCCCGGTTCTCCCTTTGCCAGAATTTTGCAATAATATGAAGTTGCTTCATTTAAGAAGGTGTACATACTGTGAGCATGTCATAGGAATACAAGAAGCTTGCTCTTACCATGTCAGATTATTTGTCCATCAACCCCAGTGTTTTCTAATTTGATGGGTAGTAGCTCAAGGCAGAGGTCTTTCCCATCACTCACATGTACTTTCCCACCTTTAAGTGGAGATGCTGAGAATTGTCATGGAAAGCATAGACTTTACTACTGAAGTATGGGCCTTCCTCTAATTCACGACATACTTAATTGATAGTCCCTGGACTAGTTTGGACTAGATTTTGTCCACCCAGACGATTCATGATTATGTGCATATGATGTGAATGCACACATTTTTCTATTGTGCCGCCAGGGGTGGAGCCACCAATGAGTGAATGGGTTCAAAAGACCTGGGCTGCCAATGGAAAGGGCTGTTTAGGCCCACAGGGGGGCATGGCTCAAGATCTGGAAGAGCCCTGAGTGAACTCCTCCCTGCCCACACATGGTGTCTGGAGAGCCCGACGCAAGCTCTCGCCTGTCATTTCAGGCAGCACTTGCTGCCTGACAACATCTTTTCCCCTTTCTCTCCCTCGCTGGAGGGAGAGAAAGGGAAATAGAGGCTGTCAGGCTGTAAATGCTGCCTGTAAAGGACAGGGAAGAACTCACTCTGGCATATCTGAAACCCGGGTGTGGGCGGGGAGAGTTCTCTTGGGACTCTTCCAGAGCCTGAGCCATGCCCCATGAGTGTGTTGTCATGCGTACAGGATGTTGCTAGAGGGGCTGCTGGGCGAGGCCGGACCCAGGATGCCATTCAGCTGGCTCTGTGTCTGCCTCCTGCTACTAGTTTAAACTAATATTTCTAGTTCAAGATAAGCAGTTCCAGCAAGCACCCCACCCCACCCACCCCCAATTAAGGAAAGGCACTCCTGCAATCCAGGAGTGCGGGTGGCGAGGTGGTGGACCTTAGCTCAGTAGAAGATCATCTGCTTTCAGTACAGAAGGTCTCAGTTTCAATCCCTGGCATCTCTAGGTAGAGTTGAGAAAGATTTTGCCTGAAATCTTGGAGAGCAACTGCCAGTCAGTGTAGACAATACTGAATTAGATGAACCAATGGCTTGACTTGGTTTAAGCTAGGGATGTGCACCAAGAGTTTCGTGTACATCCAGGATGGGGGCAGAGAGCTGTAAAGTAACTAATATGTTACCGGGCAAAGTACAAATAGCTGATTATCACCTTTAAAGCCCTGAATGGTTTAGGTATGGGTTACCTTAGAGAGCGCTTTCTTCTGTATGATCCCCCATCACACATTGAGGTTATCCAGAGTGGTCCATCTCCAGTTACCACTGGAGTTTTGCATGTGTTTCCCTGTCCCTGGTTTACATAGCTGCCTGGCAAGGGTAGAAAAATGCAAATGTCATGGCACTATATGACAAGGAGATACAATGCTTACAGAAGTGGAGATAGGTAGATTCTAATTTTGGTGGTAGTCCCATATCTCCATAACACATCTTAAACAATTTCCATTTCTGATAATTCCCATAAGCAGAAATACTGGTTGGGCAGCAAATGGCAGAAAATAATAGTCATGTTTTGAATGGAAGCTCTTCATGATGCACATTTAAATTTGCTATTGTAAGTTTTACATGGGATTGTGTGGAAGGCATCACACAGTCATGGGATCACATGGCTGATGTGAAGCTTGTTTACTATAATATTACCTGAAAAAATTACTTATACATGTCCACCCATCTGTATTCACATAAATAATCATATTTTTAATTTTTTGTTTTTTAAAGGCTTCAGAACAGGTTTGCTTTCTTCATTACGCATATCTTTGCAAATGGAATCTCTATGAACAGAGGCAATATACGCTGAAGAACAGATACCGAAGACAAACATACTCTGAGCTTCACAGAAGTAACTGGCTCACCACTATGTGCTGGACTAGATGCACCTTCGACTGATTTCGCAGAGAAATTGTTATAGTCTTAGTATTTAACAACTTCCGACTTCCTCTTTTTCCTACCCAATTTTCAAAGTACCACAGGAAACTATATCTGAACTATATTTGAAATGATTTCACTATCAAGAGAGATGAGTTGAATATGATTGTATTCTCTGTAGAATGGAAGGTTAATTAACAGGGTAATAAAGAACAATCCTCCTTTGCTATAGGTAGCAAGGGAACTCACTTATATTGAGAGTACGTAGTTAAACATCACTCCTTGGCCATTAATAACTACCATTTTGGAACTAAATAATTTCCATTTAGCTAAGTGTACCTGGAGGCCGAGTATATTAGATCTAACTAATACATGCAATTAATAAGAAGAAAGAGTACCTTTCAACACCAGAACCCTCTTTTCCATTATTTTAATCCTTTGCGATTCTCCTTCTGTACATGATGTAGTATGTATTGAAATGACTCAAGAGATAGTTAAAACATTTTCCTAATCATAAATTCATATAAAATGTATGATTGCAATCTATATAGAATTTCACTGACATGGGGAAAACAGGGAAAGAGAAAATAAGGAACTTCAAAAAATCCACGATCAGGAAATGCTAAAGCTAATAGCAAGATTTTTTTAAAGCACATTTTGAAAGTATGGAAGATGTAAGGAAGATGTCAGTATTGAAGATGTCAGTTGGAAAGGGCCATTCTTTAAAAGGGGGGCCCTGTTCCAAGCTCAGAGCTGAACTATCCCATTCCAGCTGAAATGTCCTGACCCGTCCCGGCTGCCATTTTGGATTTTAAAATGGCCACCGTGCATGTGTGGCTACCACACATTATACACACAGGGATGGTTGAAATGATACATCTAAGCTGGCCCTGTTCACACTTGATTAGGTTCTACTCCTCATCCTGGTGACCCATCCAGTTTTCTTCATTATATGTGAGGCTCATCCAGCTTCATTATATGTGCGGCTCATCCCACTCACTCCTTCACATGTGATTTAAATATTAAATGAAGTATTATAGATAAATCACACACACACACACACCCCAACAAATACATGCAGTTATAAAATCTAGAATGGCACGTTGGCATGTTTACATTCCTAATTGCATAATGGTAGGACCAATTCAGATGTATCTTTGAATATAGCCTACACAGTCTAGGCCTCACTGATTAATAGACAATCTGAGCACTGTGTAGCTTCCTGTTTTTACAGGCTTAATAATCATAGTTATGTTATTTATTATTAATGGAACATGATGTGATGATTTGTTGCTGTTGCTGCCATGTGTTTTTTTTAATGCTTTTTTTTTACTATTGTTACATTTGTTATTTTGTCATTTTTAATGGAAAGTGGCTTTGAAGGCCACTACAGATGAAAAAGCAGCTTAAAAATATTATTAATAAATAAACAAATGCTCCAACTTCTAATGGACACCGCTGATGTGTACCTTACTACTGCTTGTTTTGTGAATGTAAAGTTGACAAAATCCCTAGTAATACATTATTCTGAACACTTGTACGAAGAGTGTACAGTGCACAAAGGTACCGATCTGTGCACAGGTAGAGTGGCTGACATACTACACAAGTTTTTAGTCACTTATTTATATGTTACATTGAATACAGGTACATCATCTATCTGTACCAAGCTATTGAGGCCCCTGTACCCAGGCTCAGTTTTAAAATGAATGCAAGTACCACCATTCATGCAAAAGCACATACAAGTTCAAGACATCTGAACATAGGTACAACAAAATGTTGTATGTTGTAAACAGGCTTATGTTGTAAACAGGCTTATGTTGTAAACAGGCTTTATGTGATCTGAACGTATAATAACACCAACAGCACTTTGCTGTGCTTGTATTCTTCAACATAAGCTTAATTTAATTCAGTACATCTAAATTCAATCTAAGGCTTCAATCCTAAAATCATTTACTAAGGAATAAGTCCCATTAAATTCAAGCAGGCTCATATAACATGGCTATAAACCTATGTATACCAATATGGGAGTTAACCCAGTCATGGCCAGTATTGTTCAGCAGCTGCTAAGAGCCCAAGAACCTCTGGAGTATCCTTTGCTGATCTCGGAGACCAACTTTGTGCCCATAACATTCATGTACTGTTGGTCGAGTAATTTGCTCAGACCCAACATGGTAATCCAAGGCCAGGAGGGCAGTTTGCTGAGGTGACCCAAAACGTGGAGTCAGCCTTAAATAAGAGAATCTAATAATGTTTGTAAAAATTCATAACATTGGGCTGCAAGTTGCCTTTTTATCTGGATTTTTTTAGTCTACTTTCCAGTAGACTCATGAATTCACCCAGCATTCTGTGTGTGTGTCCCTATCAACACTGCAATGCCTGGACCAATATGAACCAAAATGGATACAGTTCTAGGGACACATGGGCACACCTCAATAGCATAGTTTGTGATGATATCATCCACCCCAGTTCAAGATGTATAAATGTTTGAGGTGCAAGTGAGCTTACTTGTAAACCGCCTAACCGATTTGAACCAAATTTGCTACCATTGTGGGTCACATAGGGCTGCCTCAATGACATAGTTTGTGATGATGTAATCCACCCTGATTCAAGATGGCAGATGCATGAACATTTGAGGTACACATGGGCCAACTTGTGGACTGTCTAACCTATTTGAACCTAATTTGGTACAGTTGTGTGTAGTGAGTGACACACAGGGACAACTCAGTGGCATAGTTTGTGATGATGTAACCCACCCCAGTTCAAGATGGCAAACACATGAATATTTGAGGCGCAACTGTGCTAATCTGTGAACTGCCTAACTGATTTGGACCAAATTTAGTCCAGGGATAGGACTAATATCCTATCCTAATATCCAGCTATACAAGGGATAGTTGTAGGGATACCGGAAGGAAAGTAGATAGAATAGGTCTTATTAGAACAACTGTGCAAGTATTTATTTATTTCAATACCAAAGTCTGCTTCAACTTTATTTTCATCTAACATTCATGAAAGTCCAGGCTTGGAAGATAAGATTTGGGGCTTCAAATTCTTGAACATCAAAGAGGTTTGGACTTTGTGATTCACTCCTAAGTGTCCTCTTTGACCCACTTCTACAGCTGGTCTATAAGAGCTGGTCTTATGGTAGCAAGCATGACTTGTCCTCTTAGCTAAGCAGGGTCCACCCTGGTTGCATATTTATGGGAGACTAGAAGTGTGAGCACTGGAAGATATTCCCCTCAGGGGATGGAGCGGCTCTGGGAAGTGCAGAAGGATTCGAGTTCCCTCCTTGGCTTCTCCAAAATAGGACTGAAAGAGATTCCTGCCTGAAACCTTGGAGAAGCCTCTGACAGTCTGTGAAGACTATACTGAGCTAGATAGACCAATGCTCTGACTCAGTATATTGCAGCTTCCTATCTCCCTATGTAAATTAGCTCCATGGTATACAGAAGAACTATGGGAGCTGAAACGGCTGGGTAGCTGACTAGAGCACAAGTAGAGCAAGACTCAGCTCAAATCTGACAGATTATAGCCCAGAGCACAATTGAAGACCTATGCTCTGGCAATGCATGTGGCAAAGAAGTGATTTTTTGGTGTGTTTTGTTGGAATATATTTAAATTCTTCTGATTATTTAATTGTTGTTTTATGATGTTTTTATTTGTTAATTATTGTTTTTATGCTTTATAATTTTTGTTTTAATTATTAACTGATTTTAATGGTGTTTTAATGTAAGCCTTTTGTAATGTAAACCCTGAGCCTTTTGGAAGGGCGGTATAAAAGTTTTAATAATAAATAAATAATAATAAATAAATATATTTGCAATTTGCTTGAGCAGCAAAAAGGGGGAAAGCATGATTAGTTTGAATTGCACTTAGCTAGCTAGGATAGATGGCATTTTCTGTGCCTGGTACCTCCCTTCCCCCTCACCTTTAGGATATCTGATACTACTTGGAAGAGTGTCTCTATGAGGGGAGGGAGCCAGATCTCTTCAGAAGTATGGGTGAGGAATATCGCACTTGGGAAAAGATTGGGAACCTTTACAGTTAAAAGTAACACTTTGGCTTGTATGCAATGCGCAGGTGTTGAATGTGTTTATGGCTTAGTATATAAGACAATGAATTGCCAGAAGTGGGGGACAGCTGTACCCAGAAGCTGTTTGCTAGTAAATGAAATAAAGCGTTGTTTTGAAACTTTGATGCTGGTGCCTGGTTAAATTTACCTAACCAAGAAAACAAACGACAGGGAAAATCCCTGACTCTAAATGTTTATTGAATCCACAGGTTTGCATTCAGTGGGATTGTCAAAGGTGGTGAGTGAACCTAATCAGGCCACTTCTGCTCCAGTTTTGGAACCATAAGCTAGCTGCTGTGAAGCATTTAATGAGTTTTTTGTGGGCAAAATCTTATGTATTCAAGCTGACTTGGATTCCATTGATGGTGCAGAGTCTTTAGCAGGGGTAACCAGTAACTCCTCTTGTATGGCTAAATTGTATCAGTTTCCATTTGTGACTCCTGAGGATGTGAATAAGCTGCCTGGAACTGTACATCCTACAAGGTTCAAGGTGATTATGAGGGTGGTGGCCTCTCCACTCCAGGCTGTCTTGGATGAAGCAGATTATCTAGACCCATTTCAAACTGGCTTTCAAGCAGGTTATAGGGTGGTGACTGCCCTGGTTGGCCGGATGGGTGATCTCCAAAGGGGAATTGACAGAGGGAGTGTGAGTCTGTTGATCCTTTCAGAGCTCTCAGCAGCTTTCGATACCATCAACCATGGTATTATTACCATGGTATTATCCTTCTAGATCGCCTGCGAGTACTGGGTGTAGGGGGCACTTCTTTGCAGTGGTTCCACTCACATCTCTCAGGAAGGTTTCAGAAGGTGTTACTTGGAGGCTGTTGCTCTACAAAGCGAGAGATTTTGTATGATGTCAATGAGGGATCAATTTTGTTCTCCAATGCTTTTTAACTTCTATATGAAACTGGTGGGAGAGATCATCAGGGAATTTGGTGCAGGGTGTTATCAGTATGCTGATGACACCCAAATCTACTTCTCCATGGGACTTTTCAAACTAGCTGCTCTGGAAACCACCACCATCAGCAGCAAAATGCAAAGTCACATTCGAAATGTAAACATCAGGGGGAGCAATCTTGTGGAAACTAACAACCCCCCAAAACAGCAACTTCCTTATGCAGGATATACAATGTCCTAGCTCTATATCACAGTGATTAAATTCAAAACATGGCATTGGAAATGTGAGCAGCACCCTGCTGTCCACATAGGGACCATGGTGTCATAACGCAGGAAGTGTGGAAGCACACTTCAGAGATACAACGTGACCCCGTTGCAGGGTCTAATCTGGTAAGTGCCCATGTCAGCTTCATCAAGCAATGACATAACTTACCTAAAATGCCTGCCTTAAGGCAGTATGGTCTGGATGAAGGACAACAAACTGAAACTGAATCAAAGAAAGATGGAAGTGCTCACTTTAGGAAGTTTCAGTTTGGGAAATGGGATAGATCTGCCTGTTCTGGATGGGGTTACACTTCCCCAGAAGGAACAGGTTCACAGTTTGGGAGTACTTCTGGGCCCAATCCTCTCCCTGATACCTCAAGTGGAGGAGGTGGTCAGGGATGCTTATTATCAGCTTTGACTGGTTTGCCAACTGCACCCTTTCCTGGAAGTGAGTGACCTTAAGACAGTGGAGCTCTTCCTGGCTTGACTACTGCAATGAGCTCTACGTGGGTGGGGCTGCCTTTGTATGTAGTCTGAAAGCTGCAATTGGTGAAGAATGCTGCTGCCAGATTGGTCTCTGGGATGTCCCATAGATACCATATTACTCTGATTCTAAAAGATCTACACTGGCTACCAATAGGTTTCTGGGCAAAATACAAAGTGCTGGTTATTACCTATAAAGCCCTTAATGGCTTGGACCCATGGTATTTAAGAGAATGCCTTCTTCATTATGAATCCCATCACCTGTTAAGAACCTATGGGGAGGTTCGTCTGAGGGTGTTGCCAGCTCGTCTGGTGACAACTCAAAGGCATGCCATCTCTGACGTTGTCCCAGAACCTTGGAATGCACTTCCTGCTGAGATTAGAGCTGCTCCATTCCTGTTGGCTGTTGGCTTTTAGGAAACAGCTGAAGGCACACCTCTTCAGCCAAGCTTTTTAGTTAGTTGATGTTTTAATGGCTATTTCAATCTAGTTTTTATATGTTAATTGTTAAATTCTTGATTTCTTTTATTCTGTTTGTTTTATGTTGTAAACTGCCTAGAGAGTTTGGTAGTGGATGGTATACAAATGTATTAAATGATGATGATGATGATGATGATGATGACAATGATGATAGTAATAGTTTAGAAAAGTTCTGCTAGAGGGAATTAATAGAGCAGGTAACATAGAGAAAGTGAAAGCTTCTAAAAAAAGCAGCATACAATTTAATATTATAACCAGAGAAATGTTAGCGATTCTGAAGGAAATAGACTACTTAGCGCCTCCAGCGCAGTAGAATCACGAGTCACATCTTTTAGAAGACAAAGAAATAGTGTTTTCTTTTCCTCCCAAGGGAAATTTATCTGACTTTCTGTGTGCTGAAGTAGGGACTTGTACTGACATACCCTTGAAGGTATTTTCCTTTTGGGCAAAAATACGTCTCATCATTGTCTCATATTGTTAATAAATTTGTATGTGTGCATTATGACTTTATGGGGAAGTAATCTACCCAGTTGTTATCCAACGGAATGGAAGCATACAGTGGAGATCTTCACTGAAATCTGTATAACCTTGTTACAGTTTTGAGATGATTCATTTGATGACAATATTATAGATAAAATATGCTCAATTAACAATTTGTATAAATTAATTTGGTGGATCACTGGGACTTTAAAATGCATGATTATTAAAGCAAGCATACTGTAAGTTATCCTTAAAACCTTAAGCATGAGCATATCATGGAGAGCGATCGTTTTCTGCTACATGTATCATGTGCTGGGTTTTCATTTCCCCCAAATCGTTCAGGAGATAGTTTTGTCCTCCCTCATGAGCCCCATCTTTTACCCAGTTTTTCTTCACATCTGAAATTGCCATCTCTCAGCCATATTCCAAGGTAACCTTCCTTTCCCCTCTTCTTCTTGCATACTGACAAGGTCAATTCTTATTCTCTAAAAATCTAAGTGGATGTGACATTAATTGTGTTTCTACTTACAGGGTGCATCTGGTCCTCACGTGTGCCTCTACCTTCACATGCACTATCTCTTTCTATATGTACTGCTATTTGACTGGGCAGCCACATCTTCACTGTGTTGCCTTTACCATATTACTTTATTCCTGAAAATCTTATCAATATGCATTTTAATATTTCCTGTGATTAACTCATGTGTGGTAAAGTGACAGCATGCCACTCTGGCCCTGGCTCCACACAACAGTGTTATTCCTGGCCCTGCATAATCACATGGAGCCACAACATCCAAAGTAGCCTGTAATATCTAAGCAAACACTGCAGTGAGTTTCCACAAAACATGCTCTATTCAGAGAGCACACAGCACAAAACACAGAGGACTGGTTCAGAGTAAGATAGTACTCTTACCAAACTAAGGAAACCTAAACACATAGGTTTATCACACATAGCACAGAAGTGCCAGACATCACAGTTACAGTGCTTCCTTTTTCACACAGAAGCCCCTGGAACCGTGAGTGGCTAGATAGATGGAGTGAGTGGCTGAGTCAGACTTCTACCCACTTTCAGTGCTGTAATCATGAGCATTGCTATTCTTTTAAACATCTGTTTGGGTCTATACTGTTGATTTAAACTAGTTGCATAGCAGTCATCAGTTGCAAAGCTCTCATCAGTCATTCAGTGAGAGGTACAGGTAAAGGTTGAGGGTCACAGAAGTTCCCATAAAGAAGGAGCAGTGACAGCCCACCTGATGAATCCCATGGCAATAACTAAACCAGGTTCTTATTTAGGTATTAATCCAGTAACAACTCACTATGGAAAGATGTAACAACGTTGTTTTTAAGAACATTGGATTTAAAGCAAATTGAGACAGTCTATTCACTTTAATTGGTGCAGTGGGGAAATGCTTGACTAACAAGCAGAAGAATCAAATTAAATGCTTGACTAACAAGCAGCCAGTTTGAATACCCGCTGGTATGTTTCCCAGACTATGGGCAACACCTATATTGGGCAGCAGCGATATAGGAAGATGCTGAAAGGCATCATCTCATACTGCATGGGAGGAGGCAATGGCAAACCCCTCCTGTATTCTACCAAAGAATACCACAGGGCTCTGTGGGCAACAGGAGTTGAAATTGACTTGACAGCACACTTTATCTTTTACTTATTTCTTTTATGTTGTCTATCGATCTAGTGATCTTCCTTTCTTTTCCCCAGAAAGCTTGTGATTGTCTCCAGGTGTCCAAAAAGTGAAGGACTATGTAAACATTTCTTGGTCACCACCCAGAATTCTAGCCATTTGGTCCCTTAGCATTACCCAAGCTCTGCTGTCCTGCCCTTTGTTCAAGATGACTCTAGTGCCACACATTGCTCAGTATATATGCCCTGTTATCATTATGAAATTCGTCTCCACACTGCTAGGGTAAAAGTGGGTGGCACAAGTCAAGTGGGAGGTATCACTGATTTCATGTGAATAGTACCCTTCCTCCAAGCTTTTAGATGATATATGTGCACCTGCCATCCAAAGAAGTCCAGATACTACTACCCTGACCTCACCTTCTCAGCAGCACTTCAGAGTTAGTTGGTGAATGGTAGCTGAGAAGGGGAGTTGTTTGATGCTCATGCTGGTGCTGATGGGAAACAGCCAGGTTGCATCCTCCTTTGCAGCCAGACTCAGTGCTGGCTCTTCCTTGTCTTGTCACTCTCCTCCCTCCCTCAGCTCCTTTGAAGAATGGAGTCATGCCTGAAACTGTAGGCTGTTGTTTATTCTGCTTGAGGGTCAAACAAAGGCAATTTGAAAAGGGAAGGGATATTGCAGGACATGTAAATAGTGGTGCACAGTGGCCATAAGTATGGATGTGGCTGGGGGATGGAGAATACGTCACAGCTACAGCAGATTCTCACTCTTCTTGCCTGGCCAACTTCATCATGCTCTCTTCCTTTCACCCCACTGTGGCATTAACCCTAGGTGCATGGTCTGGTCATTAGCTGGGTTGGGGATCCCCTCAGACCACTCTCCTACCAACCATCTTGAGTGCTTGCCATTCTACACTGAACAGACTTGCAATACAGTTGCAGTATTTTATTTATTTATTTTTTATTTTATTCATCAAACTTCTATACCGCCCCAACCTTTATCTCTGGTCGGTTAACATAAAACAATTAAATCACATATAAAAGTTAAAACAAATCAACCGTTTAAAATCAATGATACAATTAAAACAGACAGTTTTTAAAAGCTGAGAAAGCTTGGGTGAAAAGGTGGGTTTTCAGGTGTTGTTATTTTTCAATTACCAGAGATGGGGAGGATCGTATCTCAGCAGGGAGCGCATTCCACAATCTCGGGGCAGCGACCAAGAAGGCCCATCAGAATTGGGAAAAGTCATACATTTAAGGTCTGGGGGGAAACTGGAGGCAGCACATTAGCAACAGTGTCATCTGACCTCCCTGTAAAAAGTGAGTGGATAAAATATGTAAAAGGTGAGGGGACTAAGGAGGTAATGTGGACCCAGTCTTGGCTGCAACCCCTGTTGCCCTATGGACTCTTTCAAATGACCAAATACAATCCGAAATACAATCTTCATGATGGCAAGCAAAAACCTTGAGGGGAAATTCCTGATTGCTTGAATCAATTCCAAATTCATCCCAAACTAGACTGGAAGAAAGATGTGTTTTCAAGGACATATAGATAGGAGGTTAAATTTGCAAAGGGCTTCGATTATTGTGCTTTTTTATTTCATGTCCTATTACATATTACAAAGTTATGGGTTTACAAGCCCTGGAGAATATGGCATTTTAATATTTTATTAATTTACAGATGGCACAGCAGAGGGCCTAACAATACATCTTCCCCACTTGCTCATTATTGTGCCTTAACCTTGATCAAGAGGAATCCTCTCTCTACAAATAAAATAAAAGTTAACTTCTCTGTTCATTCTGTCCTTTCCCCATACTCTTGGGCATCCCATAGAGATAATGATTGAAACAAGAGAGTCTACTGAACTAAGAATTCCCTTCCTCACAAGGAATGCATGCATCTTTTTCACATAATGTGAAACCTGACTCTGTGAACTGCTGAGAGAACACCTAAGCATAGCTAGCTAATGTTATGTAGTTTAAAATAGAAACTATACATTGCATGTTCCTCTGCCTATACCTTTGCACAGGGCACATTTTAAGGTTCATAGTAAGTACTTGTTTGCAGATGTGATCCACAGGTGAAGTGCTTTCTTCCTGTTCTCTTTTGTGAAGGATAAAAGACTGTGGAAATCTTGATTGCATGTGTAGAACAATTTCCTTTTCAAAAACAAGAAAGCTTATATATACAGAAAGTTTCTACATAAAGCTCTTTGTGTGCAACACAACAGAGAGTTCATGTCTTCCCCATGGATTATTGGATTACACTATTGCTGATAAATGGTCACTTTGAGAAGGAAGGTGGGGGTGGGACCTGTTAGTAATGGACTACTGTATTGACAACTCCCATTGCTGCAGCTGCCATTCCCTCACCACCCCTCTTTTTCGTTTAGGTTGGCAATTTGAAAAAACACACAAGGATTGTCATACTGGCTCAGACCAATGATCTATATAACAGCATCCCATTTAGCTAGACAGATGTCTCCAGAAGCTTCACAACTAGGACATCATGCTAATAGTAATTCCTTATTGTGCTCCCCAGTGTTTTACTATCAAATGTATAGTTTGTCTGAACATAGGTAATGGATAGCAACAGATAACAATCTGTTCTGAAGGAAGGAGAACAGTCTGTTGAGAGGAGAGCTGGTCTTGTGGTAGTAAGCATGACTTGTCCCCATAGCTAAGCAGGGTCTGCCCTGGTTGCATCTGGATGGGAGACTTGATGTGTGAGCACTGCAAGATATTCCCCTCAGGGGTAGGGGTGTGCAATTCGGGAATTCGGTGATTCGGGTCGGGACCCAAACCGAATCACCCTGTTCTGTTTTGTGCCCGAATATGGGCCACCCGAATCACCCTTGATTCGGTTCGGATTCGGATTTAATCCAAATCTGAATCCGAATTGATTCTGGGGGTAAAAAAGGGGCCCAGGGGCAAAATTTTGGGGTGGGGTGGTATTGCCCAATGGGTGGAGTCTACCCCCCAATTTCAGGGGAATTGGGAAAAGGGCTGATTTTTGGGGAATTTTTGAAATTTTAGTGACTTTGGGGCAGTTCGGGGGCATAGCATGGGATCTGGGCAAAAAGAGTGGGGTGGGGTGGTAGTGCCTAATGGGTGAAGGCTACCACCCCAATTTCAGGTGGATTGGGAAAAGGGCTGATTTTTGGGGAATTTCTGAAGTTTTCATGTCTTTGGGGCAGATTGGGGCAGAAAGTGGGGACTGGGGCATAATAGTGGGGTGGGGTGGTAGTGCTATATTTATTCATTTAACATATTTTTATACCACCCAAAACTTACAACTTGGGGCAGTTTCCCTATTTAAAAATTGGTTATTTGGTGGGCAAAAGGGCACTTTACTGGCTTACATGGTGCTGGCCCCACACATGCTCCTGCCCGCACAGCTAGATAGACCAATGGTCTGACTCAGTATATGGCAGTTTCCTATGCTCCTATGTTCCTAACAATCGCCACCTCATTACTGAAAAGCTACATATGCTATGTGCTGTCATAACATCCTATGACAATTGTATTCATGGTTGATCATTGAAATAATAATTGTTTTCCTTTGTTAGGAACAGGCATTCTTGAATGTAATTCGGACTTCCTAGAGTCACACAGAATGAACTGATGATCATATGTGGATGGAGCCTTAGAAAATGATCTAGTCTATTTCATGGAAATATTTGGCTAACCTCATCCTTCTCTATGATGTGCTTTGGTTGATAGTGCTTATATATGTTTCCTTTCAGGACAAGTTTAAACTTTAACCCAAGCAACAGCCATTCTTGCTAACATTGCTTATGCACACCTTCTTCTTCTTCTTCTTCTTCTTCTTCTTCTTCTTCTTCTTCTTCTTCTTCTTCTTCTTCTTCTTTTTTCTTTGTCTCCAGATTATGTTCTTGATTCCTGATGCTGGCTGTTCCCTGACCATGCTCACATCTCATCCTGATGTTTAAAAACCTCAGAGAAGCAGTAATTCTACATCCATCTATAACACAGCCAGTCTTAATTAAGTGCTTCTCAGAATGTACTTATGCTATATCTTAAATTATCACAATAGCCTGAAAAAGAAAAGATCAGTTATTTCATTTCGTCTGTACCCTGGAAGTACAGGACTGATTTATGCAGTATGTTTTCTATCACAGTTACAGTTTGTCCAGTCAAGTATTAATTGACCAGTCACTGAAAGGTTTCCCAGAAGTTACAACAGCATCTAAGAAACTGCACCTTTATCAAAAACCTTGATGAAGAAAAAAATAATTGTCATATGGGCCAAGATTTAAAAAATTGTATATACACCATGTTACCTTCCTCGTTGTATGCTGAACTGCATAATACAATGAGTTTTGTACCTAAGAATATAAAATTCTATACAATTACTGCAATATTAATTAATTGGAAGATAGCTGAATAGGTTTTAAGGCTGCAATTCTGTGCATTAAACACAGTGGGCAATTTTTCTGAGCACACATATCATAAATAGATCAGGCATCGATTATCCTTCATACACAAGATCCTTTTATACTTAATGAGTGAATACAAAATATATACTGTCTTTACATCATTTACACAAGATCACACTAAGCAGTCTTCAATAAATCAGCAATGGGTCAGTTCAGAGGGTACCTTACTGGCCCACACAATTAGAAAGAGAACCTATCAAGTGCATGGCCATTGTATTCTCTTTCACAATGCCCCAACACCCACCCGGCACATCCTGTTATTGCATGGGGTGGAGGGTTGTTCATCCAAATTAATTAGTTTAAATTAGTATTTGGAGTGCATGTAGATAGGCCATTTGGAGGAAGCCCCCTCCCCCATGATAAAAGTAAGTGATGGGAGAGTGTCAGGACATTGTGAAAGATGTTGTGGCAGGCAGTTTCTTGACACATCCCCTTTACTGACCCTATTTAGGGTCAGTAAGTTAATATCTGAACTGGCCCAGTGTCTAACATCCATACCATCCATTAGAGAGGAGAGCTGGTCTTGTGGTAGTAAGCATGACTTGTCCCTTTAGCTAAGCAGGGTCTGCCCTGGTTGCATATGAATGGGAGACTAGAAGTGTGAGCACTGGAAGATATTCCCCTTAAGGGATGGAAATGCTCTGGGAAGAGCAGAAAGTTTCAAGTTCCCTCCCTGGCTTCTCCAAGATAGGGCTGAGAGAGATTCCTGCCTGCAACCTTGGAGAAGCCACTGCCAGTCTGTGAAGACAATACTGAACTAGATAGACCAATGGTCTGACTCAATATATGGCAGCTTCCTGTGTTCCTATAGTTCTGTTCTCCTTTTTGCCAAAGTGACTGGAACTTCACTACATTGAAACTTCATTATTGTAAACTCTGACTATGGGCAGGTTCAGAAAAACATGAGGAAGATGGGACAGTGGAGAGAACTCATCCACCCTGACACAATCTTGGCATGTACTGTAATTGCATGTAAGGAGTGATCATCCAAATTTCCACTCCACAAGTGCTACAAAACCCTGTTTAAATGTGCAGCCCTCGGGGTCATATTTTCAGGTGGCACAGAGGACTTCCTGGGGAAAGGAAGGTTGTTAAAAATTGTCCCTTTTCCAATGCACTGTTGTAGTTAGTTGGGAAGTTATGTTAGTCTGCTCATTTAGCTTGTGTCCTTGCTTTGTATGTCAGCTACAGGAACATCCTTTTGAGCAAACATGAAGGGGATTGGGCTGTTAGTTTTCTATCACTCAGTACTTCTTTTCTCTTGTATGGTAGAATGCGAATACTTTTGTCCAAATGCATTAGCATTTTCCCAAAAATGAATTTTATTTCATGGCCTATTCTTAATGCCTTTAAGTTTCATTATATCGCTAATTTATCGTCAGTGATGTTTAAAACAGTTACTAATTAGTATCCTCTATAAATTTAATTACCAACCTGTTTACCTTCTCTTCCAATCATTAATGAAGATGCTAAATAACACCAGGGGTCTCACTACTCTCTGTAGCATTTTATTGGATGTGCTTATCTCAGCTTGATCCATTGCCATAAACTTTGTTTACAGTCCATTTGCCAAACTTTGGCTGATGTTTCAATGCTTATTCTCCTGCCATTATTTAAGAAAAGTTTTCATGAGACATCAACAAGATCTACAAGTTACAAACAACTAATCCTTGATGCATAAAAGTATAATGCAGACTGAGAGTTCGAGAACCATTTTATTTATTTATTTATTTATTTTCTATGTAAACAGCTTGAGAACTTTTGTTGAAATGTGATGTATACATATTCCTAGTAATAGTTTGTAATAGTAGTAATACTCTGTAATAGAGCAGAAATTACCTTTCTACCAAAATTATTTTGAAGCTGCAAATGCAAATAGTATGAATATTTGAAAGAGCCAATTTGAAGCTTTGGTGTCCACAAAATGTGAATTCCACCACAAAAGATCTTGACATAGAATTTCACATAGAAAGTCAGTATCTGAAATCAGACTAAATGATAGTGAGGTGGCAATTTCTGTTGTTTTTCTGTATAAACTGGCCTGAGCCACTTTGGAAGAAATCGAATAAATAAAAAAAATGAAAATAAATAAATTGTTTGGACGAACCTTTCCCACACTGAACACTGGCAAACACTCAGCATGCAGCTACTTGGAATGTAGCCAGTAGAGGCATACCCATGGGGTGCATTTCCCCCTCAATGGTTTAAAATGTTCACTTGCTGTTACACCCCTGCAACTGGTAGTTGGAGTCATCTTGCCTCTCAGGGTGAAGGTAGCCTATAGCCACCAGACTAGTAGCCATTGATAGACATGTATTAGTCTAAGACCTTTTTAAAGCCATCCAAGCTAGTAGCCATTACCACATCCTCTGGCATAGAATTCCATAGATTAATTATGCACTGTGAGAAAAAAGTACTTCCTTTTGTTGGTCCTAAATTTCCTGGCCATCAGTTTTATGGGATCACCCCTAGTTCTAGTTTCTGAAAGAAGAAGAAAAATTCTCTCTGTCCACTCTCCATACTGTATGTATAATTATATATACTTCTATCATGTCTCCCCCTAGTCACCACTTTTCCAAAATAAAAAGCTCCAGATGCTGTAGCCTTGCCTTGTAAGGAAGGTGCTCCAGGCCCTGATCATCTTGATTGCCATCTTCTGCACCTTTTCAAATTCTACAACACCCTTCTTAAAATATGGTGACACAGAACTCCAAATGTGGCAGCACCATATATTTCTATAAGGGCATTATAACATCAACATTTTTATTTTCAATCCCCTTCCTATTAATCCCTAACATAGAAGAGCTTGGTAGAAGAGCAGACTAATTTCACCAATGCACCAGGTAAGGGGCAATATTTGATGACCTCCCTGCCCTCAAGGACATATTTCTCCCAGAGGGCTTCCTGAGAAAGGACAAGTAATCAAATATTGCCCCACTTTTAGTGCAGTCAGTTAGGAAGTGCTGTTAGCCTGCTCAGCCAATATGTTTTGCTTTGTCTTGTGATTCTAACCTGAATCACAAATACTTTGGAAAACTGGTCAAACATAATGCATACAACATACTGGCAGTGGTAGAGCATTAAGGCAACATGCATAGAAAACATTTCCTTCTGTTTCTTATGTTTTATTCTGCAAGAAATTATTCTGGCACTTTTTGTGATAATATCTAAATTTTAGCTGATAATAAAACTAATTTCAGTATGAAGATCCAACTGACTAGTTATTATAGGAATGGGATTTTCTACCTTCTACCTTTAAAGAGTGTTTTAAAAAAACCTTCAAAGTAACTGGAGAAGTTTTTTATTTCCTCAGTGCTTCACAGATAGCACATAAAAATCCCTTTTAAACTCCTATTCTTAAATCACCTTGCCTCTTCAAGAATCTTCTCAGGCTTAGTCCCAGAAAAAATGTCTTTGACTCCAAAGGACTGATAGATGGATACCAAGCAATCAAAGATGAACATTCTTCTCTGTTTTTATTACCTCCCCTATCCAGTCCACATCCTTCAAATGCCATGGCTTCATTTGGGTCACTCACTTAGATGTCACCCTCAGTTGTTGGCACTTACAATAAATAGTTCTTGAAGTTGTGCATGTAAAAGACACTTTTAGTGTTCTTTTGCAAGCAAACCTTTGTATCTATATTCTTAACAATGCCTCTTTCTGAAAGAGTGCCTAGGGCAGCTCCATGCTGCGGCCTCAATCCGGCACACAGTTGGACACACTTAAAGCTATTGAAATCAGTTCTCTAAAGTGTGTCAGGCTCTGGGTTGAATTGTGGCCTACATGATTTGACTAAATGGGAGGTTTTTTGTTATAGGTACTGTTCCTTTCCATATATGCAAACACTTTATTCTAAACATCATGCTTCAGGTTATAGTGCCAGATGAAGAAGAAAAAGACAAAGAGAAAGAGAGAGGATTGTCTACTTGTATGCATGGGGGTAGAGCACACAACAGCAAAAAACATCCAAATACCCCCAAAAGTGGGCCTGTGAAACTGCATTTGGGTTAGTGCTCACAAAAAAGCAAAATATAGTACTCCTCTAGGAAGAAGGAAAAAAGGAGCTCTGTGGTAAAGTTGTAAAGTTGTGCTGTCGAGTCTGTGTTTACTTCTAGCGACCACAGAGCCCTGTGGTTTTCCTTGGTAGAATACAGAAGGGGTTTTTACCATTGCCATCTCCTGAGCAGTATGAGATGATACTTTTCAGCATCTTCCTATATAACTGCTGCCCAATATGTTTCCCATAGTCTGGGAAACATACCATCGGGGATTCAAACCAGCAACCTTTTGCTCCCTAGGCAAGTTACTATGTGGTAGTCTATACCAATTTCACTAGGATTCTTACAGACAGGGCAAACTTTATATTATCATGCTATATATAGGACTGTTTACCTTCTTCCACTGTGATACAGGCTCTTCCAAGGACAGAGAAGGGACAATGTCAATGTGGTAAATACAATCCAATATGTGGGAAATGTAACGAATATATTATCGTGACATGGCTGGAGTATTAACAGCATGAATATTCAACAAATGCAATAATATTGAACTGTAGCTTTAGCACCAAATGGAAGCCTTTATTTGTAGCTAGAGACACAAAATACCTGTGAAAACTTTCAGAAATGGCATAGCATTTTTTCTTCTGCAGTTTTTCATTTGAGTTTGTTAATAGCCTGGCTTATCCTCCATGTTTTTTCACACAGACCCCCACAAAACAATTCCACCCACTTCAGGCAGGTTATGTAAAACTTCGTTCCACAATAACTCTTTGAGCTTTAAAGTGACACATCATTTTGATAGATGTTTCTATACAACTTGAATGTTTTAATTTTTCAAAACTGATCAAGCCTTAGATATGTCAGAACTTGAGGGTATCAAAAAGATTCTAACTTAGATTTCCAAATGATGGTAATTTTTAAAATCCTGAACAGATTTCAAAACCTTTTCCAGGTTACTTGAAACAAATAAGAAAGATAATAAAATATATGTCAGCCAATTTGCTTCTTATCTGTGCTGGGTTTTCAGTGATGTGCATCTTCCCCTCCTTTGCTCTCCCTCTATCTGGATAATGCATCCAGTAAAAGCTGTGCAGCAAGCCGTACACTTTCAAAAAATGATAACTGGCACCAGATGTGCTCTTACCTCTGGACTTCATGGCCAAAGTCCACGGCCTCCACAGCCCCTGCCCCCTGCTCCTCTTTAGTCTGTCCCGGGTGGTGTGGCCACTCGTTGAAGTATGATGATGCTTAATTTGCAGGGGAGGAAGGCCTCCAAATTCCCTTAGGTCCAGGCTCCAAAATTACCTCTGACTGGCACAGATCTGTCAGGAACGCTAGCAATACATCTCTGCAAAAGGCCAACCCTATGACACAGCAGGGTGAAGTATGTTGCTTCAGCTGGATAATTTGGGGAAATGCTCCCAGAGGGAAATTTGGGGGAGAAACAGATTTTGAATCATCCTTATAATCCTTCACTTCTGTTGTGGCTAGAAGCACCATAGAGCCACGAGTTCCACTCTAACCAGCCCACTACTATCAGTGGAACCATTCTAATCCAACTCTATAAGATGAAATCCCATCCACTCTCCCATCTCTTCTTCTATTTCCTCTCCTTCTTCCATGACTATTTCTGCTCCTGGGTCCCACTGTGTTTCACTTGCCACCAACCAGCTATGAAGAGCAGAGAAGCAAGGCTGGAACAACCAAGTAAGGGGTGGAGAAAGAGCATTCATGGGGAGAATGGAGGCAGCATTTCACATTCTGTTTCAGGCACATTTCAGTGCATACTGAAATTTCAGTGCATACATACTTGGTTTTCACTGAGCCTGCAAGGCTGTGAGGAAGGCATGGATAAAGGCCCATTAATTAAATGTGGTTAGGTAGTCAGCAGTCAGTGGAAGCGGTGGATTGGGGGCACTTTATATATGCTGCCCACCTCTCCTTGCCTTTACTGGCTGATATCCAACCTATGATGTGTTTCCACCAATCCACCACTGCTTCCCACTGGACTGGACTTCAAATCCTGCCCCCTACTACTCAACCAGTATGCCTGCTACTTCACTCAGTGAGTGGTGGCCTAGAATACCCCTCTGACTCTGCCTTTAAAAAAGAAAAAAGAAGAAGCTGGAGTAGAAGAAAAAAACAGCGGCACACAAGGGAAGGGGAGTGGGTGTGTACACAATGTACACCAACAGGGAAGGGAGGGGAAGGGGGCACACACTGCTTGGCATCAGATTCTACACAATTGGAGGGGGGTAACTTTCCACGCTTCCTACAGTGTTGGGCTGGCCTAGTTCTTGAGCAACATGAACCAGGGAGGGCAGTTGATCATTGTTTACCGATGTCTCAATGGCCGGGAAATCTGTGAATCCTGTCTTCCAGCCACTACCACCATGTCACAGAATGGTGGTTTGATAGTACAGTATAGTAAAAGTGGAGATAAAACTAAGGACAGTCATAATGATGGGGAACTTAACTAGTGAATAAATATATTGCAAGGTTTTTTTCTAACTACATTTGAACTGGGCAGGGGTTTTGTTGTTGTTGGGGTTTTTTTTGCATACAAGTCAGTTTGCAGCCATACATGATACAATGGCTGACATACTGTTAGCCTAGAGTATGTCAGTATGTCCGTCTAGTAATGTTGCATTTGCACAATTTGCATAAGTCGTGCAAATATAAAATTTACATTACACAAGAATAAGCACATTCAAAATAATGGACTTACTCTCATGTGAAACAATTTCCCAAGTTTTGCGTTTGTATAGGGGAGGAGATCTGATATTGTGGAAGCAAGCATGAATTGTCCACTATGGGAAACAGGGTCCACCCTGGTTTGCATTTGAATGGGACACTACATGTGAGCACTGTAAGGTATTACCCTTAGGAGATGGGACCACTCTGGGAAGAGCGTCTGCATGCTTGCATGAGAAGCTTTCCAATTCCCTCCCTGGCATCTCCAGATAAGGCTGAGAGAAACACTGTTCTCACGAGCGGACTAACCTGAAACAGGTTATGGGTTAGGGCAGCCCAGCCTGGGTTAGTTTGCTCATTTGCAGTCCTGGGATTGGGACTGATCCCAGCACTCCCACCTTACCTAAATCTGCTTTTGATCCTAGCCTTTAGCCAAGGTTAAGTGTGCATTCACACCCGTAATCCTGGCTGAGTGCGCCCTTAACCCTGGTGCCGGGGTTGTGTGTATTTTCAGGTTGCATGGAGCCCAAGCATTCACAGAGTTGGGCACCTAGAGCGCCTGACTCCCGGCGGGAGAATCCCCCAATGCACCATACTCATTTGTGCAGTGTATTATGGGATTCCTGGAGAACGAATCCCAGCCTCCAGCAATCTGCGCTGCATGGAGCGGCATGGATTGTGTTGGTACACGGTGGTGCGCCCATGAGGAGCTCCACATATCATCTAGGGAGAAGGTTGGTGAAACCCTGCCTTCTTCCCTACCTGCCCTCTCCACCCAAAAATGGCCGTGTGCACGACCTCAGAGACTCCTGCCAGCAACCTTGTAGACACTGCTGCCAGTCTGTGTAGATTATACTAAGCTAGATGAACCCATGGTCTGGCTCAGTATAAGGCAGCTTCCTATGTACTAAGTTCCTATGTACAGCCACTGTTTCTTATTTCAGAACTCCACAGCTCCATAACACTGTATATACCAGGCACAATTTCCAGTATTTCCCTTATTTTGGGGAGAAAAAAGAAGAAGATTTGACTACAATTTCACATGGCCTTTAAAACCGGGTCCTGGGTTCTCCTATATTGTGTCACAGAACTTTCCTGGTGACTGAACTTTAATGAACTGTTACATTGTCATGCCATAATGCTCTTCATTCATCCACTTCTTGGGGAACAAAGTAACAGCTGCCTCAGACTTTTAACATCCAATTCAAAAATCACCCTGTGTGACAATATGCTTTCTGCATTGACTGCTCTTCTTCTAGGACAATGTGTTTCTTCAAAGGCATTTAGTAAGACAGGAAACCTTCACCAGAACAGTTATGAAGAATTAATTGCAATTTTTAATAACATTATCTGCAAGGACAAAATCATATAAGTAAGGAAATATAAATGGTCACTAAAAATAAACGATGTGCTATGCTGATGGAAACCTTTGTTAACAAGAATGATAACACTTAAGCTACAAAGCTACACTGTCACTTTTAAGTCACCTTTTAAAGACAGAATGACAACCTTTGCAAAGCATTTTTGAAACAACTTTGAGCTCTATATACAGTCCGATCCTATTATTTATTTATTTATTTATTTGATTTTTATACCGCCCTTCCAAAATGGCTCAGGATGGTTTACAGTTTATTACTAAACTTTTTGTTGAAAAAATATCCTATATTAATAAGATTATTGACTATAGGTGCATTTCTGGAAGGACATTGAGTTGTGCAAAAGATTTGCACAGATGACCAGCTATGTTGGGAGCTTGCATTACAGACTAGTGTTACACTAGCATAATGCTGTTTTGTTAACATAAGGACATAATGCAAGGATGTTGTGCAAAAAAGAAACATATGTTGATGTTGATGACAAGTTGTGCAATGTCTTTTCCACAACCTTGTTGCTCAATACTGCAAAGGATGCTCGTGGGTGTTAATGAGTTCATGAATAGTACACCCATCCTGTAGCAGCTTCACTGATTGCCAATTTTAGGCTAGATTCAAAGTGCTGATTTGTAACTTTAAAGCCCTACATGGCTTGGGGCCAGGCTTTATGTTTTATTTATTTTATTTTTATTTATTTGTTGTTAAATTTATACCCCCCCTTTCATTAAGAAAATCCCAAGGTGGCTCACAATAAAATTCAAAAACATGATGATAAAAAAGACACATCAAGATATTGAGCTAAAAAGTATAAAAACACATCTAGCTGTTTTTTTTTTTAACTTAAAATACAAGCATAAAAACAGTACAAAATACAAGAAGTAGCAGTGGAGACAATCATATAAAAGCCTGGGTTAAAAGCCATGATTTGACATGCTTTCTAAAAACTGTGATGGAGACTGAGGAGTGGATACCCACCAGAGGGCATTCCAGAGTCTGGGGGCAGCATATTTTATTTATTGTTGGACTGCATTTGCCCATATGAGTCTACCAGAGTCCTTCAGTCTGCATTACAGGCCCTGCTCATGTCCCCACCACTGACTGAGATTTGATTGGAAAAGGGAAAAGAAGTGGGCATAGGGCCCTTTTGGTTGTGGCCTTGGAATACCCTTCAGCTTTGGAATACCCTTCCTGAGGAACTTTGCCAGGCTCCTTCCCATAAGCTTTTTCAAAAAAGATTTGAAGACCCTCCTCTTTATAAAGACTTTTTAGTGTTTTTATCTTGTCTGAATATCCAAAACTGGAATCCAATTAAACTAACTTTAAAATTTTCTGAGTATCCTCAGAAGGATACTGCTTTTTGATTAACCCAAAACAGAAAATAAATGATTTTCTGGAGTATTTGGGACTTACAGAGGCCAAAGAAATGAGTACACCTATGGAAACAGGTTACTTAAAATAGAAGGAGGAGAGTGAACTTCTGCCTGAGAACAGTGAGTACAGGAGAGTGATTGGAAAACTTTCCTATGTAGCTATGATAACAAGACTGGATATAGCTGCTTCTGTGGGAATCTTGAGTAGGAAAGTAAGCACATCCAGCAAAGATGACTGGATTGCAGTAAAGAGACTAGGCAGGTACCTAAATGAGGCAATCCATCTAAAATTAAAGTTGCCTGCTAGTAGTGGACCCAAATTAGTAGGTTATATGGATGCAGACTGGGTTGGAGATCAAATAGATTCTTTTATGGTGCTGGAGCTGTCACTTGGCGCAGCTGCAAGCAAGCAATAGTTGTTCTCTCCCTCATCTACTGAGGCAGAATATCTGCCACTCAAGAATGTCAAGAGGTGGTGTGGCTGCACGAACTAATGTTGAATTTCAACATAGACGAACCAAAACCCAGTGAGATGTTTAAGGATAATCAAAGCTGCATCCAGATCTCACAAATGGAGAAAAATAAATTTAGAACAAAACACATCGAAGCAAAATTTAATTATGTGCAGGATGCACACAAGAAAAGGGACTTGTAAAATCGATGTATTGTCCAAGTGGTAGCAGATGTGCTAACTGAGCTGTTGCCCAGGGATTGTTTCAAAACCTTGAGAGAGGTCAGGACTTATAGACAGCAGCCCAAGCCAATGAGAAGGAGTGTTGGAGCAAGGACCCTAGCAGCATCAGCTCTCAGCTGCAATGTCTCATAGTGACCACCGGGGGAGTGGGTAAGGCCGTGGATAAAAGTGCTAGACTCTTCCCCTCTTTGTTCTTGCAGTGTTAGCCTTCATTGTTTCTCTCCAGAGAAAAAAATGTTTGTTTTTCTCTCTTCAGCCATGAGCTACAGCTGAAATTAAGCTTCAGACTTTTTCACATTTGTTAGTAACCTGTTCTTTAAATCCTTATAGTTCTTCAGTACTAAAGAACTGTCTCAAGACCTCTTGCTTTGCTGCTTTCTCACCAAACTGGTTTTGCTTTGCTGTTTGGGGACTAAACTGCCATTCTTACCCTATACATATTAATTGTCAAAAAGTGCTGTATAAATAATGGTTGTTTGTTTTGTTTATATACAATATCCGCTTTTGAAGATATGGACCATGGTAAATTATAAAACGCAACTCACTTTTTCAGCTATGAGTCTGCCAGCAACCTTATTGTCATCCTTAGACTATGATAGGGCCAAGTGTGCCACTTTGCAAGGACTCAAAGATAATAGCCCCATTCAGATTTTATGGAGTGCAGTAGTGCTCACGGTTTCAGCTCCAAAATCAGGGAGAAAGTGCCCCCCCCCGAATTGTCACTCACTCACTCCAGCCAGCCACTCATGATTAGAGTGCTGTTTATGTGAAGGGGGAAGTGCCATAACCACAATAGTTGATGCTTCAGTGAGAGGCAGACTCAGAAAACCCAGACTACTGTACACAGAAGTGTCAGCTATCACAGTTCAGTGCTAGGGGCGTGCATGAACCATTCAATCACAAATCGGTTCACCTAGAACTAGGCCAGTTCAGCGTCTCAATTGTGAACTGAACCAGAGGCAGTTCAGTCCATGATCAAATCAAACCAAACCCAGTTTGGGTGGCCAGGGGGGTGGTAAGATAAGTAGTTTAATGTTCTTACCAGTTTGATGACACTGCTTGCCCTCCCTGGCACAGCCAAAGCGTGTGGCAATCCCTATTCAGCAAGCTGCCTACATGGCAGTGGTGCAGGCCTAGATGGGCCTTGGGCCTGATCCAGCAGGGCTGTTCTTATGTTCTTATGTATGGAGGCTGCTCAGGTCCTCCTGTGGTTCAGAGAAGGAAATTTGCATTCTGGGAAAGTGAGTAGGAAGTAGGATGTGTTCATATCCATAAGTGTGAAAAGAGAACAACAAATGCAGATCTCAGTCTCCACAGTTGCTAGCCATTCTTAATCTTTCCTCTTGCCACATATTCATTCATATCTTTAAATACATGTAAGCATAGCAGGACCAACTTGGATGTATCATGCAAACTGGCCTATTCTGGTTTCCTGACCTATTGTCCCATTTTTGTTTTTTTACAAACTAAGTGCCTAGAAGAACGAAAAGATCTTTACATGCCTCAAAGAAAAAAGACTAAAAAAACCCCATAGTGACTTGCACAGAGAAATGTACATCTAACAGAGCAGTGTGAATGGTGCTGTGATGCACTATAAAGCACATCTGCTCTTCTTGCAGAGATGGGGCTGCTCTGCACCTACTAAGCCTTGTGTAATCACAGTTACAATGCTGCTCCTATTGGGAATGATGGAACTAGTGTCACAGCTGTGATCATATAAGGCTTAGTAGGCACAGAAATGCTTTGGCTCCACAAGCAGAATGAGTATGCTTTACAGTACATGGCATGAGCGTATGCACTGGTCTGTTAGATTCATGTATGGTATTTAAGCCATTATGTTTAATAATGCTATTTTATATAGTCTCAGGGAAATGATAAGAGAGTGTCCAAAATCCTTACTAAGACAGCACTGATGCATAGTGGGGGAAGGAGGATTATAATGATTTCTCCTTCCCCCAAAAGGGGAATCCCCAAAAATATGTCCCTGAGGGCTGCATGACCATCAGGGATATATTTTTGGATTCATAGAAGACTTCTAGGGGAAAGGTAAGGTGTCAATATTCACACAGCCTTAAGCTAGTGCTGTTACTCAATCATGTCTGCACCAATGACATATATCACGAAGCACCCACACCTCATTAGTTAGCATGTCAACCATTGTTAATAATTTAGTATGATGAATGTCATATTTTGCCAGATTGCTTACTGTATGTTTCTTGAGGCCATTTTCATACAATTTTACAAAGATTTTGTGTTCTTTGTTTTCAATGAAAAAGCAGCTCATGTGGGCATTTGCAAATAGTATAAGTGAATAAGTGATTCATCCCATACAAAAACATTCCAAAGGAATTCTGAAACAGTAAGACCTGTTGTTCACTTGCAATCCGTCAGACTTGCAAAGGGTTGCATAATTAAATGGAAAGCCTTTTAAGTATGTGTTTACATAAATGATGTTTTACAGTGATGCTGACAAAATGGTCCATGTACCACCGAGAAGGTCTGATAACTTCAGGGTATGGAGGTGAAAGCAAATTAGTATAATTCATGACTACACTTGAAACTGTTCTGATATTGTGTTAAGAAGCATGAGTCATGAGTCATAAATGCTTTAACTGAGAAGTGAAGGTTAAAACACACAGCTCATGAATTACTTACAAGCCAGCTCTGCAGTTCTTCTTAACACTTGTACATGGGATTTTTCCATTGACATTAACAATGTTACCCATGGGAATAAATGCTACTCGATGTAAGGGTTGAACTCACTGGCTTCTGAAAAAGGAGATCAATGGCCCCAACATATATTACCTGCTTAAATCAAATGTTGTGTGTGCACACAATTGCCATAGTCCAGCAGAAGGGAGAAAAAAGGTGTAGCCCAAACGTAACTGTGAATAAAGCACCCACACAAGTGAGAGCCTGATCTCAGGGCACACAATTCAGCCACCTTGATGAAGCTAAGCAGGGCTTGGTGTGGTCAGTACCTGGATGTGAGACCCATGTTGGCCACCTTTGGGGATGGGACCATAGCTCTGTTGCAGAACATTTGTTTTGTATGCTGAAAGTCCCAGGTTCAACCCCTGGCATCTCCAGGTAAGTCTGGAAAGACCCCTGCCTGAATGCTGAGATAGCCTCTGCCAGTCAGTGGAGACGGTATTGAGCAAGATGGACAAATGGTCTGACTCGATACACGGCAGCTTCATGTCCTAAAATATTGGGACTTTGGGTCAAACAAGACACTGAGGCGAGTCTCACAATCAGTGAGACTCGCCGGAGGGGGTTCTGCGGGGAGAGCGGGCTTAGCTCACTCTCCCCGCAGACAATCAAGGCTGCAGCCCTGGGCAGCTGGATCGGCCACCCACACGACTGCCGGCTCCATCACAGAGCCAGTGGGGGCTGTGGGGATCAGGGGCCAGAAGCTCCAGGCATGCTGGAGAGACCCTTGAGCCTGGGAGAGTGCTTGCAGCCTCTCGAAGGGGGTCTCCTTGTGTGTTGCCACGGTGCAGAGCCGCACCACGGCAATACATGATCGGAAAACCCAGTTAGCGGAGCACTCGCTCCGCTAACCCAAGCTAAAGGGAGGGGTATTTAAGCAAGTTACCCGCTTTGGGGAAAACGGGCTCGCCTGCAAGCCCGGTGGTTCCCACAGTACGTGGAAAGCCCACTAACCTCCCTTAGCCCATTTTCCACTGATCGTGAGAATCGCCTCATAATGTGGAGAATCTATGTTTAGGATCTCATCTCATGTGGCTTTTAAAAGATAAAAATAGATGCATCCCATAATGATGAGAAAGGGTTGTTAACCCTTTCCCTCCATGCTGTTTCCCTGATCTAAATTCCCCTCAAAATGTGAAGAAGAAAGAGCTAAAGTCTCTCTGCCTGTGCCATAGCCCAAGTCTGATTTTGGTCACCAAGTAATTGTTTCTAACTTAAGGAAAACAAACATGAGAGAGATTTAGCTCTTTCCTCTTGCTATTTTATTGATTTAAATCCCCTGGACCTGTTTGCTTCAATCAAAAATGTATGGGTACCCATGCAAAACATATGTTTTGCCCCTTGGGGCAATTAGATCAGGGAAATGTCATGAAGCGAAAGGGATGATAAACCTCTGTTAATCACAATGGGAGATTTTTCCTGTGCTCCCTCTCGTTGTGCCCTTCTTATCCCCTATGAATCCACTTTCCAAGGAACAGAATCCAGTTGCATCACCTGAAATTAGTAACTGGGTAATTAGTATTAGTAACAAAAGCAAATGGAGTTGTTTGGTAACAGAACTGAGCAAGTGCGATGTGCTGTAAGCAGGGCAGGGGTGAGATCTCCTACAAATGTGTGTTCGGGAGTTGGTTGTGCTTTTAAGCTGGCAGTGTGCACCTTCTGTGAAACCAAATTTTATGAAACAAGATTATAAAGAGAGCAATGGGATGGCTATGTGTGTCCACCGTTCGGTATTAATTTTGTGAGGTAGAAGAATGGGTGTGCACAACTCACCCCCCCCCCATTTGATGCACTCTCCCACTGCTGCCAAATCACTAGAGGGTGGGTAATTTGAACTACTCTTCAACATGCAGATGGAATATTAGTTTAATGTAATATTAGCTAGCAAAAGTAACAAAAATATAATAATGGTAACAACAACAGCAGCAGCATTAGTATTTGAGAAAGTGATAGTGGGTTATTTTATTATTTATTTGATTTGTATACCGCCCCTCCAAAATGGCTCAGGGCGGTTTACAATTAAAACACACCACTAAAACAGTAAAGAGCTAAAACAAATTAAAAAACAACTGATGGGGGGAGATGGGCATGCCCACACTCCTCCCCCACATGAGGGTCACCCAAACCAATTTACAGAGGATTATTAATAATAAGGAAATAATGCTGGAGAATGTTAGTACAAAGTTTAAATATTTAGGTATTCAAAGTCTAGCTATATTCCATTTTCTGCACCTTAAAAATCACCTCCTTAGACTAGCCATGCTGATCTAGCATATGAGTGATAATTGACATGAAAGTCTAGCTTCAGAACAGTTTAGACTTCAGCAAGTTTGAAATCAGTTCACTGACTCATAATGATCTGGGCAGTAGATGCAGTATAGTGGCTCATCACGTGGACAATATAACCTGTTAAGTCTCTAGCTCATTTTCACTTGGTGAATTCATGATGTGCTTTAGGAAGCCATTGTTCTTTCATTCTCAGTTTCCTATTTGCATTTGGGATCAGGGAGCTGACCTACCTTAAATGATTCTTGTGAGAATCTTTGAATAATGCAAATGAAGTGTGAAAGAAGGCCAAACATGAGGTAGGCGGTGAGAGGAGAGCTGTTGATGAAGAAAAACAGTATTTTATCCAACATGTTGAGTCTGTTTTAAATTATCATTGCCTACTTTAAATCTAATTTGAATTGAATTCATTTCCATTAATCAAAAATGTACTTTATATTGCATCTTTTTTGAATTCAGTGGCTCATATATTGTGCAGCCTTAAGAACTCTGCCTTCACAAGGAGTGACTTAACTAATGGCATGGAAGTTTTGCTTCATAACACTGGACTGGCACAGGGAGAGGAGATTTGGCTTCTCTCTCCCCCTTCTCAAAAGCCCTTGTTGTCTCCAGAAATGTGCCCGTGAGGAATGTGCATCCCTGGACATATTCCTGGACATGAAAAGGGCTTTTGCCGGGACAGGAGAGAAGAGAAAATCATTTCCCTTTCCCCCAGCACCCACTGAATGCTTTTAGGCAACCCTGCAAGCACAGAGGCTGTTCAGCATGTCAATGATGTCAGCCAATCTACTAATGTATTTTTTATTTTAAATTCATTTTGAATTTTTTTTTCTTGAATTTTCTTTTGTCTCATTCATTTTTAGGTTTTCTTTTGATTGTTTTAATAGGTGTATTATTTGTCTTGTTTCTTTCAGCACTGTGAATATAATATAATTTAATTTCAGACTTCATCACAAAACCAAACAGCAAATGGTAGGTGTTATCTATTTAGGCAGTGCAAATTAAATTCACTGGAGCCTATGTATTTAAAAATGTAGATTTTTCTTTGTCGGTTTAAATGTAACAATTAGTGACAATTGGCATACTGTTTAAAAAAGGGAAAGTGTGCCGCCAAATTGATTTCAACTCCTGGTGCCCACAGAGCCCTGTGCGGTTTTTTTGTAGAATACAGGAGGGATTTACCATTGCCTCCTCCCATGCAGTAAGAGATGATGCATTTTAGCATCTTCCTTCCCATATCGCTGCTGCCCGATATAGGTGTTGGGAAACATACCAGCAGGGATTCGAACCGGCAACCTTCGTTAGTCAAGCATTTCCTCACTGTGCCACTTAAGGTGGTATACTGTATACAGACACCCTTATATTATTAAGTGTACAGAGAAACATTTACTTTAATGCAGATAGAGTTAGGATTCTGAGCCATTCTTTCTCAGCCAGAGACAGTGTCACCACACACACACACACACACACACACACACACACACACACACACCCCACAACTGCCCTGTAACTTTGAAGTGGTTTCTGATATGATAGCATCAGGAGCACCATCCAGCTGCTGGATGAAGATTGAAGGTAAAGGTGAGGTACATATATGTGCATGAATTAAGCACATCTGGAGAAAACATTCTAGCCATTATGCTACATGTATATAGCATAATATTTTACAAGTCTTACATAGGAACATAGGAAGCTGCCTTATACCAAGTCAGACTATGGGTCCATGTAGCTCAGTATTGTCTACACCAGGCATCCCCAAATTGCGGCCCTCCAGATGTTGCTGAACTACAATTCCCATCTCCCCCAGCTACAATGTATTGTGGCTGGGATGATGGGAATTGTAGTTCAGCAACATCTAGAGGGCTGCAGTTTGGGGATGCCTGGTCTACACCAAGAGTTCCCAACCTGTGATACTGCAGATGCTGATGAATTACAATTCCTATCAGTTTCCTTCAATCCTGTCTGGAGATGCTAGGCAGGGAACTGGGAACCTTCTGCATGCCAGCATGCAGATTCTCTTCTCAGAGTGGCCCCACTCCCTAAGGGGACTATCTTACTGTGCTCACACAAGTAGTATCCCATTCAAATGCAAACCAGGGTGGACCCTGCTTAGCAAATGAGACAATTCCTGCTTGCTAATCTGCTATCAATTTCTGAAAGAGGTGGAAATGTTATTATCCTTATGGATGTGTAAGTGTAGCACCTGCAGATAAGAGGGAAGTACTGGCAGACTCAGGGCAACCCGCAGACCCATCAGTTTCAGAAAAAAACTTAAGGAGCCTCCCTCACAAACTGCCCCAGTGTAACTCTATGGAATTGAATTTTGCAGACTCAGAAAGCAGTTAAGAGACAAGAAGATGGATGGAGACAATGGAACTCAGTGGTGATAAGGTGAGGGGAAGGAGGACTTCAACAGAAAGAGGGGGAAATTTCTCAGCTTGAAGAATACTCCCTGAATACCGTCACAACCCCTGTGCTTCTAAGGTGAAATATGCCTAAAACCTTAACCATGCTCAGGCTCAGGTAACACATGCACATCAAGAATATACTGCAACATTTAGTTATGGGTCCATATTTGTAGTATAAAATGCTTAAATTACATCCAGTAAGGCTTTTTGGCAAACAGAAAGGGCAGAATTAGATAAAGTAGTGGAAAATAGAAAAGAAGAAATAACATTGGGAAGCTAGAAGGGGCAGTTGGAGTATTAAAGTAATAAATAGTAGATAGAAAGATAAAGGTAAGGTGTACCATCACGCAGATTTTGACTCCTGGCACCCACAGAGACCTGTGGTTTAAGGATGTGTGAACCAGGGTGGTTTGGAGGTTCAAATTCAAACCGAACCAGCCATCAGGTTTGAGCTGCAGGTTCTAATTTGAACTGAACCAGGGGGTGGACCTCCAAAAGTGGGTGGGGTGGTAGCTGGCACCCATGGCTACCTACCACCCAAACCCCAAAGCAATCAGATACTCATAAAATATTTATGAATTTTTGAAAATTATTTTTATTTTTTCCCTCATAGGGTCTAATGGGACTCAAACCAGCCCATTATTCCTTATTGTGGTGCACCCAGGGGTGCCAACAACCACCCAAACCCTGAAGCAATCGGACACTCCTACAATTTTTTTTAATGAATATTTGAAATATTTTCAATTATTTTTCTCGAGTATAATGGGACAAGAACCAGCCCATATCCCCTATTGCAGAACACTTAGGGACACAAAAGTGGGGTGGGTGGTAGACAGACAGGGGTGCCTACCACCCAAAAAACCCCAAGGCAATTGGACACTCCTCTGATTATTGGTGAATTTCTAAATTATTTTTGAATTCCTCATAGGGAATAATTAGGATTGCAGCAAATGTATAGCTTTACATAGGGGGAAAGGGGTGTCCTAGAGTGGAGTGTGGTGGGTGGTAGTTCCCAGGGTGGGCAAGGAAGCTATCAGAATTATTTGAAAGGAATTGGGCAAAAGGCTGGTTTTTAAGTGATTTTTGAAGTTTATGCGTCGTTAAGGTTTTTCTCCATAAAGAAGCATGGAGGTGTCAGCAAATGTATAGCTTCACGTAGGGGGCAAAGTAGAGCAGAGTGTGGTGGGTGGTAGTGCCCAAGGGGAGCCAGGAAGCCATAAGAATTATTTGAAAGGAATTGGGCAAAGGGGTGATTTTAAAGTGATTTTTGAAGTTTATGTGTCTTTAAGGTTAGCAATGAGAGTGGATTCATGGTTTGTCATTGAAAATCTTATATGCTACCAAAGAATCTACACTCAGAACACTTCAGAAACAACAAAACCCAGTACCCCATGGGTTAGCAACCCATGGGGGTGGTTGGCACCCTTTTTGCGCTAGACCACCACTCATTCTGGGCCACCCCAGCACCCCACAAGTGGCTTTAAGTTTTTTCTCCATAGGGAAGAATGGAGGTTTCAGCAGCCCCATAACTGCACTTGGGGGGTGCTGGGGTGGCCCAGAGCAAGGGTGCCAACCACCCACATGGGTTACTAACCCATGAGGTACTGGGTTTTGTTGTTTCTGAAGTGTTCTGAGTGTAGATTCTTTGGTAGCATATAAGATTTTCAATGACAAACCATGAATCCACTCTCATTGCTAACCTTAAAGACACATAAAGACACATAACCTTAAAGACACAAAAATCACTTTAAAATCAGCCCTTTGCCCAATTCCTTTCAAATAATTCTGATAGCTTCCTGGCCCCCCTTGGGCACTACCACTTACCACACTCTACTCTTGGACACCCCTCCCCCCCCCAATGTGAAGCTATACATTTGCTGACACCTCCATGCTTCTTTAAGGAGAAAAACCTTACAGTCGCGTAAACTTCAAAAATCACTTAAAAATCAGCCCTTTGCCCAATTCCCTTCAAATAATTCTGATAGCTTCCTTGCCCACCTTGGGAACTACCACCCACCACACTCCACTCTAGGACACCCCTTTCTCCCTGATGTGAATACATTTGCTGCAATCCTCACTATTCTCTATGAGGAATTGAAAAATAATTTTAAAATTCACCAATAATCAGAGGAGTGTCCGATTGCCTTGGAACTTTGTGGATGGTAGTCACCCCTGGGTGCCTACCACCCACCCCACTTTTGTGCCCCTAGGTGCTCCACAATAGGGGATATGGTCTGGTTTGGATACCATTATACCCTATGAGAAAAATTAAAAATATTTCAAATATTCATCAAAAATCATAGGGGTGTCCAATTGCTTCAGGGATAGCATGGCTGTTGGCACCCATGGGTGCTCCACAATAAGGAATAATGGGATGGTTAGAGTCCCATTATACCCTATGAGAAAAAATAATAATAATTTTCAAAAATTCATAAAAAATTGTACGAGTGTCCGATTGCTTTTGGGGTTTGGATGGCTGGTACCCTTGGGTGCCAGCTTCCACCCCACCCACTTTTGGATGTCTGAACTAGTTTAAACCAGTTTGAACCAGTTCAAAACAGTTTGAATTCGAACCAAACCAGGGGGAGGTTTGAGCAAAACCAAAACCGAACCACCCCCTCCTGGTTCGAAGCTGGTTTTAATTCAACCCGAACCGGGCAAACCAGTTTTGTGCACATCCCTACTGTGGTTTTCTTTGGTAGAATACATAAGGGGTTTACCACTGCCTCCTCCTGCGCAGTTTGAGATGATGGTCTTTCAGCATCTTCCTATATCGCTGCTGCCCAATACAGTACCAGTGGGGATTTGAACCGAAAACCTTCTGCTTGTTAGTCAAGCATTTCCCCACTGCACCACTTAAGGTGATATAGATAGATAGATAGATAGATAGATAGATAGATAGATAGATAGACAGGCAGACACACATATATACATACATCTATATCTATATATAGGATTGTATATCATGTTTCTAAGGCAGCCTCAACACTGATTCAGTGCCACTGCAAAAGCAGTTTTTGGCAGGTTCTCCCATTGTCATGAATGAGGAAGCCATGATTTTTGCAACCCTGCTTTAGAACAGCATCAAGCTGCCTTAGAAGTCCGCAGCAGCCTTGGAGCACAGCATTATGGCTCCATAACGCTGCTTATCGTGTAACCCGCTTAATTCAGTGGACTTGATAATATGTATGCTTAGCACTGCATCTTTTGTATGGTTGCTAATACAACGTAGCTCCTTTTCAGCAATTGGTTTAAGACCTTTTAATTAATTTAATTTGCCTTAGTAGAAGTAAAAATCAGACACCTATGAAACACCACATACAACACATACTTTATTAGCTTAAAATCACATATTAATAAGCATCACCCTATAACACAACCTTGTCAGTGACAATCTGATTATAATTTAATACTCTACATATTTGCCCTGTTCAAAATGTGTTGAATGTCTGGTAGTGCTAATATTGTGATTAGCATATTGCATTTGGGGGACATGATTTTGTGGTATCCTGTGAAGATTATTAACAGAAGTTTCTCACAATGTTGAGCCTGTTTCCGTTAAAATGTGGCATGTGTGCGTATCACACTGGAGCACAATTAATATAGTCTCCTTTGAGCTTGCAGACTGAGATGCCATAGTTGCTGAAATGGAACAGAAATTTATGGCATTTCCCTTTGTCTTCCACCTCATTCGGTTATGTTCTTCACATTTGCTCAACAATCTCTCTTAGAATGAAACATGCATAAATCTGGTTTATTCTACTTAAATCAGAGCCAGGGGTGGCCCATTATATTGCTGTGCTTGAGGCAAGGTTCCAAATGTTGCTTCCCCACATGTCTCTGGTGAGGATCAGCCCCCTTCCCAAACCTGCAGACTTTGAAAATGGTGCAGAAGACAGACAGTAGCCTTCTCTTCTCTCATGGTGCTTCTCGCAAGCTTTGCATGGAGTGTGAGGAGAGGCACTCCTTTCAGGGTTTGCACGGGTCAGATTGGTCCTGAAGAGCTGCACTCATTGTGGCAGAAAGAGGCATTTTGCAACTTTGCTGGTGCCTGAATAATATGCTGTCTAAGATGATAGTCTCAATGTGCCTCATGAAGAGGCCTTTGGTTGTTCCATCCTCAAGCTAGAACACATTTGTTATAGCCAAGTTCCATGGAAATCAATAGGAGTTGAATTATTTATGAATGTTTGACTATGGTGTGATTCAGCTTCACACACAGATCCAGCAGAGTGAGCCTGAAGCTTGTGTCCATCCACTTTGTATTGAACTTTAGTATAAATGGGGACTTCTCTAGAAAATGGGCTACACAAGTAGGCCCCACTCAAACCATCTGTCCATGATATGGTATGAGTGGGGCCTCATACCATACCACGATATGGTGTGGTGACAGCCAACAACCTGGATGACTTTAAGAGGGGTTTAGATAACTTCATGCAGAGGAGAGGTCTATCAATGGCTATTAGTTGGAGGGCTATAGGCCACCTCCAGCCTCAGAGGCAGGATGCCTCTGAATACCAGTTGCAGGGGAGTGACAGCAGGAGAGAGGGCATGCCCTCAACTCCTGCCTGTAGGCTCCCAGTGGCATCTGGTGGGCCACTGTGTGAAACAGGATGCTGGACTAGATAGGCCATGGTCCTGATCCAGCAGGGCTGTTCTTATGTTCATCCCTTGTTTTTCATCGCATATGCCTGAGCAGTGTCTACTTGCATAGATATTTATGGCTCATAGAACCCAGTTCAAGTTGAGATTGTGAATTATGGGAGAAGGTCTGATCCCAGGTATGCTTTGTCATTACAAGGATTATCCCATCACACTGTGCCCATTTGGTACCCCACCCCTGCTACACATCTGCCATTAAATACATCGTTGACTTGGAAGGACAGAAGTAGAATTTGAAATAAGCACATAGTCAAATTGGAGAACTTGTAATTATGACCCCCACCCCAGAGGGCAATTTTGTAATAATATGTTGGGCATTTTATTTGAATAAATTTTCCTTCAGGCATCAGCTTGAGTTTTTCTTCTCTTTTTGCTTCTTAGGAATACTATAATATATTTTTCAGCTCCAAGCAGAACAATTTAATGAATTTTAAACATAAAACTTTCAAGATATAAGACTTCTGTAATGCTGGATAAAAAAACCTTTTCTCTTTAATTTTTCCTTGAGAAAATTGTAGCTACATAGATTTTCCTCTTTTGAGAGAATACTGATTTCAATGCAAACTGTATTTCTACTGGAAAATGCCTTCACTTGCAGTTTCTTGACCAACTCTCGGTCTAGCTCTAAGTGGTTCAAAATTTATAGACAATATGTGAAAGCCCTGTTATCAGAAAGGCCACTATATAATAGAAGATATTTCCAGCTGCTGTAAATCTGCATAGTTCCATTAAACTGTATAAAACAGCATTAATTTACAGCAGCCACAAATTGAAGCCGGTGTTTGTAAAGACAGTTCATGTTCTTTGACATAAATCCAGGTTATGAATTCAAACCAATTTGTAACAGGAAAAGGTCACTCAATAACTGGGAGAACAATGTTTCAAAAGACTCACGAAATGCAAGTGCACAAGAGATACAGTGTGTATGACTTTTCTGTTGCCTAGCAACAGATGGTACATGCGAAATTAATAATGTGTCAGGATGTTGGAACCACAAAAGGATGCATATAGTTCAGACTAGATTATACCTTTTATTAAGTCCTCTTTAAGAATATCTTTATATATATATTTCTTCTAGGCATACCCGTTGATAATCTCATGCATGGCAGCTCTTGCGAGAATTCGGGATAGTGGCAGGACAGCCGGGAGGGGGGAAATGGTCCCTTGGAGGGGAAGCAAAATGCCAGAAAGCAGCAGCGTGGGCAGCAGGTGGGGAGAAGAGGCAGGCCAACCAGGAAGAAAATTGTGGCAACGGTGGCAAGTGGGTGGGTGAAGCAGGGGGGGACAGTGGCAGAGGCAGGCGGGGAAGAAGATGGTGACGGCGGCAAACTAGAGGCCAGGCCGGCGGGCCACCAGGCAGGGAAAAAAAGCAGTGGCAGGCAGGGAGGAGAAGCCTAGTTGTTGAGGGAGAACGAACGGAGGGGGGGGGCAAACTGGGGCTGAAGTGGGGGAATGAATTGGTGCTGAAGGGGAGGAGGCAGGAGAACTAGAGGTGCAGATGCTCAGCTAGTAATAATATATTTCACTTATCTTGGAGTCTACTGGAACTACATTTACTAAACATTTTGTGAACTTTTGAACTGCACAGACCACAGACTTCAGTACATTTGGGTATCCAGATTGACCACTGATTGTTCAAACCAGCCCAAAGTATTCAGTGACCAATCAAACCTACTCCTATATCCTGCCTTCACTAAACCTGACAGGTGTGACCTGTAGATATACCTGTAAAAACAAAAAGAACACAATGGGATCAGTGAAAAAACTTGCAGACTCAGGCCAATCTGTCTAGAAGCAAAATATTTCTACTTTGCTCCCAAAAAGATGACAAGCATAGCCCAGGTGGGAAGGAGAGAAGCTGGAACCACGTCTAATAAGATGCTTTCCGAGAACATGTCCAAACAGCTTGCTAAGTCCGCCCACCCCCCATTGGCGCATCCACCAATCACTACAGAGCACTGTGCCTCTCAAAAACCTGTGTCAGGAAAAACTGCATCCACAGCACAAGGTAACATTTTATGAGGTCCCATGTTCCAGAAAAAATAAAAATTTTCCCACTTTGTATTGCAGTCAGACAAACATGCTCCTTTATTGCTGGCCAGAACACTCTAACATAGAAACTGAAGTGAACAAGAAAAAAACAAAGTCTAAGTGTGTCCCATGTTACTACAGCCCCTAGTGTCTTTCCTGCCTTTACTTTACCTCAAACGCTCAATTCTTGATTGTCTCGTAGGAAAGAGATCATTATATTTTCATATTAAATAATCTTTCACCCTGCACTCTTAGGATAGGTTAAGATTTCAGTCTGTCAAAAAGAACATTCTTCTGTGCAGCAGTTCTTGAAAACCAGTAGTTACCTCATTCACACTTTAAACAATGTCATATTTGAAGAATCTTAAATATGGATTTAAGCTTTCAGGAAGGGACAATTCCAGAACATATCCAGGGAGACAACTCCACCTCATGTCAGCATGGAAACCTCTTGATTCAAAATTCCATGAACTACACAGTGATCCCATCATATTAAACTCTTAAAATTCAATGTATGGCCAAGGCATGAAGAGAGTAAGGATTACACTGGGTTTTGAAAGCAAAACATTGATAGAGAGTCACAAAGTGTTGAGCCATTGTAAAAGCAGTTTTTCTGATCTCCTGATTGCTGTCAGAACTTTCCCTAGCCTAGGTAATGAAGGATAACTTAGGCTGCCAAAGGTGTATGCTCCTATGCCTACCTTCAGCTGTCAATGGCTGTTTCACTGGACTACCCAACTCTTTGGTTGCCTGGCTCTTCGACTTCTACCCCAAAGGCCTCCTACGGGAGCCCACTGTAGGGCCAAGCAGGTATTCAGCCCATTTGACTCCCAAACTATGGTCCCTGTATGCAATCACAGCTCTCAGAAATAACTTTGACGTAAAGAGGCTGTTCTCATGACCAGCCGAACCCTGCCTGGGCTGCCCCATGCAGGGTTAGGCTGGTCATGAGAAGTGACTGGATCTTGTGGATTTTCCACTCCCTACTTGCCTAACCTGCTTAACAAATCCAACTTTCAGCCAAGATTAAGGGTTCTCTCACACCATTATCCCAGCTACTGGGAATCGTGCATGCAGCCCAAGGAATCATAGAGACCGGCACATAGAGCGCCCATATGATGGGTAAATCTCCAGTGCAGTTGTGCGTGCCATGCATTCCATTGAGGGGTGCCTAGAGGCCAGAACAACAAGTTCCAGCCCCACTATCTATCTATCTATCTATCTATTTATTTAACATATTTTCATACCGCCCAAAACTTAAGTCTCTGGGCAGTTTACAAGAAGATTTAAAAGTAAAACATTAATTAAAAACAAAAACAAAAATACTACTACTAGAGGTATTTATACACCATTCTTCAACCGAAGTTTTCAAAGCGGTTTGCATAGGGCAACTCCCCCCCCCCATAAATAAGATTGTCTCCTGTCCCCAAAGGGCTCACAATCGAAAAAGAAACACAAGGCAGATACAAGGAGCAGCCACAGGAGGGATGCTGTGCTGGGGCTGGATAGGGCCAGTTGCTCTCCCCTTCTAAATAGAAGACAATCACCACATTAAAAGGTGTCTCTTTGATCAGTTAGCAGTAAGCCCGAGATCCCTCTGTCCTGCTCTGTGCTTCACAGAGCTGCACAGATCAGGGTGTCCATGTGGAAGCACAGGAGGCATGCTGAGAAAGGAAAGTCTGGTCAACTGGGGGGAAGGTAGGTTAGGTGCAACCTGTTTTATTATTTATTTATTATAAACATTTAATATACCACCAACGCCGAAGACTCTGGGTGGTGTACAAAAATATGCAAAGCAAGAAAACATTAAAAATTACATTCTAAATCAAAAACTAAAGTAACTAACAAAAAAGGGGGGAAAACAATAGGTAAACTACAGGGCAAAAGCCTGGAGAAAAAGAAAAGTCTCCAATAGAGATTTGAACATCAGCAAGGAAGGGGCTAAATGACTCTGAAGTGGAAGGGAGTTCCAGAGAAGTGGGGCAGCAACCGAAAAGGCCCTTTCATGGGTCCTAGAGCCCCTGAGTCCTTCTCAGAAATCAGGGACTGACAAAAGGGCCATCTGAGATGATGTGACCAGAATGGATGTAACTGGATGGGAGAAGTGGGTCTGTAGGTAGACAGGCACCAAACCCCGCAAGGCTTTCAAGGTCAAAACCAGGACCTTAAATTGAACTTGGAAGCGAATAGGCAACCAGTGTAATGACTGCAGGAGAGGTGTTACCCTGTAATATTTTCTGGCACCCATGAGTAGACAAGCTGCTGCATTCAGGACACGCTAAAGCTTCCCGATCGTCCTCAAAGGTAACCCTAGACAGAGAGTGTTACAATAGTCAAAACAGGAGATAATAAGGGCATGGGTCACTCTCATTAAGGCCTGCCGATCAAGGTAAGGGCGTAATTGGCGAATCAGATGAAGCTGGGCAAAAGCACTTCTGGCCTCAGCCTCCACCTGTTGTTCAAGGAGGAGGCACAAGTCCAAAAGGACCCCCAAATCACAAACAAGCTCCTCTGGGAGCAGTGTTACTCCATCTAAAACAAGGGTCACATCCAGCTGTTGGCTGGTACGAGGGCTGAGTAAAAGTAGTTCAGTCTTCGTGGGATTCAGCCTGAGCTTATTTTGATTCATCCAGACCTTAACAGCTTCCAGGCATTGAGTAAGCACAGAAACAGCATCCCCAGAATGGTCTGGGATGGCAATATACAGCTGAGTATCATCAGTGTATTGATGAAATCTCACCCCAAAGTGGGAAATGACCTGACCCAATGGCTTCATATAGATGTTAAAGAGGATGGGGCAAGAACTGAACCCTGGGGAATTCCATAAAGGAGTGGCCAACGGTCAGAGCATCCGTCCCCAATGCATACCGACTGGACACGCCTGCTAGGGTAAGAACAGAACCACTGTAAGACAGTGCCCCTGATACCCAACCCACTCAGGCGGTTGAGAAGGATAGCATGATCGATAGTGTCAAAAGCCGCTGAGAGATCTAAAAGGACCAAGAGAGGGACACTACTCTTGTTGAGGTCCCGAAGAAGGTCATCTACCAGAGTGACCAGTGCTGTCTATGTGCTATGCCGAGGCCTGAAACCCAACTGATAAGAATTAAGATAACTAGTTTCTTCTAAGACCTTCTCAGGCTGGGCACATACAACCCTCTCTAACACCTTTGCTAAAAAAGGGAGATTGGAGATCGTTCTATAGTTGTCAAGGACCTTAGGGTCCAGGGAGGATTTCTTCAAGTGAAGGTGAACTATTGCCTCTTTAAGGGCTGCTGGCATGAAACCCTCACGTAGTGAGGAGTTAACCAACTCCCATAGCCAAGAATTAACATTCCCACTGGCTGTTCTAACCAGCCAGGAAGGACAAGAGTCCAAGCAACATGGTGCTTCACCCATACCTGAGAGAATCGTGTCATATCCTCGACCAACCCAAAGGTGTCCCATGTAATGTCACAAGGCGGAATCTCCTCTATCTGATCAGATCTTATAGAAGTAGAGTTCAACTCTAGCCAAAAGCAAGTGATTTCATCAGCAAAGAATCAAGCAAATTGATCACAGCGGCCAGACTGAACATCTACTGGATCCACTCTCCTAAGAAGGGAGCGGGAAATCTGGAATAAGGCCACTGGACGAGAGTCAGCTGATGCGATAAGAGTGGAGAAATAGTTAGATTTTGCCGCTCTTATCGTCCTAGAATATTCCCGAATATGAGCAAGTAATCACATTTGATAATCTTCAGCACCAGTTTTCCTCTGACGACGTTCCAAGGATCTTTTGATCGGCTTCATCTCCCTAAGTTCCACAGAGAACCAAGGGAGCCGGGATCTATGAACCTTAAGAGGACACTTGGGAGCGATTTCATCTAACGCATTTGTGGCTTCAATGTTCCAAGATTCCACGAGCTGTGTCAGAGAAACACCTACCAGATTGCAAGGAATGTCCCCAAGAGCCTCCTGGAATCTGACAGGATCCATAAGGTGCCTGGGGTGGATCATCCGTGTAGTAATGCTGTCCCGGTGGAGACAGGGGGCTGCTACAGTCTGCATATTAACCAGAAAATGACCGGACCATGGCAGGGAAGAGATGACTATTTCTCCCATGACAAGATCTGCCTGCCATTGCCCTGAGAGATAAACCAAGTCCAAGGTATGTCCACCCACATGAGTCCACCCACCAAAATCATCAGAGATAAGCTCATGGTCGCCATAGCTCATGAACCTTCCACCAAGCCCAGCCAGGATGATCATGTGAATCACCTCAAAGTGTTGCAGCTAGTCACCATCTTGTTGCTATGAGGAAGGTGAAATACCCTGGAACCAGAAACCACTGAAGAACATGGATAAAAATTCCTTCCTGGCCTCATCAACCAGTATCTGCTAACTAGCCATAGCAGAAGCAATACAGTACATAGTGTTTGAAGCAACCATATGAAATATGTACACAGAGGGAGAGAGAGGCAGGAAAAATCACCCAGAAATGTACCAAAATGGGGAATTTCCTATTCTAGATAGCTCTGGGTTCTGCCCTCCAGAACCAAGTGGCTCTGGAGTTATGTGATTCTCCAGTGGGGTAAGATCCCCAAATACCACTAACATGGGGAGCACACCTCCCTCCTTCCTCTCTGCACTCACCATACAGGCACAAAGAAGCACTCCACAGATGTGGTGACCCTGGCATACAGTAAAGTGGTCTTCATGTTACTTCTTTATTTTGCTCCTTGGTGTTTTGTTAATGTCATTTTATCAGTTCAATAAAACTTTAAGAACTGGAAACCAGATCCCTTCATCAATATTCAGATTGACTGAATAAGCTACCAAGATCCACTGATAAAGCATCATAAGAATTCTCTCTGAAATGTCATAGAGCAGGGATTCTCAACGTTGGGTCCCCAGATGTTATTGGACTTCATCTCCCATAATCTCCAGTCCCACTGGCGTTTGGTTGGGGATCATGGGAGTTGAAGTCCACTAACATCGTTGGACCCAACGTTGAGAATCCCTGTCATAGAGGATATTGGATCAAAGCACCCTTGGATCAAACACATTCACATGTGATCTCAGTGTCGCATCCCAGTATCCTCTGTACCATTAGAAATAATCCTGTGGAGAGAGGCAACTTCCAGAAGCTGCAGCAAATGACTTGGACAAATGATGAATTGCTCACATTCTGCTATGTTTAGAACATGTTTTGAGACTTTATAACTATCAGTCATCAAATCGATATGCAATAGTAAACTTTAGATTCTACGGCAGGCAGTTTCCATGGTACACTACAATTCAAAAGGGAAATATTTATATGGAGTAAGATTTAGTTGACCATTAGGTAAGATTGAAGAAACATATTTTAGTGCTATAATCTTAGGGTATAGCTGTATGCAAGAGCAGATGATTACAAGTAAACAATGACTATAATGTCAACATTTTGGATGATTTTACAGAAGCTAAAAATGCTGCCTAAGGGGTACAATTTATCAGGCTTCTATCCCAAACAAGCTGCTGTGAAAATAATGGATGTTGTATAGGAGCAGCACTAGTTGAACTGCACTCTAAATCACTTTCTTATTCAGACACTGGTGAAGAATAAGGCATGATCTTGGATTGTTTAGGTGGCAGATAATAGGGCACAGCAGGCTGTTTTTATTGGGGAAGATTAACTGGTAAATCACTGCAAATGGATTTAAACTAGTTTAGTCCTATACTCATTAGCTTAATTCATTAATTTACTGGTGCAATTTTCAGCAAGCAAACAAACTAATTTAATTATCTCTATACTGCATGAATGAATGCATTCATGTTGCATACAAAATGGCAGATATCCTACTTGGTTTTGTGAGGAGGCTTGTTAGCTGCCAACTGGTGGAATAACAAGTAATTCTTGACATTCCATTAGTGTCCCACTACTTGTATAACACTTTCCACAAAACTAAGCTCCCAGATCTATAAGCACCATGTTGATCTGCATACATTAAATGCAGGCCACCAATCATGCATTCGCATTCCCCTCTGTAGTCCCTAGAGGTCTATCCAGCAAGAAAAGACTGTTCTTCTGCTATCACCTCATGAGCTGTCATAGCTGGCTACTTCAGCTTGGGCAAGTCAAAATTCTGCACTCTAGTGGCTGCATTTGTATATAATACAAAGCCAGAGGTCTCTTGACCAGTTTCAGAAACTGTACATCCAAATGCGGGCAACCAGACTTTAGTGAAAAAATGGACCTGTGTTTTCCCTCCCCAGACTCCAATCTGAACCTTAGGTTTGCATTTGGTTGCACTGCTTTCAACTCCAGTTTAGTGCTTTCAGTGTTACATCAGAACACTGGCATTGCAGTTTCCCCCTTCTACAATTAGAGTTGAGGGAGGATGCTCCTCCCTCACTCCAGCTGCTATTGGCTGCCAGGGCTGTCCTTTATTCAAGAAGGAAGCCCAGGCAACCAGATCCCACTCCTCTCTGCAGTCAGCAAGATTCTCCATTTCATCCTAATGTGGAAGGGAGAGTGATGGGAGGGGGTGGAAAACTGGGGGTCCTCTGGACCCACAGTACTGAGTTACATCTGAAGGTAGCTAGTGAGATACACACAAGACACTTACTTCTTGGTCAGCCCATTGCTTATATTAAGGAAATCCTCTGGGATGTGGAAAAACTAAAGAGCTTCCTAATTGATTCTGACAATCCGGTAGGCAAGTTCAGTTCCCACAACTGAAGTTCAAGATTGTGTTCAAGAAAAACAACTGAAATATTCTCCAAATTCTCTCATGGTTTTATTAATAGCTGCCAACTTCCTGAATAGGGCAGTGCACATGCAGCAAATGAAGTACGGGTGCAATTGCTGTATTCTAGACTAAAGCAGCAAAGGCACTCATGTGTGTCTCTGTGTGTGGTGATGTTTGTTCATCTTCCTTTCCCTCTAAAGTGTTCTGTGACAAAATATACACCAAGGGACATGGAGTCACCCCCCCCATGAGTGTGTGTCTCTACTACTTTAGTCTGGAACACAGTTTTTGACTGTATGAATGACATCAGTATCTTTCTGTTCTAGAACAGGAATGTTAAGAGCTGGAGGCAGTTTGAAACAAGTGATAAGGCAACTATTTCAGTTTCTCTAAATGCCAAATCTTTTGCTTGCTTGCTTTGTTTGGCCCTGTAAATAATCTTTGTCAAGCCTTAATTCTGGAGACATGCCTGGAAAAGAACCTTCATCCTGGAAATAGACCCACTTGAAGAAGAAACTACAGACAAATGGACAACAATAAGACAACCTTCATTTTGGGAATCATCTAGAAAAGTTAGAAATAAGCATAGATTCCATAAACTTTAAGAAAATAAACTCATAACAAAAATCGTTGCTCAAGGTAAGAAATGATGTAAGGTAAGAAATGATGTAAGGTAAGGAACATGACTTGACTTGTTTCAGAAAAAGGCAAGTGAAAAACTTCAGATATTAACACCACCAAGACAGAGGTAAGTGCTTTATTCCTAAAGAAAGCAGCCATTTGGTTTCCTCCCTAGAGAATGTGAGGCAACATCATCACAATGTGCTTTATTAGCAGAAAATGATTTGCCTTGAAATGCATGGCTTTCAATCAGTTTAAGAAAGCAACAAACAATAAAAAGTTTTATGATGTACACTGTAGTAGGAATGTGCACAAAACAGATTTTGTGTTATGTTTCAAGCTCAGAACAAAATGCAAAATGGCTGAAATGTTCTGTCAAAACAGCAGTCAAGCCAGTTGTTTCAGCAGAACAACTTGAAATGTTTTGAGTGCTCCGGCCTTAGGAAACAATGGGGAACTGAAAACACCCAATTGTCTCCCATGGGTAGATCCTAAGGACACCAAAGTGGGTTCAGTGTAGGGAATGATCAGTTCTACTTACCACACAACCCACAAAATAAATGGGCAAGTGGGCAATTTTTAACAAAATGTTAACCTTTCCCCAAAACTTCCATAGAATCCTATGGGGATTTGGGGGAAAGGTTAAAAATTTGTTAAAAATTGGCTTCTTGTCTATTTCTTTTGTTTGTTGTCTGTAGGAGCTAGCCATGGGGAACAATGAGGTGTTTTGAGTTCCCCATTGTTCCCTATGGTAAGAACAAGCTGCACACAGAGTGCATGCACACAAGTTTTGCATTGCAATTTGCAATCGATTTTGCAACCCTGCCTTGGAAAACATTGTGGAAGCGCACAGTAGAAGGGAATCTCTCCCTCCCAACACAGATCTCACATTTCAAACACAGTCCAAAAATGGCCAAAAATTAATCACTGACCCAGAACCCATTGCCAGCCACAGTGCCTGCACTGCACTAACATCATTGGCACAAGTTTCTCTCTCACACACAATTATGATGCCATATGTTACTTGCAACAGCTGCCACAGCAGTACCCTTACTTAGCATAAAGCATAGCCATAAGCTCAACTAGTGCAACTTCAGCCATATTTACACCTTGCAATGCAGATTGCAGAGCAGGTCAGAGCAGTGAGTGAAGCACAAGTTATTCTCAAGGCCAGACATTGAGTTCATCAGAACAATCACCAAGGAATATTATGAAGAGAGAGAGAGAAGAGGAAGAACGTCCACTGTCCATTTTGTGCCACAACACTATCTCATAAAACAAACCACAGTTCAAGGAAGGCAGGTACCCAAGTTCTGCCTTTGTCAATCTGAGATCCAGGAAAACCAGATAGTTATAGCAGCAATAGTATAGTATATTATGCTCAGTGCTGAGAAAATAAAAGCACAAACTCAGACCTTTCTTCCTCCTGTCCTGATGTATCCTTTTCTTAAAGAGAGGCACAGTGTTAGGGCTCTCTCTGCCACCCAGTCTCTTTGAATACATGTTGAATTTGAAATTTGCTCCTTTTGTGTTCCTCCTCCCCTCCCTCACCCAGCCAATGCAGCCACAGTTTCCCATGACAACACTTGATTTGTATAATAACTAGCCAGTTGGAAGCCAGTGCCAGAAAACCAATCAGCGAGGGAAAAGCAGACTTCCAAAATGGTGCTTGGAACATTGAAACATTTTGATCAAAATAGGGGTTGTTCTGCTCTGAGCTTGAAACAGGTCCTTTATTTAGTATGTTCTGTTTTGAGCTCGAAACACTCAAAACGGCCCATTTCGAATTGAATCGCTGGTGAAACATTCTGCACATCCTATATTGTAGCACTGTTTCAGGAAGGAGGAAGTATAAAGATCACAGGTAGTCACCAACAACATGAAGGTAAGTCCTTTCTTGTCAAAGCAAATGGCTGCTTGGTTTCTTTTCTGGGTCACTGGCCTTTTCAGACTAATCACATAAGATATGCATCATGGTTAAAAATTGATCTGACCCGTTCTCTTAAGAGAAAAAGAGATACTTCTCCAAGGTAAGTAAAAATGCACCTTTGTATTATGGGAACAGACTTGTGCAGAGAACTGGATGGGGGAAATCTTTATTTCCAGAAAATGGCTTGGCTTGAAAAGCTTAAAGCAATCAATGGTTTCCCAGAAGCTTAAGAAAGCAACAAACTCATAACAAAAAGTCTGGTGTGAGGTAAGGAACATCAAAATTTTTGATTCGCTTCAACAAAGGACATGTGAAATGTAACTAACAAGGAAATAGATTCTTAAGAAGCAAGTCATTGATTGCTAATGGAAGTGATTGCTTGATTCCATTTCTAGCCAACTGGCCTTTTCAGACAAATTACTGAATATTAGTGTTCAGACTTTCAAGAATATTGGTCTACTCGTTGGTTTTTAATTAATATATTTTTAAAAGTTTCTAAGACAGTTTAAAAGTGTTGTAACAGCTTTGCTTCATAGCAGAAGGTTACAAAAGGTTCTAGAATTGAATCCCCCACTTTGTCCATCATTCAGCCCTAATTTGCAGGAAACTGCTCCTTGCCTATATATAAAAGTAGTAGTACACCCATATTTACATCTCTTATTATAACTCCAGAATGGCTGGTCAGAAAGTTTTTTAAATCCATATGGGTGTAGCACATGATGATAGCATTAAATAGGTCAGTGTTGAAGAATATTTGTCCACCTGTTGATTTTTAATCAAGTTAAGTGTTTTTTTTTTTGAGACCATTAAAAACCAACAGATGGATTGCTCTCCTTGAACACCCACACACTTAATCATACAATTATATAGGATCACCATGTGAAATGTCAGAGGTATCTGCCCAACTATTTAAAAGTTATTAATATTTTTGATGGGGGAAGCATAATTGAAGTCAGAAATTCAGGCACATCTCCCCCTAGTCATGGCCCATGCTCAAACTTAAAGACTTGCCAGTAGTTATGTGAAGCTGCCTTAGAATTTTATTTATTTATTTATTTATTTAAATATGTGTCATACGTATATACCACCTGATATGTGTATCTCTAGCTGAGTGTGGATAAACATCTGTCAGAGATGCTTTAGCTGTGGATATCCAAACTGACAATGAAAGTGGCCTAAGTACCCTTCTATTGCTTCCCAACTGTTTGCTTTATGGGAATAGTATTAATTGCCAGTTGGGCACTTCTGAAATAGAATCATAGCATGATGGTTTCAGTTACATAGACTTCATGTGTTTATTTCAGTGAAAAGACAAATCTGGGACTTAGGTCCATCATTCTAGCCATCCAGCTTCAAAGTAATGGTGATGCTGGAACAAACCACAGTATAGGATACCCATAGCACAGCTAAATGCCTAAATAAATGAGGTCATTCACACAATCAAAAATTGTGTTCTACCCGGGTTTGGGAGCTGTGTGTGCTTCAATTTTTCTGTTGTGTAGAAGCAAGGTAAGAGGAAATCCTGGGCAGAAGTGATTGAATAGGAGGAAAAAGCTACCCAGCTTTTCCTCCTACTTTGCTTTCACACAGTCACTTCTATCCAGGTTTTCCTCCAAACTTGCTTCCACACAACTGAAAATTGAGAGTGCACACAGCTCCCAAACCCAGGTAGAACACAGTTTTTAATTGTGTGAATGACCTCAGTATGTAATAAACCAACTAGTCCTTGAACCTTCAAAATAATGACAAGCTATGATCAGTAGGAAAGCAAAATGGATCATAGAACAAATCAATCCAGAATTTTCACTTGAGGCACAAATGACCAGGCTCAAACTATCATACTTTGGACATATTATGCAAAGACCCAGCTCCCTTGAGAAGTCCATAATGCTGGGGAAAGTTGAAGGAAAGAGAAGAAGAGGATAACCAGCAATAAGGTGGAAGGACTAGATTACTACAGCAATGAATGCACACTAAGAGACATTAAAGGCCAAGTTGAAGGCAGATCATCCTGGAGAGAATCTATTTATGTCGTCACTAAGAGTTGACACCGACTTGATGGCACTTAATCAATCAATCAATCAATCAATCAATCAAATGATCAGTAACTTTGGGTGAGTACTAGTCTGAGTGGAAATATGCTTTGTAGTTAACTAGACTGTGGTAGCTGTATCTGAGCTCTTTGTGACTCTGAAGCAATTAGAAAATAGAACGCAGTGTGGCTTGAAACTTGCCGCTGTGAGCTAATGGGCTGCAAAAAGAAGATCTAGCAGTCAATGAATCCTGGAAAGATGCAGGGAAGGGACAGCTACAATGTCAATAAACTATGACAGGTTGTGCATTAGTTGGCTATCAGAGCATGGCTCCGATGAAATACAGGGCTGAAGTTTAATAGACTTCAGTCACCCAAGAAAGACCAATATCACACCAGTGTAAGTCCCCAAGCTTGATAAATTTTAGATTCCTTTATAGAACAATCTGTGAAGATTCATTATGGATTTTTGTTCAATATTAAGAAGACTATAGTTTAATGATATAAAAATAAGACAACATTTTATAAACATGTTGCTTTATTAACATCTGCTATCCCTACACGGAATATTCCTACATGGAATATTTCATTCTTGGTTCTGTTGTAGAAAATGAGTGATATACTGTGCAAAGGATGAATCTACAAAATGTAGTGTAATTTTTTCCCCTCAGATTCAAATTTGCTGTTTAAAGAACTAGGTCATCACAAAAAATAGAAGATTAATATAATCGTTCCTTGAATAGTGAGAGTGTGTGTGCACACACACACACACACACGTATAGTAAGCATCATAGAGAACATCACTGCACATTGTGAGAAGCAACATTTTTAATTGTTCATATTCCACAAATGTAAAGAACGTGCTAATTCGGAATTTTCTTATAACCTTTTCTGGAAAGTGGGAAGATATTTTTTGAAAGCTAGTAGCATGAGAACCCACGAAGTAAAGACAGTGCTAAATATGAGTGTTAATTTAATATGAGGACAAAATAATGAGAGCATTTGGAAACCTATTCAATATTTTAAGACATACTAAAATGTCACAGTGAGTGAGTTTCAAGTTCTTCAGAACACTTCTTCAGGCTGGAAGTTAACAAGTGTGGTAGTGGGTGGGGGGAGTGTAGAGAAAAGTAGGCATAATCAGAGCCCCCAGTCAGTTTGTAATGGAACGCAGGATGTCTTTTGCACACAGAATCAGGTCCAAACTACATATTATGTTCACATCATTTTTCCTCCTTCCATGCTTAGTTTGTCTATAGTAAATAGCAGCTCTAGAATCTGGGGAATCTGGTTTGGAATGGAGGGCAAGGGTTAAAGCCCCCTCATTCTTCAGTCCCAATATGAAATAATGTCTGGGGTAGTTACATGCCCTCCAACCACTCAGTAATACTACCCAGTTTGGTTCCTATTTACTACTGCTGCTAAGTAGTACTACTTAGTGCAGCACCTAATAATTATCTCTAGTTTTGCAGCATTGCAAACATATTTCTGGATCTGCCAAGAAAGCTGGCACATCTAGAGATAGCCTACAAGGTCAGGACAGGCTTTCTTTTCTTCTTCTTCCCCAAATTCAATTTTTATTAATTTTAACAGTCATTCATTGCAAATACACACAAAAAGGTGGACTTCCTGCACACATCTCTTCATGAATCATCAGCTATAAAATTTACCCTTGCTATAATAATAATTCAAAACATAAATTCAAACCCTTACAAACATAGCTAATCTACCCAACCTGCAGTTTTTTGCTAAATTTCAAACCCTGCTGTAAAGTCCATAGTAGGAAAGGTCAGGACAGGCTTTCTAGCATGATCTATGGGTTATTATATGGACTAAAGACTCTCTAGGTTAAGTTAGTGTTTCTAACTTAAGACTTCTGATAGAACATAAGAACAGCCCTGCTGGATGAGGCCCACGGCCTATGTAGTCCAGCATCCTGTTTCACATAGCACGCACCATGCCTCTGGGGAGCCCACAGGCAAGAGGTGAGGGCATGCTCTTTCTCTGCTGTTGCTCCCCTGGAACTGATATCTAAGGCATATTTCTTTTTCAGTTATTTCTCCATATAACTCAGTATTGGCTCTTCCAACTGGCAGCGTCTCATCAGGCACAAGTCTTTCATTTCACCTGATCATAATTTTCTCATGGCTTTGACCAAAACATGTTTGAAATTTTTCTATGCTGTTGTTACTGATGTTATAGTTTGTATTCTTACTGTTTGTTTCCAGTTTTACTTCTTTCTGAAAACTTATTTCTATTTTGTAAAGGGTTGAATGGCCCAAATTATTATTAAATAAATAATAATAATAAAATAATAATAAAATAATAATAGATGCAAAAATATTATGGGACTTACGACTACAAACAGACAAACATCTGCCACACAATACACCAGATATAACTGTAGTCGAGAAGAAAGAAAAACAAGTGTTTTTTTTTCCATTTCAAATTTTTATTAACTTTTGACAATAATAACCATAACAATCATAATAAACACAATTACAAGTTGACTTCCCGCGCACCTCTTTTTGTGATACCAACTATAAGTTTTACCCTCATTGTAATATTAATTAAAAAAGAAAAACACAAATTTAACCCTTCCACCACCATTAATCTGCCTAACCTGCATTTCAAATTCTGCTGTAAGATCCATAGTAGGAAAATAATTCTTTAAATAAATCAAAAAGGGTTTCCAGTCTTCCTTAAAGCGTTCTAAACTTTGGTCTCTAATCAGTGTTGTAAGTTTTGCCATTTCTGCATATTCTAAAGTTTTTATCAGCCAATCTTCTTTTGAAGGCAGTTCATTAGTCTTCCATTTCTGTGCATATAATATTCTAGCCGCCGTAGAAGCATACATAAAAAAAGTTAAATTATTTGTAGAAATTGCTCCTTGTGTTATTCCTAGCAGGAAGGATTCTGGCTTCTTAGGAAATGTCACTTTAAGTATCTTCTTCAATTCATTATATATCATGTCCCAATAAGCCTTCGCCCTCCCACAGGTCCACCACATATGAAAAAGGAAAGAAAAACAAGTCAAAATAATCGACATAGCAATACCAGGGGATAGCAGAATAGAAGAAAAAGAAATAGAGAAAATCACCAAATACAAAGATCTACAAACTGAAGTTGAAAGGCTGTGGCAGAAAAAGACCAAAATAATCCCAGTGGTAATTGGCACCATAGGTGCAATTCCAAAACAACTTGAAGAGCACCTCAACACCATAGGGGCCACAGAAATCACCATCAGCCAATTACAAAAAGCAACTTTACTGGGAACAGCCTATATTTTGCGACGATATCGCTAATAACAGCAACAACATTGATAATAAAATTCAGCCATCCCAGGTTCTTGGGAAGGACTCAATGTCTGTATAAAACAAACCAGTCAATAACACCTGTCTGACTGTGTAAACAAGAAATAATAAATTAATAATTAAAACTGAGCTGACTGTCATTTCACCTGACCCTTTTAACTGCAAATATCAGGGAATGAACCTGGGAATACAAATCTATACTGTGTCCACACCCCACATACATGCATTGACTGTTCTATCTTGTGCCGCAGGCCTTAGTAAATCTAACACACTTGTTTCCGCAGTTGATTTACATTTGTTGAACAGGTTGATTGGCCTCTGAAAACTTTTTTGAGGGGGAAGGGAGAGGAAATAGTGCATTGATATGCCAGGAATGTTCTTTCTTCAGAAGTTATGTGAAAAACCTGCATAATGTACAGTAAAAATATGAAGTATTTCCCCCACTAATCTGATGAAATTCATATTTTGCAGGCTGCTGATAATATGAACACTTTTCAAAAACTGGTACAAATACACACTGGAAGCAGGAACAAGGGCTTGTTCAGAGATTTGTACAGATTAATTTTAAATGTGCAATGACTACCTTTTGTTGAACTCCCTTGCATGTGGGAGGAATTCATAAAGATACAGTCCGTAAAGCAGATTCTTTAGTCTGTATTTCACATTTTTTAAAATAGGCATCTATAGATTCTCTTATCATAGTCTATTCATGATGATAAATGCACATACATTAAAGGAACTTTGAACCAAAAATCTTGGGGTGAAAGAAAGAGGAGGGGGGGAAACAATCAAGGAATGAAACCAACTTACAAAGATATCTTCTTGATGAAAGGGTTTTATTGTTCCATGGAATGACTATAAAATTGCCTTTGTTTTATTATTTCTGCCGCACTAAATCTAAAGCTGTTGCCATCTTTGCTGCTTTTCTTCAGAGTCACATCTATAATTCTGTTCTTCCTGCGCTCAGAGAGGTGAAGCACCCATTGCAGAAATAATGGGCAATTTCAAAATCCATTCAAAAGGTGTAAATTATACAAGTCTTGTCCAAAAGAAATCAGTATAATCTACAAAGAAATATCATTAATTTTAGTGCCCAGGGCAAAGTTAATCTCATCAACCAGTCAATGAAAGAAGCCTGTAAAAGTCAAATACTGCAAAATTGTGTTATTTATAATAATGAAACATTACTTGTGATTAATAAGTGTTTAGTTATCCAATCAAAAATTGCTCTGACTCTGGAAATAAACATGTATATTATTGCTATTAATATGCAAGAGGAAAGGAAGGAAAAGGGCAAAAAGGAGCAAAAGTTCTATACAATCACACACCTCAGTTTTTTATAACAGGGAAACCATTTTATTTTATTACATTAAAACACCAATTCCTCTCATTTATGCCATTTAGTAGTAGCATTCCAAATAAAAAAGGGTCATTACTGTTTTATTCTATTAGATGGTACTATAATGGCCACTCCTTTATGGAGTTCCCCAGGGTTTAGTTCTTGCCCCTGTCCTCTTTAACATCTATATGAAGCCATTGGGTCAGGTCATTTCCCACTTTGGGGTGAGATTTCATCAATACACTGATGATACTCAGCTGTATATTGCCATCCCAGACCATTCTGGGGATGCTGTTTCTGTGCTTACTCGATGCCTGGAAGCTGTTAAGGTCTGGATGAATCAAAACAAGCTCAGACTGAAGTCCACGAAGACTGAACTACTTTTACTCAGCCCTCGTACCGGCCAACAGCTGGATGTGAACCTTGTTCTAGATGGGGTAGCGCTGCCCCCAAAGGAGCTTGTTTGTGATTTAGGGGTCCTTTTGGACTTGTGCCTCCTGCTTGAACAGCAGGTGGAGGCTGAGGCCAGAAGTGCTTTTGCTCAGCTTCATCTGATTTGCCTATTATGCCCTTACCTTGATTGGTAGGCATTAATGACAGTGACCCATGCCCTGGTTATCTCCCGTGGGGTGGGGAGGGAGCGACAAGCTACCCGTTGTAGCTTCCCGATCGTCCTCAAAGGTAACCCTAGATAGACAGCATTACAATTATTATTGTAATAATAATTGTATCGGGATCTGGAAGCTACAACGGGTCCAGAATGCAGCGGCTTGCCTACACATGGGTGCCAGAAAATATGACAGGGTAACACCTCTCCTGCAGTCATTGCACTGGTTGCCTATTCACTTCTGAGTTCAATTTAAGGTCCAGGTTTTGACCTTCAAAGCCTTGCGGGGTTTGGCGCCTGTCTACCTACAGACCCACTTCTCCCATCCAGTTACATCCCATCTGGTCAGATCATCTCAGATGGCCCTTTTGTCAGTCCCTGATTTCTGAGAAGGAATCAAGGGTGCTAGGACCTGTGAAAGGGCCTTTTCAGTTGCTGCCCCACTTCTCTGGAACTCTCTTCCACTTCAGATTCGTTTAGCCCCTTCCTTACTGATTTTAAAATCTCTATTGGAGACTTTTCTTTTTTGCAAGGTTTTTGCCCTGTAGTTTACCTATTGTTTCCCCCCCCTTTTTTGTTAGTTACTTTAGTTTTTAATTTAGAATGTAATTTTTAATGTTTTCTTGGTTTGCATACTTTTGTGCACCTCCTGGAGTCTTCGGAGTGGGCGGTATATCAAATGTTTCTAATAAATAAATAAAACTTACAAAGAGCTGCAGTTGCTTATTAGTGCTTATATATTGAAGTCAAACTAGATGTGTTCCTAAAAGCATCATGGTCTTTGTGTTTGCTTAAAAAAATAAGCATTCCAGTGGCAATTTGGATTGGGATCTGGGAACACGGAGGTCCCAAATAAAAAATACAACTATTTGCCCTAGGAAGGAAGTTTCATTTGGATTCCTGATCAAGATTAAGATCCCTGTGGTCTGCTATTTAACACACACACACAATTAATCAATTTTATGTCTAGTTTAGCTCTCAGCTACAGATTGGAAAGCCCTTGGTCTGAAACATTCCTCCATTGTAAACCTCTGCCTCTCTTCTTCAATATTTATTTTATTTATTATTGAAATCTTTACACAATGTACAGCCAGTTTATGACACATCCAAAACTGACTAGCATATTTTGAAAAACCACAACAAATCAATCAATAAAACATAAAACCAACAGCAAGGATAAAATCACATCAGTAATTAATAAACCCTAACAAATCATTTTAAAGGCCTGGGAAATAAAAAGAAGTCTGCATCTGGTGCAGAAAATGTTGGAGCGAGGACCCTGGCAGCATCAGTTCTCAGCTGCAATGTCTCATAGTGACCACTGGGGTGGGGGTTCGGGTTTTGGATAGAGGTGCTGAACTTCTCCCCTCTTTGTTCTTCCAGTGTTAGTCTCCATTTTTGTTTCTCCAGAGATGGCTGTTTGTTTAGTCTCTTTCCCCTTTCAGCTTTAAGCTCAGTTTTCCTATCCTTTTGTAACTTCTAAATAATCCTTGTAGTTCTTCAATACTAAAGAACTGTCTCAAGACCTATTGCTTTGCTGCTTTCTCACAAAACTAGTTTTGCTCTATGTGGGGATGGAACTGCCATTCTTCTCCTACAGAAAAGATATCAACGTAACAAGCAAGCAAGTTTAGCATTTGTATAATGCTTTTAAAAACATAGTGAGGTCATTCACACAAGTAAATAGAGATGTGCACGGAACTGGCTGGCCCAGTTTGGTTTGAGGCTCAACTGGCCTCGACCCAACCGGGCCAGTTCAGTACGGCACCCCCCTTGAACTCCACCCCGGTCCAGTCCGGTCCAGGTGGGTTCATGAGCTTGAAATTGTAAAAAACAAAAACAAAAAATGAACCCATACTGCCCTCTGGGGAGTTCCTGGAGGTGGCGGGGGGGGGTTCACAGAGGTTCCTCTCCCCCTTCCTTATGCCCCCCTTGGCCAGTTCGGCTGCTCTTCGGATGGCTTTTGGCCTTTACCCTGCAGCCCGGTGGCCATTATGGAGGCTGCGTCGCTGGGTGAAGGCTGAAAACCGGCTGAAGAACAGATGAACCTGCTGAAGTGGGCATGAGGAAGGCCAGCAGGGGGAGGTGGAACTTTTGTGGAACCCCCGCCACTTCCAGGAACTCCCCTGTGGGGAGTAAAGGGTATATTTACAATTTCAAGCTCACCAAAGGGTGTGTGTGCTCGGTCTGGGGTTGGACCGAACAGGGGGTGGTTCAGTTCGACCCCAAACAGTCGAACTGAACCAGTTCAACATCAAAGACGTTTGACGTTGAACCTGTTTGCACACCCCTACAAGTAAATACTGAGGCTATTGCCACGACCAGGAGAAATTGGGCTAAGGGAGGCTAGCCCAGTTTCTCCTGGTCGTGTCCTGCAATAGGAGCTGTGCGGCTCCCAGCAGCAAGCCTCCAATAACGGACTCCCATTAAATGAGGTTTACTCAGTTGTGAGACACCATGGCATGCCTACTTGTCGCGGTGACTTATGAAGAGACCCCTGCCGGGAGGCTAAAACAAACCTCCCCAGCATCGGGGGTCTCCCTAGGATGCCCCACACCCAAGTATAGCTCCCTGCTCGTCTGCGGGGTGAGCACTCTTCCCACAGGGCCTCACTGTGTTTTACCTTGGTTTGGGAACTGTGTTCCCAATTTCCAGTTGTATGGAAGCAAGCTATTGTTGTCAATTTCCCCTTCCTTGGGAAGCCCACTATGCCTGCTAAAAATAAGTCCCTGAGAGTTATGCAGGCCTCAGGGACCTATTTCTGGAAGCAGCCAAGCACTTTTGGAGGTTGAGAGATCAATAAAAATCAGCCCCCCTTCTCACATACTCGTAGAGACTATTCTCACAGTTGGCCAAAATTGGGCTAAAGGAACCAAGCCTAATTTTGGCAGTACGTGAGAACCACTGGGCTCGCAGGTGAGCCAGGTTTCTCCAAAATGGGTAACACACTAACTTACCCCTCCCTTTAGACAAAATTACATAAGAACATAAGAACAGCCCTGCTGGATCAGGCCCAAGGCCCATCTAGTCCAGCATCCTGTTTCACATAGTGGCCCACCAGATGCCGCTGAAAGCCACAGACAAGAGTTGAGGGCGTGCCCTCTCACCTGCCATTACTCCCCTGCAACTGGTACTCAGAGGCATCCTGCCTTTGTGGCTGGAGGTGGCCCACAGCCCTCCGACTAGTAGTCATTGATAGACCTCTCCTCCATGAAGTCATCCAAACCCCTCTTAATGCCATGCAGGTTGCTGGCTGTCACCACATCCTGTGGCAGAGAGTTCCACAAGCAGATCACGCGTTGTGTGAAAAAGTACTTCTGTTTGTTGTTTCTAGACCTCCTGGCAATCAATTTCATGGAGTGACCCCTGGTTCTAGTGTTGTGAGTGAGTGCTCTGCTAACCCTGTCTTTTTTTATCTGTATTGGCGCAGTTCCGCGTTGCGTCAGCACAAAAGGAGACCCCCGCCGAGAAGCTGAAACAAGCTTCCCGGCCCTGGGGGTCTCTCCTGGATGCCCTGCACGCTCGACTGGGACATCCTGGAACTTCCGGGAGCTGTGTGCCCCCAATCCCCGCAGCCCCCGCCGACTCTGTGACGGAGCTTGTCTGCTCCTTGTCTGCTACGTGGCAAGTCTCAGGCTGCTTTGAAAACATCAATATTACATTGCTCTGGATGTCAGCCACTGGCTTTTAAACAAAAATGTCTGGCAAACTGGCTAGAGGGTCCCCCCCGCCCGGAGCAGTTGATGACCTTATTTGAATGTGTGCCATAATATAAAATCCTTGATGGACAAAAAGGAACTATATAGATGGACAGGAATTAGCTTCTGGCTAGCCTAGACTCGGAAGAGCATTTATTTTTATATTAATTTTTTTTTTTTAATGGAGTTTTACAAAACTAAGAACTATTTTCATTTTCTTTAAAAAAAAAGCAAATATCTGAAGCATAAAATATTCAACTCTTCACGTTTTCTTCTTAAATATTTCATGGAATAGATAATTGACCTCTAAAGTTAAAACATTACCAGTGTCATCTCGGGACTTACTGTGAATTGCTGTTGGTTAACATTGTTCGGTCCAATTCAATGGAGTAGTACTCACAGCTACAAAGTGTCAGAGCATGGAGATTTTATTGACACACTCCATTTCTCCAGCAACACCTCCTACGCTGGGAACAGGTGGCAAGCATGCAAGCTATAAAGAAAGAATTCACAGATCAGATCTGCCAGCTTCATGGTTCCCTGGGCTGAAATCTGTAATGTGTACAGACATTTTCTTGGAATCCTGATCTAATAGCTTATTTTTATTATGGTCTTAGGTATCGAAGGTGACTATTGATTCTATTACCATGCTTTAAAGAACCCTTATATTAAGAAATAGCTAAATTCTATCATCTGAGAAGCTGGGGAACCTACATCTTCTCCTTTTTGAAGAACTGTTTATTTGGATGTTATCATTTTTGTTGTTGTTCAAAAAACGGCCATTAAATACTGAAATAACATGAAACAAGAGCTGGATGAAATGGATTCTTCTTCACCTTTTCTCATCTGTATTGATTTTTTTAACCTGTTCATTGTTATCAGAATCTATTGAATTTCTCTTCCATCTCTATGTTCAATATTTGCCAGCAGCTAATGAATTTGGTGGTTATGAAAAAATAGTGTTTAAGTAAATATTTACACAGTGACAAGAGATATTTTTTCCATGCAGCTTTAATCTGCCAATGATTAAAAGTGGCACATGGTACTTCGTTTAATTTTTATTAAATGTAAACTACTCTTGTTATTCTTACTATAATGACTACATATTTAATTTGTAACAGGTGTGTGAGGAATGCAACACAGAACTTACAAATGAGAGGGTTCCTGTCCAGAGGGTTCCTGTCCATCCATGTTATGGCTATACATATCCATATAAATTATGTCGTACAGAGTAACTGTGACTGTCCATATGTGACTAAAGGCAGGGTCAGATGACCCACTGATAGTAAGTAGGAAGGAACCAGAGGTTTCCAGGGAGCATGTGGTCCTGGCATGAGCCACAACTTTGGTTCATTTTGTGTCATTCAAGGCTGCTATGTAGAGAATGTTCGGCCCCACTGCCGTCTGGCATTCACCTAACATTCACCACCCAACTTCAGCTCTTGATTACACTTGGTGGTGGTGGTGGCAATAACCCAAGATTATCCTCAAGACACTTCCAGGTTCAGATGACATGGAAATGGCTGGAAGTAGCTGCTCACGTGGAAGTGCTTGCTGCATGGGAACCTACAGCTCCCTTCTACTTCATTCATTCATTCATTCATTCATTCATTCAACATATTTCTATACCACCCAGGACATGCATCTCTGGGTGGTTTACAATTAAAATCATTTAAACATTAAAATCATTAAAATGAGTTAAAAACCAGCATTAAAAGTATTAAAACTATACATCTAATTAAAAGCCTGGATAAACAAATATGTCTTCAGTGCCTTTTTAAAAGTTGCCAGAGATGGGGAGGCTCTTATTTCAACAGGGAGCATATTCCAAAGTCCAGGGGCAGCAACGGAGAAGGTCCATTCCCGAGTAGCTGCCACTCAAGCTAGTGGCAACCACAGATGAACCTCTCCAGAAGACCTTAATGGGTGATGGAGCTCATGGTGAAGAAGACATTCTCTTAAATACCCAGGGCCTAAGCTGTTTAGGGCTTTATAGGTAATAACCAGCACCTTGTATTTCACCTGAAAACGTACAGGCAGCAAGAGTAGCTTTCAACACAGGAGTAATATGGTGTCTCTTCCAACCTGGCCACCACATTCTGTACCAACTGCAGTTTCCAGACTATATACAAAGGCAGCCCCACACAGAGTGCATTCCATTAGTCCAGCCTGGAGGTTACCAGCATATGTATCACCATTCTGAGGTCGCTCATCTCAGAATAAGATGCAGCTGGCATACCAGCCAAAGCTGATAGAAAGCACCTCTGGCCACCACTTCAACCTGGGACACCAGTGAGAGGTTCAGATCCAGAAGCATCCCCAGACTACATAACTGTTCCTTCCAGGGGAGCGTGGCCCCATCCAGAACTGGCAGTTCATAATCGTTTCCCGTGTTCAGTCCCAGAACAATAAGTACCTCCATCTTATCTGGATGCAGCCTCAGTTTGTTATCCCTCATCCATCCCATCACCGCCTCTATGCAGGCATTTAGAGAGGTTATGCTTTCTCCTGATGATGCTGACATGGAGAAATAGATTTGGGTATCATTAGCATATTGATAACACCCTGCATTAAATCTCCTGAAGATCTCTCCCTGAGGTTTCATGTAGATGTTAATCAACACAGAATACAATATGGAGCCCTGAGGGACACCATACAAAAGTTAAGATTTTGAAGAATAACAGTATCCAAGAGACACCATCTGGAATCTGCCTATAAGGTAGGAGAGAAACCACTGCAAAGCATTGCCTCCCATCCCCCAATCCCCTCAGGCGCCCCAGAAGGATACTATGGTCAACAGTATCGAAGGCCACCGAGAGATCCAAAAGAACCAACAAATTCACACTTCCTCTGTCAATTCCCAATTGGAGATAATCCATCAGGATTACCAAGGCAGCCTCCACCACTTAGCCCGCCCCAAAGCTAGTTTGAAATGGGTCTAAATAATCAGTTTCCTCCAAGACCACCTGGAGCTGGGAGGCCACTACCCTCTCTATCACCTTGGATGACCTTGGAAGGTTGGAGACAGGCCTTTGTGTGGAATCCAAGGCAGGCTTCTTCAGAAGTGGTCTAATGATTGCCTCCTTAAGTCAAGGAGGCATCTTGTCCTCCCTCAGAGAAGCATTTATGATTTCTACCAGACTGCCTACAACAGCCTCCCTGGCAGATAGTATGAGCCATGTTGGACAAGGGTCAAGAGAACAAGTGGTAGACCTCACCGATCCAAGCAACTTGTCTACATCCTCAGGAATCACAAACTGAAACTGATCCAGGGTTATCACATAAGATGATCTGCTGGACACCTCCTGTTAAATTAGACATTGTAACAATTGTGGAGTTTGAATCCAAGTCGGCCCAAATATGAGAGATTTTGTCCAGAAATAACTCATTAAAAACCTCACAGCAAGTAATTGTTGGTTCCGAAATACTGATTCAAGGGGGAAGGTGCACACACTTCCATCTAAATTTACCAAGGGTCATCTTGGGGACAATGTCTAAAAAAGAAAAAATTCTAAGATGGAGCAAAGGCAGGGACATGAGGCCCCGACACTCTACCAACCTCAAATTCTTTGCAGATTTTTGTATATACTAGGGGTGTGCAATTCGGGTTTTCGGGTGATTCGGCTTGGACCCAAACCGAATCACCTCTGTTCTGTTTTGTGCCCAAATCTGGGTCACCCGAATCACCCTTGATTTGGTTCGGATTCGGATTTAATCCGAATCCGAATCGATTCGAGTGGGTAAAAAGGGGCCCAGGGGCAAAATTTTAGGGTGGGGTGGTAGTGCCCAATGGGTGGAGGCTACCACCCCAATTTCAGGGGGATTGGGCAGAGGGCTGATTTTTTGGGAATATTTGAAGTTTGGGTGTCTTTGGGGCAGATTGGGGGCAGTAAGTGGATCTGCCCCAAAGGAGTGGGGTGGGCTGGTAGATAGTGCCTAATGGGTGGAGACTACCACCCGTCCCCAGTTTCAGAGTGATTGGGCAGAGGGGTGAATTTTGGTGAATTTATGAGGTTTGTCTTCATAAGGTGAAGTGTGCTAAATTGATTACTTCCTCATATTATTCATAGTAATTGAGGTGTGAAAAAGTGAAAGTGGGGTCATGAGAGTTGTTTAATTGAAAAAAATCTAATTTGCTATGATAGAATGAGAATTCACACCTCAGAAAAAACTGAGACACCCAAACTTCAAATATTCCAAAAAAAAAACAAAAAACCCAGCCCTCTGCCCAATCCCCCTGAAATTGGGGTGGTAGCCTCCACCCATTAGGCACTACCACCCCACCCCACTATTTTGGGGCAGATCCACTTTCTGCCCCCAAACTGCCCCAAAGTCACTAAAACTTCAAAAATTCTCAAAAAATCACCCCTTTGTCCACTCCTTTTGCCCAGATCCCATGCTATGCCCCCGAACTGCCCCAAAGTCACTAAAACTTCAAAAAATCACCAAAAATCAACCATGAACCGAATCACCTGAATTTTTCAGGTCCGAAATTCGGGTGATTCGGCTCGTGCCCGAAAAATATCGGGGGTGATTTGGTTCGGCCCCGAATCACCCAAAATTGTTCGTTTCAGGCACAGATCGTTCTGTGCCCGAAATTTTTTGCACATCCCTAGTAGAGTCTTGTTGACTGAGCTATGCATGCAGAAAAGCTCATCATACACCAGACATGAGGCACCCGCATAAACATTATGTACTCTATGAATAATATCCAGAGGGAGGCTCAACAGAGCCAGAGCTTACCAAAGTCAATCCCTGCACCTCATTCCCACATCCCTGGGCATTAGGCTTTTTGGGCCCCTTTCTCCTTTCTAAGTGCTGCAGGCACTTACAGATGTCGACTAGCAGGGCCTGAAGTTGTGTCTCCTCAAGGGAGGATGGGGTAGACGGCACAGAGCGATGCCACTTATAAGCCATGCTAGGTCCCAAAGAAACACTTAGAAAACACCAAGTCCTCTGGTTGAAAGAACAATGGCCATAGCTCCACTCTGCACCATGGTGTGAGGGGCGAGATAAATAACTATCATGACTCACCTTAAATCACCCCACTGCAAAATAAACAGTGGTAGGGTGTGATTCCTCATCATGGGGATCTTTTCCTGAGTGTGGCATTTGTCTTTTCATACAAATCAATGCTTTAAGTAAAACTGAACAGAGCTTGTATTTACAACTTCTTTTGGATTATTGTTATACATGCTTCCAATCTCAGCAGTGGCAGTCCTTTTATTAGAGATTCTCATTGACTGCCTTGACTGTTCTGAACGTTACCAATTGTATTATTCAAACAATGCAATCAAGCTGTGTGTTGAGAATGTAGCTGCATTTTTTTTATGAACTGGAAAGGCCTATTGCTGTGTTAAGTAAAAACATTGAGCAATTTACACCTGTTCCTAGTTCTGCAACATGCTGTTCCATTATACCACCACCAAACTCCTGCTGCTAGACTAAAGAAAAGCATTGACAACTAATCCACTCAGGGTCCCTTTTAATATTATGTTCCTTCAAATTAAAGGTACCCGCTAATGCAGGCAGAGCTCCACCGAGTTATGAACATATCTACAACTCTGAACTGGGATCAACTTCTAAATATTTTTTACGCATTTTGTATGTTACAAATAGTTTTGGGTACCGAAATACTTTTCAAAATATTTTTTTCAGAGCTAAATCCCAGGAATAAAAAATGTAAAAGAACAAGTACTACCTCTCGGGCAGGTTCCAGATGGTGTCCCTTGGAGACTGCTGTTCTTCAAAATCTGAACTTTTGTATGGTGTACCTCAGGGCTCTGTATTGTCTCCGATGTTGTTTAACATCTACATGAAACCGTTGGGAGAGATCATCAGGAGATTTGGTGTAGGGCACTATCAGTATGCTGATGACACCCAAATCTATTTATCCATGTCAGCATCATCGGGAGAGGGCATAACCTCCCTAAATGCCTGCCTGGAGTCGGTAATGGGCTGGATGAGGGATAACAAACTGAGACTGAATCTGGCTAAGACGGAGGTACTCATTGTGCGGGGTCGGAACTCGAGAGACGAGTTTGATCTGCCTGTTCTGGATGGGGTCACACTTCCCCAGAAGGAACAGGTACGCAGTCTGGGGGTGCTTCTGGATCCAAGTCTCTCCTTGGTGTCCGAGGTTGAGACAGTGGCCAGAGGTGCCTTCTATCAGCTTCGGCTGATACGCCAGCTGCGTCCGTTTCTTGAGTTAGACGACCTCAGAACAGTGGTACATCTGCTGGTAACCTCCAGACTGGATTACTGAAATGCGCTCTATGTGGGGCTGCCCTTGTACGTAGTCCGGAAACTACAGCTGGTCCAGAATGCAGCAGCCAGGCTGGTTTCTGGGTCATCTAGGAGAGACTATATTACTCCCATACTGAAGGAGTTACACTGGCTGCCGATATGTTTCCGGGCAAAATACAAGGTGTTGGTCATAACCTATAAAGCCCTAAACAGCTTGAGCCCTGGGTTTTTAAGAGAACGGCTTCTTCATAATGAACCCCGCCGCCCATTGAGATCATCAGGAGAGGTCCGTCTGCATTTGCCACCGGTTCGTCTGGTGGCTACTCAGGGACGGGCCTTCTCCTTTGCTGCCCCGAGGCTTTGGAATGCACTCCCTAGTGTAATAAGAGCCTCCCCATCTCTGACATCCTTTAAAAAGTCCTTAAAGATGCATTTCTTCACCCAGGCTTTTAACTGATATTGTTTTGATTGTTTTGAATGTTGCTTTTAGAATACTGTTTTAAAAATTTTAAATTGTGTTTTACATTTCTTGCTTTTAAATTTTTGTTTTGTTTTGCTTTTTTAAAAATTAATGTTTTACTTTTTAATCTTGTTGTAAACCACCCAGAGACATAAGTTTTGGGCGGTGTAAAAATATGTTAAATAAATACATACATACATACATACATAAGTATTCCAAATTCTGTGTTTTGCACCACCAGAAGCTGTACCGCCTCTGAAAGTTGTTTTTCAGGGAACAATAAAATAAAATAAAATAATCAAATCAAATCAAATCAAATGATCTTATCGCATGGGCAGAAACCTTTGGGAAAAGGCGGTCCCTCAGATATCCAGGGCCTAAACTGTTAAGGGTTTTATAGGTAGAAACCAGCACCTTGTATTGGACCCAGAAACAAATTGGCAGCCAATGTAGCTCTTTCAAAATGGGTGTAATATGATCCCAGTGGGAAGCTCTGGATAAAATCCTAGCTGACTTAAAATGTTTTGGTTGCTTTAAACTTTAGCAGAGTGGAACTGCTAAACACAAAAAAGGAAGAATCGTTTAAAAACAAGCTGTAGAATAATCAAGGAATATTTTTTCCTGGATTTTGTTCTGTTGTACATATTTTGTTTGTAAAATCCTTTTAAATAATTAAAACTTAAACAGGTCAAAAGTTAAATTCAGTTCAAAATTACTTTCTGCGCCCCAGGATAAATAGTTATCGCTGACTGACACGGGCTGAAAAGTCCACACACCAGGAAGATACATCCACACTGCACGCAGAGAGCTAGCTTAGCTATGCAGGATGGAGCACCAAGTGAGGAAAGATGTTCTCCTATTTCTGCTTCTTCCAGAATGTGCAGCCCTCAGGGACATATTTGCAAGTGATACAGTGCAATTTGAGAGGAAGCAGAGATCAGGGAAAATCATCACCTCTCCCTCTGAGTTCTATGATGCAGTATTTTGGAAGCCTTTATTGCAGCATGGGTACATTTTCATGGTGTGTGGGAACTTCCTTAAATAGGATGCCAGCCATTGTATTGATTTTACAGAATTATGTAACAAGCAAAAGAGCTTGATATTATTTTGCAAGAGATGTATCAAAACCAGTTTTAAAATAGTCCATAATTTCTGAAATGGTTATTGAACCACTCAGGTATTTAATTTAATTTAATTTAATTTAATTTAATTATTGCCCGGTTACTATCAGCAGCCAGTGTAGATTTTTTAAGATAGGAATAATATGGCCTCTCTGATATGACCCAGAGACCAACCTGGCTGACGCATTCTGGACCAACTGCAGTTTCTGTACTTTGTACAAAGGCAGCCCCACATGGAACTCATTGCAGTAGTCAAGTCTGGAGGTGACCATCAGACTGTTCTGAAGTCAATTACCTCAAGAAACAGACACAGCTGGCATATCAGCCGAAGCTGATACAAGGCACTTCTGGCCACTGCCTCAACTTGGGACACCTGGGAGTGGTTTGTCTCCAGAAGCATCCCCAGACTGTGCACCTGTTCCTTTTGGGGAAATGTGAATCCAGAACAGGCAGATCAAAATAGTCTCCCGAGTTCCGACCATGCACAACACGCACTTCTGTCTTATCTGGATTCAGTCTCAATTTGTTATCTGTCATCCAGCCCATCACCAGGCAGGCATTTAGAGAGGTCATGCCTTCTCCTGATGATGTTGACATGCAGAAAAATAGTTGGGTGTCATCAGCATACTGATAACACCCTGCACCAAATCTACTGATGATCTCTCCCAGCGGATTCATGTAAATGTTAAACAACAGCGGAGACAATATGGAAACCTGAGGGGCACCATATCGAAATTCAAATTCTGAAGAACGACAGTCCCAGAGGGACACCATCTGGAATCTGCCCAAGAAGGAGTGGAGCCACTCCAGAACTAGTCAAATCCCCTCATCCCAACCGGCTCTTCTACTGACCAAAAGCACCTCCATCTTGCCTGGATTGAATCCCAGTTTATTAGCCCACTGAGATTGGGCTAGTAATCTCAGTTTATTAGCCCAGAGTTTATTATACATAGTTGCAGTATAGAGTAGTTTCAGTTACAGTATTAATTGACTGAAGCAAGACAGCTTTAATGATGGAATCACACATGAACAGTATCTCAGGATGAATCGGGATGAATATCTTATTTCTGTATTCTATAGTTTCAACAGGCTACAAGATTATTGAATTATAGTTCATTCATTCAATTTCTATACCGCCCTTCCAAAAATGGCTCAGGGTGGTTTACACAGAGAAATAACAAATAAATAAGATGGATCCCTGTCCCCAAAGGGCTCACAATCTACCAATCTACCTACCTACCTATCTATAATACATATATAAAATGTTATATATATATATATATATATATATATATATATATATATATATATGTGTGTGTGTGTGTGTGTGTGTGTGTGTGTGTGTGTGTGTGCGCGTGTGCATATATATAATGTTACATATAGTGTAACATCCATTAATAGGATGTTACAGTCCAAAGCGGAGTTTACTAACATACTGTAAAAAAGAAAAGAAAAGAAAAAGAAATCTCATCATCTATACAGAACAAACTAGAAATTCTGGTGTCCAGAAACAGGCATTAGTGGAGTGCAATTGGTCATGAGGTGACCAGTGAATTCTCCTGTCAGAGAGCATGAGTTGTGTACAGCAGTAACTAGGGACCTAATGCAGGGAGGGATGTGCAAACAATTCAACCATCCAGGGTTGAACTGACCCCCCCCCCCCGGGTTTGGTCCAACATTGAACCAACCCCTCCCGAAGGTTAGGGGGGTCCACAGATATTTTTTTTTTTAAAAAATGAAAATTTTAATCTATCTTTAGCCCCTTTGGGAAGGGGGGGTTCCTTAGTGTGCGAGTGGTCCATGAAGATGCCCCCTCCCCCTGCAGGCCTTGGTCATCACCCCCTCTGGCCAAAAAAGCTGGTTCTTCAGCCCGTTCAGGCCTGCATAGATTGGCGCGGCGGCCATGTTGTCCACCACCGTGCATGCGCAAATGGCCTCTGCAAGCAGCTTGTGGTTGCAGTTTGAGTCAGGGAAGTGCCAGACCGGCTGATACAGTCTGGTTCTGATACAAACCAAATTCAGACCGTACCACAGGTATTTTAACTAATTTAGTCAAACCAATTGGCTGGGCTGGTCAGTTTGATGAACCAGCTCAAACTGGTTTGATGTGGTTCATGATCAAACCACTCAAACCATCCTGGTTTGCACTTTGCAGCGGTCCAGTTTGCTATCAAAACCGTTCTGCACATCCCTAGTTTGAGAACCCTGGTTTATACTGACTGGCAGACACTCTCCAGAGTTTCAGACAGGATTTTTTAAAAATCAGTCCTAACTAGAAATGCCAGGAGCTGAACATACCACCTTCTCCTTTCAAAGCACATATACCTACACTGAGTGGTTCTACAGACTAGGGATGTGAACAAACCATTTGTGCTTCCACCAGCAGGAAGGGAAGCAGTTCCATTAAAAACACAGTGTTGCAGCTGTGCACATTTTGGAGAGTGGTGTATGCTGCCAGAACAGCAGCAGGGCAGGGATAAGCAGGTAAGGACTCCTTTCCTGCTTTAAAAAGGAACTGCTCCCTGCCCCATCAAGCCGGTTCAAACACAAGCACCTGAGCTAGTTCGATGCTTTCAAGAGGAGTCACTGAACCGGCTTGTGCACATTCTCTACTACAGACTGCTCCTCTTTTCTTTTGGCTGTGCTTATCTCCATTCCCCCAAACACTGATTGCAGAGGACAGGTACATCAGCAGAAAAGTGGGTATTGTGCCTTGACTGGCAGATATCCAGCAAGCTGAGTCAACTTGGGCAGAATTGGGAATCCCAGCAAGGGGATCCTCCTTGTTTCCGCGTCACTCTCTTTATCATGGCTCACTTGTTGCAGCAGGGACCACCAGAAAACTAGATATGGTGGCAAAAGTACATTTTGTGCATCTAGGCTGGAACTGCATACATGCATTCCTGATTTTGGGCCTCCTCATGCCTAGTGCACAACAAATGCCTATGGAAAACTCAAAATGCATGATAAACATGGGGAAGGGAAGCCCAGCTGTGAGGAAAATTGGCTTCTCCCTTTTCTGACTGGTCCCAAATGTTTGGTCTTTTCTGGCAATTTTGCAGCCATACTTATAACAGATAACAGGGAAATAAAACTGGAGATAACGGTTAATCTAACCTTCACCAAAAACAGTATCTTAAATCACAGCTGCAGCAAAGAGATACAGTATTTGTAATACAGGTGTCATGTTGACCAAAGGCTTACTGAGAAGTCAAAATAATCTGTACTAATGAAAAACAATTGAGTTTTGAAATTTTTAAGTATTACATCTCACACAACATGCTCTGAGGAGTGCCATTTAAAAATGTGGCTCTCTCACTTGGTGTGTTTGTATTGGGTTTAAGTGATTATATTTGGTGTGCTAGGAAAATACAATGGAGATGGGTCAAAAGTAGAACAATCTTAACTACACCCTACAGAACTGATCTTGAGAAAACACATATAGAAGAAATGTAAAATGGGCTGGTAGGTTTGCAGCTAAAACTAACAGAATGAGGTGGTGAGAAAAGCAATAGCATTATTTATTGTACATTAAAATGCTAATTAAATTCAGTCTGATTTAATGATCATGCCAGAAGGGTAATAGTCTAAATTAAACTAATTAAATATATCCTAAAGGAAAAGGGGGAAAGTTCTCTTTAAAGATGAATACTCATAATTTAAGTGGGGGACCCAATGTTTGAAACAAACATGCAGAATTACAAAAAAAAGAAATTGCAGCTTGCATACACATACCAATCCAGTAGATCTTTGTACATGTGGAACCTCTGGAATACTCGATTATCTGAGCATGCAATATTCTCTCTCTCTCTCTCTCTCTCTCTCTCTCGCCTTTCCTTTCCTGCACTTCCATGCAGTTTTCCACTTCAGCTGTCTACAAGACAGCTACATGTCTCTCAGCCAAGACATTTCAAACAAAAACCACCACAAAATGTATCAAATATTAGTACCAATCAAAATCAAACTTATAAAACATATACACAGCAGTAGAAACTAAAAACTAAAATCATTTATTATAAGAGAGGAAGTGAGGTATTCCAAGGAATTCAGAATAATTTCTTCGAGTTATACAGACTGTGATGGTTATCTCATGTCAAAACTGATGCTGTCTGATGCTCTCCTTCCTTCCTTCCTTCCTGATTTTTATTGATCTGCCCCCAGAGACTGATGGATTCCATGGTTTCTTGAGGGCCCTGGAGGATTTTCTAGCTGGTATGGCAGCAGGTGCTCCTGTCAAAGCTCAAGTTGCTCTCTGGAATGGAGAGATTTCTCAGGTGGTTGACACAATAACTCCCAAGTGCCCTCTCCCATACAGCAGAGCCCATGAGTGCCTTGGTAGACACCAAACTGAAGATAAGTCAAGCTGGGGCAGGGCCTCTGGAAATCTGGCTTTGGACAAGATGTGTTAGAACCCTCAGTAACATGCTGTGATGCATTTGCACAGCACTTTGAGGGTAAACTCACTTGCATTCACCGTGAGTTGGATTCTCCCAATGCAGTGTCATTGGGAGAGGTGTTAGGAGTACCACATGGTACAGTTTTCTGGAAGAGTTTCAATTATTGGTGCCCTAGGATGCGGACAAGGTGTTTGGTTGAGTTCAGCTGACCACATGCATTCTTGACCCTTGCACTTCATGGCTTATTAAATCTAGTATGGAGGGATTTTTTAGCTGGTGCCAGCAGGTTCAAAATGCCTCACTCAGAGTTGTGCACAAAACTGGCAGGCCCAGTTCAGTTCAATTCTGAACCAGACCTGAACCGGACTGGGCCAGTTTGGTTTTACCCACCCCCCTGCCCCATCGAACACCACCACCCTGAGTTTGGTTTGATTCACAAGTTAATTTTTTTTTAAAAAAGTACTTAACCCCTCTGGGGGCTTCTCCAAGGCCAAGGGGTGACTCGCAAAGCCCACTTCCAAACACCTGGGGGTGGGGTTCAGTCTGGGGTCAGACCAAACAGGGGGAGGTTCAGTTTGACCCTGTACTGTTCAACTGAGCCGGTTCAACATTGAACACATTCAACATCAAACATGTTTGAACATCCCTAGAGAGAGGGAGTGGTCCCAGTTCCATTGAAGGAAGCTATTATTCAACCTGTCCTAAATAAACCCAGTCTGGACTCAGAGGATGGAAAAAACTATGCACAAGTGGCCAATATCCCCAAGCAAGGTGCTTGAGTATGTAGTGGATGACCAGCACCAGTCTTAGAGGAAACAGACTATCTAAATCTATTTCAATCAGGCTTCAGGCCTGGCTTTGGAACAGAAGCTGCTATGGTCACCCTGTGGGATGACCTGTGGAGAGAGACAGAGAGGGGGGGGGAGTGCAACCCTGTTAATTATATTGGACTTCTCAGCGACTTTTGATACCATTTACCATGGTATCCTTTTGCTTAGACTGGCTGAGTTGGGTGTGGAAAGCATTGCTTGGAGGTGGTTCCACTCCTACCTTGAGGCCTGTTTCTAAAAGGTTCAACCCCTTGGCAGTTGTGCTTTGGGGTTCTGCAGGGTTCCATTCTACATGAAACATCTACATGAAACTGCTGGGAGAGGTAAACCAAAGATTTGGCTTGAGGAGTCACCAGTATGTGGATGAAACGCAGTTCTCTCTCTCTATTTCATCAGATGCAGATAAGGCAATGACTGTACTGAATCGGAGCCTGGATGCAGTAATATACTGGGTGGGGTGAACAAGTTGAGACTCAATGCAAACAAAACAGAAGTACTGTTTGTCAGTGGTAACTCTGCCTTGTTTAATTATTTTCAGCTTGTTCTAGAGGGGGTTGCACTCTCCCTGGAGGACCAGGTTCACAGTCTGGGGGTACTAATTGATCCAGCACTGTTGCTAGAGGCTCAAGTGCCTTTGTGGCTCGGAGTGCCTTCCACCAGCTTCGGCTGATCAGCCAAATGGAACCATATCTGGATAGAGATCACTTGGCCACAGTTACTCATACTCTGCTAACCTCTTGCTTAGATTACTGCAATGCATTTTACATGGGTTTGCCTTTAAACATGGCCCAGAAACTGTAGTTAGCACAATATAGGGCTGTAAGATGATTAATTGGAACTAGGTGTTTTGATCATATAATGCCAGTGCTTCGTCAACTGTGCCAGCTACCAGTCCATTCGCGGGCCCAATTCAAATTGCTGGTTTTAACCTTTATTTCTAAAATCTATCTATCTATCTATCTATCTATCTATCTATCTATCTATCTATCTATCTATCTATCGATGACCCATCCAAAAGCTCTGGGCAGTGCACAACAAATTAAAAAAGACAAAACTAACACCATCTAAAACACACTACATAATATAAAAACCATTCAAAACCAATTAAAATACTACAAAACAATTTTAAAACCTTGGAAGTCCAGGCCAAACAAGCAAGTTTTCAGGGCTCTCTTATAGGCCAACAGGGAGCCTAAACAGTGGATATCTGCCTGCAGTGCATTCCATAGGCCAGGGGCAGCTTCAGAGAAGGCCAGCCTCTGAGTCACCACCAGACGTACCGGTGGTAACTGGAGACAGACTTCTCCAGTCTCCAGATGACCTCAATGTGCTAAGGGCTGGGGAATCATACAGAAGAAAGTGCCGTGGCTACTCACAAGGAGACCCCTGACCGGAAGGCTCAAAAGCAGCCTCCCAGCTCGGGAGTTTCTCCAGCATGCCCTGCGCACTCACACAAGGCATGCTGGAGCTTCTGGGGGCCACTTGGCCCCCGAACTCCTCAGCCCCAGCCGGCTCTGCAGTGGCCACCCAGAGCAGACTACTGCTTGTCTGCGGGAAGAGTGGGCTTAGCCTGCTCTCCTCGCAAAGCCTCCCCAGGCTCTTCTCACAGATCGTGAGAAGAGCCTCATTGACTTCTTTTTGGTATTCTTTGGTTTTCTCAGTTATCCAGCATGAATCAGCAATGATCCCCTGGTAGTGATGGATATATCCAAGCCTTCCAGCTGTTGAATCTTTTGCAGGTGTCTGGCCCCTAGTATAGCTTCCAGCTTTAGGAGGAGTTTCCGTCTGCCTTTAGCAGATGTCTGTTCCATCCCCAAGAAAAGATTGTATCAGAAAGCAGATAGCTGCAGTGCATCTTTCCCTGCATGGCAGCGTGAAGAAATCCTCCACAGAACTACTTGAATCCTCTTTGGACTGTTTGAAGTAAGCACAATACCTTTGGATGTTATCCTTACTTTGTAGCTTCCTTCACAAACACCTGAGCCTCAGCAGCACATCAAGCCATGTTTTTGCCTAGAAGGCTTGGTTGATGTCTCTCTCTTGCTGGTGTTTGGCCCTGTAGCAGGCTTCTGGTCAGTTGATATAACTGCCACTTGCAGTTGGAAATAAGTTTTGAAGATGTTACTAGCAGGCTATGCCATATTACTGAAAATTTGTCCTTCTATCTCAAGCAAATCCCTACAGGCTTGTAATTCTTTACCATTCGTTCTTCCAAAATTGCCTACACTTACCTAGTGCACTAAGGTAATTAGAAGCTCAAAACACCAATTGAGATGGTGTTCTTTCCTTTTAGAATCATACAAAGTTCAATTTCATCTTACGTTCTGTTGGACATTTGATAATAAAATATCAGTAAATTTAGTTAATCAAATTCCTGACCATTTCCCATAAACCACATTCAGAATAACCACAGATAACAGTGAAGTCAGTCATTCAGAAAACAGATGTGATACAGTTCTCCTATTACATTTGATTATTTCAAATGCTGTCTCAGAACAAAAGACAAATCCCTGCCTATGTTAAACCGACATGGGAGAGGTTAAGCTAACATGTTTGTGTCTGACTTGCTAGTGTTTCATCCGTAATTCAAAGTAAACATGAGGAAAATATACAGAGAGAGAGAGACACACACACGTCTGTTCTTTACTCTCTCCATGGCATTTGTACTTGACTCAGAGGTAGTTACAGGGAATCGTCCCCCATCATAGCCCTGTTCATACAACAGAGTGTGTCCTTTGTGCATGTAAGGAATATGCTTGCAGCGGGACACAGTAGGCTCCACCTCACTGTCATATACATGCTCAAATTTTCCTACTTACACACAAGCATTCACACACAGGCAGATTGAGGACATGCATGTGAATGGGCTTTTGGCAGGTCAGTTCAGAGCCTGCCTCTTCATGCCATCTCATAAATAAGCCTTGCTCACATAGGGTTTGTTCTCTCCATATAACATACAGTGACAAGCTTTATGAAGAGAACAAACCCTAGTGTCTCAAGAGGGCTTATGTTATGCTTTCATAATATAGTATTGCTATTACCCTCCAAAGCGTCCAGTTTGGCCCTATTTTTGCAAAATATCATGCAGTTTTAACTAAATGAGCATTTGCATCTGTGGATGTGCACAAACTGTCCGATCGATGGTTCAGTGGTGGAGGGCTTACCTTTAAGGGACTGGGAGGGTGCTCTTAACCACCCCCATTGCATTTCCCCCACCGGTGATCTCACCAAAATTGCTAGCACGGGGAAGCAGCATACCTCCTTGCTGCCCCAGTCAGCACATGTGTTGGACACTTCTGGTTTGATGTGGTGGGCAGCAAGGAAGTACATTCAGCGATTCTGGCAAGAGTGCTAGTGGGGAAAATGCAGCGGGTGGGTGTAAGACAGGAGCAGCCTCACAGTCCCTTAAAGGTAACCTCCACACCAATGAAACGGCCAAACACCAGACCTCTGAACTGGTCCAGCGGTCTGGAAAAGGACCACCGAACCAGTTTGGACACATCCCTACTTGTAAACCCAGTGACCTCATGCCAATCCTAAAGGTATGGCTTTCAGCATGCCCTCTACAACCTGCACACTTCCCCCCTGGACCTCCTAAGCTTAATGGTGGGATGGAATTGGAGTAAGGAGACAATAATAGAACAACTCTCTCAGCTAAGGTCTCTCAATTGCCACTAAAGGTTATGGACACAAATGGGATGGTCACAGATATGTACAAATGGTCTTAGAGATCGACAATGGGAACTTATGAGATCTTTGGCCCTTCAGTTTTTCATACATGCTAACTCCTGATGTCAACCTTGTGAATACTGGCATCAGAACACATTGAGGTACTTCACACGATTCATGTGAAGCGCCTTACCAGGCTCTGTGGGGAGCGCATGGGCATTCTGGAGAGACCCCCAAGCCAAGAGGCTGACTGCAGCTTCCTGGACAGGAGTCAAATCATGTGTTGCTGCGCTCTGAGGAGGCACATGAGCAAAAACATGAGGTTAAAGGAACACTCACTCCGTTAACCTCATTTAAGGGGAGAGGGAATTAGGCAGGCTAGCCGCCTTAGAACCACTGGGCTTGCCTGCAGGCCCGGTGATTCCCACGATCAGTAGAAATCGGGCTAGGCTCCCTTAGCCCGCTTTCTACTGATTTTGGGAATAGCTTCACTGACATTTTGGCATTGAACAAAAAGATTAATGTTTCAAATGTTCTGGCTTCTGCACTATATGTCAAATGAACAAAATAACCTGTATTAAGGTCTATAGGAAAAGAAGGGTATAAATATCTTAACAGATGATGAAAAGTTTGTTATACCGGACATAAAACAAAAACTTAACACGTGGAAAAACATGTTGAACAACTAATTGAAGATGAAAGATTGGACAACTTTGATATTGGAAGAACTGATTCTGCCCTGAAATTCAGAAAGATTAAATAAAATAGGCTATATATTTAATGAAAATAGGTAGAGCAATTGGCCCAGATTAGATACCTGTTGAAATATTGACATTATTGGATGAACTTGATATAGACATTTTATGTGATTTATTTAATTCAATTTATGACTCTGGAATTATTCCTGATTATTGGTTAAAGTCTATGTTTGTCACAATTCCCTGCTAACTGAGCAAAGTAGCACCTTTAAAAAGTGGTGATTCTCTTTACTTAGCAGGGGAAGAGTAACTGGCCCTATCCAACCCCAGCACAGCATCCCTCAGTGGCTGTTGCTGGTGTCTTTCTTATGTTTCTTTTTAGATTGTGATCCCTTTGGGAACAGGGAGCCATTTAATTTATTTATTCATTTATTTCTGTATGTAAACCGCTATGGGAACTTTTGTTGAAAAGTGGTATATAAATATTTGTTGTATTCATTGTTGTTGTATTCACAATTCCAAAGAAAAGCAATGTGAAGACCTTCAGTGAATATAGAACTATCTGTCTCATGAGCCAAACACTTAAAATATTTTTGAGAATAATACATTCAAGGATTTATCACATGTGTGAGGATATTTTAAGTGAAAATCAGTTTGGATTTAGGAACAACTTAGGAATGAGAGAGGCACATTTTGGTATCCAAGTTTTCATTCAATGATGTAGAGATGTTAACAGAAATGTGTTTCAGTGTTTTCTTGATTATAACAAAGCCTTTGATAGGGCACAGCATATTCAATTAATTGAAATTTTAAAAAGGATTGGATTAGATGACAAGGACATTCATATAATTGGCAATTTCTACTGGGACCAAAAAGCAGTGGTTCAAGATCAATTGACAGCATTTATAAATATCAAGCAGGGTGTTCGACAAGGATGTATACTTTCACCTCTTTTGTTTAATATCTATTCTGAAGCAATATTTAATGAAGCTTTATATGAATAGAGGAAGGAATTGCTGTTGGGGGTGAATGAATAAATAATCTTAGGTTTGCCGACATTACAGTATTAATATCTGATAATGAGAATGATACGCAGGCAATGTTAAACAGAGTAGTACAAACAAGTGAACAATGTGGTCTGACCATTAATACCAAGAAAACTAAAGTCATGGTCATTTACAAAGGGACAGCCTGATATGCCAAAAATTATAGTGGGAAATAATGTATTAGACATAGTAACATCATATAAGTATTTAGGTTGCAGGTTAAATAATACATGGGATAATACACAAGAAATAAAATCAAGGATAGAGCAAGCAAGGGGTGCTTTTACTAAAATGAACAAATTATTATGTAACCATGGACTTAATTTGAGTTTAAGGATCAGAATGGCTAAGTGCTATTTTTTTCTCCCAATATTGTTTTATGGAATGGAAAGTTGGATGCTCACCAAAGATATGTGTAAGAGGCTTGAGGCTTTTAAAACATGGATTTATAGAAGAATGTTGAAAATATCCTGGGTAGATAGAGTCACCAATTTAGAAGTTCTGAACAGAATGAATAAAAACATGGAAATCTGAAAAACAATAAAAGAAAGGAAACTGGAATATTTGGGGCATGTGATGAGACATCAGAGATATCATCTTCCACAATTGATATTGCAAGGAAAGACAGAGCAGGAGGGCAGGAAGAAGGAAAACATTATGGTTGAAAAACCTTAGAGATTGGTATGGCAGAAGCACTGTGTCACTATTTAGAGATGCAGTGTCAAAAGATCAAGTAGCCTTAATGATAGCTAACCTCCAATAGGAGAAGCAACTAAAGAATAATAATCCTGTATTCAGAATGTACTTTAATCAGTTCTTATTCAGGGAAGAACCTGCAGAAAAGTGAGATATCTTATAACACAGAATAATAAAATGCACAGTTTCTATAGAAAGGATCTGAAAAAATCAAAGATACAATGAATTTCATGAAATATTACCGAAAAAGCCAATGGAGATACTCATTAATCCTATTCAGAGGTTATAGTTTGTATCGTGTATATACAGTTAATGCGTCCTTGAGGGTCTTTTGTGACTGAAAAGTGGATAAATGCTTAAACATAAATAAAATCAATAATATGCATATAATGTATTCATATGGTGTGGGGACAATAGCCGCAAAACCAGTGCTCATTTGCAAAGTGCCTATGGACATACAAGCATATTTGGCATATTCCAGTCAAAATGGCCCTCAGTTGGGTCCTGAAAAATATTTATTATATATATATAGTACTCCTGAATATATATATTCTATAATAATTTGATTATAAAAGACCTGAAAAGATGCTGCTGTTTGGAATAGGTTGTTAAAGGGCCCAGCTGACCACTCTGAATGTACTACTGGTAGCATATATCATGCCTGTACTGAGTTAGAGAGCTCGTCCCTGATCCATCTAATTGTGCACCTTTCCAAGCCAACTTGATTTAATTTTACCCTTAGGATATTCTATGGCATAGGATCAAATGCCTTACTGAATTCCAGTAAGGCATCTGCTCTTTGCCTTTCCACTATTTTTTCAATTTTGTCAACAACAAGAAATCAATCTGTTTGATTTGACAGGGAAGCTTCTTAATAAACTGGTGCTGAGTTCCCTTGATGCTGTTCTTTTCCAAATGATTTTAAGTGCTTTTAAGTATCAGATCCACTATTTGATAAAGGATGTTACTGATAGTGTAGTGGCTGAAAGGATGTGCTTATCAGCAGCCACATTTTGCTTTTCCCAGAGGCTGGGACCTTGATAAATGTGTCATCTGGCATGTCTGAAATATCTCAGACCTAGTAGGTGGGCCAGTGCTGGCAGGAACTGAGCTGCTAACAGAAGCAGAGTCCCTCAGTATAGCATGTGAGCAAAAACAAAGTCCTATGCAGACTCACTGAGAAGAACTCATGACTAACTTGAATCAGGAAGGAAAAGGAAAGAACTCACAATAGCAATACTTATGAACATCACCATCCAATATTTATATAGCACCTTCCCTTTGCTAAGCACTTGAATAGCCAACATGATCTGCAGCTGTTAGCGAGGGAGGAGTGGGGCTGCTTCTATGGACTCTTAAGCAATGAGAATGCTGTTCCCAATTTATGGGTGCAAAAGCAGCTTCCCTGCAGTTCTCCCCATTTAACACAATGGGGGAAACTGTGGGGATGCTACTTTCACAGTCACACATCATCAGCAGCATCCGTAGTATTTGGCAGTCCCCAGGAGAATCCCCACATTTTTCTTTATCTCTGTAACAATGTAGATTATGCTGGTCTTGTTTTTACCTTTGTTATATGGACAGCAACCATTTTAAAATGAGAATTGGGTCTGCTAATTGACTTTTTCAAGACCACACAGTCAGTCCATGACTAAAGCAGGATTCGTCATTAGAGAATCCAAGCCACCCATACAGCTCTGTCCGTAAACCATGTCCTAAATAGTGTGGATGCAGAATAGGGATGGGCAGATTTCCCTAGCCGCTCCATTTTTGTTTTGTTTTGTAGGTTAACTCTAGAGATGTGAACAAATCATTTCGCACCTCTAATTCGAGGTGCCAAAACAATTCGAGTTCCACCGGCAGGAAAATTTTGGCAGGGGGAGCGGGTGCTTTAAACTGAGGGAGGCAGATTTTGCCTCTCCATCGCTCCGCCGCCCACCCCAGCTCAGAGCTGCCCATAACAAATGACCCTGCTGTCCATTCTTACAAGCTTTTTGGGAACAGGAAGCTCCCTGTTTGCAGCATAAGAAGAGCCTTGCTGGATCAGGCCCAAGACCCATCTAGTCCAGCATCCTGTTTTGCACAGTGGCCCACCAGATGATGCTGGAAGCCACAGGCAGGAGTCGAGGGCATGCCCTCTCTCCTGATGTTACTCCCCTGCAACTGGTACTCAGAGGCATCCTGCCTTTGAGGCTGGAGGTGGCCTATAGCCCTAGTAGCCGATGATAGACCTCTTCTCCATGAAGTTATCCAAACCCCTCTTAAAGCCATCCAGGTTGTTGGCTGTCACCACATCTTGTGGCAGAGAATTCCACAAGCTGATTATGCATTGTGTGAAAAAGTACTTCTTGTTTGTTGGTCCTAGATTTCCTGGCAATCAATTTCATGGGATGACCCTTGGTTCTAGTGTAATGTGAGAAGGAGAAGAATTTCTCTCTATCCACTTTCTCCACACCATTCATGATTTTATAGACCTCTATCATGTCTCCCCACAGACATCTCTTTTCTAAATAAAAAGGCCCCAGGTGTTGTAGCCTTGCCTCATAAGAAAGGTGCTCTAGGCCCCTGATCATTTTGGTTGTCATCTTCTGCACCTTTTCCAGTTCTACAATGTCCATGGGTGTTGTCATGTAAATGGCATCTGTGCATGTGCAGATGTGGATGCCATCTTTCGTGCTCAGCAACATGGTGGCTTTCAAACTCTGATGGCTTGCCCATTACCAAACATTTCTGAGATATCTCTGTATCCAGAAATCATTTCCTAACAATTAGCTCTCACAAAGAAACATCTGCAGGTTGTTAAGAAGCAGTAACATTTTTTTAATCTGATAGCTTTAAAGCAAACTCATATAAGTACATTCAGTGTTGATATAGTTCACATGGTTATAATTCACAGTATTGTGAACTATAGAACATGATATAGTTCACAGTGTTGATATAGTTCACAAAGAGAGGAGAGATGGTCTTGTGGTAGCAAGCACGACTTGTCCCCTTAGCTAAGCAGAGTCCACCCTGGTTGCACATGAATGGGAGACTAGAAGTGTGAACACTGTAAGATATTCCCCCTCAGGGGATGGAACCGCTCTGGGAAGAGCAGAAGGTTCCACGTTCCCTCCCTGGCTGAGAGTGATTCCTGCCTGCAATCTTGGAGAAGCTGCTGCCAGTATGGGTAGACAATACTGAGCTAGATGGACCTATGGTCTGACTCAATATGTGGAAGCTTGCTATGTTCCTAGGGGTTGGATTGTATTGGCCCCTATGCAAACATAGGATGTTGGGAGCAGGGTGGGTATGCCAGAAAGTGGTGGGATCAGCTGGAATGATCCCAGGCCCTCCTTTGTGCTTGATTCAATGTGTGTATAATGTAAATATCCTACCTTAAGGAAAACATCCACAGTTTATTTGCATCTGATCATATTGTTCAATACTAATACTGCAGAACATCATTAGGAGCAAATAATCTGTGGAATGTTTTATTTAAGGAAAGATCATTCTTTGCACTATGCAAATTGAATAACATTTGTTCCCAGGATTCCAGGAGTATAGCCATCTGTTGTAACAAGTGAAACAAATACTCCTGAGACCCCTTAAAGACAGGAAAGAGCAAGAGAGGGGATATGCCTTCATCTCCTGGTTGTAGCCTCCCCAGAGGCATCTGGTGGGCCACTATGGGAAACAGGAACCTGGACTAGATAGGCCTAGAACATGATGCAACAGGGCTCTTATTATGTTATTTAGCATGGGCTGACACGGGCATCAAAGTGTGTTTATCTGGTTTACTAGCATACAATATATAATTCAACAATAAATCTGATATCCTTTAAGATGCCATGACAATCTTTGTTATACTTGTTGTTACATGGACTGTTAGAGTTAGAATATACATCTTGCATGTTCAGGCTGATATCCTGGCTAAGGAAGCACTGGTGCAGCAAGTGGATCATAATAACAGCACTTCCAGCCTTCAGTGACATATTTTTTGTGGGGTGGCAGAGGGGATTTCTGGGGAAAGGGGAGGTTGTCCTCAATCATCCTCTTCCCAATACACTGGTGCAATGTTCTTTTTAATCTGACAGTGCTATTATTCTGATCCTTTCCTGGAATGTGGCAGGTTGGCACTCCAGCTGCAGGGATGTTTCCTTCATAGACTTTATTTCCAAAAAGAACATCATACTGGTGCAGGGAACCTGGACTACTGAAGACCCAGCACTCCACAGCTTTAGCTCGAACTCATTAGGAGCAGAAGCAAGTGTGGGAAGAGGTAGACACAACAGTGGACTGAGAGTGCTAGCCTCTACCACTCTGTCTGCAATGCTAGTAAGACTACCCCCACTTAAGCAACAGGTTATGGCAGTGACACTCCATTTCAGACATTGCACCATGTTAATGATCAACATTTACCTACCCTCATTGCGATGAAAATCCCAGGTTAGGAAAATGTAGACTGAGCTGGAAAATTACCTGACTGACCTTCTCTTCCCCTTCCCCAATGTCTACATAGAGATAGGTGATGAATTTAATGTCAAGACATGCCTAGATGAGATGACAACATCCTATGTGCACATCATTAATGCTGCCCATCCAATCCCGAAGAAGACATACTCCCCACTACCCTCCACTTGAAGGACATGAAATCAAACTATGCAGGACTCTGCTTGGCTCTAATGGACAGCAGACTCAACCTCTACATTCTAAATAGCTCCCAAGAACTTGTTGAATCAAATGGTCCACCCAGCTGGACAAAATAATAACAGAACTTATCTCACAGTACTTTCAGCACATTTGCCTCTCCCTACTTCAGCCAAATCAAACAACATGATCCTAGAGAGTTACAGCAACCTAGTACAGGAATTATAGAAGCAGCTAACCCATAAAAACAACACCTGGCCCATGCAACACCTGCATCGCTCCAAACCATGGTTTGATTTAGAATGTACCAAAGCCAAAACAATGCTCATTGCTAATTACAATGCATACAAAGACAGCATGAACCAAGTGTTGTGGAGGACCTCCTTAAGCAGAAAAGTCAACATAAACAACTATTTAAACACAAGAAAAGAAACTCGATGAAAGCCACCTGGTCTCACCTTATCCAAGCAGTCAGAACCAGTGACTCAGCCCTCTTCTGGCACATCACCACAGACCACCCCAGCAATGGCCTGATGCACCTGGATAGCTTCATTCCATCTGAGATCTGAGAATGGCACTTTGATGAATTGCACAGAAGTGAAGCACATAAGCCATCAGCACAAAGTAGAGGACCTGCTTGCTTGGCCGCCTGTGACAACAATGGAGATAATGGACCTTATCTCCCAGCTGAGACCTGGGAAAGTACCCAAATAAGCAATTATCTTATTTACTCTGAGCCAGGGGCGTAGCAAGGTTGTGGGCCCAGAGACAAGATTTTAAAATGCCCCCCTCACTGAAGCTCAGCTCATGAAGTAAAGAAATCTTAAATGAGGCTGAATAGTGGTAACAAAAAGCATAGTGGTGTGTATCACACACACACACACACACACACACACACACACACACACACACACACACACAATCATCCTAATTTTTTTTAAGGTTTTGTTTTGCATATTGTGGATGATGCAAGTCATTTAATGGTACTAGAGAAAGACATGCTGTTCTGGTACCATCAGGTCTTAACACTCACATCAGTTTTGGAGGATAAATACAACTGAAGGAAGCCCATGCGGGTGTGCAGCTGGGGGTGTCAGTCATGTGACTTGCCTCTGGGGGGTGCCCCAAGGCAGCGGGCCCCCAGGCAATTGTCTCCCCTTGCCCTATTATAGTTATGCCCCTGCTCTGAGTGAATCAAAATCAACTCATCATGGTGGGCCCCTATTCTGGCCTCATTGTTCACATTCATTGACAAGCCTGGCCATATCATTTCTACATGGAAACAAACTCTGATGGTGAAAATTACATCACTTGGACTATCCTCTGCCCACCTCCTCTCTATGGGCCGTGAGCAGGCCATAACACTCTTCAAACAGTGCATAATGGATATAGATCACCAAACGGACTTAGACACGGTCCCAAACTTCCTCATCACTGAAAGTCTAAGATATATAGCAGTGCCTGCTGTGTATCTTAAGCAGCTAGAGGTCTTGAATCATTGAAGGGCCTTCACCTTGGCCTGCTTTGGTGGCTTCCCCTCAGTGTGCTAGATGGAAGATACAGGAAGATACCCTTCTTGGAACATCTGTGCCCTCTGGGCAAGTCAGGACTACAGAGCACGTCCTTCTCCACTGACTATTCTATAGAGACACCCAGAAGACCCTTATTCTCCTGCATCTCACTAGGTTTCCTGACTACACAGAACAATTCTACACTTCCCTCTTATTCTCTGCACAATTGCTTGCAAAATTCACAGGATTTTACTGCCAGCAAGTGTTAACCAGGTCTGATACAGCACCTACCCCTATTTTAAAACTTTTCAACGAATTCTATAGTTCCGAACAGCTTTACCCATATAGGTTTCCCCCCCTATTTTTACAACCCTACAGCTCTTATCTCAATAGCTTTTAGCAATTTTTATAGTTTTAATATTTTTAACTATAAAACATTTTAGTCCTCAGTAATTACTTTAGTTTTAATTTCCTTTAATGAAAAAAACCTTTATCTACAAGATCCATACTGCTCATTCAGTTTATTAGGAGTGGTTCATCTTTGGGTGCCAAAAGTTCATCTTGTGGTGACTTGGGATAGGGCCTTCTCTATTGTCACCCCTAGCTTGTGGAACATACTCCTTATGGCTATAAAAGGATTATGTTCTTTGGAGGCCTTCAGGAGAGTTTAAAGACCCTTTTTTTAGCCTGGCTTTTAACAATATGGTTTCAATTATAATTTTAATTTGCTTTTCATTGGCTTTTAATTTTAATTATTATTATTGTTTTATTTTAGTGTAAACTGCCCTGAGCCACTTAAGAAAAGATGGTATATAAATCAAATAAATGAATAAATAAAATAAAATAAAGCCTTTTTAGCTTTACACAGTTTTATGCTGTAATAGCGGATTTACAGTTTCTATGTTCTGGTGATGCTGATCAGCCACAATGCTGTTTATGTTCAGCTTATGCTGGTCAAAGACCAAAATAAAGATGGATTGATTGATCCTTTCACTGCACCTGCACTTCCTTAGTCAGGATGTCAGCCTGACTTTGAATTTGACTTTGGAGATTCAAAATTAACCTGAACAAAAGCAACACTAACAAACAATACAAAACTTGTCAGGTACTGGAAACTGTGTCTTCAAGTAAATGAAAAAGGAAACTCTAACAGAGTGAGGGTGTTGTTTTGCGGGGCAATAATGAACCCACTTAAATGTTTTTTTAAGTGTCAGACATGTGAAAGTACTTTGCATGATGGAATAAGACGATTTCAATTACCTTAGAAAGTCTGAATCTTCTAACCACTTTGTATGTGGTAATATAACCTCTAAAAGTGATCCATACAAAGTGCTTCATATTTCCATTTGCCAGCTCAAAATTATTATAATCATTTTAAAAATGATTTAAAAGAATACTATCAAGACAGGCATTAAGCACATTTCTAAGAAGTTGTGTTTGCAATCCTATATGCTTCCATTTTGTCACTTACTGGCAACAAATGATATTAAGTAGATGAAAAGCAATTCCATGTAGTATGAGATATAACCTAATTAAATCTTTATTGATAATATTTGTTTAAGAATACAGTACATATGAATAATGATGAAGACCCTTTCATGAAATAATGTATGTTAAGCCCTTAGAATACTTATGTACTACATGCATATCAATTGAAACTAACATTAATATTAAGATTATTTAACATATTGGCTTTTTATGGTCTCTATGACTTTAAATTAATGAGGTTTAATGCATACTAATGCTAGGATCTCAACTGTCCTACAAACTAATTTGAATGTTATGAACTGAAAAATTATTTCTGTTTCTTGTAGATAAAAGTCCCTGGGAAATTGTCACTTTTTGAATGGAAAAAGCCCTAAAACAAAAGCGAAGATTTTGCACAATCTTTAGAAGAACTGCACAAATGGAGCTGATGTGGTCCAAAATGCCATTACTATAATGTCCTACAATAAATTAGCCATAGATTGGCCCCCAAATCTCCTTTATTGTAATTTTAGACATATACATCTCATAGGAACATTGGAAGCTGCCTTATACCCAGTCCAACCATTTAGCTCAGTATTGTCTGCAGTGACTGGCAGCGTCTCTCTAAGTTTCAGGCAGGTGTCTTTCCTGGAGGTCTAGGAAAACTGGGATCTTCTAAAGCAATGCAGATGTTCTACCACTGACTTATAACCCCATCCACAGCTTTCTATGGTACTACTCTGGCCCTGTGCTAATGTTATGCTGACAACCATGGTTCAGAACAGCTATTTTAGCTATGGGGCCATTCACATGACCTACCGAGTTACCAGGTTGGAGCCCCCCGCCCCAGATGATCATTGTTTTAGTTGGTGGGAGCACACTCTGTGCTCCCACACGATCAGCCCTGTTCGGTGCAGTGCAGAGCAGAGTTGATTAATCTGCGGCTAGAACCCATTGTCCCAGCCCCCAGAAATCCTACAATGCACTCCCCAAATGCATGGTACATTGTGGGTCCCCCCATGCAGTGGGACAGGTGCCAGTCAGTGCTTCAGCACTAGGTGAAAACAGCTGGCATTAACATATGGTCAGGTATATGGGGTTAAGAGAGCACTTGCTTCCTTAACCTCATTTAAGAGACAGGCTACCTAGGCAGGTTTGCCACCAAGGCACCGCTGTGGGCCGGTCAGCTCCCAGCAGCTCATGGGCAGCCAAGCCCAGGCTTAGCTGCTCTAGCCTGGTCTTGGCTGCTTCTGAGCACAGCCTCTATACCTTCTGCATATTCCTTGCTAGTTCAACAGTTTGTAGAATCAGGCAATAAAACAGCATAAACCATGTAGATGGAAATAAGTTCCTTTGAAATAAATGAGATTTACTTTCAAGTAAATTAATTTAGATTTGGACCTGTGCCCAGTCTAAAGCATAGAAGTATTGCTTTCAATTTCTTAGTTTCTTTTTTTAAATGTCTCAGTAGTGGCCCTACACTTAACACTAACGTATTAGACAAATGATCATTAACCATGCCCTTGTATAAATCTATGTGCCTGCATGTACAGAAATAGTTTTTTTTCACAACACCTTTTGCAAAATCAATAACATTTATGGATACCTTGAGAATCGTTCATCAAGACAATTACATTTTTACACTCCATATGAATAATAGGCACAGAACTAGGACATATTAAATTATGATAGACTACTCTATAAATGCATAATAAATTTGATATTTCCATTTTATTTTAGTGATGGCATTAATACGTTTGACCTTACTCTATCAGTCAGCAATGGAAACATTTTTCAAAACTATAAGACTGCTTTTAATATAACAAATGGTACATTTGAGTCACGGGTTTCTATTTTACTTTTCTTTAAAGATTATCATTCAGCCCAAAGTTATTCTCCAGCTTCATACTGCAGCCATTAAACAATTTACTTTGGAGTAGTCCTTATGTTATTAATTTAGCAACCCTGAAGTAAGAGGGTTGAATGATGAATGTGCCCTTGATTATTTAGAGGTAGTAATAAAGAGCAAACTTTTGCCTTATGATGTTGTTGCTGTAGTTGTCATTTGAAAACAAAAAAAATAAAAAATATAAATAGATAGCAGTTGCAACCATGAGTTATTATAATTAATTGATATATATATTTTGCTGCCAGCTTCTGTAAGATGTAGATTAAACACATGTTTCATATTGGTCCAGTACAATCAGTGGAAACAATAATATTTTCATTTTCATAGCTATAGATTTTCCCTTCCATATCCTGTCTCCTTCATGTGCATTCTTCTATACCTTTTCTTGGTAGTATTAAATATACCTACCAAAGGTGAATGCTAACCATCTTTAGCTTAAGAGCCACAGAGTGGTAGCCCAGAGCTTGGGGTATAGAATCATCTTGTGGTTCTCATTCTGCAAGACCCCCAATGCTGTCAGTGGACAACAATTATACTGGCACAATCATGCCAGTAGAGTTAAGACAAAGAGTATTTCCAAAATTCCACCATTATATGTTCTAGGCACTTTATTGCTTATAAAATCAAAAGCATTTGTCCGATCTGCCTGCCCATCAACACACATTCACTAGGTGGCAAGATACACCTCTCCTGCAAATATACCTCCCCTGCAAATCAGTAGCAGTAGGAAAGAGGACATGCCCTCAGCTCTTGCCTTTGGGTTTATCCATGGGTGTGGATAAGGTGAGCAATGGACAGTGCCCAGGAAGTCCATATCAAATCAGATACAAGTAAGCAGACTGGAGCTGAGGCATGAGGCCTATTGTCAGGGATTGACCTGGACCACCGAAGTCAGATGCAGAGGAGTCCAATGAGGATGCAGTCATGGACACGGCTCTTGATGGGTGCCTCAGCAACTAGTTTCAACAGGGTCAGGAGGGGGCTGGAACTGATGAGGAAGGGGTTTCTGACACACTCACTAAATCACCAGTTCGCATGGACAGTAAGGCAGGGAACGATGACTCTCCTGAAGCCTTCCCGAGGCCTTGGAACCAGGGGATGCCACATCAGAGAGCATCCCCATACCTTATGAGGGAAAGACTCCCATACCTGGGACATTACAGGTTTGGGGGGTCCCCTCGAAGCCCCACTCAACTCAGTTTAGAATGACCACTCCCATCAGCCCAAACAACTCTGGAGAAAGGCCCACGAAGCCCTCCGAGAATACAGTTGGAATTCTTGCATAGTTGCCAGGAAAGAACTCAGGCCAAGGTCTACTCATGAGCAAGGGAAAGGATCTGCTTGCAAGGAAGCAAGCTACTCAGAAGCCAGCAATCACGCAGCTCCAGCTGCAACAAATGGCTCATTGTCCTCTGCTCTGAACCTCTCAGCTTTATGAGCCTCTCAGTCTAGCCTGCTCGACTGAAACAATAGCACTTGCTAACTCTATTTCCGGCTTTTCCTTGTTTCTGACACAACAACAGACACCTTCATGCCCCTGTTAATACTTTCTATCATCACCTGCAGCCTTGTTCCTGTCTCCACCAGGTACGTGGCTCCAAACTCTGCCGCTTTCCAGTATCTGCTTTTATCAGCAGTCTTGGCTCCAGCCTTCACTGAGCCCTGGCCTGTGACCTACCCTGGCCGCCGCAGCAGTGTGACCTGCCTGTCACCTCCCATTAAACCACACACAGTGAGCACTCCTGGCTGTGTGGAGACTCTGCCAGTGTACCAGGACACCCATGTGGTACCTACTTTACACCTGTGTTTTTGCACATGGGAAACTGGTTACCACCCACCATGTTTAGCTCAGCCTTGAGCTTAGTGATGTCTAGGGGGCATTGCAGCTAGCTATTCACCCCAGTCTTAATTCCACACTGCTCTGATTGGGTGTTCCTTCAATAAAGCTAGGCCCTGTTTAATCTCATCTGTTAGAGTCTGCTTCTTCAGCAAATTCTCAGTAATTAAAATTCTTAAACCATATGTATGTAAGGCTCCTCCCACCTACCCAGCTTGCAGATGACGCTATACGGTTACTTTTTGCTCAATTCAGAAGGTGTCACTTGTAAAGAAGATTGAAGTAGTATTTATATACCATGCTCTAGTGTTCCAGCATCATTCTGCCAGAACCCATCTTATTAACTTCAGACTTTTGGTCTGTGAACATTCCACTTTCCTTCTTGCCAGTTAAGTGTGACTCAAATTTATTCTCCTCCTGTCCTCATCCTTCACTGACTGAAGTCTTCCCCTTCTGTAGCTGAATGTCATGTTTTCATTACTGATCTCTTGCTGACTTCCAAGCAGTCTGACAGCAAAGTATGTGTATGAAAAGATCAGTAAAAACTTCATGGTTAACTTTGTTGTCCTTGACTGCTACTTTCAGGGGTTAGCAAAAAATAATGGAAGAATCAGACTTCATTCAGCCTTACCACATATTAAAAGCCAATGTGATATTAGACTTCTGTGTGATTCTGAAATTAATACAAATGAGCTGTGAACTCTGGGAACAGGCTTTGTCTAGAATATGTGAGTTAAAAGCAGATGGTTAATACTTTAAACATTCACTCCTTTTTGGGGTAGGAGTTGTGTGAATCTTACAAAACAGAAAGAAGACTATTTAACCTTTTTCCAATTTAGATTTGCTGGAAGGTTATCCAGTGTATTGCTGATTCATACAGAATAGCTTGATAGTAGGTTGATAACAGCAAATCAGTATCATAATGATGCAAGAAAAGAGCCAGGTATACACTTCCTTTTTCCGATGTGGTGCCTCAGATACAGAATTCATTTGCTCAAGAAAGCTGAGAGGTGGAACAATTCTGCCGCTTAGGAAAAAAACATGTCTGCCATAGGCTAATGTGGTATGGTAGGGTGGTTATACAGATAGCTTCTGTGGCTTTGTGGGGGGAATAATAGCTTGGGGGTGGAGCACATGCCTTGATAGCAGAAAACTATCAATATCTAGCAACTCCAGTTAAAAGGATTTGCAGCAAACTGAAGAAGACCTTGACCCGTGACTTGGAGAATCACAATCAGGCGATTCTCACAACTGCCAAAAAGCAGGCTAAGGAAGCCTAGCCCGCTTTTTGGTGGTCGTATGCTGCCACGGAAGCCTATTGGCTCCCGGCAGCAAATCGCCCTAAGTACCCCTCCCCTTAGCCCAGGTTAGCGGAACGAGTGTTCCGCTAACCGGGGTTAACAGATTGTGCATTGCCACGGAGTAGCTCCACGCCACAGCAACTCACGAGGAGACCCCCGACCAGGAGGCTAAAAAGCAGCCTCCTGGCTCGGAGGTCTCTCCAGCATGCTTTGTCTGCTCGGGCAGAGCATGATGGAACTTCGGGGGGCTGCATGCAAGCCCCCACCAGCAGCCCCCACCACAAGCCCACCCCCCCCACAAGCCCCACCAGCAGTTATGTGGGCGGCCGCTCAGGGCAGGCTGCAGGATCGTCTGCAGGGAGAGCAGGCTAAGCCCGCTTTCCCTGCTTAACCCCATCTGGCGGTTGCCACTGATCGTGGGAACTGCCTCTATCAGTCAGAGAAGACAGTACTAAGCTAGATGTATGGTCTAACTCAGTACAAGGAATCTTCATATGAGAAACTACTAATATGGATCTTCTGCTTCTGGTTCTGGTCTGGGGGCACTTAGCACAGTGGCAGAGCACATGATTTGCATGCAGGAGGTTTCGGGTTCTCACTCTGGCATCTCCAGCTACAGCTGAGAAAGGCCTCTTTCTATAAACCTTGGAATTCTCCCAGCAGCCAGTGTAGACAACATTGAGCCTGATGGGCCTGACCCAGTCAACATAACTTCATATGCTGTAGTGACTGCTTTCTCTTCTGCATTTGTTTTGGGGAAATAGCATTCATGCTGTAAAACAAATATTTACAAAAAGAGCATGTGCTGCAAATTTAGTGGCTTCTGTGCAGAGAAATGAGGATTTTTAAAAAACAACAACAAATAAATCATTGTATTTATTTATCTATGCTGCTTTGGGAACTTTTGTTGAAAAGTAGTAAATATATGTTGTATGAGGATAATAAAAGATCTGCCTGCCCTGCTGCAGGGATTATAAAAACAAAACACCCATCCTGTTGTGGAGGCAGGTCTGTTCTGTGCCTACAAACTCCTGAGCAATCCCAGTGTGATGATACTTCCAAACAGTATCAGCTGGTGGGCACTGGAGAGGGGAGGGGCAGGGGAGGACCTGGTCACAAAGACAGACGTCTACCCCACCTTCCTCCACACCAGCAGGAAACAGAAAGAAAGAGAGTGAGAGAGAGCAGAAAAGCAGGGCAAAAGTAGAAAACAAACATTTGGGGATGGGGAAGAAGGAAAAAGGCAGAAAGAGATACAGAAGGGGAAAAGCAGGCATTGCATCTGCCCTCCTACGAAGCAAATAAGCTAGTAAAAGATCAGACTTATCAATCCTCTAGAGCAGGAAGCCTAGGGGTGTGTCCGAACCGGTCCGGCGGCCATTCTAAAGAATGGCCGAACTGCCGGACCGGTTCGGCCCTGGCTGGTTCGGGTCCGGGTGGGGGGTATTGCTTTAAGGGCGGGAGGGCTTGCTTACCCCTCCCGCCTCTTTGCCCCTCCAGCTCCCATATTTAACAGAATAACGGGGCGCTGGAAACCAGCCGCCCCCGCTGCAAGCAGATTTTGCACAAAAACTACCAATACCCCTGCTGCCGCCGTCGGAGGTCCCTGCGGGTAGACCGGGCCTCCGGCGATCAGCGTCCTTTGTGGTGCGCGCATGCGCGCGCGCGCAAAGCTTCAGTATGATGGAGGCCGTCCTAGCGAGAGGAGCTCTGTCCGGTAGCTCCTCTCGTTTTTTATGAAAACATCGGGTGAGGACTCGGGCGGGCGGGCAGCTGGGAGGGAGGGAGGGCTGGCGGGCGACGGCGGCGGCAGGGGTATTGGTAGTTTTTGTGCAAAATCTGCTTGCGGCGGGGGGGGCGGCGGTGGGGGCGGCTGGTTTCCAGCGCCCCGTTATTCTGTTAAATACGGGCGCTGGAGGGGGCAAAGAGGCGGGAGGGGTAAGCAAGCCCTCCCTGCCCTAAAAGCAAGGCCCCCTTTGGTGCCGGTCCGGACTGCTCCGGACCGTGCACATCACTAAGGAAGCCTCCCCCAGCACCTCCTCCCCTGCCTGCAAATTTCTCTTTTGGTCTTACTGGTTGGAACAGCTGCTGCTCAAGTTGCTCCAGCCAATCTGATTTCCAGGGGGCTCCTCCTGGCACTGCCTCCCTGAAGCAACCAGAAAGTGTATTTTAACCTATTATTTTAGTTTTTCCTGAGGGAAGTGTCAGGAGTAACCCCCTAGGAATCAGATTGGCTGGAGCCACTTGAGTAGCAGCTGTTCCAGCCAGTAAGACCAAAACAAGAAGTTACGAGCAGAGGAAGAGTGGCTGGAAGAAGCTCCCTGCTCTGAAGGGTGCTCCTGGTAAGTCTGATCCTTTATTAGTTTGTTTTTATGGGGGGGGGTCACTGCCAACCCTGCCCTTACTGACCAGCCACCACTGCTTCCAGTATTCCCAATGGAAATATTGCTGCAGTGTACAATTGCACAGGCATTATAAACCGAACAGACCCATCTTCATAGCAGCATAGGTGTGTGTTTTAAATCCATGCAGTAATACAGGGAGATCTGTTACTGTCCCTGTTTCCCTGTGCAGTGTGCACAGTTAGTGTGTGAAATCCTAATCCTGGGCCAGTTACTGTGATACAGCTCTTGGCACATATGATAATGAAGGGAATGTGCTAAAAGCACACTTATCAGAATGTTCTCCATGGATATCTTGACAACCCATTCATGAATCCCTCTATCAGTGAAGGGCTGTTCATCTGAATGGCTGCTATGCACACACTCCCAAAATTGTTCAAGGACACATGTTTGTATTTGTATTATAGCAAATGTGTAATGTATTTATTTACAAATACACAGGTTGAGGAGGTTATCCAGAAGGCATACAAGCACTGTAAATCAGTATCACAGTATCAGTTCTCCCAAAACAGCAACAAGCAGCCATTCAAGGTTGCTCTTTACTGGCCTGCTTCCAAAATTTAGTGGCTGACATCCTGACTGATGCGCCACACATGCTCCTAACATCAGCACACATTAGCATTAGTCTCTGTGCTTCCTAAGCATGAATGAATGAGTTTATTATGATATATAAACCCACACATAAACTTCCAAAGCATAGGCACTCTTGCACAAGAACACAAACACTTTTTGAGCTTTGCCTATGCTGAGGAAGCATAAACACATGCCAGACACCACCACCCCCGGGACATCCTTCCTCTCAAAGACAGTGAAGCTATTCCCATGATCAGCCGAAATCGGCTGATTTCAGATGATCATGGGAGCTCCCGGCGGTTAACTCGCCTAAGTACCCCTCCCCTTAAACCAGTTTTGCGGAGCGAGAACTCCGCAAACCCGGTTTTTCTGATCATGAGTAGCTGCGGCGCAGCTCCACACCATGGCTACTCATGAGTAGACCACTGGAAGGGAGGCGAAAAGCCACCTCCTGGCTCCAGGGGTCTCTCAAGTGTGCCCTGTGCGCTCGCTCAGGCATACTGGAACTTCCAGGGGCCGCGTGGCCCCCAAACTCCCCAGCCCCCACCGGCTCTGTCACAGAGCCGGCAATCATGTGGACGGCTGTTCTGGCCCTGCTCGTGTTCGGCGAGAGCGAGCTTAGGCTGCTCTCCCCACTTTTCTTCCTAAACCGAGTCTCACTGATTGTGAGACCCGGCTCAGAGTTTCTGAAGGGAAAGCTTCTAACATATTTGAGGTCTTGTGCAGGGGCTAGTTCTACATGCATACAGATGAGTGCATTAGATCAGGATGTTAACTATGTTTTCTCTTTCTTTCCACAAATTAATAACTACCTCTTTCCTTCATTAAGTCAAAACCTTAAGGAAGGGTGGCTTAAGTGGTTGTGCCATCTTTATCTGGAATTTATTGCCATGCTAATATGAAGGGAGGGAGGCTTGAACAAGTAGCTGGGCATCATGGGCCATATCACTAATTTATAATGGCCATCATGGAAAAAATAGGAATTAATATCTTGCAGGAAACACTAGTCTATCAATCAGTGGTCATCTTAAATGGTATCTTGAAAAATGTTCCAAAAGGGGTCTCAGGAAATTGATGCCCCTCAAGCAGTTGAACACATGCTTTTTACCATGGACATGATAATGTATTATACAATTGGAGTAGCAGTGTAGGGGTGATTTTTCCCCTTTACTTGGGTATTTGTACTTCAATAGGTTTTATATTTTATATTTTGAATGTAGGTACCAAAAGCATATTTGGTAAAGGATAAATGAATATCTTCAAAGCCTGAGAAATAGGAACAGGGTAGGATGACATTGCTGTTTTGGGGGGAGGAAGTAATTGCAATCAGTGGAACTTGTATGAAATTAAATAAAATCAACACTAATTTTTCATTCGCAATAGACTTTTTGCTTCTATATATAATAGTGCCCAGGAGTCTCAAGGAACAGGATATTAGTTTGTGATTACCCTAAAGACCCAACCTGCTTGCCCAAATATAAACCACTTTAATGTTAAGCTCAAGCTTTCTGGGTACCTTCATTCCTGTGAATGCATGTAAGAAAATAAGCAATCTATGAGGCAATCCTAGGCTCAATAAGGTAAAGCTTTATATGTTATTCTCAGTAGGGATTTGCTGTTACACCAGTGTTGCTTAATACTCAGAAAGCTTCATTCAACAAAGGCATCTGAAGATGTTTTTTCCTCCAACATAATATCTGACAGATTCTTTAAATTTCATGTGTATAACAGAAATTTACATGTACTCTTAGAGTCCTATATGGGAACACATTCTATTGAACTCAGTGGGGTTTATTTCTGAGCAAGCATGTATAGGATCGGACTATACAGTTTTTAAAACAATGTCAGATCTTACTCAAAGAAAAATGAAAGAGAGGAAAATAGCTTCAGGATTTTGAGGTGCCATGAAGGCAAGAGAGCTGTTCCAGAATAGCAAGGTACTGACATTTTATTTTATTTAAATAAACAATATTTCTTTCAGGACAGAATTTAAAAAAGTGCGATCATAGTTTACATAAGTCAATCAAATAACTCCAAGTAACAATAACTTTGGAAAAATGTGTCATTTAATTATATAAAAATTATAAATATTAATAATATTACCATTTGGGATTTCTGACTAGAATATATTTGTATAGTTCCTGAAGGCTCTTAATTCTGAAATTCTAGCTTGTCTAGTAGTAGTGAAACATTTCCATGGACAACCAGCAATTGCTTGCAAAATTTAAAAAGAACTGTCTTCTCACATTTAGTAAGATGGCTATTGATGCTCTGAAACATTCCATCTTAATCTTAACAGTTGCATCTTATCCCATTAATTCTTCTTTTTTTGCCATAAGAATTAAAGAAGTCTGTGTAGCGAATTAGATCTGGAAGTGTCAACCCAGGAACTTGAAAAGACACATGGGAATGTCATATGTTATTGATTCAAATACAAATACCATCATTAAAATGTTGTTTTCAAGCAAGAACACATTTTATCTAGTTTCCCCATCAAGTAAGTGTGCCTGCATTTCTGCTTTTTGGTTGCTGACCCCTCCCTCCTGGTCTCCAGCAACACCTGGACCTTGCCTAGAGGGTAGGACCAGCCAGTCAAACTGGCCAGGAACATAGCCAGCCACCCAATGTGGAGAGAAACTCCCAAATTCACTTCAACTTTTGAAAGCTGGAGAGCAACTATCAGCAAGATCAAAACCTACCTGCTTGAGTGGAGAATGCTTTTGCTTCCTCATTGGGTGGCAACTTCCTTGTGTCATGAGATTGAATCTTTTCTCCAATGCATCACTGAGTAAAAAATATACATACATATACATGGAGATACACATATACATATCAGGCGGTATAAAATATGATAAATAATTTAATTTAATGTGCTGGAGATTTTAATTTAATTTAATTTAATTTAATTAATTTAATGCATTTTTAATGTAATGCAGTGGAGAATAGATACAATGTCATGATGTTTGTCCTTCCCTGGAACATTATTGGCCAGCTGCTGGGGAAGAAATGTGGCATGTTTAAATTGCACTGCTGCTACCTATTCAAGTACAGACTTTTGCAGACAGATAATCTGTTACCGCAAGATATGATCCCCCCATACATCAGATTGACCCAATGTGTCCTACACGACTGGATTTATTTGATGATGCCTCCCCCATGTTTATCACAAAGGCAGTAAGGATAAATGATTGAATACTTTTCATTCTTCCACAACAGCCTCTATCTCTTTCAGTAAGATAATTACAAAATATGTCTAACCACTACATCCCATGTTCAAAATTTCTTTCAGCTGATCATTAAATGTATTTGAAGGAGAGCTTATTGTTATCTATGCCTACAGCTGACATCCCTTGACATTTCATGGATGAAGACAGACATCATTGTATACACCTCTGCTTCCCTTAAAGATGAATCATTACCTGAACCTCCATGCTGCCACTTACATGTGCTCATTTTTGCCTCTAGAATAAGCAAAGCCCATGATCACATGGACAAAGGCCACATATATAGAATTTGTATGTGTGCAGACTCTTTCAGACTGAGCTCATTTACTCAGCAGAGGTTGACTGGGCTCATTCCCACCCACCCACCCCATGCACACATTTAGTTGAATGCCTGAACAGTGCTCTTGTCCTTGGTCTAAAATATGAACAAACTTCATTCCATCTAAAGGATATAGTTTCTATCTTGCAGTAAATTAACATTTATTTACTCCATTTTGATGAAAACTAGAGAGAATACAGGTAGTTCTTCAGTGATCTGAGGATGAAACCTGGAACATAAAACATAGTGCCAAAAAAAGCAGCCATTCATTTAAATATTCTACAGAAGTCCCTGGTATGTTATTTAGAATATTTAGAAATCATGACACTGCTGATGAAAATGAAGCTTTAATCATGAATGTTTGTATGCTCTACAAAAACATCCTGCAACTAGCAATTTCTAATCAAGGTAGGACCAGTGGAAAAATCCCAAAGGTTTTATGAGGTTACATTCTCTTTGATAATGTTTATGTGGACAACCATTTGCTCTGTCTTAACCTGCATAACAGTACCATGGCTCTCCAATCAGTAATAGAATATATTGGACATGCTTCCAAACTTGACATAAGAAATTTGTATGTAGAACTTTATACAAGTCTATAGGAAGATTGTGGAATGCAGTATGCTGTGCATCATACAAGCTGAAGCCAAGTTACTCCATACAAAATCATGTCTTCAAGGAGCAGAGATGACAGTAGCACAAGCCACAAAGGTAATGTGCCTCATGCTAGTGATTCCTCAAAGTAAAATCTTTGTCGTTTCCAGTAAGAGAACCATTCACTAGCTACAGACAAGGGCAAAATTCTTTGATATTATAATTATGTATATCTCAGTATGAGCCGCCTAATGGTACAGCTGGGAAATGACTTGATTAGCAAGCCAGAGGTTGTGGTTAGAATTCCTGCTGGTTTGTTTCCCAGAATATGGGAAGCACCTATATCGGGCAGCAGCGATATAGGAAGATGCTGAAAGGCATCATCTCATACTGCACAGGAGATGGCAATGGTAGATTCCTGTATTCTATCCGAGACAACCACAGGGCTCTGTGGGCGCCAGGAGTCGACACCGACTCAACGGCACAAATTACCTATACCTATATTTCAGTATGAGAGTGGGAGTAGCAATGAACCCACTTGTGACTGTTGCGCTCCTGGGTATGTGGGTTCAGGCTAAGATCTGAAAGCACCTATATGTATAAATGTTGCCCAACATACTTTGCAAAGCGACAGACAGTGTAAACATCTGTGATAAAGTTGTACAGCAGGGCAGGAGCACTTGGTGGTCAGGGCTCCCTGCATGGAGGTGCATAATATGCCATACATTCCTGCACATTGTGACATTCCATACATGGAGTCCTTACCGTCAAGTTCTGCTAACTTGCAGCACAGCCTGATCACAACCACCTGCATCCTCTTGTATAGTATGTAAATCAATTCTCATCGTAGTCTTTGAGGTTGTTATCACACACACCCTAACCCAGGAAAGGGAAACCCATCCTGGGTTAGGCTGCATGTGAGAACTGCGCTGTGCCACGCCTACTCATGAGTAGACCCCTGGCCGGGAGGCGAAAAGCCGCCTCCCGGCTCAGGGGTCTCCCCACTATGCCCTGCGCGCTCACAGTATGCCCTGCGCGCCCCCGCGCCCCCGCTCCCCCCACCCCCTGCCGGCTCTATCATGGAGCTGGCCATTGTGTGGGCGGCCAATCTGGCCGCCCAGGGCTCCCTGCCCGCTCATGAGCGGGGAGAGTGGGCTTAGCCCGCTCTTCCCGCTCACCAGGAAAAACTGGGTCTCACTGATCGTGAGACCTGGTCCTTTGTTTTACTTTCTTTTTTAAAAGTCTTGTTATGCCATTGAAGTTACTGGACACACAACATTCAATTATAGTCTTCAAAGTATCATTAATTTCTGTCCTCTGAAAGTGAATGCAGATAACCATGCACCAAATGGTAATCACAGCAGATATACAACCATGTGTGATACAGGTACCTATGTGGTGAGCAAATGTTTATTAGTAGCATAGATGTCTTAATGGGTCCAGATGTACAGTTAAAGCTTAAGCACATCAGTGGATACTAGAGACAACTAGCTCCCAGTGTGATTGTATATGTGATAGTAATTGGGCATCTGTATACACCCTTTATCTTATTGGACATATACAAATCTTATACAGCTAAGCAGAAATTTGAAAGATAAACCTCTCCATGGTAAATCTTATCATACAGTCCAAATTATGCATTATATAAGTAGAATGTCACAAGGAACTGAAATTTAGTCAAAAGGAATATTTGTGAGATGATTATGCATGTCAAAGATAGATGTTGAGGTGAGTCTCATGATCAGTGAGACTCTCCAGAAGGGGGTTTGTGGGGAGAGGGGACCTAGCCCGCTCTCCCCGCAGACAATCAAGGCAGCAGCCCTGGGTGGCCAGATCGGCTGCCCACACGACTGCCAGCTCTGTCACGGAGCCAGCGGGTGCTGTGGGGATCGAGGGCCATGTGGACCCCAGAAGTTCCAGGATGCCCCACGCGACTGTGCAGGGCATGCTGGAGAGACCCCTGAGCCCGGGAGGCTGCTTACAGCCTCCTGGCTGGGGGGGTGGGTCTACTTTTGTGTTGCCGTGGTACGGAGCCACGCTGCGGCAATATACGGTTTATCTAAATCACACGGTTTACGGAGCGCTCACTCTGTTAACCTCATTTTAGGTGAGGGGTACTCAAGTGGGTTACCTGCTTTGGGAAAACCGGGCTCACCTGTGAGCCCAGTGGTTCTCATGCTCACCCCAAAGCAGGCTAGGCTCCCTTAGCCTGCTTTTGGCCAATCGTGAGAATAGCCTCATAATCTTATTAGTATAAATGTTTGTGCTGGTAATATATATTTTTTCTGTGAGCCATTTGACTGGTTGTACATGAAAAGTGTAAGGGTTTCATTAAAGTTATAATTCTGTCAGATGCAGGTTTTTCTTAGCAGCAAGAACAAAATTATATGACTAATGCCACAATAATGAATTTAGTTAATCATTATCTACAGGTTTATGGAATGAAAGAAGTCACTGTTTACATGGATTCTTACTGATTCAGATGATTCATTGATAGGCTTATTTTTGGACTCCCCCCAAATATAGGTTTATTTCATTTGTCTATGATGAATTTACATGTAGTGAACCAGTCATCTGAGGAGCTTTCTGTAAGATCAGATCACTAGCAAACCTGGAATAGATGTAGTATGCATTCAGGCTCAAAAAAGCTTGAAATTGTTGCATATTTTTGAAAGTGAATTATGGTCAGCATACATTACAGGGCCCTCGAAGGGTAGAAATGATGCATATCATGCCTAATTTTGTCATCTGCCCAGGATAATGGAACTGCTAGTTCTAGTTCCTCATTGGGACTTAATAGGAAAGGATACTTCATTGGTGCTCCAGGAGTGGTTGCTGCCATCTCCATCACTGCTTCCTCGCCCTACCCAAGCCCTAAAGGTAAGTACTATGGTTCAGAAAGAGGCAGCAGTTCACAGGACTGAAGAAAGCAAAGGCTTGCTTACCAGTTTCAAGAAGCTACAAGCAGGCCTGTGCTCACCTGGATCCAGGTGATTCCCATGTGGCTTTTGTGAGTGCCACTTCTCAAATGCTCATATCATCTGTAACTATGGAGGCCTGACATGTTTTGAGTTAAGGATTCTTCATCATGGCAACTGAAATGATTTTCTGAAAGAAACTGCTCAAGACAGCCATGCACATTGCTCATAAGACAAGCCAGAAGAAGAAATTTCTTGCCTCTGGGTTAAAATATTGAAAGGCATTCCTGCCTATAGTTCTCTGATATGACTATGGAGTGACCCACTGGAGACATACAGTGGGGTATCTCAGCATTATTCTGTCACAGATATGTTGTACAGAATCACTTATGTGTGGAGGACAAATGCGGCTGGCATGAGTTTTTTTAATCTTATGCAGAGATCTTTTCCCACAGCAGATTGATTTATGTCACTCAAAGCCCTTACCTTTTTCACTTTATGCTGCTTGTCATAATACAAATGATTAGCAGCATGCTTACATTTCACACAAATACACTAGCTGCTGTATAGTTAAAGCAAAGATACTCTACTTCTAAGAAGTCTTCAGTCATAATTGCTACAAGGATTATGGATGTTATAAACTGTTAAAAGAGCAGTTTACATTCCAGCTACATTTGCATACCCTTTTGGGTATGCAAATTTTGGGTTTGGGTAGTTTATCAAAGCTAATATTTGATGCACGAACTGTAAATGCCAGGATTTATCAACCAGAGTATGTGTTGGGTTCAAGGATTTGGATGTGGGGATAGGTCTGTATGGCTGCTTTATCTGACCTGAATGTCCAGAATTCCCTCTGCATTTCCCTCCTTAACCTCATTTGTTTATGGTGGTGGAAACTGATATCTTTAATATCCTATTTCTTCATTCTCTTTGGAACCTTCTTCCTCAATTCCTTCTCATTATCTACAAGTTTAATCAATTTATTAAAGTTCAGCTTAGAGCTGATCTTGGTAGAGGCAGAGATTTTTACATTTTTGCTTTTATTTTCTCTATTGACACTATTACACTTCTTTTCTTTAGATTTTACATGGTTGGGGTGGGGTGGACTGGCTTGATCACAACTTGTCCAGGGGACTGGTTTGGGATCTTGTAGTAACATTTTACTTTAATTCTGCCAGAGTCAGCATTTCCTTCTTCTTTCATTTTATCCAGTACCAATTATGAGATAGTCAGGAGCTCTTTACATACAGCTAGAAATATCATCAGAGGTATATCTTTTAACAAGATGGAGTATAACCTAGTAGACCTATGCTGAGGCACTTCTCACGAGCAGTGGGAAGCACCGAGAGGAGGTTTGTGGGAAGATCGGGCTTAGCCCGCACTCCCCGTCAATGATAAAGTGGCAGCCCTGGGGACTAGCCGCCCACATGACTGCCAGCTCCGTCACGGAGCCGGTGGGGGCTGTGGGGGGCGCATGGCCCTCGGAAGTTCTAGGATGCCCCACGTGAGCACGCAGGGCATCCTGGAGAGACCCCCGAGCCCAGGAGGCTGTTTGCAGCCTCCTGGTTGATGGTCTCCTTGTGCGTTGCCATAGCATGGAGCTGCACCGTGGCAGCAGATGATCCAGAAACCTCGGTTAGCAGAGCGCTTGCTCTGCTAACCTTGGCTAAGGGGAGGGTATATATGGCGGCTAGTTCTCAGGCTCCCATTGCAGCACGCAATTAGGGATGGGTCCGGACCGGTCCGGAGGCCATTCTAAAGGCCTCCAGACTGTCCGTACCTGGCCGGTTCAGTTCAGATGGGGGGTTCCTTTAAGGGTGGGGGAGGGTTTACTTACCACTCCCGCCGCTTTCCCCCCTCCAGCACACGTATTGTATGTAGTAATTGGGGCGGCAGGATACCTCCCTGCCGCCCCTTCTCCCTCTTCAGTGCAAAAGGCTTCACAGAGCCTTTTGCACACGCGCACGTTGCGCGCGAGCACGTCGCGCACGTTGCACGCGAGCACGTTGCGCACGAGCTTCACATCTCCCCGACGTGTGTGCTTGCGTGTGGCCACGCGCGCACGCACGCCGGGGAGATGTGAAGCTTGCGCGCGACGTGCGTGTGCGCAAAAGGCTCTGTGAAGCCTTTTGCACTGAAGAGGGAGAAGGGGCAGCAGGGAGGTATCCTGCCACCCCAATTACTACATACAATATGTGCACTGGAGGGGGGAAGCGGCGGGAGGGGTAAGTAAACCCTCCCCCGCCCTTAAAGGAACCACCGACAAAGTGCCGGACCGCAGCGCTGCGGTTCCGTGCACACTCCTAGACACGATCACCCAAAAGCAGGCTAGGCTCCCTTAGCCCGCTTTTAGAAGATCATGATAATAACCTCGCTGTTTACCCAATGATTCAGACATCAAAACAAAGCATGGATCCTGATTCCCTGGTGATACAGGGAAATTTTAGGGCAACCCTCTGCCAAGCCCAGTTCTGCAGCAATAGTAGAGTCATGTTCCTCAAGATCAGGAATCAACACCAGAGGCGTAACTATAGGGGGGGCAGGGGGGGCACGTGCCCCGGGCGCCAGCTTTTCTGGTCACGTGGGGGGCGCCGCCATGACAATTTTTTTTTTAATTTTTAAAATTTTTTTGTTAATACAAATGTTTCCTGCTCAGTGCAGCAGTGCTGCAGCAGTCAAGGGAGCTAATCGGCGCCCCTCCCCCACGAGCGGTCCCTTCCGCGCCGCCCGTGCCCCCCCCCCCATTGCTTTGCTGGCGCCTGGCGGCCAGTCAGTGGCCTGGCTTGGCGGCGGCGGGCGCTTCTGAGGAAAAACCTAAGTATAATGTAGTATGTGGGGGGGGCGCCATTTCAGTGCTTGCCCCGGGCGCCGTTTTCCCTAGTTACGCCTCTGATCAACACTGGAACCCCAAGGACCATGCCAGGGCTACTTTATCTATTGCTTCTTTCTCATATTCTAGATCATTGAAGTCCAGCCCTTTAGGGGAGAAAAAAATCTGTAAGGCTAATATTTTATTTTGACATGCGATGCTACATCCTCAGTTACAGGAGCTAAACCCAATTATTTGTAACCAGCTCTGGTAAGTACCATTTCACAAGCAAACCCACACATTTGTAAAACAATACAATATAGAACAAGAAGTTCTGATAAGAACTAATGTGCTTATTATCCTTTGACTGTAACCTTAATTAATAAATGCCCGACTTCCACCTCAAATGATCACACATCTACCATCTTGAGTTGGGGTGAAAATTCAAGATGGATGACATAACCACAAACTACACCATTGAAGTGTCTTTACGTGTCCCAACAATTGTACCAAATTTGTTTCAAATAGGTTCAGATAGTTTCACTTATGCCTCAAACATGCATGTGTCTGCCAAACTATGCTGTTGACATGTCCCTAAATTCTGTAGTCCAAAAACCTTCGGTTTAAGATGAGAGTTAAGATGCTTTACATTTTCTCTCATGCTCTAAAAGCATGCAAATTCAACGCTAAGGTGTCCATCTTAAGTTCCGTGCCATATAAACTATACAGAATTTGTACAGTCTAGTATATGATGATGGCTTTACAAATAAGGCTCCATGTACCCACACTTTGCCTTGGTTTTTCAGTTGGGCATTAGGCTAGGCAGTGGCTTGATAAGCTTATCTGGCCTTGGCTGTTCTTCAACTTTTAATAAAGTTGTGCCATATTTTAATAAAATTTACTAGTGTCTCTTCCTCCTCCCCCCTGCTTTTGTTTACAGAGTTGTTCAAAGTTGTTCAGAGTAGTTGTTAACAGAGGACAGCCCACAGGTCTGCCTTTAAATAGAAGTTGAATCTCCCTCCTTTGGGAGCCCCCATCCTTGTCCTTGCCAGGGCCAATAGGGTGCTAGTTCTCCAGGACTGGCAGCACTGCAGAGCCTACCAGAGAGCCAGACACATCTTGCCAGTCAGGGAAGCAGGAACTCAGCAAATCACAGCAAGTGACAGAACAGTAACAAAATGACCACCAGCACCTAAAATGGAGGCTTGATCCTTTGAGCCTCTAAGAAATGGTTTGAACTCAGACTTGCATTGCCATAGGAATGCCCCATTTCGTCTGAGTTCGAACCTTTGAACCAAAACGGTTCAAATTCATACCGGTTCAAATTAAAACCTGTTTGCACATCCCTAATGGAAACTTTGCTTGGCCACATAGGAAACAAAGCCTCTACATTCACAGGCAATTTGTTTCTGATGTAGAACCTCTATGTTTGAGAGCAAGCTACACCAGAATAACTATTCCTACGGCATGGGAATGGTTTGTTTCTTTTAAAAGGAGATTTACACACATTTAAACGGATATTTCCAGTAACACCTCCCCCAGAACAATTTTTAAGAGGTTGTTTAACTGTTCCCGTATTATTTGGAAGCAGGTCCCACTGCACTGAATGGCACCAGAGTGCTCATAGACTGTCCTTATTAGGCACCTATATTCAGAACCAGGAAGTCTCTCACTAAAAATTGCCAGGACTTGCCCCTCCCAACTTTGGCTTCAGAATTCTCTGTGGGCAGACTCAGTTATGCTCTTAGCTAACTTTCCTGTAGTTATTTTCCCTGTTATTATAGGGGTTTTGAAGCATAATTACTCAAAAAAAAAAATCACTAGAATGATATTTTTCAAATCAGCAAATGGCACCAATCCAGTATGGACCTGAATTTTGGGGTAATGCTAAAAAGACATGAACACTTTATAAACAGACATTTGTGGTGAAGAAAGGTCGCCAACACTTTGAAACCTCTTCTAGGAGTTAAAAACCTAAACTGCAGCATCTTTGCCAATTTGCAATGGATTTGCACCAGATCTGGAGAGGTGGTGTCTCTTGTCCCCTAGTTGATGTGTGCATGATTTCAGAGGGATTGGGTGGATAATTTGATTTTATATGCAATAAAATATTTAGGGCTTATAATGGTGGGATGCTGAAAACACTCTTCATCTTAATTATACTGGCATGCCCCTAAAACTGTACCAAATCTGATTCAAATTGTTTATTCATTCATACATACATACATACATACATACATACATACATACATACCAAAAAAACCCCTGGGTGATTCACAATATAAAAACCATCTTTTGATTAACATAATCAAAACCATTTAAAATACAATAAAAACTCTAAAACCAAAACTTTTAGAGGTCCTTCTTAAAAACATTCTGAGAAGAGGAAACTCTAATTTTGGTAAGAAGCGCATTCCAGAGTCCCAGGGCAACTCTAGAAAAGACAACTCTAGAAAAGATTAGGGAGTTCACAAGTTAACCCACTCAAATGTGCACGCACCCACCATCTTGAATTAAGGCGATTAACGTCATCACAAACTATTCCATTGAGATGTCTCTATGTGTCTCACGAACTATACAAATTTGGTTGAAAAAAGGTCCAGGCATTGCAAAGTTGATAGGGATGTACAGACACACACACATACACAGAAAGCTGGATGATCTTATGCGCTTACTTTCCTTAATGAAAGTGGGCTTAAAAAGATAATGGGTTTGGAAGTTTTTTAAAAAGCCAAAGAAAGGGTTACAGTAGATGCTGGAAGGCAGCCATTCAGTACACAAGCGTACATATAAGAGGGCATTCACCTTACCTTTTCAATGAGGAATTTAGGAGGCTGTCATCTGACCCCAAACATGTTTATAACACTGCTAGAATATCTATGCTACATCATAGTTTGTGATGTCTGGCACAACACTCAGTATGCTATATCCTAAATAAAATACACATAAGTACTTTCATTTTGTAATTTGCTTTATCCCAACAGTCTCACCAAAGTTGTGGATAAGTTCAAGTTCATGTTATAAAATATAAATGGATATTTTGCAATACACTCCATGTAGGTATGATGGGTTTCACAGGAAACATGGGTGCAGCAACTGTCGTCTTCTCTTCCATATCAAGAAAAGCTTCATATGGACTTAAAGACAACATTGTATTCACCATTATCATTGAACAGAAAGGAAGCAAAGCAAACCCTGCATGTACATCAGGGTTCTGTAGAGATATGAATCATGCCCAGAAGATTTAAGTGTGGTAATTTGTAATACAATCTGCCTTGATTCTGTACAGCAAGGTCCTCTAATCTTTTCGGGTACTTGAAGTTCAAATAAAACAGCTGTAATCCTAAAGGAGATCACCTATTATGAAAGCTGACAGACTAATTTATCATATGCACCAAAAGTACAGCAGAATATTAAGCCCTTTCACCTCTCTGTCATCACCAATTGTATATAATTTCATTGTATTTAGCTGTAATTTTTTTCTTTTTTTCTTCTGAAGTAGTCATTTTAGAGAGAACTGAAATTACAATGAAATGTCATAGAGTACTTCACATATACACTTCTCAACCTGATATCTTTATTGTGTTGTTTTTTAAAGCAGCCCATCTGAATCCCATTGACATTGGGTTAAAATAGGGTTAAAATAAGATTAGTATTCAATGGTGTGACAGTTGGTTGGCGGCCTAAATGTCCCCCACTGCTTTGTACTTTCTGGGTTTTCTGAGTGTAACAGTAGCAGCAGTTCGACATGTGTAGAAAGAACTTACAGAGATCAAAGTAGGTTTAAGGAAGAATCTCACATACCTGTGCATCTCACAGACCTGTGCACATCTGAACTATATGTATGTACTGTTGTTATGTGTGCAAAAATCAGGGGCTCCAGCCATGCATACACATTTGCATGCATACAATTTATATATTAATAGGGTCTGTGCACAGAGTATAGTGAATGCAAGTAAGTAAAGTTGTACCACTGAATTCTAGATGAATCAAAACAAGCTCAGACTGAATCCCACTGAGATGGAATTACTTTTACTCAGCCCTCGTACCGGCCAACAGCTGGATGTGAACCTTGTTTTAGATGGGGTGGCGCTGCCCTCAAAAAAGCGTGATTTGGGGGTCCTTTTGGACTTGTGCCTCCTGCTTGAGCAGCAGGTGGAAGCTGCAGCCAGAAGTGCTTTTGCCCAGCTTCATCTGGTTCACCAATTACACCCTTACCTTGATCGGTAGGCATTAATGACAATGACCCATGCCCTTGTTATCTCCCGTTTAGATTATTGTAATGCTCTCTATCTAGGGTTACCTTTGAGGATGATCGAGAAGCTGCAGCAGGTCCAGAATGCAGCGGCTCGCCTACTCATGGGTGCCAGAAAATATGACAGGGTAACACCTCTCCTGCAGTCATTACAGTGGTTGCCTATTTGCTTCCGAGCTAAATTTAAGGTCCTGCTTCTGACCTTCAAAGCCTTACGGGGCTGGCACCTGTCTACCTGCAGACCTGCCTCTCCCATCCAGTTACATCTCGTCCGGTTAGATAATCTCAGGTGACCCTTCTGTCAGTCCCTTATTTTCGAGATGTTCGGGGCTCTAGGACCCGTGAAAGGGCCTTTTCGGTTGCTGCCCCGCTCCTTTGGAACTCTCTCCCCCTACAGATCTGGCTAGCCCCTTCCTTACCAATCTTCAAATCGCTACTGAAGACTTCTTTTTCACCAGGCTTTTGCCCTGTAGTTTATTTTTCTGTTCTTTAGTAGTTACTTTAGCTTTTAATTTAGAATGTTGCCTGATTGCTTGTTATCGTGCACCGCCCAGAGTCTTCAGAGTGGGCAGTATATTAGATGACTCTAATAAATAAATAAATAAAATAAGTCTAATCTGTACAAAGAGGAGGAAAGCCCTCCTTCCATCAGTCACAAGGGTTTTTGGGATAGAGATTGAGGCTGGTTTCTTACCTTAACTGCTTTAACCATAGAAAACCACTGTTGCCTCTATACTGAAAAGGAAGACTGAACTCGGTAGCCTAGCCTCCTGCCTCATGTGATTCACAAGAATAGCTAGCGATCAAGTTGTTCTGGCTTCTGATCTCTTGGAAACAATCAAAGAGGAAAAAGAGAGAAAATGTACACAGCTCTCAAGCTATGTGGATGGTAAGCTTCCTGGGAGGAATATAGAAGCTCTGACCTACATATATAATCAGCCCAAGGCTGTTATTTTGATATGTGCAACTTGAGGCTCACCAGCTGCTGTTAGACCACAGGGCCCATCATCACTCGCTGCAATAAAGATTTCCCGCCTGATAATAAGCATGAACTTGTGTAAACTTATACTTCCTGTTCTCATGCATCTCGAAAACACCTCCTCTTTTCATGCATTTTCATGAACTGAGCTTGGGGCTTGCAGTCCTCTCCCATGTGTAGACAATGTCCTTTCTGGAGCTCTCACATCTAACTACTTGTAAGGGATATGTATGGACCCAGACTTTTAAAATTACAGAAGTGCAAAAAAGAAATGTAAGATCATTCATACTTTCAGTTTCTCTGTTTCAGAGCATTTGGAAACAGTTCTGTAGCATTCATCCCTGGTCTCCATGAAAATATTAATGTATGTGTCCTGTTCATGTCGCCACTCAAGTCCAAAAAAAGCACATAGAGGGAAAGCAGGATTGTGTCAGTAGGGCCCATTCTGACTTATTTGTTTTTGGTTGCTTGTGTGAACAGATGTGACATGGGCCTAGTCTGAATGGCCTGGTATTCAAACTTACTGTAGCTAAACAGGCCCGGAGAGATAACAAGATCAGGTAGTTTGGTCCTGAGGCTGCAACCCAATGCACACTTACATAGGGTTGGAGTAAGTTCCACTGACATCATTGGGACTGACTTTTGACTAAGCACTCATAAAGCTGGACTATGGGGTAGCCCTTTCATGCAGTGAAGTGATCGCCACAGGTGGTGGATTATTAGAGCACCAGCAGGGAAGCAAAATCCCCTTACAGCTGCCATTGAAGTTGTTCTTTGGGATCAATCTGATGCTTTCAAAGAGCTTTTTAGAAATACAAGGAAAGAGAAAGAGGTTGCTGACAACCTTCCTTCTAAAGCTTGCAAGGGTCAGTTATGAAAGGGGCTGGCCTCCACCAGTAACATAGGGCCTGGTAAAATTTGGTGTCTCATCTCAGGTGCCTCAGTACCTTGGTCTGCCCCCAGTTGGGCTGTTAGTTGTCTGCTTCTGAAACAAAGCTAGAATTTCACAGGATTTACATGGGCACACCCTAATTCTTGCTTTGGGGGGGAAAGGGGGGACTGGCTAGAAAATGGCTAAATTTAGAAGCAAGAACTGAGTGGAATTATAAATATGCTGGAGCTTTGGGGGACATTTGGTGATGACAGGAATATTTAGCACCAACATGCTTTCTCTGCCCAGGATAGTTTAGCTGATTGGTTTCTTCATCCAGCCATAAATGATCCTGTTACTTAACTTTAAACCTCAGTTGACCTATCTGTCTATCAAAACACAACTAGCATATTCAAAAGGAGCAAAAAGTGATTTTCCAGTGGCACTTAATTTAAATAACTACCACAATCTTTCTTTAAAAAATAATTAAGTGTTCTGAAAGCTACAAATTGCATTATTAAAATATATTCAATTTACTATGCTACTGAAAATCAGACAGATGACAGTTTCCATGGGCAGATTATGTATAAGTATATTATTAAAACCTTAGTATGCATTTCATAGCATACATGCCCACACTATGCAGAGATAAAATAAGCCCCAAATTGACCATGAATTTCCTTCTTACTTGCACATGTACTTACTTGCACAAGTGAGGAAAATGTGGACATTGTGGGTGGCATCATTCCTTCTGTTCCTTTACTATCAAACAGAATCCATGTTCCTAAACTAATAGTGCCAGCATCAGTAAAAGAAATAGGGAACTATAAGGAACTCTGACTGCCTTAGAATCCTAATATCACTTATTTCCTCTCTTAAAATGGCAAAGGTTATCCTTTCTACGGGAACAGTTAAGAGCAAGGCAAGGTTAGCTCTGGTCTTATGTTTGATCTGCTACTAATATTGCTTCAAATGTGCATGTTTCAACAACTTAATTCTGGAATTCTTTCCTTCTGACCCTTCAGCCTCTTTATGTACTATTAAGCTGTTCTAGCAACAGGAAGGATAAGCTAATGCAGCACAGTGCCTGCTCCACATCTGTCTTGGAATCCTAATTCTGCCCTACACATGTAAAGAAACTTTTGCACTGCCTAACGGTGATCAGGTACACATAGATGCTTCTAATAACAGACCTAGCTGTGATATGTTAACAGCTAACACAACACTGCAACTAGAGCACCTGTGGCTGTGACTAAAGACTGTGTTTTCTCCTGTGACATGGCCTATCATTCTGGCATTATTTACCATAGTCCAGACTTCCTTTCTGCCCATAGCACTATGATCCAACTACCTATGTGTGATGTTTTGGTTACTGCATGATTCGGCACACCTATCAGTTTTATTACATTTATATTGCGTCTTTCTTCTATCATGGAACCCAAAGCAGCTTACACGAGGTTCCCAGTTGGTCTCCCATCCAAGAACTGATCAGACTTAGACCCACTTAATGTCACCAAAGTGACTGTAGCATGTGTACTTAGACCATGCCCTGAGACCCAGGAACACAATTGTACAAGTCATCTGGACATATGATTGTGTAAGCACCTTAATGACTGCACCTTAAAAAAAAATACAATTGAATGTATATTGGACTGAATGGGCTCAATTCAATTCAGTTTAATTTTAACTCTTGTCACAAAATGAATACACATCTAATATGTGTACACAGTACAGGCACTGGTCTGATTTAAAATATCTGTATATAGCAGACTAGTACCTAAATTGCACAAACTGATTAGGTGTGTACACATTTTGTGATAACTGGAAAAATAAACTGACTTGGACCCACTGAATCCAATTTCATTCCATTTCAATTTTTCATAATAAACATGCCTCTGGGGCTCAATATGTGCACTACAGAGTTAGTCACCATCCCCTTTCATTTAGTCACAAAGACAAATGGAGGAAATGAAAGTGTGGAGGAATTCATGACAAAAGAAGCTTAAAAACAAACACTGGAAGCATATCGTAGGTGGGTTTACACGACTACTGGGAAGTCAGTAAGCCAGGAGCCAGAGGAGCTTTCCGGTAAGCACATGCTTCCAGCACATGTGTTGTCTGAACTAATCAGCTGTTGGTTCCCACATGCTCCACCCAACTTTCTCACAACTTCTGCCCAAATTCCATAACCAAGCTTTGAAAATGGGTGGGGGGTGTTGGGAAATAGGTGGGTGGAGGGCACAGGAACCAGTGGTTGTAGGGTCCAAATTCCACACCTGTTGGGAACACACACTCACTGGGGACCTTTGCTCCCCAGCTTACTGATGTATTGGCAATTGTACAGAGATGCCTAAAACTGATTGGTATAGATGGTCAGGAATGGGTGGTCCTGTGATACAGCAGGGGATTGGCCAAGAGGGCCTTTTTATCCCTCCAGTTCTGTAATACTATGTTACTGTCCTAATATTACATAGTATATAATACTATGCCTGTCCTCATAGGCCACCTTCCTCTGACAATAAGATTGAGCCTGGTGTTCCTATTGTAGCAATACAGTAACATTTGGGTTGCTTTTAAAACTAACTGTAGTAAAACTCTGGCCACAGCAAAGAGAGTGGATAAAAGAAGATAGGATTTTTTAAAAGTGTATTGAGTCTATTATTGTTTCTAGGGTCAAACTGTACTGTGCAGTCAACTGCTTCAAAATTCTCATATGAGAATGGATTGCCTATTTATCTTAGAAATATATAGTATATATACCCAAGTTTAAAATATACGTTGCCTTTGCATGAATGTTTTCAAAACATTTGATTAAAATATAATTAAATTAAATGAGTGATTTAATGGCTTTTCAAGCTAGTTTCATTTTCACCACACAGAACTCCAGCAGAGTGCAAATAGTATCGTGGGGCAAGCGGAAATGTGAAAGGTAGTTAGAGATATATTAATTACTTTATTTGCAGGGATCAGCATATCATGAGTTACATATCTCAATAAACTTTCAAAAGTAGTTATAGCGCAACATACATGCCGAAGAACTAATCTCTCCTTCAGAGACAAGGAGATGAATGGAGTTTTATAAGATATCCACATCAAGTTTTAAAAGGACCTCTTGTGGAAGCTTCAGATGGTTTTTATTCATTTAAATTAGCATTATGGTAACAATAGAAAAATGCAGCTAAATAGAACATTTGAGAAAAATAGCTCCAAGGAAAAATAATTGGCCCTTCCCTGGCCAACAGAACAGTCCCCGATTCCACTAACATTTCTTCATCCAATGGCATTATATGTAGGCAAGGTGGTGCACTGAATTGTACTCATCTTCCAGTCCATGGATCCCATGACCCAATCTAAAAATGACTTCGTTTTGCAAATCTTGCCATATCTGCAGTGTCACTGGGTGACAGAAGAGGGAAATTACTTAGAGTAGTTCCATTGAAATTAAAAGTTCAAGTTAGCATTGCCTAACTTGTCCTTTTATTAGCTTACTTTCCTTAAGGATGATGTCTTCCACCCCTATTCAAGATGGCAGATGCATGAACATGTGAGGCAGATGTGGACTAACTTGTGAAGATGGTAAATATCAATTAAGATTGTAGTGAAAGGCAAGTAGGCAGATTAGTTCTTACCAGAATTTGTTTTCAATGGGACTGCTCTGAGTAATTTTTCTCCTCATGTCTGCCATTTTCACTGTGCCATTTTCACTCATAAAAGCTGATGTAAATCATTTTCTGGTTATGTAAAAATCAATCCTCTTTATAGAGAGAGGTTTCCATAAGTATAAATACTGTAATTTTCTTTCATTTTCTTTCAGTTCTTTCTTTCAGTTTATCTTTGCCCAGGAAAAAAAAAATTATACCACCACCTCTTTGATCCAGGTGATCCATCTAAATAACCCTAATTTCACATCATCTTCTTTGGATGTACTTAATCGCTTCCTCCTGAACCGGATGGTAAGGAGAAACCCTTTAAAATTCACTTTAAGGTGCTATTTCAACAGAAATGCTTTTCAGAGAACACTCGGTGATGTTGTGGCATAAGGGTGCAATTCATTAGGAGGTTCTCCTGAGCAAATCTCTTTGAAATGAACTGAAGCCTCTGAAAAGCACACTGAAATCACTAAGAGCTCCTTGATAACACTAGTCTGTTATTATCTCAAGGAGACTTACTCAGAAGAAGTTCCTGATGCATTGCATCCTATATCTTTAAGTTACTTACCTGGGTCAAATTACATTGATTTTTTATTTGATATAACTGACATGAACAAGACCATGACTTTTATATTATGAATGATAAGATGCACCTAGGCTTTCAGTAAAGATGTGGGTCTGAGAATCTCAGGTAAATCAGTAGGCAAGATTTAAAGCAGAGATGCGGTGGAATGGAAGAAGTGCTTAATTCCTTCTCTGTCCACTGCTTTTCCTCTACAATCCTTTCCCCCAATCATTTTCTCACCTACTGTAGCTGTGGTGCAAGAACCATGTTTTCCACATCACGTGAATAAGAGCTTTGTGGGTTCCAGAAGAAAGTAGCACTGGAGAAAGTATTAAGCATCTTTTTCTTAAAAGCTGTGTGTTTTGTGAGAAAGGCCTTGAAGGGACAGGGGAGGAAGCCTCAAAACGCTTACCTCCCCCTCAGACAATCCACTCTGTTGGTCCGGGTGCAGATATCACACTCCCAAACATGCAGCTGCCTTCTCTGGCACTGCAGAGGGTTGGGGTGGGGTCGTCCCACCCCCTGGAATTCTCATAATGCACTGCATGAGTACACTCACACAATCAAAAACTTTGTTCTACTCAGGTTTGGGAGCTGTGTGTGCTCCCAAGTTTTGGTTGCGTAAGGTATGCGGAAAACTTGGGTAGAAGTGATTGTGTGGAGGCACGGTAGAAGGGAAAGTTAGGTTTCCTCCTACCTTGCTTCCACACAATCACTTCTACCCAGGGTTTCCTCCGACCTTGCTTCTACACAACCACAGTTGTTGATTGTGTGAATGACATCAATGCATAAATAATGTATGACAACTGTTTCTGAAAGCCTAGCCCCAATTTATAATTTGTCTTGTAAATTGCAACACACAATCAGTGAAGACACTTCCAAAGACCCTTGCAGTTGGGTTTTATGCAGTTGCTATAATTTCCTTTTACAACAGCCTCTCTATGTAGAGACCAGGCCTGTCCCTGCTTAGCTCACAAGATCTGACAAGATCACAGTTTGAGATGGTAGTGCTGCAGGCAATACATACCACAGGAGTATTATGATAGCTCAACGCTAGCTGCAATTCTCATGTATGTTATTGTAAGCTGTTATCTTGTCTTTGCTTTATAAGAAAGAGGTGTCAAAATAAATACGAGATAGAAAGTTCAGCAAACAGCCAAGGTCAGCTGTATATGTGGTGGAGAAGAGAGTAGTGTGTTCTATGAGCTGATTTCTATCAAAAAACACAAACCTAGGCAGGTCTACCACTCTATCACAGAAAAGGATATTACTGCAGTTCATCAGCACAGTTCCTGAAGTTCTCTAATAATCTCTAACCCAACTGCATATAATAGCAAATACAATATTTAGACTGCACTCACTACAATACAATAAAATCTACCATTCACTCTATTTGTTAGTTTTATTTTTGTTGGCTGACATCCAAACTGCTGAAGTGTGCATGTAAACAGCACCTCTGAACATGCTGCAGGATCATCCCCACTGCTCCATCAGTTCCCTTACATGTACATTTTTGCACAACTAAGTCAATGGGCACTTTGCCTGGAGCTCTCTCTTGTACTCCCAAAGTCCTCTGCTCTAGCAGAAACTTATCACTTCTTTAACCAGAGGATGGAGAGAGCAATGAAAATGGCTTCCACTCCACCCCCACCCCCTGCCATGTGCCGCAGGCCTCTAGATTACGAAACACTGCAGAGGCATGTTGCACACAGCATTTCTGCACCGTTAATGAGAACATTGGCCAATTGGCCTTGATCAGCACTAGCTTAGTTTGGATACTTCCCCCAGTGTGCAAGAGCAACTGGACAGAGACTTACTTTAAAACAGCAAAAGAAGTAGAATTCAGTGCAAAATCCAGCCTAGAAATACCATCCGCAGTAATTCAGATTTTCTTTTACTCGGTCCCTCGGGATGTTGACCAGCCCACTGCTGTATGTGTAGAACATGTTACATTTATTTTCTGTTACACATAAGCATTCAGACAAGAGGCCTGTCCTCAGGTGAAGGGAATGTTTCACAGCTACTTCTCACATTCAGTTGTAAGGAAAAGAATTCTTCAGGTATTTTTATTAATTGTATCATTACTTAGTAATTTTCTCATTATTCAGAGTAAGAGACTTATGTTTAAATTGCTGTAAAGTTGCCTGTAGAATATTTTGAATTTGATTAATATAATATAAAATTAATACTGACAGAGATATAGCACACATTTTTCCTGCATTAGTGTCTGCCAAATTATAACACCCTTATTATTTTTAATTTGCCTTGAATTCTAACCTTCCCCCCACCAAAAAAAACACCCCAAATTAAAGCTCATGTATCCAGGTTGTCCAGTAACATCTGGTTTCCTTTTTGCTTGCTTACTGTTATCATCAAAAACAGCGAAGTAGAAACTGAACAACTGGAGTAGCTGCAATATCCTTACTTAGTTCTATTAAGTGAGAGAGATTCAATATCAGTCATCAAGTCAGCTGTTCTCATATGCAGCTTAACCCAGATTACACCCAACCCAGGTTAGGCTTTGTGTGAGAACTGCTGAGTTCATGCCTGATCCCAGTGGAGCAGAACTGCCTAGCCCCACTATTTACCCTGGCTGTTAGCTGAGGCTAAGGGAGTAAGTTCTCCCTTATACCCCAGGCTAACTGCTTTTGTCTTCACTAGTGCTGGCCCCAGTGGGTGCCTAGTGTACCTGTCTCTTGGGGGAATCCCCCAGTGCAATGTGTGTGTTGTGTGTTGCATTGTGCAACCCATGGAGGCCGGAACAACAAGTTCTGACCCTGGATCCCTCCTCCCTGATTCATGGAGCAGGGCTGCTCATGTGGGAGCATAGAGCATGCTTCCATTGCATGCTTCCATCACCAATCCCTCAACCATCTGCTGGGAGGGTTAACTTTTTGGAGCCTTCCCTGTCCCCCACCACCCGCCCATCCGCTCTCGGCAAAAATCACCCCTATACATAGCAAATAACTAATCCCACCTCTCAAGTGAACTGTAGTTCAGGAAAGCTAATGCTGAAATACATTTCTCAGTTCATGAACGAACTGACACAGCTGTCCCAATTGTGATCCAGCTCTAACATCAATTTACAGCCCAATCCATGTGATGCAATCTATACTTGGGGCATGTTGCGGCAGAAACAATTCCAATGTAAAATGTCCCCAATTAAAAAAAAGAAAGATTTTAAGCATGCCACATTGTATCAGCATTGTATCAAACATATCAGAGGCTTACCTTTCATGAAGGTTCAGCATTCCCTCAAGAAAAGACCTTCCACAGCAATTCAAATCACCACCTGTCCCTCCATCTTCTCATCCTAGAATGCACCAGCCAGGAAGCAATGCCATGATGTTGCATCCTTTCCCTGGTGCATTACTTGTGGGGGATGGTTGTGGTTTGAGCTTTTTCATGTGAAATGGTCTGAATCAGAAATAAAATGTTTCCCTATCAAAACACGGTGCCTTTTGTTTCTTACATATTTAACACATGCAGCTAACAGTTACGATTTTTTCTACTGGAGAAGAGTTAGCAGCTTTGATTTGGTCATCAACCCTAAACATTTTCAATATTCAAGGACATGGCTGAGCATGTGAAAAACAGCTTTTATTTCTTTTTAAAGACAGAAGTCATATTTTTGAACATAAAAAAATCAAAGAGAAGAGCTGTTTATAATGCTCTAAAGATTAACTGAATTTAGTTCTCAGAACTTGTGCTTCATATTTTGTATTCATGTTTACAATCTTCTCCATGAGATAATCCTCAAACCTTTGTTCTCTAATCCTTTTTTATCATGACTAATTTGGACTTTCTTTTTGGCCTTACTAAGGATCTCCTTTCAGAGCTTCCAGTAATGAGATGAGTTTGCTACTTTAACATATATGAAATTTCTTTCATACAATTGCTGCAAAAACAGGCAATGACAAATTAATACTGGGACTTAGAGCTTGCTATATAGAGTTAGAATTTTATTAATTATACCATCAAGTATTATAGAAATCATTGTTAATTTTTATTATTTAATAATTTAATTAATTTTGCTACAACTCTTGTAAGCATAGAGACAATATTGGGTGTTTTTTGTTGTTGTTTACTGTGATGCACATAAATGAAGTGCATGAGGGTCTATTTTACATCTGCACAGTATTTTAATTTTGCACACATGAATCTTGACTAACTGGGTAGGCCTTCATAGATTTGCATACACTGATCATGCATGGGATAAGTCTGCAGGATCATGACAGCAGGGCTTATCCCTAACCTATGCTTATTCATTGTATTGACTGCTCATTACAGACATTGTAAATGTCTACACAATTAGTAACCTGCATGCACATAGGTTGTTTTTGTATGAAAGGAAACCCATAGGAAAAACAGGGCTGCTAAGTGTTGGGTACAGGGGTGTAGCTATAATTGAGGGGATGGGTTCAAAGAACCCGGGTCCCCTAGCTCCTAAGGGCCCCCTAGCTACACCCCTCTCTATTTTTTTTTATTAACTCCCTCAATCAGAGGGGCTGCCAGGGAGAGGGGTGATCACGAGCTCCCTCTCACCATCATCGTCAACAATTATTTATATACCACTTTTCAACAAAAGTTTTCAAAGTGGTTTACATAAATAAATAATAAATAAATAAATAAGGCGGATCCTTGTCCTCAAAGGGCTCACAATCTAAAAAGAAACATAAGATAGACAGCATCAATAGCTACTGTAGGGATGTTGTGCTGGGGATGGACAAGGCCAGTTGCTCTCCCCCTGCTAAATAAAGATAATCACCACTTTAAAAAGGTGCCTCTTTGCCCAGTTATCAGGGGCTCTATCCCTCTCCCCTAGCTATACCTTTGGTTGGGTGCACCTACACTTGATCCGTTTCTATGCATTTTGGATCTATGTGATCACAGGTCAGGGAGCAGAACTGCCTGTTCTGCTCACAAATGTTCAGTGTATATACTCTGAAGATCTGTAAAGGGCTGATATTTGATGAAATTGTCTTAAATCTGAGCTCCTTCCACCCCCACGTGCGTGCATACATCATTTATAGTTAAGGATATGCCAAGATTGGTTGCAATGTCCAAAATCACCAATCTCAGCCTATCCTAACCTACTTTCTGCAGGGAAGCCAAGATATGAACCCAAGAGCTGATGTTAGTTTCAGTTCTCAGATTTCCTGGAGCAAGTAGGTTAGGATATTCTGATAGTGGTACATTTAGATGACACAGCCAATCTTGGCATATCATAACCTACAAATGAGGTAGGCATGCACACGGGGATGGAATGGGGGAGTGGCATACACATGGCAATGGAAATGCTCCCAGCCTGAGGGAGGTCGCATGAGCCTCAGGCTCAGCATTAAGTGTCTGCCCATCCTATGAATGAAAGTGTCACCTGGAGTCAGGGATCAGTGGCTGTTGCAGCAATCTTCTTCTTTCCCCAGCTCACCTAGGACTGATGCCAAGCACAAATGCTTCCGGAATGCAGGAAGCTGGCAAAGGTCAGTGGGAAGTGGGGAGGGCCAGTGAAGGGGGTTGGCTGCAGGACACGTTGGCTGCAGGAAAGAAGAGAGCAGAGGGTAAAGGGACCAGTTTGGGTGAACTTCATCTGAGGATGAACTTCTGTATTTGGACCGCATGTAGAGGAGTAATCCAGATGAACTGCTTCGTGCTCCACATGACTATGAAAAACCACCCCAATGCACCAGGAGGGCAGGAGGATATGCATGCCCATGGCATGCACAGGTCCTAATTGTGCATGGTAGGCCTGGCAGACAAAGTATAATCCAAACCAGGCATCCCCAAACTGCAGCCCTCCCGATGTTGCTGAACTACAACTCCCAGCATCCCTAGACAGAATTTTTTGTGGCTGGGTATGCTGGAAGTTGTAGTTCAGCAACATCTGGAGGGCCGCAGTTTGGGGATGCCTGATCCAAACTGACCCTTTCCCTTTCTTCCATGCTTACTCTCTTCATCTGCTAACCCCACCCACCATGTCTTGATACCAACCCCCTCCATTGACCCATCACACTTCACTCTGGCCTTGGTCTGCAACTCTGAAGCACTCATGCCTGGTGAGAAGGATTAGTGACGCTTCAGGTGACACTTCCTTTGCAGGTGTGACTGCTGAATAATATATCTATAGAAGTTTGCATGAGGCAAATTTCAGTTCAAACTATATTTTATTAGACCTCAAATTCTACGGTAAGCAGGCGTGTGTGTGTGCGTGCGCATGCATGTGTGCATGTGTAGGTAGGTAGGTCAATAGATTCAAAAACCTATTTCTTCATAACTGATAAATTGAAAGAGCTGAGCTGTGAGTCCTTGGGGAAAATATATTCCACTCATCCTTGGATCAGCATGCACAAAATGCTTGCTACTTGGAGGCCTTTTCAATTACACCACAAGGCAACTGTGACCACAGCATTGCTATTTTGTCTGCATCAGCTCTGAGGTGGAATCTTCCATTCATATTTTTATTTCAACACTTAAGTGTTCATGAATAAATTGAGGCAATATGGAAAAATATTTGAGGCCTATTTTCTTCTAAATAGGGGGTCGTCTATGGGATTGTGGGACTGCAGTATTTTTATATGGGAAAATCCAACACTATTTATGAGCTTTTAGACCTCTTTACAGCCTATTTCTAGGACTATATTGATGGCAAAAATGCTTTGTTTTTATCTCTTTTATGTCTGCTTCATGGCATTATTGGCTTCCTAGAGGCTCAGGAGTGCTTGCTTTTAAATCAATATCAAAACTTTCACTACTTCTAAAAGAGTTAGATCAAACTCTGGACTTGTCTTAATTTTCTTTTTACTTTTTAGAGGACACACTGTGCAATAAAAGTGTCTATCAATTTCAAGCCCTGACAGTCTATGTCCTGCATATCTGTCCAAGAGCATCTTTCCATGTCTCCCCTGCTATTCCGATTATTAAACCAGATCACAAGGCATTCCTCCACATTCCCAATTTTTCTCTTGTGATAATTGCCAGGATGTAGTACATGGCCTTTTCTGTAGTAGTATCCTTAATAAAACTCCCCTACCCCAATATTACCCACGTTAGGGCTGGAAGAGACTCCTGCCTGCAACCTTGGAGAAGCCACTGCCACTCTGTGTAGACAATACTGAGCTAGAAGGACCCATGGTCTGATCTGATATAAGGCAAATTCCTATATATCAGTTTGGGGTCTTAGAACACTTGAAGCTCATTCCCATACTCTGAAAGAATTCTGGGGTGAATATGGAGCTCTTGCAAGGGTTTGTACAGCCCTTTCATATTGTGAATAGCTGGCTTTCTTAATATCCTTTCCCCTAATGTTTCCTGATATTTTGGGTGATATACTTGGTTTCAAATTTAGAGAGGCAAAATATTGACTGGGTTTGAATTTTCCCAAATATCAATGTGCTTTAACACTGACTAGGTTTAATGTTTTATCCTTTTCACGCCTACAGAGAAGATATTGAGAATCTCCCCATACTGGTTTTGTTGTTGTTGTTGTTGTTGTTGTTGTTTTGTTCTTTGAGAACAATCAGGTTGAATTTGCTTTACAGGTTCTGTTACAGTTTGTTCTATTCAGAGGTTAGATCAAAGCTCTGGTTAAATATAATAACATATCTTACTGTGTTAATATTATGCCCTATTACTACTGCTAATAAATATATAATTGAGGCTTTTGCCAATTTTTTTGGTATATGGGTAAGAGCATAAATGATTTTATTGTGGTGAATCTTGTATATATGTTATTCTGGCTGGGTTTTGACCATAGTAAAGTGAAATTGAGTTGCATAGCTAGTATGTCAGGGCAATTTTTTCTCTACTCCCAGAAGATGCCCAAAGCTTACAAAACCTAAAGTACATGCATGATAGCACATTGTTCATGCATTCCTTGTATAAAGTTGCTTCTTTTTCTTAATATTACAGGCTTGGTTGTTATTATTATTATATTTTCTCTCACTGAATACAAAAATTTTCAAATATTTATTTTATTTATTTATTTAACATTTCTCTATACCATCCAAAACTTGCATATCTGTGCGGTTTACAATTAATATCATATAAACATTAAAATCATTAACATTAAAATAATTTAAAACCCAACATTAAAAGTATTAAAACTATAAATCTAATTAAAAGCCTGGGTGAACGAATATGTTTTCAGCACCTTTTTAAAAGTTGCAGACTTTTAAAAGAGATGGGGAGGCTCTTGTTTCAACAGAGAGTGAATTCCAAAGCCCAGAGGCCACAACAGAGAAGGGGTGTGTGTGTGTGTGTGTATACACACACACACACACATTTCATATCCCGCTCTTCCTCCAAGGAGCCCAGAGCAGTGTACTACATACTTAAGCTTCTCCTCACAACAACCCTGTGAAGTAGGTTAGGCTGAGAGAGAAGTGACTGGCCCAGAGTAACCCAGCAAGTATCATGGCTGAATGGGAATTTGAACTTGGGTCTCCTCAGTCCTAGTCCGGCACTCTAACCATTACACCACGCTGGCTCCTCACCGGACGAGCTCGTGGCAACCATAGATGCACCTCTCCAGAAGATCTCAATGGGCGATGGGGCTCATGGTGAAGAAGACATTAAATACCCATGGCCTAAGCTGTTTAGGGCTTTATAGGTAATTACCAGCACCTTGTATTTTGCCCATAAACATATCAGCAGCCAGTGTAGCTCTTTCAACACGGGGTAATATGGTCTCTCTGAGATGACTGAGAGACCAACCTGGCCACCACATTCTGTACCAATTGCAGTTTCCGGTCTATGTACAAAGACAGCCCTAAAGACATAGAGCACATTGCAGAAGTCCAGTCAGGAGGTTAACAGCATATGTACCATTGTTCTGAGGTCATTATTTTCAAAAAACAGACACTGGCATATCAGCAGAAGCTGGTAGAAAGTACCTCTGGCTACCGCCTCAACCTTGGACACCAGGGCATGGTTCGGATCCAGAAGCACCCCCAGACTGCACTTCTTAATGGCCACCACTCTGAACACTTCTCCTGCCACCTGTCTCCAAGCTACTCAAGCCATTGCCCAGCAACAGGGATGCTGCTGCCACATCTCATACCAAGCTTCTAAGCCTGACAAACAGAAAAGCCACATGGTGGATGCCAGCTTCCCACTGAATCTCTCGTTCCCCACTTCTGGCAATCAGAAAAGAAAAGGGAAGGGATGGCAAGACAAGCACATGCAGTTGCGGAGGCACCATAAACCAGGCAACCTGATCACATCACTGGGAAGATAATATATGGCAGGGCAGCAATATCTACTGTATGCGCAGGTTTAAACGGCAGCCGCACCCAGGAATTCTTGAATGGCTCTGCTCTATTTTTTGTACAATAAAGTTGGGGAAGGGGGACCCAGCCCCTTCCCTTGGGTTAACATGTGCTGTCCCTAGCCTTACTCATAAGAAGAACTGTCCAGCAGGAGTAGCATTGCCTCCAGAGGAATTCATTCTGTGTGATGAAGATAGATGCTGCTCTGGAGCAGACCGCTTTCTTATGAGAATGGAAGGCCATGGGGAGACCCATTCACAACTCACAGGAAAAGCTGTCCAAGGCTACATGGGGATTGGGCAGAATTGCTAATAATGTGCGATGATAGCCCTTCTCCCAAGGACTGCAGGATACCTCTAACTACCAGTTGCAGGGGAGTAACAGCAGAAGAGAGGGCATGCCCTCAACTCCTGCCTGTGGCTTCCAGCGGCATCTGGTGGGCCACTGTGCGAAACAGGATGCTGGACTAGATGGGCCTTGGGCCTGATCCAGCAGGGTTGTTCTTATATTCTTATGGGAGTGAAAGATGATGAAGACCCACATACAGGCCAGAGAGACACATGCCACCTGTCCTGGTTGCTCGACACAAGCAAGCCACAGGGATGGGTATCCTGGCAACTCCTCTCCCTGTCTTGGTGACTGTTTTGAAGAAGCATCCCAGCTGGCCCTCTGCCAGTCTGGGTGCCCATTGGAACATACCCATGTTTATTTTTGCCCAGCATGGTGACCCTACTGCCCTGGGATTACTGATAATTAGGGCTCCCCTCTCCTGTGATTCCATTTGGTGGCTGATCTGCATACGCTGCAATGCAGGTTGGAACCCAGGAAATTTGAATGAGAGTGAAAATCTTTCCCTAGTCCCGGTGTTTCCCTAGTCTGCCCACCTGGTATCGCCTGGACACATGGAGTGGTAAATTCTCCTTTTGGTGTATTAAAGAGTTGCCTGGAGAGGAGAGGTTCACTGTGTTCAGTTATTTACCAGAGAGCACTCTGGCATCACACAAATGCATATTCAAATAAAGGGTCCCTCACTTGTGTGGTGCCAGAGTGGCCAATTCATACCCCCATAGCATGATAGCTATCTGCATGACCCCTTATTGATCATGGCCAATGACTTCCACCCTGCAGATATTCTGATGCCTTGCCCACAGTCCTTTAAAAATTATTTTCTCTGTTTAATTGGCTGGAGGACTGTAAACCTAACATGGCAAGATTCGCACACTGGGAATCTCATTAGCAGCATTAGCAAAGCAAGTTGCAATTATGATGTAAAATTTGTGCTGAGATCAGGTGGATTCATTCTTTATTGGACTTCTTGGACCTATCAAGAAAGCTATTCATCTTAAAACTCACACATAGCCATTAAAAAAAACCACATAGTGCCCATCGGCATCCCCCCTTGGAGCTTGCTAGGATGTGGTCTCAGCAGACCAGGAAGAGGGATGGTCTCCCTTACCCTGAAACCATAGGTTGCCGGGCCAGGCTTGGAAGAATGTGGCCACGCTTGGATGAATGTCTGTGATGATATTCACAGTTACAAAAACTAACTGTGGGTTCAGCAAATTCTAGTTTCATGTAACATAAGAATGTGGTCATTGCCTAATTACTTTGATCTGATTACTAGTTTTTCTGTACAGATGTTCAATTTCAGGTCAAGGTAACTAAGAAATTGTCCAGAGCATGCTTTTAGGGTACATGATACAACCACCTTACTAAAGCTAAGCAGTAGGGATGTGCGAACAGCTTCAATTGCGAACTGTTCAACATCGTACCAGTTCAGTTCGATAGTTTGATATCAGACCAAAACCCACCACTCCTCCACCCTAATTCGGTTCAATAGCGAACTGAACCCCCCAGCCTGTACTTAGAACTCCCCGGTACTAAGTAAAAAAAAAACATTTTACTCACCCCCCTATGGGGCACCCCCTCTGCATGGTCCATTGGACATGTGTGGCCACCGCATTGGAGGGCAGGCCAGTAATGGACCGAAGACTGCCCAAATGAGGCAATTTGGATATAAATGGAAGCTGGCAGGGGGAGGGGGTACTTCCAGAGACCTCCTTGCTGCCGTGGCACCGCCCCACCCCGGAGGGGGAGAGTAAATTTTAATTTTGTTAAAAAATATGAACCCCCCCCAACTGAACATGGGTGGGGGCCCTCAGGGGGTGACAAAACTGAACATGCCTGGTCTGGTTTGAGTGCAGTCCAGACTTGAACCAAACCAGTCAACCCGATTTTGTGCACTCCACTACTAAGTAGTTCTTGGTGTGATCAGTTCCTGGATGGAGAGACCCATGTATGCCAGCTTTGGGGATTGGGCTGCTGTAGCTCTGCAGCAAAGCATCTGAGTTAGATTTAATTTTTAAGAACTTAGCATGGTCAAATAATGCTACTGAATTTCTCTCTTTGCCATTAAAGTTCTGGAATATAATTCACGCATTCTTCCATCTCTGACATTTCAATCCTTGGAGTCTGAACTACTCTCTCTTCTCTATCCCAATTGGACATCATAAATTTGTCACCTTTTAATGATATGAGACTAATGACAGACATTTGGGGCTTGAGCCCTGGGTGCCTGTCATTATTCAAATTGACCTAACTTGGCAACACAGATCCTTCACTCAGTCCCTATTCTGTCCTTGACTCTGAAAACCAGCAGTGCAGTAGTTCCAACTGGGATCTAATTCCCTGCATTTGTAACACCACCTACCAATTATTTAGATCTGGATAGGCTGCCTAATCACACAGACAAGACTAATGTGAAGTGGTACAAGGTCTATTCAGCCGTTTCTGGCCTTACTTTCTGTCAAGGCCTTAATGAACATTTGCCCCCATTTGTGGGTTAAGAATAATGAAACACAGGCTGATGGCCTATCAGCACTCATTAGGCTGTGTATAGAATAGGCACCTCTTTGAATGAGTGCAGAACAATACACATAGTTAGTGCACAATGAGATACTGTCAGATGAGATAGTAGATGAGATATTTTTGTCAGCAGAGCAGGCAAACTAGATTCCTAGAGTCAGGAAAGAGTTTTTGCATTGTGAACCAGTAATTTTCTCTATAACATGCAGACATATTTTAATTTCTTAACAACAGTGTTCATAAACTGTGCTGTTGTCCTTGAGTAGTATATTTTATGTATCAATTTATGGCATGTGTAAATCACATTTCTGTTAATAATATAGGCAGAATACAGCATATACAATTTTGAGAAGGTGCGTATGAGACACATTCTCATACGTTTGAGGTGTATATGTGTGAGTATTCAGATGGGTAGCTTTCCTCATAGGGCCAAGAAGATCCTTAGAGAATTAATCCACCTGAATCTCAACACATATTTTACATCATAATTACTACTTGCTTTGTTAATGCTGCTAATGAGATTCCCAGTGTGTGAATCTTACCACATTGGGATTACAGTCCTCCAGCCTATTAAACAGATAAATTAATTTTAAAAGGAGCTATTTTATGCATAACCATAACTGTAAGATGCCAACCTGAGTTCATGGACTTTTATGCACACACCACATGAAATCTAACAAATCCAGAGGTCTTCTGTTTTCCTGAGTATATAAACAATATAGTAACTACTGTTCTTTGGCTGATCACAAGATGGAAATGAGGAAGGCACTGTAAGATATTCCCCTCAGGGTGGAGCTGCTCTGGGAAGAGCATCTAGGTTCCAAGTTCCTTCCTGGCATCTCCAAGATAGGGCTGAGAGAGATTTCTGCCTGCAATCTTGGAGAAGCGGCCGCTGCCAGTCTGTGTAGACAATACTGAGCTAGATGGACCAATGGTCTGACTCAGTATAAGAACATAAGAACAGCCCTGCTGGATCAGGCCCAAGGCCCATCTAGTCCAGCATCCTGTTTCACACAGTGGCCCACCAGATGTCGCTGGAAGCCACAGACAGGAGTTGAGGGCGTGCCCTCTCTCCTGCCATTACTCCCCTGCAACTGGTACTCAGAGGCACCCTGCCCTTGATGCTGGAGGTGGCCCACAGCCCTCCGACTAGTAGCCATTGATAGACCTCTCCTCCATGAAGTCATCCAAACCCCTCTTAAAGCCATCCAGGTTGTTGGCTGTCACCACGTCCTGTGGCAGAGAGTTTCACAAGTGGATCATGCGTTGTGTGAAAAAGTACTTCCGTTTGTTGGTCCTAGACCTCCTGGCAATCAATTTCATGGTGTGACCCCTGGTTCTAGTGTTGTGTGAGAGGGAAAATAATCTCTCTCTCTCCACTTTCTCCACACCATGTATGACCTTATAGACCTCTATCATGTCTCCCCGCAGTCATCTTTTTTCTAAACTAAAAAGCCCCAGGTGTTGTAGTCTTGCCTCATAAGAAAGGTGCTCTAGGCCCCTGATCATCTGGGCTGCCCTCTTCTGTACCTTCTCCAGTTCAACAATGTCCTTTTAAAGATGTGGTGACCAGAATTGTACGCAGTACTCCAAGTGTGGTCGCACCATAGTTTTGTATAAGGGCATTATATTGTTAGCCGTTTTATTTTCAATCCCCTTCCTAATGATCCCTAGCATGGAATTGGCCTTTTTCACAGCTGCCGTACATTGAGTCGACACTTTCAATGAGCGTATAATGTTCTATGTTCTATGTAAGGTAGAATTTAGGAGTGGTATATGGAGTTTAGATTAGTTACTTCCCATTATCTATCTGATTTCCTTAGTCCTAACTCCTATACCCCTCTGCAAGCACAGGTTTTTGTGCTGCCTCTGTCCAGTGGCTCCCCTCCCTCCTCTAGAGCCATTTGAAGGCTGCAATCCTGTACACATTCATTTGGGAAAGAATTATATTAGAATCAATGAAACCTTTCAGTTACTATAGACAGGATTGGGCTGCACAACTGTCAATGCATACATAGTGCATCTGAAATTGACATGATGATGTTCAAACAGGAGCAAAAAGAAGGCGGTGGGGAGGACTCAGAGAATGTACTAAGCACTAAGGTGGAAGATAGAAACATAGGAAGCTGCCATATACTGAGTCAGACCATTGGTCTATCTTGCTCAGTATTGTCTACACAGACTGGCAGCAGCTTTTCCAAGGTTGCAGGCAAGCATCTCTCTTAGCCCTATCTTGGAGAAGCCAGAGAAGGAACTTGAAACCTGCTCTTCCCAGAGCGGCTCCATCCCCTGAAGGGAATATCTTACAGTGCTCACAAACAACAACCCACTAATGCTGTATTTGTAAAATATAAATTGTTAGATTATACTTGGCATAATCTTAAACAAAAAATGTACAACAGAATTATATTAGTAGAGCGTATAATTCAGTGTAGGACATAATATGAAATCCAACCGAAGAGAACCCAAGAGGCTATCCTACACCAAATTATCCACACTACTAATATGATTATGTTGTACACATTGCTACTGTATCTGTGAACACGAGCTAAATAGATTACAGAATTGTATCTTAAGGGTTACCATATTAACTTGTGGGTGGCATTGCCATTTAGGATTAATCATATTAAGGACAAAGCCTTACCCACATGGAGAATGGCACATAGCCAGTCAAAGACAGACATCTGATCTTAGGAGTAAGGACAGATTATTATGGAAAATGTATTTTCAGTAAGTCCTCCGAGGACAGTTTTTTAAAAAATGAAAGAATGAAGTTGGGATGCAGAATGGATGCCATGATGTACAACCTCAGGGGGGAAATTGGATAGAGGACCCAACATTAAATGACTATAAATTCTAGAAAGGTCTATAAAATTTCAGCACTATTTGAGCTAGGTAGAGTGATTTTACAGAAATATTATGACTGCTGGCAACCAATGGCACTTGCATCCAAATCACTGTCAGATGCAGAAACCTGATATGCACAAATTGAGGAGGAGATGCTGGAAATATTGCTTGAGTGTGAATGATTTAATCATTACATTTATGGCCAGAAACTGGCTTTGGAAACAGACCACAAACCGTTTATTTCATTGCTTAGGAAACCACTGAATGAGTGTGCTTTATAGATTTACAAAATGACCCTCTAACAGTAAAAATATGACTGGATACTGACCTATCTACCAAGTAAGTTTATGCATTTTGTAGATGCTCAAAGTGGAAAAGAGAAAGGCGGAAATGCAAGGCTGAGTAGAGATTTGGCACAACTACTAGAGGAGGCAGTTCAGATATGAGAGACTGCTGTAATCACATATATAGTCCACATTCACACATATTGGGGGACAGGAGATGGAGGGACCCATGGATTCTTCACCATTACATCTGAACCCAGGCAATTCCAGTACTGTCCGTAGCATGGCCCAAGGTTGCACTGATGTGATTCCAATCTGAATCCTCTGTTTGTAGTGAGTTTTGCTGCTCTAAACCAAGAGTGCAGGGAGCCCCATTTTCCTTCGAATGCAACACTGGAGGCTGCTTTCAGTAGGACTGGAGTTGAGGAAGGAAATTCCTCCCTCTCTCCCTCCTTGATTGGCTGTGCAGGCTGTCCTTCAAGCAAGAAGGAAGTCTGCAAAGCCAGATCCTCCACCTCTTTGCAGTCTCGATGACTGCAGAGAGGACATTCTCCATTGGACCCATGGTTCCGTGTTTCATGAAAATGTGGCCATAGTGTCACAGTGCTGATTCTCTTGCATATTTTTAATCCTATTCACACATTATGTTCAATGAACATATGTTCAATCTGTATACAGTGTAAACACAGATCTGAATGCCCGTAGAGTTATTAACATATTATGTTCAGTGCAAATACAGTACTGTATTTACCTGGATCCAAAACTAGTTCCCCCCCCCCAAGTTCTTTGATGTTAGAAATTAGGGTGTCACCTTAAATTTAGGTTCCTCTTCCTTTTGGGTAAGCAATATAACCTATATTTAACCCATATTTTTTAAGGGAGCTGTCAAATTCAGGATCATCTTCTATTAGGGTAAATATAGTAGTACATTTCCTAACTGCACCTTGTGGACCTTTTCCAAACAACTGAAATACGTGTGATAAGGAGATGTGTGCATCATGAGTGTACATGTCCTTTCCTCTGCTCAGTGTGAAGCAGTGCCTTTTTCTAATCATATGGGGGTGTGTGTCTGAACTAGGGATGTGCGAATCAATTTGGGTACAAACTTATTTGTATCCGAATCTGGCTGCTCAGGTGATTTGTAGACAGAACAAATCATCCCTGTGCTCAATTGCCCAGATTTGGGTACAAAACAAATCACACCAGATTCAGACCCCAAAAATTCAGAGATCTGGACCTCCATTTTGTGGCCAAAGTGTGGTGGGTGGTAGTTCCCAATGGGTGAAAGATACCACCCACATTTCAAAGAAATTGGGCAAAGAGGTGATTTTTAAAAAATCTTTTTGAAGTTGGAGCATCTTTAAGCCTTTTCCCATAGGGAATAATGGGGATTTCAGCAGCCTTTGTTATAACTCCCTGGGCGGGCACCAGGGTGGCCCAGAGTGGGTTGTGGTGGGGGGTAGTGCCCAATGGGAACAAGGAAGCTACCAACCAGATTCCAAAGAAATTGAGAAAAGGGGTGGTTTTTCAAACTTGTTTGAAGTTGGCATGTCTTTGTGGCAGATTTGGGGCAGAAAAGGGGTTTCGGGGGCAGAAGAGTGGGTCAGGTGGTAGTGCCCCAATGGGTGCCAGCTACCACCCAGATTTCAAATAAATTGATGAAAGGGGTGATTTAAAAAAATTTTTTTTTGAAGTTTGTGCATCTTTATGCTTTTCCCCCATAAGGAATAATGATTAATAATAACAATTTCAGCAGCCCCATAACTCCATGTGTGGGGTACTAGGGTGGCCCAGAGCGGGTTGTCATGTAGTGCACATAGGGTGCCAACCACTCCTAAAATGACAAGCCCATGGGGCACTGTGTTTTGTTGTTTTCTATGTCTGAGGTGTTCATCTGAGAGTAGATTCTCTGGCAGGAAATGGGAGAATCCACTCTCATTTCCAACCAGAGAATCAACTCTCAGAACACCTCAGACATTGCAGAATAGGATATGAATAGGGATGTGCAAAACTGACTCGACTTCGAGCCAGCTCAACAATGAACTGGTCCAGCTTGAGTGCTCACCCTCAAACCAGGCCTGGTTTGGCTCAAGGTCAGGCCAAATCCCTCATATCAGGAATGGTTTGGGAGATCCAGGGGGATTAAAAAAAAATTTTTTTTTTAACTTACTGCTGGTTTTGGCAGTGGAGTCAGAGACCATGGAGAGGCCGGTGGGGGAGGGGGAACTGCCAGAGATCCCTCCTGTGGCTGCAGCATCACCCCGCCAAGGCCACCACTGAACAAGGCAGTAAATTAAAAAAAAAAAAATCCAACTATAGAATCCCTGAACCGGTTCCGAACTGGCCCTGGGGGTTTGGCTTGACTTCAAGGCGAACAGGGCCCTGTTCATTTCAAGGGCAAGTCCTTGAGCGAGACCAATTCAAATTCAAGTCAAGCCAGGCCCCTCGCTCAGGGTCATGAAACTGAATATGCCAGGTTTGGTTCGATTCCAGTTCAGCAAACCAGTTTTGTCCACATCCGTATTGTAGAACTGGAAAACATGCAGAAGAGTGTAACCAAGATGATCCTTGTGAGGCAAGGCTACAGCATCTGGTGCTTTTTAGTTTGGAAAACAAGTGACTATGGGGAGACATGATAGAAGTGTATAAAATTATGAATGGAGTAGAGAGAGTGGATAGAGAGAAATTTTAATCCCTGTCTAACAAATCTAGAACGAGCAGTCATCCCATGAAACTGAAGGCTGGGAAATTTAGACCAACAGGGGGATACTTTTTATTTATTCATTTATTATTACAATTAAGTGGCGCAGCAGCAAAATGTTTTACTAAAAAGCAGAAGGTTGCCGGTTCGAATCACTGTTGGTACTATATTGGGCAGCAGAGATATAGGAAGATGCTGAAAGCCATCATCTCATACTGTGCAGGAGGAGGCAATGGTAAACCCTTCCTGTATTCTACCAAAGAAAACCACAGGGCTCTTTGGGCTCCAGGAGTCAAAATTGACTTAATGGCACACTTTACCTTTATTCCACCCTATATGAAGGCTTTGGGCAGTGTACAACAACAACAAAACCCCAAACCAAACCATCCCCCCAACCCCAAGAACCATTTAAAACAATTGACTTAAAACTATATATAACAAATTTAAAACCAGTTTTAAACCATTCAATACCAGTTTAAAACATTTAAGAAAAAATTTAAAAACCTTGGAAAGGCAGATCAAACAAATAGGTTCTTAGGGCTCTTGTGAAGGACAACAATGAACCCCAATTATGGATTTTTAAAAAAATTATTTATTTTTGCAGGGAGTGCATTCCACAGCCCAGGAGCAGCTACAGAGAAGGCCCAGTTCTGAGTTGCCACCAAATGAACCTCTCCAGATGACCTCAGTATGCAGTGGGGATCATACAGAAGAAAGCACTCTCTAAGGTAGCCTGGACCTAAGCCATTCAGGGCTTTAAAGGTAATAACCAGCACTTTTTATTTTACCTGGAAACATATTGGTAGCCAGAGACCAATATGGCTGCCATGTTTTGGACTAACATACAAAGGCAGTCCCATGTAGTGCACATTGCAACAGTCAAACCTGAAGGTTACCAGCTGATGCACCACTGTTTTCATATCATTCTCTTCGAGGAATGGATGCAGCTGTTGAAACAGCTGAAACCGATGGAAGGTGCTCCTGGCCATCACCTCCACCTGAGATATTAGGTTGAGGCTTGGATCCAAGAGCATTCCCAAGCTTCATACCTCTTCCTTCTGAGGGAATGTAACCCCATCCAGCACAAGCTCTAACTCATCCTTCAAATTCTGATCTCCCACAAATTCCAATCCCCCTTTTCACACAACACATAATTAATCTATGGAATTCCCTGCCACGGGATGTGGTGATGGCTATCAATTTGAATGGCTTTAAAAGGGGCTTTGACAAATTCATGGAGGACAGGTCTATCAATGGCTACTAGTCTGGTGGCTATAGGCTATATCCAGCCGCAGAAGCAAGAAGCCTCTAAATACCAGTTGCAGGGGAACGATAGCTAGAAGAAGGCATGCCCTCACCTCTTACCTGTGGGTTTCTCAGGGTCATCTGATGGGCCACTGTGTGAAACAGGATGCTGGACGAGATGGGCCTTGGGTCTGATCCAGCAGGGTTGTTATGTTCTTAGTTAATTATTGGACTTCATATTGAAACTAATGATTTAATGCAGATTCTCAGCAGGGCTTTTAGTATTAATAAATACCATTTTGCTGTTTTGGTTTTAAAAGTTTGCTGCTCATTTTTAATTACAATATTAAATTCTTTTTAGTATGCAAGTAACTATTATTATATTTATACCTAGTCTCACTTTAGGAACAGCTTTGTTTTTATTGTTTCTTCTATTCTTGGCCAAGTTTGTTTCATGAGGGAAATGTCACATTTCTGTAATACTGGGAGGATATTGTTCTGACAGTTTTTATTATTTGTTCCACATGAGGGAATCTTAGTACCTTAATAATAGAACTCTGTGGATTTTGTTTTAAATGTATAGCATAGAATAATACCCTATGGGTTATTCGAGGTTCAAAAGTTATTTCAGACGTCATACTTGCTGAAATAAAATCTTCTTTTAAAGAGAACCGGCCACATGTTTCTAGTCTTTTAGGGTCAAGGGCATCCTAAAATGAATTATTCTATTTTCTTTCTTCAACTAAGGAGCTTGTTGATATAGTGCAAGCATCTATACGCACAATTGTTTTGTGTAAATATTGTTTAGTTCTCTTTTGGATATCTCCTTTTTTTCCCCAGATAGAACTATTGGAAAAAGTTAAATAAGTAAAGCTTTTCTTTTTATTGCAAAGTTGTGGAAACTGTGGAAACAGTTATGTGTGAAATAACTCCTCTAGAATATACATAATGCCTCTAGCCACAACTGAACTATACATTATTTGAGCCAGTGTGGTATAATGGTTAGAGTACTGGACTAGGACTGGGGAGACCCGAGTTCAAATCCCCATTCAGCCATGATACTAGATGGGTGACTCTGGGCCAGTCACTTCTCTCTCAGCCTAACCTACTTCACAGGGTTGTTGTGAGGAGGAACCTAAATATGTAGTACACTACTCTGGGCTTCTTGGAGGAAGAGTGGGATATAAAATGTAATAAATAAATAAAATTATTTTATTTCATTCTGTTTTGTTTAAATAAATTTATATCCCATTTTTCTTTCCAGAGATGAACAAAGGATGCTTGCAGTTAAAAATGAAATAATAAAACAGAATAACAAAAATAGAATGAAATATTTTTTTAAAAAAACAACCCATTTTTTTTTGTGATATTTTGCCCAACTGGAGCTCCTCACATATATTCATACAATACACACAATGTGGTAGTGCATATCCTTCCCTCACCCAGAGCACCATTTCTCAATTGGGGGAAGGAGGTTCATGCAAACTCTGCACACACTACAAACAAAAAGTAACATTTTTACTGCCTGTAAGAGAGCAGTTTGGATAAATTGCCCCAGCATGTGAGTGACAAACAGTGCCGTAGCACGCTAGGAGGAAGGAAGGACATATGCACTCACAGCATGCACATGTTCTTAACCCATGAAGAGGGATTTGGGGGCAAAGTAACCAGAACCATAAAAATTTTAAAAAGACACAATCCACAATTACAGCGCTTAGAGTTACCACCCAATCACTAGGGGTGTTCGAGCTGATTTGGTTCGAGCCGGGCTCGACATTGAACCAGACCAGCCTCAGCTGGTCCAAGTTCAATTCAAACCAGGCCCAGTTCGAACTTTACTGGTAAAATGGAATCCAGTGAGGATTCCCCTTTAGCAGTAAAGGGGCACTGGGGCTTCCCTAAGCCTGGGGGTGGGGAATCATTTAGTACTAAACAGTTCATTTTAGTGACCTTTGTGCATGCCCGTGACTGCTGCTAATACTTGTAAGTACTAAATGACTCCCCTCTTGCGCCCTCTAGGCTTAGGAAGCCCCCCCTGCACCTTTACTGGTAAAGAGGAATCCTCATCATATTCCCCTTTACCAGTAGAGCTCTGAACCAGCAGAACTCTGAACCATGCCAGGTTCAGATTCGAACTGAACCAGCAAAACTGGTTTTGTGTATATCTTTACCAGTCACTAGCCATCTGAGTGGAAGGTGAGTTTAACCAGCTTTCCCCATACACACACCTGCCTGCCGCCTGCCAGTCTTGTGAACTAAAAGTGATACTGCACTGTAAGAAATCTTTCACTAGTGCTTTCACAACTGTTCATGGAACATCATTAATTTAATACGATCTGCTTCCACTCATGTTTCTTTGGATTAAATTCCTTGTATGTCTGGTTTTTTTTAAAGGTGTCTACTGCCTACAAGTCAGAATAACTGAAACTTAATCTACAACCAGAAATGGATATGCAAACTTCAGCCTAAGCAGTCTGCCAAAAAAAAAAATATGTAATACAGCGGTCCCATCAAAATGTGGAGAGACCGAAATTTTACTGGCTGGCATCATATGTAATCCTGCATGCATACAGCCCAAAGAAGTACACATGCAGAAGTTGTGCTCCAGTTTCTGAGGCGCGGGTGCTTGAATTGGTGGATGACATTTTTTTACTGATTTTCCTTTTCCCCCAGAAGCATTCTGTCCAGCACACACAAATATGTCCCTGAGCACTGTGTAGCTCTCAGGGGCTTGTGTGTTGCACAGAGTGCTTCTGGAGGAAAGGGAGATCAGCAAAAATTGCAGCCCCCATGCATGAGTGCCTGTGCTTCAGAAGTTAGAGCACATCGACCCTTCACATGCTTCTTTTGGCTGCATGAGCACAATATTAGTCTGGATGTTGGCCATGACGTTTTACATAATATAATGTGGTACTTGATATAATTATGAAAAGTATATTTAATTATGCAGATGAAAAACCCTGCAAAATTATAATTGCATGAGTGCAAAAGGCTGAAAACAAGAACTTTTATTCATGTGGCATAACTATCTACTTTACCCAATTGTCTAATTAGGTATCATGCTTTGTGCAGTCTAAAATTAATGTGATAATTTTGAATAGTAAATACTACCCAAAAAAGCAGCAATCAGGATGCATGAATGCTGATAGATAAAAGAAATATTTTTTTACTCCAGAAAAATCAAACTTTTACTTTTGGTTGTAGTCTGTCAGCTATGGTATACCTTTCTGGAAGAACTTTATCATGCTCTTTCACAGGGTTTTTAACAAACACTTGAAGACTAATCTTTTAAAGAGGCTTTAGAGATTTTATTTGCTGTTTGTACCCAATGGGGTTTTTTTTTAATGTACATCTATTTTTATTTGGTCTCATTCTTAATTGGAATTTTATTAATGTTTTTGTGTGTGTGTGTGTGTGTGTGTGTGTGTGTGTATTTTATTGTTTTATTGGCTTTCTGAATTGCCCTGAGCATTATTGTACTGGAGGGGCAGCAAACAAGTATTTTAATTTTAAAAAACCCATAAAGAACTTAATTTCATTTGCAGTCAGGTTATTTTTAATTGCTGAGCAGAACATACACTAACTTGGAAACTGATAGAAACAATAAAAGTCCAAAGGGAAGTCTTAACACCAGTCCAAAAAGAAAGTTTTGATATTTAACTCTTTGTCATGTTTCTACACTTTGGTTTTTACTTAATAGTTTTGCTTCTATTTTTCTGCCTTTCTCCATGTATATGGATCACTTACTAATACTATAGTCAGTAATAATTCATTTCAAAGCCGTCTTGTAAGAAATAGGTCTTGATGATTTTCTATTTTTCTTCTTAACAGATCAGGTCCCTTAACTTGCAAATATTTCTGCATTTGATTTACTTTGAGGAAGCCTACTTAAATTAATCTTATTGCTTAGGGTAATGAAAATATGGATTTGACTAATTTGACTCTAAGGTTGGCCTTAGAGCTATTCAGTCAACCACTTCAGCAAAAGTTGTCATTTTCATTGTTTTCATTGGTTTCTGATTAATTTTTTGGCAACAATTTCCCTAATCTGTAGCTGGAAAAATACTATTAATCAAATGAATTATTTAATGAAATGAGAATTAATCAAATAAACTCCCCAAGAAATATAGCTTAAATTCAACTAGTCTAGTAACTAATCCACTTGAATAGAAATTGATAGGAATAAGTAACATAAATATTAATTTCTATCTGTTTTTAAAAATTAAGATGACTCTTATGGTATATTGGGACTAAATTATGTGCCCCCACTCTCTCTCCCTCTCCCTCTTGTTTCTAATGGATAAACCAAACTAGTGGGATCTAATGGATAAGGAAAAATACAAGCACTACAGTAATCTGCATGGACTTTGGTGCATTCATGGACCAGGATCCCATGGGCTCAGATTCCCCATAATAAAAGCCAGGCTACATGTTACATGGAAGACCCATGACTAGGTTGGAGCAGCATGATGCTGGAGGAATAGCAGTGCATCACTCACTCAGTTTCCCCGGTATATCACTTACAATTGCATGTGTTCATCTGAAGAGATGAATTATGTAGACATGATGGCAGGCAATTCCAGGACTGAGAGGCTCACAGAAGGGCCTGCCATCATACTTACAGCATCTGTCTCATTAGATGAAGGTGTGTGAGTGGCCCACCTGGCAGGACTTCTGGCACATTTTCAGAGGTTGTACATACGCCTCCATTAAATAACATCTGAATAGGGCTCCAGATTTTAAAAGAACCCTTTCACCCATGCACTTCCACCCAGACTAAATTGACATTCCTTGGAAGCTGCTGTTACTCCGTCGGGGTGTGTGTGTGTCTAGGTGGCCAGATTTGGCTTTTAAAAAGCCAAATTCTGGCTTACGGCCCATTTGACCCACGAGTATACCCCTTAGGTTCTGGCAACTCTGGTGTGTGTGACATTGCAGGAACCACAGTGTTAACAGCATCTTTGGGGAAGATTTGAATAGGGGAATGGCTTCCCTACCATTGCCCTAAACAAATTTCTCCTTTCTCCTATGGGTATTCTCCTATGGGTAAGTAAAAACAAAATTACTAGGAAATCCTCACATAATGTGTCATTTGGTCCTTAAAAGCCTATCCAATATGTGCACAGTGTCAGTCAGATTATGGATAACAGGACTAGCCAGGCATCAACCAAGAGTAGACAGCAGGAGACTGAATTTTTTTTTTAAAAAAATACTTTTTATTCAAGTTTCAAAACACAAAAGGACAAACACAACTTATACAAACATTCACGAAGACATACAATGAAGACTTCCATCTCAATCATTGGAACAAGTGTTATTGACAATAACCATTTCTTGCCTGTAGATTAAACATTCTCTCCCCAATAATCATATAAACTTAAGAATATTTTTGACACATTTGTTAATAGCCCTCAAAGGCCTGAGAAAAATCCATTTTATGGTGTATTTTTAAATAGACAAGAAGAGGGTCCCATTCTTTTTTAAAATCTTCAAATTTATTTCTTAGTAGTGATGTTAATTTCACCATTTCTGCCAATTCTAGTATTTTAAGGATCCAATCCCCTTTAGATGGGCATTGACTATCTTTCCATTTGCGTGCAAATATCAGTCTTGCTGCCGCTGTTAAGTACATGAAGAGGGTCCAATATTTCCTCGGGAGAGCATTGTTATCAATACCTAATAGTATTGATTCTGGACTCTTAGGAAAGGTCATTTTGAAAAAAAATTTAAGTTTGTTATATATTAAGTCCCAATAACCTCTCACTTTATTGCATGTCCACCATAAATGAAAATAAGAACCCTCTTCTTTCTTACACTTCCAACATTTATTTGGCATATTCTTGTAAATTATGGCCAGCTTTTTGGGCTTAAGATGCCATCTATACATCATTTTCAAAATATTTTCCTTTAGGTTAGAGCAAGCAGTAAAATTTATATCTTTTATCCAAAGTTTTCCCCATTTTTCAAAATCAATGTTATAACCAAGATCTTGGGCCCATTTAATCATTGAGGTTTTTACTACCTCCGTTCTTGTATCTTCCAATAGTAATAGACCATACATCCTGGATACAAGTTTTTCTTCTTTATCGCACAGCTGTAGTTCAAATTCTGACTTTAATTGGTTGAAATCCCTTTTACAGTCTTGCTTAAATAAAGCATTGATTTGATGGTATTGGAACCAAGAAATATTCCAATCCTGCATATGTTCTAGCTTTTTAAGTTCATAATTTACACCTTGACGGACGAGCAAATGACGATACGTTGGCCAAGATTGTTGCATATTTTTCTGTTTTCTAGATATAACTTCTAATGGGGATACCCAAAGTGGGGTTTTTACTTCTAACAAAAATTTATTTTTCAACCATACCATATATAGACTTTTTCTAACATAATGATTTAAAAATTCTTTGTTTACTTTTACCTTATCATAAAATAAATATGCATGCCACCCAAATCTTAAATCAAATCCTTCCAAGTCCAGCAATCTTGGATTTTTTAATGTAATCCATTCCTTTATCCAGGTTAGGCAAATCGCTTCGAAATGCAACTTAAAATTTGGTAGGGCAAATCCACCTCTCTTCCTGTCATCTGTTAAGTTTTTAAAGTTTATCCTTGGTTTTTTACCTTGCCAGACAAAATTCCTTACATCTTTGTGCCATTGGACAAAAATTGACATTGAGTTTATTATTTGTATTGTCTGGAGGAGGTATAGCATTTTAGGAAGAACATTCATTTTAATAACAGAAATTCTTCCGCTTAATGATAAATTCAGTCTATTTCATCTGTACAAATCCATCTTTACTTCTTTCCAAGTTTTGATATAATTATTTTGAAACAGCAGTGCATTATTTGTGGTAAGCGTCACTCCTAGATATTTTACCTTTTTTTCCACTTTAAAGCTAGATCTCAAAGCAAATCTTTCAGTGTCTTCTTTATTCATGTTTTTAGGAGGAGACTGAATTTAATCATTGCTCCTCATCTGTTCCCTTGTGTTGGGGCAAGGCAATGAACTGTTTATTGTTCTTTCCTGCATGAGAAGCAGAGATGTGTTCACACTAATCTCTACAGTTCTGTTCTGTGTTGATGAAAGCCTTGTTCTATCAAATCTAGCATTTATCTATTAAGAGTGATTAAACAGAAGCAAGCAGAAATGATTAACAAAGTACATTATTAAGCATCCTCAAATGCAAAGGAACAGAGGGGGAACAAGAACTTGAGGGTAAGTATTGCTGTTTTACATTTGCTTTACTCCATTTACTAGATCACTTGTGGTTCTAGGAGAGATTATTCATCATTTCTTTACCTATTAAGACTCTAGCCCTTCATTAACTCCAGGATCCAAGCAATGAGAGTATGTACTTATTGGACCATCAGGAAATTCTGTCTTATTGACACACATTGCTTCAGATGATCACACTGTGAGCTTTTCATTAGTTCGGATGCAGCTATTAAGCAACAAACTTGTAACTAAATAGTTACTAAAAGAGTATAGCTTTGTTTTTCTTTTTACTGTGTCTATATTTCATACTGGTCAGTGAGTAGGTATACGAATGGGTCCAGGATGCTACCCTGCAATTTAGTTTAGATGTGTGAGAATGAGATATAGTAATAAGCTCTGCGAGAAATGATGGCCAACAAATATGCTCCGGGAGCAAAGGCAGCGTGAAGAGTAGCTGCCATTTATGACTCATGGTCAACTTCAAGGACAAGGAATTCCCTTCTGTGAAGTCTGTACACCAAGGCAAGCCTGAAAAACAGATCTGGCAATTATATAGGGCCAACTCTACAGGGGTGAAAAGGAGTCATCAGCAAGGTGACCCGCCTACATGGGTATGCATGTCTCTCAGCTGGATGGACCTCCATGGTGGCATGGATGGCTTTGTTTCATTCTTGACATGCTAGTGGCATCACCAACAGCATTTTAGCCAGCAACGGTAACAAATACAACAGGCCAGCTCAACTTTGGGCCCCCAGCTGTTTTTGGATTTCCATCATCCCCAGCGGCCAATAGCCAGGGATTATGGGAGTGATAGGCCAAAATCCGCTGCAGGGCTGAAGTTGAGCAGCCCTGGAATACGAGAACATAGGAACATAGGAAGCTGTCATTGACTTAGTCAGGCCATTGGTCCATCTAGCTCAGTATTGTCTACTCTGAGAACAGTTCTACAAGACTTCAGGTGAAAAAAATTATCAGCCCTACCTGGAGATGCCAGGGATTGAATCTGGGACCAACAACAAAACCTGCCCCAAAGACATGCTGACTTCAAAAATAATTTAAAAATCAGCCCTTTGCCCAATTCCTTTTGGAATCTGGGTGGCAGCTTCCTTGCACCCATTGGGCACTACCACCCACAGCAACCTGCTCTGGATCACCCTGGTGTCCCCCATGTGGAGCTATAAGGCTGCTGAAATCCCCATTATTCCCTATGGGGGGAAAGCTTCAAGATGCAACAACTTCAAAAATTCTTAAAATATTACCCCTTTGCCCAATTTCTTTGAAATTTGGGTGGTAGCTTCCACCCATTGGGCAGTACCACCCACCCCACTCTTTTGGCCCTGGGGCCCTTTTTTGATCAAAATCAATTCAGATTTGGATTCAGAAAATTCGGGTACAAATCACATTGAGGGTGATTCGGGGGGGGGGGGTCAGATTCAGACCCAAAACAAATCAGGGGTGATTGAATTTGGGTAAAAATCAAATTGAAAAAAAATCTATTCATGCAGATTCCTATTCTGCATTCCTCAGAAAGTCTGAAAGGAATACATGATGATCAAGGAAGAATCATATGTGCTGCCCTTGGGCATTTTTTCAGGACTTTTTTTTTTTTTTCCCCTCAGGGGCATTTTTTCAGGGGCATCTGAGGGAAGGCAGTTGTTGAAAATTACTCATTCCCCTCAGATAACACTGCAGCATGAGTGTGAATCACTGCTGAACCAGTGCATGTCAGCCATAGACAATATGCCACCATTCACAATGTAAGAGGGCTGGATGGTTCAGACAACGGCCTCTCCACCCTCCTGATTCCATGTGATAGGATGTGTATGTGCTGTGAGTGCACACATATCTTCTGCCCGCTCAAAGCAGGGGCACTTCCCCTCAAAAATTGTGGGGTAGGCAGTTTGTTTGAACCACTGTGTGTTCTACACACAGCCTGAATACTAATTTAAACTACAGTGAGATTTTATTGTACCTGTCTATACATTTTCCTTTAGCATCATGAATTTTCTTATATTACTTGTCACAGTGCAAGAATCTTATATACTGTTATCTTTTCGTGAGTATGTGGGACTAAATTCTAATCATTTGTCTTAAAACATAAAGCCATATGTTTGTAAGGCAAATAAATAAATATATTTCAGTTTAAATAGTTGTATGTAATGCTGGCCTACAAAGCTAGTAAGTAATCTGAAAAAAAAACCCACAAAAAACAGGGGGATAGCCCCAGAAAGAATCGCCAGAGTCCACGGGTGTAGCTATAATTGAGTGGATGGGTTCAAAGAACCCAGCCCCCCTCCCAGTTCCAACCCTCCCTGTTTTCTTCTTGATATCCCTCACTCCGAGGGGCTGCCAGAGAGAGGGTGAACACAGGCCACCTCTCCCCTAGCTACGACCCTGCCACAGTCCTCAAAGGAATCTCTGTCAGAAATATGTGCACCACACTCTTCCAGTAATACAACCCAGAAGATGCCTTTGACAGATGCTGAAGCTCCTTCCCCACATGAAGTGATAAGGAAAGTCACCAGGATTCAAAATCAAATCAAATCAAATCTTTATTATTACGGTCATTCGACCAGCAAAACACAAAATACAAAAGCTTTACATAAAAGTGAGCTTTACATAAAAACAAACTTGGTCAAGTAAAGTAACACCAGCATTCCTAACATTCTGAGGTCCATAAGATGTAAAGCATTAGTAGTTGAATGTCAGCAGGCAGAATAATCCTGGCATGAAACTGAAAGCTCAGACAATTCACCCTTGCACAATATTCCATGCCCCCCCCCTCAAAAAATGGTTGCTTAATACCTGTGTTTGTTGTGATGTCTGTTTAATTGACATTCCCTCTTTTCAGAAAATGGGATGTGATGTTAGTTATATAAGCATTAGGGCCCCTAGGCGGCACCATATGTGGGGCCTAGTCATTGGCGGAGGGAAATAAACGTTTAGTATCCCTTTTTCTTCATGGTTTCCAGACTCTCTGTTGACTCCAAAGGCATCAAAACAACACTTAACATATTAAAACCATTCTAACACAGATTTCACAGTACATTCTTGAAGCAGGAGGACAAATGGAAACAACAAGGAAGGAAGGAAGGAAGGAAGGAAGATCATTTTGCTTCATTGAATATTATCTCTATGCTCCGAATGTTGGTGTGTGTGTGTCTGTGTGTGTGTGTGTGTTGTGTGTATGTGTTAAAGATAAAGACACCTCGGGAATAAAAAACTGCATAACTGAAAACATTTCAGTGGCCAGTTTAATCAACACTAAACTAATATGAAATGTTTATATCTCTTTTGTATTTGCGAGGAAAAAGGAATAGTCTCAAGGCCAGAAGAGAACAATGGGACTGAATGAGGGCAATATATTCCCAAATGTTCAAATGATTTTATTGGTAACCTTGGGCAAGTCACAAAATCACTCTGATCCTCTTATTATTTTTTGCCCACTCTACTATCTAAGGTTAAGTTGCTCACATTACTAAGCCTTTAGCATTAATAACAAATATGGTTTATATATTGCCAGGTATGTTGGGAAGAAGGCTGAGATGCTGGGATAAGGTGGTTGCTGTTAAGCTTTTCTGTTGCCTTTTCTGCGCGTGTTGCAACATGTTTAGTTGCGTATTCTAAGATATTATGTTGGAGCAATAGTATATGTATAGAAACACTATACACATAGCCTTTTTGGACAATATGTCTTCTGGCCAATCCTAAATCCATAAAGGAAGAGCGAGGATGTGTAAATCTCCTGATCACCCATCACACCAGCCGTACTGCTTCCTAACTGTGTGGGGGCTGTTCATATAAACTGCTTAAAAATGTGCAAATACTACACTGATGTTCTGTTAGCAGGCAGTGTGCTGGGCATACTTTATGTCCATGTGTGTCACTCATGCGTTTAGAAGATGAGGTTCACTGTATCTCCAAACCAAACCAAATAGTCATAAGTACATAAGAACAGCCCTCCTGGATCAAGCCCAAGGCCCATCTAGTCCAGCATCCTATTTCACACAGTGGCTCACCAGATGCCACTGGAAGCCTACAGGCAGGAGTTGAGGGCATGCAGCTCAGAGGGCATGCAACTCAGAGGCATCCTGCCTTTGAGGCTGGAGGTGGCCTATAGCCCTCCGACTAGTAGCCATTGATAGACCTCTCCTCTGTGAAGTTATCCAAACCCCTGTTTAACCCTCTTTAACCCCTCTTTAGTCCAGATTAGGCAGTTATTTTAAACATGTATCTATGCTTTCCACCTAAACCATCCACACAATTCTTACTGGACAATGTATACTATTTTCAAGATCCTAGGGAGGAAACTTGAAACATTCTGAAGGCAAGTATGCAGGTGCTCTTCTCAGAGCAGTCCTATCCCCTAAAGGCAATATCTTACAGTGCACACACGTAGTCCACATTCAAAAGCAATCCAGAGCAGACCTTTCTTGGCAAATGGGACAGTTCATGCTTGTTACTGCAAGACCAGCTCTCCTGTCTTGCACAACTGCACAAACATAACATTACACTGTCATTCTAATATTGTGCAGTATTTCACCCACTATATTTTATTCTATGGTTTAAAAAAAACCAAAAACCTACCAGTTGAAGACCAGAGTTAAGGCTATCTCAATTTGGCTCAAGGTCCACAAAGAGGAGAATCTGCTACTGCTGGTGCTGGTAAGAGCTTGGTTTAATTTAATGTTAAATTAACCTCTTGCTGCCGCCCCAGCACCACCCTGACTATGTTAAGATTTAAAAAACAAACAAAACAAAAACCCACCCTGGAATACTTAGACCATTCTGAAATGGAAAGGTTCTGTTCCATTGAAACACTGGGTTGCCCCAGTATTTTGGTTGGAATGTTCCAGCCATTTGGTCTTCTGTTCTGAGTAGGAAAGGAAGGTCCATGCAGACCTCTACTTTTTATGCTTTACAGGAACCTGTAAAGTATTCTTTTGCTATCTGTGTTTCTCTAAAAGTGTCTATATATGATTTGTTTGTTTGTTTGTGATGTTTTTGGGACATTCTACCTGATTAGTTTGTGACACTGATCGCCTGTGCTCAAACCTTCCCCATGATCAGTGCTTGCCTCCGAGGGCAGGCACTGAAGAGAGCACAGGGCATGGCTCCACAAGGCATCAACGGGGCTCCATAGGGCATGAGGTATGTTAGTGTCGTGTGGGGACTGGACATGCCTAGGCTGTTTCCTAGGAACTGCATTTCTGGTTGTAGCATGCCTGAAGAGGGCTCTACAGAACGTTGTTTCCGTGTTTATGGATATAGAACTATTACTATGTATACATGTATTCAGCTATTTTGTCTGAATCTTCAGCTACTGGGATGGCATGTTTATTGAATGTTTCAGTGAACTAGTCCCCTCCTGGAATTAAGACTGATGATTTGAACTACTTGAAGGTAATCTGAAGTGCACTTGTTTCAGTGAATACTTAGATGGGTTCACATGTTTTGGAAATCAAATTTTTGGACACACTTTTCTGCTCTTCTTCTAATATTATCCTAATATTATTATTATTTTATTATTATTATTTACATTTCTATCCCGCTCTTCCTCCAAAGAGTTGAATAGTTGTTGAATAGTTTCTTGTTCTTGACCATTTGAAGTGCATCTTCTTCACTGTCCTTAATATATTCTTCAAGGCCTCTTTTCTCCTCCTCTACTGTTTGATGGACTTGCAGCATTCCTCTTCCACCTGAACGGCGAGGGAGGTATAGCCTATCGACATCACTGTGGGGGTGCAGAGCATGATTGATGGTCATGATTTTCCTGGTCTTACAATCTAGCGTTTCTAGCTCTGCCTGTGTCCAGTCTATTATTCCTGCAGTGTATCTGATAACAGATAGATCTTAGCATCTTAGCAGAGGCAGCCTAAGCTATTGCTATGGCTGAGGCAGCACATGAAATTTATTTATTTATTTATTTATTTATTTATTATTTTACATTTTATATCCTGCTCTTCCTCCAAGGAGCCCAGAGCGGTGTACTACATATTAAGTTTCTCCTCACAACAGCCCTGTGAAGTAGGTTGGGCTGAGAGAGAAGTGACTGGCCCAGAGTCACCCAGCTAGTATCATGGCTGAATGGAGATTTGAACTTGGGTCTCCCCGGTCCTAGTCCAGCACTCTAACCACTACACCACACTGGCTCTCATATATTGTAAATTTTGTATATTTTTATATTTTGTAAATATATTGTAAATTTTGACATAGATATCTCATGCCTTGAATTAATGGTACCACTGCTAAATATCTGATTGTATTAATATATTCTATTTTACATATGAGGCTTTTTTTTTGTTATTTCATAACTGGGTATAACTTTGATTTGTGCTCTAAGGTCTTCAATTTCTTTTGTTTGTTTGCTTTAAAACATCTCGCTTATTGCCAAATGGAAGCGAAAAGAAAGCCATTGAAGTGAAGAAAGTCGCTGAAAATCAAAGACTCACTTTTACAAGGGGGGCTTTTAATCCCTTTTAGGGAACTTGTGAGCATGGTTATAAAACAGGCAGTTTCTCAAGCAAGTCACAACCACTGGTTTGACAGTCAAAATAAAAATATATTTTATGGAGTACAAAATTAGTGGTTTGACTATGATGTTAACAAGGGGATTCCCATGTGCCAACAACATGCAAGATGTTCACATGTCTGGGCTTGATGCTTTACCTCTGCTGCAACTATTAAATGTGGGCCTACTATGGAGAGGGGTGGGAAAGGGAAGTGGTGCTAGGTTATCTGCTGAGTGGAGAAATACAATATGAGGACCTGGAGAGAAGAGTGAGAGAAAGAGGTCAGTCAAAGAACTGACAGGGCAACTAAAGATAGGAAGGAGAGGAAACTGAAAGTGTCACCCTGGGTAGAGGAGCCAGTCAGATCCAGGATAGTTTGGACTTAGTAAGAAGGCGGAGCCTGTCAGAGAAACTGACAGAAGACTGGGAGCAGGAGTGGGGTGCCTGAGTTCAGGTAGAGAAGGAAAAATGGGGTGGTAAAAAAACTGACAATGAGATAAAGGGAAGCAAGGAGAGGGACCCAGAAGAGCTTTGGTAAAATAAAAATAAAAGGATGGCAGGGCATTTCAAGGAACTGGCAAGAGAACTGAGGGAAGGAAGAAAAGAAGCCTGAAAAAACTCAGGTTAGGAGGGGAAGAGTTGGTCGGTGGAGCTTGGCAGGAGAAGGGGAAACAGCTTTATTATGAAGGGAGAGCTGGCTGTCAGCTTTCCAGAAGAAGGCTGATCTTAGGGATGGAATTATGTAAATGTTAGAAAACTGCTAGGAAACAGGAAGTTGAATCTGAGAAGGGGGTGGTTACCAGTGCTGCCAGGCAGAGGTACACCAAGCTAATTTTAGAGCCTGGGCCTAAACACTGTTGTCGCCCCCACTCCCCTGCAAATTAAGCATCATCATGCTCGGCGTGTCGACCACACCACCTGGGACAGACTAAAGAGGATGGGGGGGGGCGCCAAGGGTTGTGGAGGCCCTGGACTTCGCCTTGAAATCCAGGGGTAAGAGTGCCTCCACTGCCAGGAGCCACTTACAGGAAAATGGTGAACAGTATAAAACCTTCTGGAGTTCTGTTCAATGGTGAAAAGGGAAGAAACAAAAGAAGTGTGAACAAAGTCACTTGAAATGAAAAGATACACAATGACTAATCCTGGCTGGAAAAACCGGCTAGAAGCCGGTCCCCAATGTGGGCTACCTTTTCAATGAGGGGAGGAGTTGACTGTCCCAGCCACCTTTACTGGTGAAAAATAGATTTAATAGGGACAAAAGCCTAATTCATTGGTACCACAAGCACTCATACACCCTTAAACCCAGGGAAGGGAAGGGGAAAGGGGAAGGGGAAATTGGGGAGGAAAAGGGTAGATTCTTGAGTAGAGGGGCTCTTCCTGTTTGACCTGTCCTGGTATGATGAGGAAGAATCCAGATCCTCAATGGAGAAGGTGAGATGTGTTGGTGAAGGAGCAGAGGGACATAACCAATGTTATGAATTCTAGAGGTTGCATAGTTTGGGGAAAGATGCCTTGTGTGGCTTTTGAAAATGCATGAGCTAGTTTGAGATACTTCATGTATTTTACCTTTTGCCTTTTCTTCTTCTTTCATTGTCTGTGATGCCAGACCGCTTTTATCCATTCTTTAAAACTCATTAAACAGAGCCATGTCCTTCTGCAAGTACGAAAACTGAAGGTTCTGTTTTTGATATGCAAGCTTCATTTGCCTGACCAGCTCTTTCTTTACATCATTTTTTTTCTTACAGGAGAGTTAATTATTTTATCGGTAAGACTTCATTAAAGCTTTCTTTCTCTGAGTGATCATTTTGTTTTTGTGTCTATGACTCCAAGCTGCATCTAATGATGCTTGGATCTTACATAATCCTGAGTGTCATAAAAACATCTTGATCAGATTGCTGTACTCCACACACTGATTATTACTGTTTCTAACTATTGTGCCCATTACAAAAAAGAACTGAAAGGAATAGAAATCAAAGATTAGGAGCTGAGAAGCTGATGTGAAGCCGCACGAACAATATCTGGCAATCGCATATTTGCATATTTGCATATGCCACACACTATCAGAAATGGCTGGCATGCTACAAAGCTAATTAGCTTCCTAATATTAAATATGACCAAAACAAGTTCTGTCTTTACTTCCAACCCATTTAAATCCCTTTAAATCCTTTAGCTTCACTGGATAGAATGACTTCCTTTTTGCAGAATGCCATATAATTCCATATTTAAGAGATATCAAAGCAATGTCATTTGAGTTCACCCACACAGTCATTGTCCTTCTGTAACCTATTTGCAGAGGCGTAACTATAGGGGGGGCAGGGGGGATGTGCCCCGGGCGCCATCTTTTCTGGTCACGTGGGGGGCGCCGCCATGACCATTTTTTTTTTAAAAAAAATATTTTTTTGTTAATACAAATGTTTCCTGCTCAGTGCAGCAGCGCTGCAGCAGTCAAGGGAGCACATCGGTGCCCCCTTCCCCATGAGCGGTCCCTTCCGTGCCGCCTGTGCCCCCCCCATTGCTTTGCTGGCACCTGGCGGCCAGTCAGTGGCCTGGCTTGGCGGTGGCGGCGGGCGCTTGTGAGGAAAAACCTAAGTATAATGTAGTATGTTGGGGGGGCGGGGGGCTCGGTGGGGGGGCGCCATTTCAGTGCTTGCCCCGGGCGCCGTTTTCCCTAGTTACGCCTCTGCCTATTTGTTCTGATAGTTCTATTTGTCTGATAGTTCAGTGGGCTTTTTAAAATCAAAATCACTTTCCAGCTTCACAGTTGCGGTAGATTCCCTCGCATAATACCTGTCAGTTTGATACAGGTGACTTTATACAAGTTCTCTTGTGTCTGGACAAATTGGAGAACAGGCAATTTCAGGTTTTGGTCATTCTTTCATTCAGATCCAAAAATGATGGTGTTCTCTTCCTTCAGAAGATGTCAAAAACAACACCCTCTTTCTTAAAGCTAGAGCCAAAGGGAATACCATTTCACTGTAGAGAAAACACTTCTCCAAAATGTTTCCCAACTATCCATTTAAAGACTAAAGCAGACAGCATTCCTAGTCAAGTTTATTTGGAAGTTTGCCTCAAATCAGTGGGCCCTGATTCTAAACAAATGAGTTTAGGATTGGGCAGCAGGCATTCTAAACTGGTTTACTATCTCATAAGAATAGTATTTACTTCCAAGTAAATATGTTTAGGACTGGGCTTTAAATCAAGAAAGATAGTATCTTTTATGGTGCCTTTTATAACAATTTTTCTTTACCTAGTTCATGCATAAAACAGGATGTTATTTAGTGGAAGAACATCACCCTTTCCCTCCACCATGGCAAACTCTTTCATGGCGGAGGGCCATTTAATACCAATTTTGAAAGAATTGCATTGGCTGCCGATTTATTTCTGAACGGAATGCAAAGTGCTGTTTATTACCTAAAAATTCCTTAATGGGTTGGGTCCAGGGTAATTAAGAGAGAGCCTTCTCTGTTAAGAACCCTGTTGCCTATAAAGCCTCATGAACCAGATCATGAGGTCCAGTTACGGTAGCTGCAGGCTCATTTGGTGGCAACACATAACTGGGCCTTCTCTGCGGCTGCCTCAGGGCTCTGGAATATGCTCCCTGTTGAAATAAGATCATCTCCTTCTCTGCTTGCTTTTAGGAAGAACTTCAAGGCATACCTGTTTTTCCAGGGTTTAAACTGAAATTTTAAAATGTTTAATATGTTTTTCTCTTTTGAGATTTTTCTTCTTGTTTTGTGAATTTTAACTCCTTTATATTGATTTACATCCAGCAGTCAAGAAATATGCTGCAGACTAACACTTGGTAGGGTTGCAATGAAGGCCTTGGAAAGGATATTTAGATGCCGTGATGTGTCTATACCTACAAAGATTAGAATCATTTGAACAATGGTTTTTCCCATGACACGCTATGGATACGAAAGCTGGACTTCGAAGAAGCAAGATAGAAAAGGTATTGATGCTTTTGAACTTTGGTGCTGGAGAAAACTCATGCGGATACCATGGACAGCCAGGAAAACAAACAAATGGATCATAGAACAAATCAATCCAGAATTTTCACTCGAGGCACAAATGACCAGGCTCAAACTATCATACTTTATGTGAAGTATTATGTGAAAACCCAGACACATTATGTGAAAACCCAGCTCCCTAGAGAGTCCATTAAGCTGGGAAAAGTTGAAGGAAACAGAAGAAGAGGATCACCAGCAGCAATGAGGATGGACTTGATTCTGAAAGCAATGAATGCACCACTGTGAGACCTTAAAGGCCAAGTTGAAGAAAGATCATCCTGGAGAGAATCTATGTGGTCGCTAAGAGTGGACATTGACTTGCCAGCACTTAATCAATCAATCACATTCATGTTGTTTTAACTTTGTACACCACTTAAAGATATCTATATCAGGCGGTATAGAAATAGGATGATAGATAGATAGATAGATAGATAGATAGATAGATAGATAGATAGATAGATAGGTTTTCTGCACCTTTTTGAGGGGGTGGAGAGAAATTGCAAAAAGCCCAAAGAATGTTATCATACATCAACATGAAAACCTGAAGTAATATATTACATCATATTAGTGGTAGGTTGTGTGCACCACTCCAACACCAGGAAAAGGCATGGGTAATATAAAACGGAAGTTTCTAAGATGTTCGGATGGTCCCAAGGTGAGGTGGTCAAGTGGTGGGTTGTTGGACCACTAACAAGAGAGCAAAACACTCCCTGCTATTGAAGCAGCTCTTCAATACAGCACTGACCTTTGCAAGTTTTGCAAGAAGTGCTTCTCCTCAGAGTCCTTGTAAAATTTGCAAGCAGGAGGAGGAGAGGAGAGGAGTCTGTTAACAAGCTTCCCTCCTCCCCACCCTCATGCAACTTTCAAAGCTTTCAATGGTCAGTTCTGAAAGGAAGAGAACCTCAATGAAGGGTATGGGGCTACATGGCATTTCTATACCAGCCAGCGTGGTACAGTGGTTAGAGTGCTGGACTAGGACTGAGTAGACTCGAGTTCAAATCGAGTTCTTGCTGGGTGACTTCTATCAGTCACTTAATACTAACTTAATACTTAATAATACTAACTGTATGGCCATACAAGCAAGGGTAAAATTAGGTATAAAAGCGTCATTCCTCATCTGATAGCTCATTTCTCCCTCCCCCCGCAGTGCCCATGGAGATAGGTAAATCAGCATGATTTGCCAGCTTAGTGTAATGGTTAGAGTGCTGGACTTGGACCAGGGAGACCCGAGTTCAAATCCCCATTCAGCCATGATACTAGCTGGGTGACTCTGGGCCAGTCACATTTCACTCAGCCTAACCTACTTCACAGGGTTGTTGTGAGGATAAACCTAAGTATGTAGCACACCGCTCTGGGCTCCTTGGAGGAAGAAAAGGATATAAAATGTATAATACTACTACTACTAATTATTATTATTATTATTATTATTAATAATAATAAATAAATAAATAAATAAATTTCATGTGCTGCCTCAGCCATATCAATAGCTTAGGATGCCTCTGCTAAGATGCTAAGATGTATCTGTTATCAGATACACTGCAGAAATAATAGACTGGACGCAGGCAGAGCTAGAGATGCTAGATTGTAAGACCAGGAAAATAATGACCATCAATCATGCTCTGCACCCCTACAGTGATGTAGATAGGCTATACCTCCCTCGCCGTTCAGGTGGAAGAGGAATGCTGCAAGTCCATCAAACAGTAGAGTAGGAGAAAAGAGGCCTTGAAGAATATATAAAGGACAGTGAAGAAGATGCACTTCAAATGGTCAAGAATGAGAAACTATTAAACACCAATGAAACAAAGCAGGCCTACAAGAAAGAACAAGCCAAGAACCGAGCAGAAAAATGGAAAAATAAGCCACTGCATGGTCAATATTTGCACAATATAAGTGGAAAATCAGACATCACCAAAACCTGGCAATGGCTTAAGAATGGCAACTTGAAGAAATAAACTGAGGGTTTAATACTGGCTGCACAAGAACAGGCACTAAGAACAAATGAAATAAGAGCAAAAGTCGAAAAATCCACAACAAACAGCAAGTGCCGCCTTTTTAAAGAAGCAGATGAAACAGTGGACCACCTAATCAGCTGTTGTAAAAAGATCGCACAGACTGACTATAAACAAAGGCATAACAAGGTAGTAGGGATGATACACTGGAACATCTGCAAAAAATACAAGCTACCTGTAGCCAAAAATTGGTGGGTCCATTATATTGAAAAAGTGGTAGAAAATGAAGATGCAAAAATATTATGGGACTTCCGACTACAAACAGACAAACATCTGCCACACAATACACCAGATATAACTGTAGTCAAGAAGAAAGAAAAACAAGTTAAAATAATCGACATAGCAATACCAGGGGATAGCAGCATAGAAGAAAAAGAAATAGAAAAAAAGTCACAAAATACAAAGATCTACAAATTGAATTTGAAAGGCTGTGGCAGAAGAACACCAAAATTATCCCAGTGGTAATTGGCACCCTAGGTGCATTTCCAGATCAACTCGAAGAGCACCTCAACACCATAGAGGCCACAGAAATCACCATCAGCCAATTACAAAAAGCAACATTACTGGGAACAGCCTATATTCTGCGACGATATCCATAATAATAACAGCAACAACATTGATAATAAAATTCAGCCATCCCAGGTCCTTGGGAAGAATTCGATGTCTGGATAAAACAAACCAGTCAATAATACATGTCTGATTGTGTAAATTAATAATAATAATAATAAATAAATTTCATGTGCTGCCTCAGCCATAGCAATAGCGTAGGCTGCCTCTGCTAAGATGCTAGATTTGCAATAACTAAATAACTGAGCTTTCAGCCATATTTATTGAGAAGTATGTCCTACTGAGTTCAGTAGGATTTATTTAGCAACCAACAATCAATAATGTAATTCTCCTAAGAACTCTTATAAAAGACACAATCCTGTCTTCTTGGATTAACATTTAAACTTAGCATTGTATAATGATTTTTTTCCAGTATACTCTTTGAAGTTAACATGTAATAATGGTTTGCACTGTATGATTTTAAAAAATCCTACATGAACATACCTTTGGCCAAGGATTTGTGTTCTTTAAAAATAGTGGTAATAGTGAAATGGGCAGATTTTATATTGGATATTATTAGTAAAGAGACTAAAAATAAGACTTCCAGGATTGTAATGCCTTTATATAAATTATTTGCAGTTGCACTGGGATTACTGTGCCCAGTTTTGGTTTCTCCATCAGTAAAGGGATATTGTAGAGCTACAAAAGGTGAACAGAGAAGAATCTAAAATGTTTTAGGGTCTGGAACACCTTCCCCATGAGAAAAGGCTAAAGTGTTTGAGATCTTTAAGCATAGAGGAAAGATGATAAAGAAGTGACAGAGTAAAGGTTTATCATGCTATAAATGGCATGAATAAATTGGAAAGAGAGAATATTTCTTCCTCACTTATAACACTAGAACTCAAGGTCACCCAATTAAATTGATTGGCAGTAGACCCAGGACAGACAAAAGGAAGTAATTCTTCATACAGTCATGATTAACTCATGGAATTGGCTGCCACAAGACATTGTGGGGGTTCCTGACTTAGATGGCTTTAAAAAGGGATTAAACAAAGTCCTGGAGGATAGGTCTGTCAATGGCCACAGGGCCTACATGAAACATGTAGGTTTCAAAACTGAATTCCACTTGCTGATGGGAGAGATCATGGAGGAGGCTATTGTCTTCATGCCCTGCTTGTAGGCTTCCAGAATACATTTGGCTGGTTCCTGTAGAATACTAAGCTTAGATGGGCGCTTCGTCTTATCCAGCAGTGTTCTTCTCATATTCCTCGGTGTTTATCTGTTGTCTGTTCTTATGCTGTAAGCCTGAAAACTGCCATCTCACCAAATGAAAATGTGTGACATATGATGACATGTAATGGCTCTGAAAACCACAGTACATTCATTTATTGTTTGATGATTCTGGCATACCTGCTGGCACATCCCATCCTAATACTTGGTGTTACAAGTATTATAATCAGACAATTTCCCTCTTTATAAAGCTGGACGTATAGATTATGGGGGAAAGCACAGGGGTTCCAAATTTGTAAGGCAGATGTAGGGTTGGGTGGGCACAAAGGGAAATGTAAAAGAACAATTTAACCCTATAATTGATGAAAACAATGTTTTCATAGCATTCATTCATATAAGAACAGATGATTCAAAAGTATAAGACAAATACTTATCATTAAAGACATGTTAATGGTAAATGTTATACAGTGATGCGACTAGGTTATTCCAGAGCCTGAAACAATACCTGATGTAGGCCCCGGTATCAAGGTTTATCCTCAATGTGCATATGGAGCACATTCTGCTGCTTCAGTGTGGATGGAGAGGTGTTTGAGTTGGGCCAACCCAACCCAAAATGACATAAAGCCAAAATTAGAAATAATAGAGGGATTGGGAAATTCCTCTGATATAGGGCAGAAAGAAATGCATCAGTTGCAGAAGCCTTAGACATGGTTGTGCTGCTGCACCTTAAGCCAATCGACATGATTGGGATGCCTAAATTCATCCACTGTACTGTTTTGGAATAAGAAAGAAGGAAAGGGACTGACAGTTCCACAGAAAATTGTCATAGCTCCCCATGTCAGTACATAGAATAGTGAAGGGTATTTGACTTATATTAAGAAAGTCAGGGCAAGCAATTTAGGGAAGTGGCAGCAATTACTTGGGTATCTCCAGAGCTGCTGTGGTAAAACACTGAGTTAGTCCTAATAAGAAGGAGCTCTTCATTTTCTTTCTTTTAAAAATTGTGACATCAGTGAATGGTTCACTGTATATCTATATGATGTGATGTGATATGAATTCTCCTAGTGTGGTTACCAAAAGTGACCTTATCTTATTGATACAATAAGGCAATATACACTCTGTGCTATCAAGTCTACTGAATGTTTTCAGATAAAATAGAAATTTTATTTCTTGCTTTCCCATTTCTTTCTACAACTTTATTGCTTGCTGTTACATCTTCTGATTATAATCAAAAGCTTTGTGCTAGGGTTGTGAAGAGCTGCAGATTATATAGTCTTCTCTTTTATTAGCAGAAGCAAATAAGCTCGTGTGTTCACTGTCTTTTCTTTAATCTCAAATGAGATTGCAAAAGCATGCTGAGTTTCGCTCTTGCTTAATTATATCACCTCCACACTGCTATTACATTAAGGGCAGTAGGATAAAGCACCGAGGAAGCATAGGTTGATGGAAATTATTTGCATGTGTTAGTGCATGATTTCAACAAGTGTAAAAGCTGTATTTTCCTTCCAATTAGGAAAAGAGGCTGGTTTCTTTGAAGATCCTCTGCAAAAATGTCCACCTGGTTATTGGTGGTTCCTAATAAACATGAAGGTTCTCATGGCCTTGTTTGCAGGGCCGGGCAGGGCTGGAGGAAGGCAGTAGTTTGCCAGCCTTCCCCCGACACATGCAGTGGCTGACTTGGGCTCTGCTGCACTGTGCACCCACATGGTCAGTATGGCAACAGAGTCCCAAGATGGGATTGGGAGAAGGAGGTCCTCCCGCATCCCAGTGTGTGTGGTATGGGCAGCAGAGTAGCTGCTCTCAGTAGAACAGCCAATCCTCTCTGCGCAGCCTCCCCCGCCGGCTCACTGCCCAAAATGGCGGTGGGCCAGGAAGAAGCCCAGCTACCCAGCGGTGACCAAACATACAATTGTCTGCCAAGGTAGAACAAACCATTGGTTTGTTCTACCTTAGTAAAAAGCCAGGTAGAGAAGTTGAGCTACCCAGGTCTGGAGCAGCTAGGATGAGAGAGCTCTGGGTGCTCCGGATGACATGAGCTGCCTGGGATAACCCTTTTAATACCTTTCAAAGTGGTGATTCTCTTCTATTTAGAAGTGGAGGAGCAACTGGCTCTATCCAACCTTAACACAGCATGTCTCCAGGGGCTACTTCTGGTATCTACCTTATGTTTCTTTTTACGCTGTGAGCCCTTTGGGGACAGGGGACCTTATGTTTTTTCAAAGTAAAATGCTTTGAGAACTTGGATTGAAGAGCGGTATATAAATGTTTATTGTCGTAGTTGTAGTCGTCGTCGTTGTAGTTACTAGTAATGTGTGGTCCCAGCAGGCATGTCATGCAAACTTGCCCAAGTTCTGGGCCATCTGCCCAACATTCTACCTCCTTTCACCCAGCATTCTCCACTCATTTAAAGTTGGGTGGAGAAAGTTGGTAGAATGTTGGGTAACTTAACTTGGGCGGGTTGCACAGCATGACTTGCTTTTGGTTCTGACATTTCCCCAACATTTTCCTGGGCATCAGACTTGTCAGTGGTTATGCAAAGCTGCTCCCTATCTCTCCAACAACACTGGTTTGTTTTATCTGTCATTTTCAGGATGACCTAATTTGATTTTAAATGTCAGTACAGGGAATTTGAAGTTAAGCTTTCTAACTGATGAACTCTTTCCTTTCAGCACAGTATACTGTGTCTCTTCTGTCTGTTTGTAATCTTTTGTTTTGCCATTTATTCCTCATTAGTACTTTGTGCTTATTCCTTGAACTGTACTAATTACTATTTTAGCTGAGAGTGTATTAGTTTTATTCATTCTTGAAAAATACCTCTGTGATGTTTCAGTGATATGGATATTAACACACTGTTGCAATTACACAAACAAACAAACTTTATTTGTTAGCCACCCCATAACAATTTTTTCTCTCCCTATTACTATGCCTATAGGTATATTAAGTACTAAAAAGTAATTGCAAGCAGCAAGTCTACTTAAAATACCTGTATTGTTTTGTATAGAAAGAAGAGCTCACCATATTTGCTTGAAACACTTAGCGTGTTCTGCTTCTGTTATTTCTCTGCATTACTAAAGTGTGAGATGTATAATGTATTTTAAAATGAATACTTATAATGAGGAGAAGTTTTATAAATGTGCCAGAGTAGGCTACTATAATAGCTGCAATATATTTAGGGGTAATTTAGCTGAAGAAAGCAGAAGTGCCAGGAATTCATTTAAGGAAATTTGTGCAAAAATGTAATATTAGAAAGTTATTCAGCTCAATTTAATGGCTACTTCTTCTTTTATATATAAATATCCAACAGCCAAACGTCTACATTTACAGTGCAGATTTGGTTTTGGATTATAACACCAATTGAATGTTCAAATCAGTTACATAATTAGCATGAATAATTTGAAAAGGTTGCTTCCTCTAAGCACTGTTCTTATGTAACATTATTTGTTTCAGTGTGTGAAGTAAGATTTAGTAGATTGTGCCAAATGACTCCCAATTCATAACTTTCCAGGATTTTCTCTTCATCAGAAGGGAGAAAGTCTGGCTAAAAGTATATGCCATGCATAAATATAGCAACTTTGATTCAGAAAAGGAGAAAAGAAAAACAGATAGAATTAAACAGTAAAAGAAGACAGGAGAATATTTGTTTCAAGTGATTACCTAGGGACTGTTAGTTTAGATGCATAATGAATGCCATTTTCAACTTAAGAGAGAGCCATGTAGTTTTGCTATCATAGCCCACTCTTGGCATCAGAAGTTTCTTCAAAATGATTGTCCTTTTGAAGTAATGGGCCAGCCATAAAGGAAACCTATCTACAGCTGGATCACTGCTGGCATGCATGCACACCAGCTTCCTATTTCACTATATCCCACAGATGTCTTTTTTATTCACTTTGAAACATGAAGGTAGATTAGAGCTTTCGTTGCATAATAATTAGTCTGAGTCTAATTAAATGATCTCATTAATTTTAATTGCTAAGTAAGATAAACAATACTCCTTCAAGAAAGCATAATCGACTATTATGGAAAATGTTGGCGTTTGGGTTAGTTTTTAAAGAACCATCATTTAGTGCAAATATTCTCCAAACTGCTAATGAAATGTGACAGAGGCATGAATATTATGTATAGTTTTAGACTTCTGACTGGAAAGATAGGGAGAAATTAGCAACATTGCATTGCATGCTTTGGGTTGGGGTGGTCAAAAGGCAGATTGTGCCTTTAACCTCCTTCCGCTGCAGCCCAGCATCCTGTGAGACCAGCACAGCATGGGCCACCTCCTTGCTCTCACTGCTCAGCTAGGGTTGCCATGTTCAGGTGGTGAAAATAGTTGGAATCTGTCACCAAAGAAGTGGAAATATTTGGTGCTGTTTGACCAAAAAAAAGTCTCTAAAAAGTCTCCATTTTGCATTTTAAAAATTGCATACAATTTACATATGTTAATTGGTATAATATATGCATGCTTTGCTAAAAGCAGGATAATTTGAGAATAAATACAACTCACACACCCCTTTTTCTACACAGTTCAAACACCAGCCTTTCTCTTACTAGATCACAGAATCCTATGAGACAAATGGTGCGTTTTCTTTTCATTTTCAAGCGGAAGGGGAACCACCACAGAACCCTTTCTACACAATCCAAACACCAGTAACCTCTGGATCCCAGAATCTCATGGGGGAAATGGTGCATTTTAATTTCATTTCGGGGTGGGGTGCACGCCCCTTCTCCATATTTCGACACTAGCCTGCCCTCCACAGTGGTGCATATAGTAGGGGTGTGCAATTTGGGTTTTCGGGTGATTCGGCTCAGACCCGAACCGAATCACCCCTGTTCTGTTTTGTGCCCGAATCTGGGTCACCCTAATCACCCTTGATTCGGTTCGGATTTGGATTTAATCCGAATCTGAATCCGAATCGATTCAGGGGAGTAAAAATGGGCCCAGGGGCAAAATTTTGGGGTGGGGTGGTAGTGCCCAATGGGTAGAGTCTACCACCCCAATTTCAGGGAGATTGGGCAAAGTCCTGATTTTTGGTGAATTTTTGAAGTTTTAGTGACTTTGGGGCAGTTCGGGGGCATAGCATGGGATCTGGGCAAAATGAGTGGTGTGGGGTGGTAGTGCCTAATGGGTTCAGGCTACCACCCCAATTTCAGGGGGATTGGGCAAAGGGCTGATTTTTGGTAAATTTCTGAAATTTTCATGTCTTTGGGGCAGATTGGGGCATATTGGGGCAGAAAGTGGGGCCTGGGGCAGAATAGTGGGGTGGGGTGGTAGTGCCTAATGGGTGGAGGCTACCACCCCAATTTCAGGGGGATTGGGCAGAGGGCTGATTTTTGGGGAATATTTGAAGTTTGGGTGTCTTTGGGGCAGATTGGGGGCAGAAAGTGGATCTGCCCCAAAGGAGTGGGGTGGGCTGGTAGATAGTGTCTAATGGGTGGAGGCTACCACCCATCCCCAATTTAAGAGTGATTGGGCAGAGGGGTGAATTTTGGTGAATTTATTTGTATGAGGTTTGTCTTCATAAGGTGAAGTGTGCTAAATTGATTACTTCCTCATATTATTCATAGTAATAGAGAGTGTGAAAAAGTGAAAATGGGGTCATGAGAGTTGTTTAATTGAAAAAAAATCTCATTTGCTATGATACAATGAGAATTCACACCTCAGAAGTTTTTTCTGAGGTGTGAATTCTCATTCTATCATAGCAAATGAGATTTTTTTTTCAATTAAACAACTCTCATGACCCCACTTTCACTTTTTCACACTCTCTATTACTATGAATAATATGAGGAAGTAATCAATTTAGCACACTTCACCTTATGAAGACAAACCTCATAAAAATAAATTCACCAAAATTCACCCCTCTGCCCAATCACTCTTAAATTGGGGATGGGTGGTAGCCTCCAGCCATTAGGCACTATCTACCAGCCCACCCCACTCCTTTGGGGCAGATCCACTTTCTGCCCCCAATCTGCCCCAAAGACACCCAAACTTCAAAAATTCTCAAAAAATCAGCCCTCTGCCCAATTCCCCTTAAATTGGGGTGGTAGCCTCCACCCATTAGGCACTACCACCCCACCCCACGCTTTTGGGGCAGGTCCACTTTCTGCCCCCAAACTGCACCAAAGTCACTAAAACTTCAAAAATTCTCAAAAAATCACCCCTTTCTCCAAACCCCCAGAAATTGGGGTGGTAGCCTCCACCCATTAGGCACTACCACCCCACCCCACTATTCTGCCCCAGGCCCCACTTTCTGCCCCAATCTGCCCCAATCTGCCCCAAAGACATGAAAATTTCAGAAATTTACCAAAAATCAGCCCTTTGCCCAATCCCCCTGAAATTGGGGTGGTAGCCTGCACCCATTAGGCACTACCACCCCACCCCACTCCTTTTGCCCAGATCCCATGCTATGCCCCCGAACTGCCCCAAAGTCACTAAAACTTCAAAAAATCTTCAAAAATCAACCATGAACCGAATCACCCGTATTTTTTGGGTCCGAAATTCGGGTGATTCGGCTTGTGCCTGAAAAATATCAGGGGACATCGGGGGTGATTCGGTTCGGCCCTGAATCACCTGAAATTGTTCATTTCGGGCACAGATCGTTCTGTGTCCGAAATCTTTTGCACATCCCTAGCATATAGGGAGAAACATACGTTTCCTGACCTGGAGGGAGTTTGCTGGCTGCACACCAATGCTGTAGAGCAGCAGAGAGACACCACACAGTTAGAAGAAGGAGTGTCTCATTGGGGCCACTCAGCCAGTCACAATGAGTCACTGAGAAAACAAGGAGGCAAGCTGCTGCAAAAAATTAAAATTAAAAAATAACCTCATTTTAAAGATTGTCTGTGTCAGCCATGGCTGCAAGCAGCTGCTGCTAGCAGACTCAAGGAGGGGATGGGGGATCCCCATAATGTACCACACATTCACACAGTGCATTATTGGAGCTCTAGGGGGTGGAGAAACACAGGGCGACACGGGATGGTATGTCCCTTCAGCCCGACCCTCAGAGCTGCTGGCAGCAGCCAGTGCTTGTCTGGATGGGCGATCCGCCCACCCATGGAAGGCAGAATGATTGTCTGTGTGGAGCTAAGCTCTTTAGGATTTCCTCCCTGAAAACCCCGTAGCCCTTTCTCACTGCTTGTGAGAAAGGGCTCATAGCGTGGGTCCCTCAAAAGGCTGCGGTGCATGAATATCAGCCACCTGAGTGGAGGGAGCAGGGCACAGGTCAGCCATGTAGGATGCCAGGTGGTGTTGGCAGGAGATTTTACTGACTGTTAAAAGCATAAGCTACCTTCCTCACCACCACCACCACCACCCTGCCCCAAAGAGCACTGGCTGCCACTAACAGTGTAAAAATCCCCAAAGTAACCTGTAGTTAAGAATAAAAGTTCTCTTCTTATCAAGCCAAGGCCATCTATTCTAAAACCCTCCTTCCTCTGCAGTGGTTAATCCAATGCATTTAGGAAACGCACTATATGGGTTTAGGAAAATTACCCTCTCCTGCTCTGGCTTCCCAACAATTATCATACAGTAGCATACTGCCTTTGAATAGAGAGGTCTCATATAACCATCATGACTAAGAGCCATTAGTAGTCTGCCTTTCCTCTGAATTTATCTAATCTCCTTTTAAGCCATCTAAGCTGTGGCTTCCTCCACCTCTTGTGGCAGTGAATTCCATACATTAATTATACGTTATGTAAAGCAATATCTATAGCAGGGTGCTATTTTACAATTCTACAGGGTGCTATTTTACAATTCTGGACACCTGTAGGAAAAGTGCAGCATTTGGTAGGGGGATAATGAAAATCCTGAGACCTTTCATTTCTAAGAACTTTCTAACCCATCTGGTTTTAAATATTACTCTGAACGTGTATCGGTAGTGTCTAATGAAATCTCAAAACCCTAAGAAAAGCATAGTAGGATTTTCAGGGTCAGAGGGTGAAGTTTGAGTGCCTTTGTTAGATCATAACAAATGTATGACAAGCAGGCCCACTTTAACCTATCAACGCACTTCCAAGAAATGTATTTAGTACTGCGTGCCAACATGAAAGGCTCAATTCAAATATTCCAGATGTAAATAAGTTGTGAGTAGCAGCATTTAGAAGATCAAACGTGTTTTCTTTAATACTGCCTATTGACCAACAAAGTATAATGGCTTACATCCTGACTACATTACTCAATAGAAGTCATATTGAAATTAAGTAGGCCTTTAGAGTAACACCTGAGTAAGTACTATTGAGTAACATGGTCTGGCTGTCAATAAGTAAAGTTCCCCCGCGCACACACAACTAGTTCAGATCACTAAATCTGAACTAAGCTCCCATTGATGCATCTCTTGTTGGATTAGGGACCAAATGTGCTAACAGGGTGCTTACACAGATGGACCTTGCACATACTGCCTATTTCAAAAGGGTAAAATTCTGTTGATCCATTGCCCATGAGCTCTAGATTTAAACAGAGCAACCGATTTAGCCACCTTTTCTTGCCAGTAGCAGGTCAGTAGGATTTTTAGTTCTGAAATCAACATTGTTGTATCAAATCATTTGAAATGAGGATGGAGATGACTCAATTAGGCAATTTGAATCCTATTATTCTCCCCAAATAAAAACAATGGGACTGAATAAAAATACTTAACTGTGGATGTACTTGCCCTTCTTCTTTTGTCTGCAACATTTTTGGAACAGGAGAAGATACAAGGGAAGAAATCAGGAGACGAGCATATTGGAATACGATTATTCTTCCCCGCAGAAGATTTTGTGTAGGTTAACTTGACAAATGCTACTGCCATTGCCAGTGGTGATAACAGATTCAACACAGTGCACCACTAAATTAAAATAAATGCTACATTTTTCAATTGCTGTAATGGAGCAATGAAACTGAGCTGTAGAGCAATGACATAGCGTGCTCCTTCTGTTATTGTAACTCACCTTTGCATTGTCCTTCAGAACAAGCAAACTGTACTGTGATTGTTGTTTTAAGTGTAATCTTGCTCAGCTATATTTGACGCAGATTAAAACACTTGTTTAACTGGAAGAAAGAGAGGAAGATTATAGACAAATTATGTAAAACAGAAGTTTCCAAAAGATGCAGCATCCACTAAATATTACAGACAGCAAAAGGTGAACAAGTTTTATTTTGTGCCTTTTTGCAGTCTAGTTTCCAAGACAACTAAAATTTATTGAAGAATTCAACATTAGTGGAAATCAGAACAAAAACACTGAATGACTAAATTTTACAAAAATTCACTGAATGTGAAGCAAATTAATAAACCATTAATTTCTGGGGTGAATGGAAAGGGGGAAGCACTTTTCATTAACACTTATCGCAAGGATAAAAACACTCCTTTCAGTGATTTTTTTTGCGGTGAAGGGTTTTTTCATGACACCGAAAATGTAGCAAAAGTGTTCACTGAAAGAGAGGACAATTCAGTATGCAAGCAACATAGGAAGCTGCCATATACTGAGTCACACCATTGGTCTATCTAGCTCAGTATTGTCTACAGAGACTGGCAGTAGCTTCTCCAAAGTTGCAGGCAGAAATCTTTCTCAGCCCTATCTTAGAGATGACAGAGAGGGAAATTGGAATCTAGATGCTCTTCCCAGAGAGGCTTCATCCCCTAAGGGGAATATCTTACAGTGCTCACATGTAGTGTCCCATTCAAATGCAACCAGGGCAGACCCTGCTTAGCTAAGAGGACAAGTCATGCTTGCTACCACAATACCAGCTCTCATCTCAAAGTACTGTTAGAATGGAGCACATCAGTTCTCAATGGCAGAATGGTGTAGCCAGTCTGGATAATATAGAGTGGCTGCAAACAACTGACATGTTGAGGAAAATTACTCAAAGTAGCTCATTGAAATTTTTAAAAAAATTCTTTGGCAATGCCTAGCTTGACTATTTAAATTCTAATGGATATTTTAAATGAAAAATAAGCTAATATGATGCATCATCAGTGCATAACTAAATATTGGATTGCTCTTCAGTGTAACTAAGAATGCCATTAGAATTTTCAAATATCAAATTTTGGGTCAAATAGACAAGTTCCTCAACAATAGAGAGCATCCACAGGGATGCTTGTATATTCACTACAGTCTCCAGATCAGTATTCTCTCTAACAGGGATTCCCAAATGTTGTTGACTACAACTCCCATAATCCCTGAGCAAAAGCCATTGCAGCTGGGGTTTCTGTGAGTTGTAGTCATCAATATCTGGGAATCCCTGTTAGAGGGAAGACTGCCCCAAATCCCCCTGAAAATGGACACCCCCTGTTCCTTTGGGCTGAACAACTCTTTGCAGCAGAGTCAGGTGTGGCACAGGTGGCTGCAGGGGAAGGGGAGAGGCCCTAGCACTTAACACCCTGGCTGTATCTGATTCTGTTGCTGGGTAAGGCCCTTGAGCCCTGGGAATGGCTCTTCCAGAGGCTCTGGCAGCTAGATGGGCAGGAAAATGGGCTCGTGCAAGTTCCTGTGCAGGTGCCCCAGATCCCCATTACTTTTTTCCCTCTAGGCCCAATTCCACAAAACCAGTCTCCACACATATCACGGCAAACTCCCCTTCCAAATCTGGCAGCTGGAGTGAATGAGCTGATAATTATGAGGCTTGGATAGGATTTAAAGTTTACTATCTGCCTGGGTCATTAGCACAGATGCTAAAGATGCAGAAAGCTGGCAAAATTACTGTGGAAGAGTGTTGGGTGCTACTTTTGATATCATTTCTGCTCATCGGGATGGGGAAAAAGGAAAAGGCACATGGCGCTTTGATACTAGAGAGAAAGCAAGATGGACAGAGGGAGCAGAACAGCAGCAAGTAAGAAGTGACAAAAAGAATCATGCAGGGCAGGGCTGGATATCGGTCTCCATTTCTTTGAAGCAGCTTTTAACTGAGAATAAAATTTTAGAAAAACAGAACAAGCATTTGGCTATGGTAAAAAAAAATCTGCAGAATCATTTAGCTTTTTAGAAATTCAAAAATGGCATTATAACTGTAGAAGAGAGCCAGAGAGCCAGAGGCTATGCATGCTTTACCCAGAAGTTAGTCTGACTGATTTTAGTGGAGCTTACACCCAGGGTAAGTGTGAACAGGACTACAATCTTAGGAAAGGCAGAGTCTGCAGTCAGGAATGTGGGCATGTTATTAGAAAAATAGCAGATTCCCCTTCTCCCTTTTTATCTGAGATCTTTAGACAAAATGTTAATAGAACTTGTTTAGCTATTATGGTTGAAAAAACTAAATGAAGAAACTTAGATACAAAGAAACTGGGTTGCATCACAAATAAGCATCCTCCATCTTATATCTATTTCCAGATGTGGAAATATTATGATATGCATGGACACATGACCAGAACACATGCTATTGAGAGGGAGGTACTAGCAGACTTGGGTACCAGCAGACTTGAGTATAGATACTGTCCTGTCTGGATCAGTTTCACAAAAATCCAGAAGACAAAAAACCTAAGAGGACAAACTCCCTTTTAACTGTTCACTGTAACTCAGTGGAGAACAGTGCTTTGGGATTCAGAGGGCACTTAACAGACAACCAGGTGGCAGAGCTAATGGAACTCAGTAGTGAGGAAGGAGAGCTTGAACAAAAGGAGCAGGAAGTGTCTCTCTCAAGACAGTCACAACTCCTTCTGAGGTGAAAAGTGTCTAAAATTCTTGTTTTTTACACAAGCATTTCACAGCTTTGTGTTTCTGAGGGGAAAGGTATTGGTTTGTGTTTGGAGGCCTATCCCTCCCAAACAACATCTGGCCCTGGGCAAAAAGTGTTAAAACCCTCAGTAGCGTGTGGTGACTCATTTGCACAGCACTTTGTGGGTAAAGTAGCTCACATTCACCAGGAGTTTGACTTTCCCAATGAAGTGTCATTGGAAGTGGTGTCCAGACTACAACCTGGTCCAGTTTTGATGGAAGAGTATCAATTATTGGTGCCTGAAGATGTGGAGAAAGTGTTCACTTGAGTTCGGTCGACCATGTACATGCTTGACGCTTGCCCCTCATGACTTACTAAATCTAATAGGGAAGGAATTTTTAGCTAGTTCCAGCAGGTTCTAAACGCATCATTGAGAGAGGGAGTGGTCCCAGCTTTGTTGAAGGAAGCTATTATTAACCACTCCTAAATAAACCTAGTCTGAACCCAGAGGATGTAAAAAAAACTATAGGCCTGTGGCCAATATTCCCTTCCCGGGCAAGGTGCTTGAGCATGTAGTGGCTGACCAGCACCAGACACTCTTGGAAGAAATAATTATCTAGCTACATTTCAAACAGGCTTCAGGCCTGGCTTTGGAACAGAAACTGCTTCAGTCGCCCTGTGGGATGACCTGTATAAAGAGTGAGATGGAGTGAGATGGAGTGCAACCCTATTAATTCTTTTGGACCTTTCAGTGAATCTTGATACCATTGGCCATGGTATCCTTTTTGGATAGACTGGCTGAATTGGGTGTGAGAGGCAGTGCTTGGAGGTGGCTTCACTCTTACCTAAAGGCCGGTTTCCAAAAAGAGATGCTGGAAGATTATTGTTCTACCCCTTGGCAGTTGTGCTTTTGGGTTCTGTAGGTTTCCATTCCTTCCAATTTGCTCTTTAACATCTACATGAAATCACTGGGAGAAGCCATCTGGAGATTTGGCTTGAGGTGTCATCAGTATGTCTCTTTTTCATCAGATGCAGGTGAGGTGGTGACTGTCGTAAATCAGTTCTTGGCTGCAGTAATGGACTGGATTAGGGTGCATAAATTGAGATTCAATCCAGACAGGACAGAAGTACTATTGGTCGGTGGTTACTCTGTCCAGGTGCATGACGTCCCACCTGTTCTAGATAGGGTTGCACTCCCCCTGAAGGACCAGGTTCACATTTGGAGGGAGGATACTCATCAATCCAGGCATTGTCACTAAAGGCTCAGGTGGCCTATGTAATTTGGAGTGCCTTTTATCAACTTTGGTTAGTATGCCAACTGTGACTGAATCTGGATAAAGATAGCTTGGCCACAGTTACTCATGCTCTGGTAACCTCTTACTTAGATTAGTGCAATGCATTGTATCTGGGGCTGCCTTTGAAAAGAGTCCAGAAACTGCAGTTGGTACAAAATAGGGGTGCAAGATTATTAACTGGGACTGGGTGCTTTGATCATATCACACCAGTGCTTCATCAGTTGCACTAGCTCCCAGTAGGGGTGTTCACAAAACCAGCTTGCCCAGTTCAGTTTGAGTAGAAGTTGCAGAAGTTGCTGTTCTGCATGTTCGAGTTGAGTTGCTGTTCTGCAGAAGTTGCTGTTCTGCATAAGTAGAAGTTCCAGAAGTTGCTGTTCTGCATGTTCGAGTTCAGTTACTGTTCTGTATCTCTCTCCCAAGACCCCATTGCCATCTGGAAATGTTCCTTGCCATCCTGGGGTATTAATAATTGTGCTTCTGCATGACTGTGGAGCTTGGGAGTTATTGCAAAGACAGTGGTGCAAATGGTGTGAGGAAAGGGTTAAAGTGTCTTTGCCCTGCCGAAGGCAGGTGATCAATGCCAAAAAGGCACAATCACACTGAGCACCCACCCACCCCAGCAACACTGTAGCCAATAGTTGTCATAATAGTTTACTGACATGCTGGCACCTTGCTCACAGTCTGGCGATATGAGTGGAGCGGAGCTTGCTGGGATGCAGCCTCGGCGGACTAGGAAGAGGGAGGGGTTCTCTGCCCAGAAGCTAGAGGCTGCCAAACAGTAGTTGATCAATCATTGGTGGCATGATTCTCAGCTTCACACATGAACCACAGTTTTTTCTCCCTGTTCACACAGTGAGGCTATTCTCACGATGGGGGGGAACCGGGCTAAAGAAGCCCAGCCTGGTTTTTCACCATTGTGAGAACCAGCGGACTCGTGGGCAAGCCCAGTGGTTCTCTGGCGGCTAGTCCGCCAGAGCAGCCCTCCTCTTACCCCAGGTTAGCAGAGCGAGCACACCGCTAACCCAGGTTTCCTGATTGTGTGCTGCCACAGTGTGGATCCACGCCATGGTGACACATGAGGAAACCCCTGCCAAGAGGCTGCAAACAACTCCCGGGCTCGGGGGTCTCTCCAGGATGAGACCCCGATCCCTGCAGCTCCCGCTGGCTCCATGACAGAGCCAGCAGGTGTTTGGGCGGCTGATCTGGCCACCCAGGGTTGCCTCTTGATGATCTGCAGTGAGAGCGGGCTAAGCCCTCCCTGTAAACCTCCTCTTGGTGCTTCCCACTGCTAATGAGAAGCTCCTCTATGTCTGAACATTGTCCTTCAATTTTTAGCCTATTTTCCAGTAGGCTTATGTGATCACCCAGAATTCTCTGTGTGTGTCTGTGTGTCCGTGTGTACCCCCCCATCAACTTCGCAGCACCTTTACCAATATGAACCAAATTGGGTACAGTTGTAGGGACACATAGAGACACCTCAACAGATGGCAGTCACGTAAACTTTTGAGGCGTAAGAGGACTAACTTGTGAACTGTCTACCCGATTTGAACCAAATGTGCTAAAGCTGTAGGGATGCCCAAATGGTGTGGTGTGTGATGATGTCATCCACTCGAATTCACGATGGCAGCTGCATGAATATCTGAGACGCAAGCAAGGTAATCTGTGGACTGTCTAACCAATTTAAACCAAATTAGGTACAGTTGCAGTGAGTGACACATAGGGACACCTCAACAGCATAGTCTGTGATGATGTCACCCACCCCAATTCAAGATGGCAGATGCATAAACTTTTAAGGTGCATGTGCACTAAGTTGAGGACTATCTAACCGATTTGAACCAAATTTGGAACAGCTGTAGTGAGTGACACACAGGGACACCTCAACAGTGCAGTTTGTAATGATGACATCTACCTCAGTCCAAGATGGCGGACACATGAACATTTGAGGTGCAAGAGATCTAACTTGTGGACCTCAATTTGCACCAAATTTAGTCCAGATATAGAAATAGTGAAAGGAAAGTAGGCTGATTAGTTCTTACTAGAACAACTTGTTTGGCCTCCTGTTCACTCTCAGTTAATCTCAGTTACTCTGAATGTTACTCAGTTAATCTCAGTTACTCTGAACAGGATGAGTGCTTGTTCAGTGCAGCTCTGAACAGAGCAGGCATAAAAATCAAGAGCTATCTTGTTGCGTTTCCCCCTTGTATTAGGATGACAACCAAGAAAGCTTTATGATGAAAGCCAGAGACATCACAATGCCTTATTGGAAATAAGTTAGATGGTTTCAGATGACATTGTATGTTTACAGATAAAAAGTAAGTACTTCTCTCAGCTATTTGAGCTTAAAAAGAAAAACTAACTTTCTAAAAAACTGAACCACAGATGAATCTATTCAGATCAAAGCATGGTTTTCTGTACTGGACCTATTTGTAAATTCCGACTGGGTCACCTCTGAAGCTTAAATGGGATCTTTTCTATCATAAGTCATTTGCATTCTGTACATGGAATATCTGAGCCCAAGTCAATGGCAAATAAGAGCAGCATACTAATGTTGACACAGTCCTCTGTTTCCTTACTTCTTAAGGAGAAGACTTTCAGTATCTAAAGATGTCAGTCAAACTCCAAGATATAGGGGCGGGGACATCATTGTTTGCTAACTCTTTCAAGTAATCTCCTTTGTAGCCAATATTTTACTGAAGCTTTATTTTTGGGAGAAACTTTCTAGTAAGACAAAATTGGAATTCTAACACAATTTACATTGTACAATGTGGAATAATATTGCTTTACATATGCTCTTTAGTTATGCAAAATGGAACACTCACTCTCTAGGTTTTCATAAACATCCTAATAAATGGCCTTGGGTTACCGACTACTCCAAGCCACTGGAAAGTATGTGACACTCTGCCTGACTATGCAGGGGCTGAAAAAAATAGTTCTGAAATTTGAATCTGGCTAAAGTCAGAGAAACAGAATAATCTTTGGAGTTGGTTAGCAAAAATCAACCTTGGGGAGCTAAAACTTATTGGTTTGGGGGAACTGATCCTGCTCCGAAATCCATGTTTCATGTTATCCCCCAAAACTTGTGTGTGGAAAACAACAGTTTATTACAAAAATACCTTACGTTGTCCATATTCTTTTCTCCCAAAGAAGTCAGAACTGTAAAGGACTGCTCCTGGAATTGACTACCACTTATGAAAAAGGCAAAATAGCTTGATAATTCCTCTTCTAATGCTAACCTGTCCAAGTGTCTCGCCATTGATTGTTTACTGTGTACTCCACATGCTAATTGCTTTTTTAATAAATATCAGAATGTTTTTGCTGACACCAGTTGATTCTAAACATTTTAGTATGCATGTGTGAGGAAATATGTCGAAGGCTTTCTTGTAGTCAATCCATGCAACACTTAAGATTTGTTTTTCTTCTCTTGCAATTTTCTAAAATCATTTTGTCAATCAGCAGCTGGTCTTTTGTGCCTCTGATGTTCGGGCAATTTCCTTTCTGTTCAACTGGAAGCTGTTTGTTAATTAATAAGTGTTGCATTACTTCATCTGCTATTATTCCAGTTAATAATTTGAACATGGTTGGCAGGCAAGTTGTTATTATTATTATCATCATCATCATCATCATCATCATCATCATCATCATCATCATTTTATATCCCGCTCTTCCTCCAAGGAGCACAGACTGGTCTACTACATACTTAAGTTTCTCCTCACAACAATCCTGTGAAGTAGCTTAGGCTGAGAGAGAAGTGACTGGCCCAGAGTCACCCAGCAAGTATCATGGCTGAATGGGGATTTGTACTTGGGTCTCCCAAGTCCTAGCCCAGCACTTTAAGCACTACACCACGCTGGCTCTTACTAGATCACCTTTTTAGTAGAATTACTACTAGGAGGGGGTGAAAAAGGCTATGCCCTATCAGGACACTGCCTTCCTCAACTTCCATGGTCAGCACGGTCTGGGTTTAGGGTTAAGGTTAGGGTTAGCCTGTTTCTCAGTTGACAGTCAGCCAGTAGCAGAAGTTGTTCACAGTTCCATCAATCCACATCATCATTCGGGCATGAGCAGTGGAAGGAGCTGCTCCTTTGGGTGGCAGTGATGACTCTGGCACACTAGATTACCTTTTCACCCAAAGGATTTGCTATGGCTTCTCCACCTTTTGTCTTCACAAAACATCTAGTTTCCATAGACCAGGTGGATATGTAAATCTAAGTTCAGTATGATCAAAAGACAGAAATTTCAGACCACTTTAAGATCTATATTTAAATCCCAGTATACAAATTTTGACCACTTACATAACAATCACAATTATTTTATGCTGAATTGTGCACTGAGCCCAGGATTTGTCTTGTCTCTAGACCAGGAACCATCAAAATAGTGTAGGAGGCAGAGTTAGGTAGTGTTATAATTTAATGTGAAATGAGCAATCAGAATAATTAGATCAAGCAAGTAGTCATTTGAAAGACATTAATTCTATCATACTGTTATATAAATCTGAATATATATATATTGTGAGTAGAACCATGGCAGTCAGTTCACCAGAGATTTAAACTTTGTCAAACAAACCTATATAAGATTGCTTAAAAATTCAAAGTTAATTACCCTTCCACTCAATTGCTATATTTAATTCAAACCTGCAGTAAATGGAAAGCCATGTGAATATCTTCCTTGTGTGATGCTTTGATTGCATTCCTTATATTGTGCAGACAATATAAGGAAATGCAATGTCATGATAAAGAAGGGTATTATACATAGAATATTAAAAATGCTACAAAAAATGAATGCTAATGTTTATACACCAAATAAATTGAATTAGGTAAGTGAACAATGCTCCTCCCTACCAAGACTCTGATTGTCTTGGAATAAGACAAACGGTTCTCCCTCCCTCCAAAACGGAGAAATAGGTCAGTATATTCTGAGCCAATGTGAGATTAATTGGACCCTGTCACCTCCGATTTGAGGTGGGATAGGACCCAATTCAGTCCATACACGCACACTGGAAGGGTCAATCTGTCTTCTAATCACTTGCTTACCTTGTGGCAGTTGCTAACATTCTGGGCAAAGGTGAGATGAAGGAAGGGAAGGAGGATTCTTCTGTACCTGCCCCTAATTCTAGCACCCCTATGCTATCAAGCCATGTTCCAGAACCACTGAGAAATGTATCTTTACAGTATTCCCAGCTCACTGTCATAGCAGCACCAGTTGTCATGGGAAGTGGTAGCAACCTCCCTCTCTTCTACTCTTCCACCAGCCACTACAGCAGCTATAAAGTAAGTGAGTAGGTGCAAGTAGAGAGGCAAATTAATGGCAAATAATTTAGAGAGGCAAATTATTGGACAGGAACCTGAAGTCTGTTTTCTTCTTTTGTTCCAATTAAAATTTGAGCCAGAAAAGAACTCAAGGGATCACAATGCTTGCCTCATATTGAAGTAAGCATTTTGACCATGGCGATTCTCTTTATTTAGCAGGAGGAGCGTAACTGGCCCTATCCACCCTCAGCACAGTACCTCCAGTGACTGTTGCTGCTGTCTATCTTACATTTCTTTTTAGATTGTGAGCCCTTTAGGAGAGATATCTTATTTATTTTATATTTATCTGTGTAAACCACTTTGGAAACTTATGTTGCAAAGTGATATATAAATATTTGTTGTTGCTGTTGTTGTAACTGAGATCTGTGTCCTGACTGAGCCAAAGGAATTATGACACTCTCTTAATATCTAACTTAAAATTAAAATTACCATGTAAAATCACGTGTTAATCATGATGAAGATCATCCACAGCCATTATTCTGGCATGTGTGGTGTCCTTTGCTCTACACTCTCTCACACACTTTTTAATACCAGCAGTTATATATAATCTCTTTTTCTGGAAATGAAACTTTTCTGAACTCCATGAAACAGTTGGAAGCTTTCATGTAATGATGTATGTTTTTGCTTTTTATTTTATCTATTATATACCATAGTTTCTGCAACTGTCTCTGAAGCCCTGTTATATTTTAACTTCACTGTCTGTTCAGCTTTTCTGCTATAAAGGCTTTGGATTCATTCCTGTCAAGAGCTACCAAGTGGCCAGATTGGAGGAAAGAATGAAAGAGTAAAAAAGAACCTGAGGGAGCAGTGCACAAAGTATATTCTGGAGAAAGTCTGCACATCACAAGGCAAAAGCCCGCATAATTATTGACAGATAAGGGAAAATGGTCCAGTATTCTATACCGATACATAACAGAAATCTAAGCTTCCTTACCGTTTGACAACAAATATTGCTTTTTTTACATTGCTTAAATTTAATAAGCAGTACTTTTTGTATTTTTGCTATCTTTAAGGGGAGAAATGAAGATTGTAACAAAATGCAGTAGTGATTTCTACAGTGACATATCATATATATTATTTGATATTTGTACCTGGGGGATAAGCTTCGATCTGGAGATCCCCATTACCTGGAGGAGCAGGATGCCCAACAGTTGCTGGAGACTCAGAGCTGGAGCAGTGGAAGTGACAAGGGTCCATCAGAGTTCACTAGCGGTGTGCCGCAGTGGAGGATGGTGAAGCCTGATGACACAGGTGGGAGGAGGAGGGTGCTCCGGATTTGGAGGCAGGTGTGGGAGGGTGAGTGGAGCTGGGTGAAGCCAGAGAAGATGCATAGAAGATGGGGAAGTCTATAAGGAATGAAGAAACTACATATTGAGCAAAAATAAAGGATTGCCAACAGAGCTGGGTAGGGTTGGAAAGATTGTGGGGGTTGTTCCAACCTATTTAAAGATGGTGACAGCTGGGGAGGATGGGACAAAAGCCTGAGAGAGAAAGGCATGGGTCCTCTGAGGAAAGGCCAGGTCCTGCTGGGATCATCCATGGCCACTTAGGGACAGGGTGAAGTAAGCCACCTCCAGCCATTCAGAGGCCAACACCAAAATTATCCATCTACCTTCAGTCAGACCCAGGCAGGACCTGTTGCCAGAACCACTTGCATCACCATTTGGGGGGGGGGTACTTCAGTGTACCTCCTAAACTCAAGCCTCAGCCACTTTCTGTATCTATGATTGATTGGAAGTTAAATGCTAGCTGCAGTCCAGGTAAACGGTCGTTCTGACAAAGGATTTCCTAAAAAGGCAATACTCAAGTCCATTTGCAAAAGTCCTGCCCCAAGCCCAAGGAAATACCCTCACTGATTGCATTCTTTTCAGTTGGTGCAGCCTGAGGATGTGTACAAGATCCTCGGCGGTGTGCGGGCGACATCGTGCGCTCTTGACCCTTGTCCTTCATGGCTAATAAAACTGCCAGGGAGGGTACAGGCAGATGGTTGGAGGTGATCATTAATGCTTCATTAAGGGAGGGCAGGATGCCACCATGCCTCAAGGAGGCAGTGGTAAGACCATGATTAAAAAAGCCCTCCTTTGATCCCTCCAACCTGGACAACTATAGACTTGTATCTAACCTACCCTTTTTGGGCAAGGTGATAGAGAGTATGGTGGTGTCCAAACTGCAGAGGGTCTTGGATGATATGGATTATCTGGACCCTTTTCAATCTGGCTTCCACCCTGGATATGGGACTGAAGCTGACTTGGTTACTCTAGTGGATGACCTTCACCAGGAACTAGACAGGGGGAGTGAGTCCCTGTTGGTTTTGCTGGACCTCTCGGCGGCATTCGATACCATAGACCATGGTATCCTTCTGGACTGCCTCATGAGTATGGGAATTGGAGGTACTGTGCTGGAGTGGCACCGTTTCTTTCTTGGGGGGAGAGTCCAGATGGTGGTGTTGGGGGTCTACTGCTCGGCCCCCTAGCCATTGACCTGTGGGGTCCTGCAGGGCTCGGTTTTGTCCCCCATGCTGTTTATCATCTACATGAAGCCACTGGGAAAGGTCATCCGGAGACTTGGACTGAGTTGTCAGCAATATGCAGATGACACTCAGCTCTATCTCTCCTTGTCACCTGATCCTAGGTAGCCAGTATATGTCCTGAATCGGGGATTGGAGGCCGTGATGGGCTGGATGTGGGCGAATAAACTGAGACTGCATCCGGACAAGGTGGAGGTAATGTTGGTCAGTAGGAAAGCCAATCAGGATGAGATGATTCTACCTGTTCTAGATGTGGTTGCACTCCCCTTGAAGGAGCAAGTACGCCGCTTGGGGTATTACTGGACCCAGCTCTGTTTTTGGAATCTCAGGTGGAGGCAGTGGCCAGGGGTGCCTTTTCACGGCTTCAGCTAGTACGTCAGCTGCGTCCCTTTCTCGATAAGGCAGATCTGGCCACATTTACCCATGCCTTAGTCACGTCATGGCTGGATTACTGTAATACACTCTATGTGGTGCTGCCCTTGAGGAATATCCGGAATCTGCAGCTTATACAGGATGTGGCAGCTAGGGTTCTATCTGGAGCTGCCCAGTGTGATCATATCACACCTATTTTGAAAGAGCTGCACTGGTTACTACCAGTGTGTTTCCGGGATACTTGAGGGATCGCCTGCTCCCAAGGGTTGCTGCCCGCTTGACGAGATCATCTGAGGGGGCTCTGCTCCTGGTGCCAACAATGAGGGAGGCTCGGTTGTTGTGCACGTGGGACAGGGCCTTCTCTGTTGTTGCCCCCAGACTTTGGAATGCTCTCCCAGTGGTCATTCACTCCTCAGAGTCCATCACAGTTTTTAGAAAGCTTGTTAAATCTTGGCTTTTTAGCCAGGCCTTTACATGATTGTTTTATTGATGTTTCTGTGTTTTTTAATCTGTGTATGTTCTTTATGTTTGTATTTTATATATTTTAAATCAGATTTGTTATCATATTTTTAGCTTTAAATAAATAAATAAATAAATAAATAAGAAAGAAAGAAAGATTATGGCATTAGCAGGTGAAATACAGAACAGACCTGCCTGAACATTAAGGAACAAAAGAGAAAGGAATACCAGCTTTCTTCCCTCTGTAGTTTGATGAGGCTTCCGAAGGTTGAGCCAAGCTCTAATCAACATTTCCTCCCAATCATTATCAGAATTGAGTAAGTCCATGCCAGAGAGTGTGATGTTTCCTTCTCCCTCCTCTTTTGTCCAGGTCATTGCTCTATGATCTCCCTTTTTTGAACATCCTTTGTCACAGACCATACAGGAAAACACCGCTCAGACAAAGCCTAATCATAACTAATATTCATGTCTTATCAAGAGAAGTAATTCTTGAGTTATCAAGAAAATGCTGAACAGGACCATCAGTTGGTCTTCCCCTAGCCTCCGGACAGATTTTTGCTTATAAGAATGTGCTTATAAGAATGCATGATCCCCTTCAAACATAGGATCATGCTTTTGCTCTTGGGATCACAGTTTTGCTACTGCCATTGCATCTGCCAACTAACTGCCCATACTCCTGTGTGCACCTTGCCGTTACACTCTGCCCAAGTATGCCCATGACTCTGTGCTCGAGCTCCCTGGAGAGAAGGATTTCTATCTCTATCCCCCTTCCTAGTATAGCAACTTGGTAATGTGCCTATCCAACCACTTTTTTCATATCCTGTACCCCTATTACTCCTCAATAAAGCAACTCTTTGTTTTCAAAGTCACATCTCCACCTTCTTTCTTTACAGTGTGTCCACATTGTGGATGCCTGTCCTGCACAACTCTTAAACTACTTTTATTGCTGTTCATGATTCTGCACCCATTTGACATTAATTTCACTTGAGCCAAAAGATATTGATGGAGGTTTTTAGCTGATACACCTCCTTCAGACCTCATAACAGACCCACAGTATCCCTACTGTGTTGTAACCTGATATGGATACAATATGTTTCCAGAAGAATACTGATGTTTGTCTCTGTTGCAGGTTATATTAAGTTAACAAAACTATGATAACATCTTTCATTAGTATGAATACACTTCACAAGGTACATGAAATTTATTTACATTTACATTTTATATCCCACTCTTCCTCCAAGGAGCCCAGAGCGGTGTACTACATACTTGGGTTTCTCCTCACAACAACCCTGTGAAGTAGGTTAACCTGAGAGAGAAGTGAGTGGCCCAGAGTCACCCAGCTAGTATCATGGCTGAATGGGGATTTGAACTCGGGTCTCCCTGGTCCTAGCCCAGCACTCTAACCATTACACTAAGCTGGCAAATCATGCTGATTTACCTATCCCCATGGGCACTGGGGGGGAAAAAGAAATGAGCAATCAGATGAGGAATGATGCTTTTATACCTAATTTTACCCTTGCTTGTATGGCCATACAGTTAGCATTATTCTCTAGGATAACAGGCCGTGGTGGTGGTGGTGGTGGTGGTGGTGGTGGTGGTGGTGGTGGTAAGAGCAGCTAACTTTGCTTATTCACCCACTGGCTCCCTGGGTAAATGAGTGAAGGAGAAACGAAGGAGGAACCACTCACAACCTAAAAAGAAACATAAGGTAGATACCAGCAACAGTCACTGGAGGGGTACTGTGCTGGAGGTGGTTAGGGCAACTCCCTATCCTTATCAATGCATATCACCCGCTATTGATAAAGGTACAGAATTACACTGACTATTCTTAGCAAACAATGGTACAACTAAATACATAACATGTATGGTATGTACATAAGATACAAACATTGTCCAGTGATGTGAATTTATTATTATTATTAATTTATTTATTGATTAGATTTATAAATTGCCCAGACACAGAAGTTTGGGGCAGTATAGAAATATAAATACATTAATTAATAAAAATATGAATGAATGAATGAATGAATGAATAGTTCTCAGTTGAAATAATATGGGGAAGGTCACCTTAGTGGTGCAGTGGGGAAATGCTTTACTAACAAGCAGAGGGTTGCCGGTTTGAATCCCCACTGGTATGTTTCCCAGACAATGGGAAACACCTATATCAGGCAGTAGCGATATAGGAAGATCCTGAAAGGCATCTCATACTGCATGGGAGGAGGCAATGGTAAACCCCTCCTGTATTCTTCCAAAAGAAAACCACAGGGCTCTGTAGGCACCAGGAGTCGAAATCGACTAGATGACACTCTTTACCTTACCTTTACTTTGGCTTCTTGATGTTGCTATTCAAGCTCCTCTTGCTGGTGTAGCATGTATAATTGAAGATAATGTTTTAGAATTCAGAGTTTTATTATGATTTCGATGACTAAAAGTCCCCGGAGTATCAAACTGTAAGTCAAGATTGCAACATTTTCAACCTTGAGTTTGGCTCTGTTAGCACATAACTAGGAGCACAGGAAGTAACCATTTTCCTCTGGACATCCACAAGTTCACTGTAGAAAGGCAGACGTGGAATTCTCTATCTGTGGTGGTTCATGTCAGAATTGTAGGCTTGAGGATGACTGGTATAATCTGAAGAACTTTGCTTGTGAGTACCAGATAAAACAGATGCAAGGAAAGAGTGTCTCTCTGATATATTAAATTTCAATTTTAAACATGCCTCAGTCATATCTATTATACATTGATAAAGATGTATATATTAATATCTCTGTCTGTCTGTGTGTGTGTATGTGTATTTGTTTAACTTGCATCTCCTCCAGAATGGAGGGGGTATGTTCACATATCTGCAAGATTTAACCCGAAGTCCCTGCAAATTATCAGGGAACAGTTCACACACAATTCAGGTTTTTCACTGTGTATTAGTGTAACCTGATTTATATCCAGGGTAAAAAAAAAAAATCCACTATTTGTGTCAGTTTAGGGGGACAACTTTGAGTTCTCAGTATAGCCTGCCAGTAAACTTGCGGTAAAGCCTGCTGTGTGTTAAAGTCCCTGGAAAGTAGGAGATGGACACAGAACCAACTTTTATACAGTATTCAAATGTGTTTGTGGTCACTGAACGGGCAATGCCAGTGGAAACAGCTGCTTAAAAGGATGCAAAGATGAAACTAGACTTTATGGCGTGACCAAATTGCACCCATTGTTCCCCAGTGGGTAAAGTTTGCAAAAGTCATTGAGCAATGTGCAAAACCTGTTTCTTGAATCAATGCTGGGCAGGACTTTGGTAAAAACCTCTCAATATGTCCCTCAGTTTGCAAAGATATAGTCAGAGCTGTGAGAATTTTTCCTCATACTGTTTTTCTTAACACGTCTAATTCCCCTTGTCTTAAAACAGGCTAAAAGAAGAAACAAACAAACAAAAGCAGCCAGATCCTATGCATGTTAACTCTGAAGGAAGTCCTACTATATCCAGTGAGGATTACTTCCAATTAAATGTGTATAGGATTGCAGCAAAAGTCAAGGCCTGGTAAGGTTTATCATGAGCTCAGATATTATGCTGGAAAGTCAGATCCACAAGAAATAATCTTTTTTTTGGGGGGGGGGGACAAACATCAAGCTTGTGATTTCAGAATATACTAAACATCAAACTGTACAATGGTGAATATTCATGAACCAATGTTCATCCTTTCCTGTTTTTCTGGCAGCTGCACCAGCTGCACACTATACATTGTTTGTGCCGGCATTGTTTTGTCAAATCAGTGTTTAAAAAATGCTTCACGTTCTGAAATCCAGCCCATTTCAAAGATGCATTTGTTTTCTGATGCACAGAGCTGTATTATCAACATTTTGATAAAACCGACAACTTCAGCATAATGTTTTGTTTTGCATAAGAGTCTTTTGATTGAATAAGCTTCTTATAAAAAAACTTTGTGCTATCCAAGTATTTTACAACATTCCAATAACTAGAAGATGTAAATGTTGGAAAGGTAGAATGTTACAAAGAGAAAACAATGCTTTCAAAATAGGGCTTCAGAAGGTAAAAATTAAATCATGGACTTAATTTAATTTAAAATTAAGCCCTGGACTGAGCACATGAGCCTGCCTCAGAAGACTGGTCTAACATAGACCAGTCCTCCTAGGTAGGCCAGTGAGCTAAGTCTGGGGTGGTGTAGAACTGGTCTATCCTCTTCTCATGGCTGATAGATCTGTCCTTTGAGGCAGGCCAAAGTGTGAAGTCTGGAGTGGAGGCCTGGTCTACTCACCGACCTCAATCGGTAGACCAGCTTTCCCAGTAAAAACATCCCTCCAAAATGGCTCTCAGAATTCTTGATACACTTGAAATGTTTTGAGTTTGTTTCATCAAAACAGCAGGCTTGGCCACTGTTTTGATGAAACATTTCAAGCATTTTGTGTTTCGTTTTGAGCTCAAAACAAAATGCAAGATCCATTTTCTGCACATCCCTAATAAGAATAAGATGGAATCTACTTTGGGTCCTCCCTTTTCAAATCTCATTATGGGCATTATTTTGTGCTCATTTCTTACCGATCCAAATTCAAACCGGACCGGGCCCATGGACTGCTTCATAGGAGCATAGGAACATAGAAGCTGCCATATGCTGAGTCAAACCATTGATATATCTAGCTCAGTATTCTCTTCACAGACTGGGAGTGGCTTCTCCAAGGTTGCAGGCAGGAATCTTTCTCACCCCTATCTTGGAAAAGCCAGGGAGGGAACTTGGAACCTAGATGATCATCCTGGAACAGCTCCACCCCCTGAGGGGAATATCTTACATTGCTCACACTACTAGTCTCCCATTCATATGCAGCCAGGGCAGACCCTGCTTAGCTAAGAGGACAATTCATGCTTGCTACCACAAGACCAGCTGTTTTGACCTGGTTCAAAGATGATGCTTGTAAAGGGGAATCCAGACGTGATCTAAGGGTGTCCGGGGCAGCGGCAAGAGAGCACCTTGTCATCATGGTGGTTGTGAGAAGTGCCGGTGTGGTGATGGAGGCACCGCTAAACCCCACTGGCGATCCTCCTCAGCAGTGTGGGCCAGCAGTCACCTGGTTCCAGCCTCCACAGATGCATGGAGGACATTTGTGTGACCTCCATGCATGCACAGAAGTAATTTGTGTGACCATGCAAATGACCTCCACGCATCCATGGAGGTAATGGTAATGGCCTCCGTGCATCCTGGAACTGGGCTGCTGCTAGCAGGGTTTAGAGGAGCTGCTGCTGTCATGCCGACATGGCTGATGGTAAGAAAGCCAGTAAGGTGCCATCTCATTCCCCCCCACCACTGCCCTTAGAACACTTTAAAAGGATTCCCCCACCACTTTGCTTGTAAAAGAGATTTCTTACTGGATTTTCCCCTTTACAATCATAGCCCTCAAACCAGATCAAACTGGTTTGACCGGTCCGACTGAATGGACCAGACCATCAGCCAGTTTGATTAAACCAGTTCATGGATCAGTGGATTGGTTTCAATTCGGTATGAATTTGAACCAAACTTCCAGAAACGATTTCTTGAACACTCTTACTTGTTTTATCTTAACAGATGCACTCTTCTAATCATTTCATGTAAAATCCTTCAGTGGTTAGAATGTCCTGGTCATGCAGTGGTCATGCAAACAACAACAGTGATAACCATTCAAAGCAACTGTAGTCCTGTGAATTGATTTTTAAAAAGAACGTTAGAACCAAGTTGGGATACACAATCTGATTTCAAATCCCAGATTATGGATCTCGGGTTCATGTCAGGTTGGTACATTACCAAGTGCATAGAGTAAAAAAAAAACATCTCTTGGTTCATATGACATGCTCTGCTGAAGTGTGTACAAGCCAAGAATCCCTGAGTGTTTTGAACTGACATTGGTGTCATCATGTGAATCAGTCCTATGGATCACGTTTCCATAGCAAGGATGTGTGTGTGTGTATGTATTTATTGTGCAAAACATTTGTACATTTTCGGCCCAACATCTGCACATTTTGAAAATATGGTTAACTGATCATAGCACGCTATCTTTCTTAATAAACTGTTTGGGGAGTGAGATAAGGTGATGCTGTGAGGCAGTGCTCTGTTTTTTAAAAAGCACAAAAAATGAAGAGCAAAGTGTGGTAGATTATGTACCATTTAAAACTCTTTATTGAATATTGTTCTTAAGTCCTTATTTGGCTATTTAAAAGCAAAGGCTGTTAAATTTGAGAATAATATAGTTATACAAGTTCCTAACACAATGCAATTCATTACTATTAATTATTAATGTCCTAGTCTGCCTGTTTATAAAAACAAGAAAGTAAAAGAAAGTTGAGGTATTTTTTCCTGAAATCTTGACATTTACTTTACTTGTTTGTGACAACATCCATCATCTTTCTTGACAAAATGTGCCTTCAACATCTTGCTCCTAGTGAAACCTTTTATTAATAATATTATACTTGTATTCCTTTTTTCAGTCATGTCACATTGCTTTGAAGTCACTCTGGAGGACAAATCACCAAGAAATTAGCACTGGTTGACTTGCAAGATTTCATTGTTATCCTCTAGAGTAATTAACTCAGTATCTAAAATTTTATATTACAAACAAGTAAATTATTGCTAACTAGCAGACCCGGCGCATAGCATCTGCGCCACTAGTTTGTCTCTGCTCCAGCCGGGCTCCGCCGCTTTCTCTCCCCGCCACTTCCCCCCTCTTCCACTCCAGTACATTCCATTCTCCTTCCCCAGTCCATTCCCCACTGCTTCCCCCCTCCCTTCTGCCCCAGTCTGTTCCCCGTCATTCCCCACCCCCGGCAGCGCTTTCTCTCCCAGCCGGGCGCCCTCCCTCACTCTCCACCATTTTCACCCATTTGCCTGCCTCCTCTGCCAGCACCCACTGCTGCTGCCGGGCTCCCTCATGGAGCCGCTCACCACCATTATTTCTCCCCACCACTGCCACCTCCCGCATCCTCCTCCCACTTAATCGCCGCCACCATTTTATCCTGCCAACACCACCTCCCGCCTCTCCTCCCAGCCAGTGGGGCTTGGCCCTCCGCCTCCTCCTCCGGCCAGCCACCTCTCCTCGCTGATCCTCACCATTCGCATCCGGTCTGCCACACATCTTGGCTAAGCATAATATTTATATAGATCATATTTTTGGGAAAAGCAACATACTGAGTTACAAATGCATCCTATGAACTATAGATCATTCTGTTCAGTATATGAAGAGTAGACCACACATCTAAAATCACCTTTCCATTAGACAAAACCCCCAATTTGCTCTACCTTTAAAGCCCTTCTAAAAAAGAGCAAAGATGTAAGATTGTGTCCATGTTCCTGGCTCAGTAAGAGTGCTGCTCAGGGGCAGCCATGCCACATGAGCTGGGGAGTGGAAAACAAGCCACAGGTGCATTGCTCGTTTACTCTTCCCACCCCACCAAGGCCAACTCTCTCCACCTGCTTATGCTGTCCCCACCCCAAGCTGCATAGACTGTGATTTGCTGGGTTGCAGATTCCTAGCCCGAACTGGGTGACTGACAGCCCATGCTAATTGGCATGGAGTGATGACAGAGGGGGGCATAGACAGCTTGAGTGGGGAGAATGAGAAATGCACCTGCAGCTTGTTTCCCCCCCCTCATCTGCAATGCCCCCCCCATACTGATTTATGGACTATCACCAATCTCTTCCTTATACTATGTGCCAAATCCCTGTCCCACACCTTACTTGGCAAAGTAGTGCCACACACAGGCAGGTTACTAGTGCAGCAGCATGGACAGGGATTTTTGTAATCGGACAAAATGAATTGTACAAATATGAATATGACAAATAGTTATATACTGCTTTTCAACAAAAGTTCCCAAAGCAGTTTACATAGATGTAAATAAATAAAATGGCTTCCTGTACCCAAAGGGTTCATAGAAAAAAGAAACATAATATAGACACCAGCAACTGGAGGGATGCTGTGCTGGGGAAGGATAGGGCCGGTTGGTCTCCTCCTGCTAAATAAAGAGAATTGCCACTTTTTAAAGGTGCTTCTTTGTTCGGTTAGCAGGGGACTAATTCCCTGGGGCCTTCATGCTGGGGTCCAAGGAAGCATAGTGTCTCATGAAACCGAGCTTTCGAATCTGACTCATGTCGCACCATGTTCCAGCTACTTAGCTTTATATTACTTTGTTCTTACTAGTAAGAGGCAAAAACAGGGGGAGGGAAACCCTATATATCATAAAGTATGTTTTGATATCTAGCATGACTTTTAATGACATAATTTCCCATGTCATTTTCTTATACTTGTGCTGAAATCCAAAGTATGATATCATCAAGATAATTAAGCTATGAAAAGCCCTTCAAGCTATTAGAGGCCATTATATCCCCATTGCAACCATTACATGAATGAACAGGATGTGAAAAATGGAATATTACTTCCACTAATGTACTAAAGAACACCAAGTTCTCATTGTTAAGATAGTTTCATATCCATTTTCAATAGTAGGTAAATGTGCCCCCATGCATTTTAAAAGAAAAAGGTTCTGATCTCTAAAAGTAAATCATTGGTGTTTATTTCTATATAAGCTGATAGCGGCAAGGATCACATAAGCCAGAATGGAAGCAAATTATTCCTTTGCAGTTTAAGGAGCTATTCTGTATAACTGGTCTGAACTCAGATAAGGTTTGAGACTTTTGAAAAGGAGGATCATATAACAACATAAATACTATAATTTTATCTAGACTCCTGGTGTTTTTCATAAAAAAATGATATACCATAAGAATAAAAGATGTAATTCATACCTTAGGAACTCCTGAAGAATTTTGAAACCATCCATATGGAACTATTTATCCCTTTTAGTTATGAGCATATGGGATATGTGAAATACGTCTAGGACATTACGGAGGCAATTCCTTTTATCTAGTAGCCAGCTGAAAGTTTTCTCACAAATTCTAAAAGTTTTAGTGGGATTTAATCAATTTATCCAGATATGATTCAAATGAGTTTGGTGTGATTTTCTTTAAAGCACATAGGCACAGATGGGAAACTATCCCACATCTTTTCCAAAATGAAATACAAGGAATTACTATTGTTGTAGTACAGAACAGGACAGAAAATTATAATGGAAGAAGAACCACATACAAGCCAACAAACAAACAAATGAAGCCAACATTGTTTCTCTGTCCACAGCTGCTTGTGGGGTGTACACCGTTATCAGGATGGAACACAAGATGAGTTAACAGCTGATGGTCATGCACAAGGTCAGCTGGCCGATGGCAAACTCAAGAGAATATGGACCTTTGGACCCTGCCCCAATTATCTCATCAAGAACTAACAAGGACAAGTGTGGTGAAGAGGGATCTCCTAAGGTATGGTGATGTGGTACCCCCTTGGAACACCTTTTTGATGAGTTAGAATATAGATTCATAATAATTCTGATCTGCTGACTGGAGCAAGGGTTGAACTGTCCATGCAAGGTTAACCGGGGGAACTGTGTCTCCTAGCTCCCACTCCCAAACTAAGAGGTTGGAGTTTAGGATGTTTAAGCTGGTGTAGTCTAATTGCCGAACACTTTATGCCTTCCTGTCTTCCTTTCTCCCTTACTCACTCCCTCCTTCCCTCCCTCCCTCCCTTTCTTTTCTAACATATTTCTATACTACCCCAAACTTGCGTCTCTGGGCAGTTTACAATTAAAATCATTTAAACATTAACATCATTAACATTAAAAATATTTGCAGATGATACCAAACTCTTTCAGGTAGTGAAATCCAAAATGGATTGTGAGGAGCTCTAAAAGGATTACTCTAAACTGGGTGAGTGGGCGACAAAGTGGAAAATGCGATTCAATGTTGGCAAGTGTAAGGTGATGCACATTGGGAAGAAAACCCCCAACTTCAAGTATATGCTGATGGGATCTGAGCTGTCTGTGATTGACCAGGGGAGGGATCTTGGGGTCGTGGTGGACAGCTCGTTGAAAGTGTCGACTCAATGTGCAGCAGCTGTGAAAAAGGCAAATTCAATGCTAGCGATCATTAGGAAAGGGATTGAAAATAAAATGGCTAAAAGTTTAATGCCCTTATACAAAACTATGGTGCGACCACATTTGGAGTACTGCGTACAATTCTGGTCACCACATCTAAAAAAGGACATTGTAGAACTGGGAAAGGGGAAGAGGGCAACCAAGATGATCAGGGGCCTAGAGCACCTTTCTTATGAGGCAAGACTACAACACCTGGGGCTTTTTAGTTTAGAAAAAAGACGACTGTGGAGAGACATGACAGAGGTCTATAAAATCATGCATGGTGTGGAGAAAGTGGATAGAGAGAAATTCTTCTCCCTCTCCCATAACACTAGAACCAGGGGTCAGTCATCCCATGAAACTGATTGCTGGGAAATCTAGGACCAGCAAATGGACATACTTTTTGACACAATGCACAATCCACTTGTGGAATTCTCTGCCACAAGATGTGGTGACAGCCAACAACCTGGATGGCTTTAAGAAGTATAAATGGCTACTAGTCGGAGGGCTGTGCGCCACCTCCAGCCTCAAAAGCAGGGTGCCTCTGAGTACCAGTTGCAGGGGAGTAACAGCAGGAGAGTGGGCATGCCCTCAACTCCTGACTGTGGCTCCCAGTGGCATCTGGTGGGCCACTGTGCGTAACAGGATGCTGGACTAGATGGACCTTGGGCCTGATCCAGCAGGGCTGTTCTTATGTTCTTATGTCTTCAGTGCCTTTTATAAAGCTGTCAGAGATGGGAAGGCTCTTATTTCAACAGTGAGTGCATTCCAAAGCCAATGGGCAGCAACAGAGTAGGCACATCCCTGAGTAGCCACCAGACGAACTAATGGCAACTGTAGACATACCTCTCCAGATGATTTCAACTGGTGATGTGGTTCATGGCAAAGAAGATGTTCTCTTAATTACATTCTCTTATAAAATTGTGGCCCTTATTGAATTAATATTATGTCTTGTGTATTGAATCTAGGTGTGTGGGCAAAGTATGTTTTAAAACATAGTGGCCAATGTCCTGACTAATGTTATGTATGATTCTAACAAAAGCACATACACAGTGCTTTCGCCTTCCCACTTGTGCAAGAACACGACAGTTTTATGCCACTCTCCTCTTGCTCTGGAAGTACAAGGAAACATATAAGGAGAGCTGGTCTTGTGGTACCAAGCATGACTTGTCCCCAGGTCTACCCTGGTTGCATATGAATGGGAGACTATATATGAGCAATATAAGATATTCCCCTTAGGGGACTGGGCTGCTCTAGGAAGAGCACCTGTATGCTTGCATGCAGAAGGTCCCAAGTTTCCTCCCTGGCATCTCCAATATAGGGCTGAGAGACACTCCTGCCTACAACCTTGGAGAAGCAGCTGCCATACTGTGTAGACAATACTGAGCTATGTGGACTAATGGTCTGAGTCAGTATATGGCAACTTTCTGTGTTCTTATGTCCCTGAGGGCAGTGCAACCCTCAGGAACATGTTTCTACTGTCAAAAGCATTTCTGGAACAAGGGAAGAGTGGTGGAAATGGTTTCACTCTTGTGCAAGATCATCCTCACTTCAGAAGCAGGTAGCTATTACAGAGTGCATGCTTTTTTTAGAAGCATGTGCCCACTGTTAGTCAGGAAGTTGGCCAGTGTTTGCTTTATAACAATAAAGTGGTGGTCTTCCCCTTTATATTTGTGGCATCTGTACTTTCCTAAACAATAAACAACTTGCAATCTTTTAGTGGCACTCATACTCTGTCTCCTGAGGTACGACAACTAATATGAAAAATATTTATATACTGCTTTTCAACAAAAGTTCCCAAAGCAGTTTACATAGATAGATATAAATAAATAAAATGGTTCCCTATCCCCATAGGGATCACAGTTTGAAACAAGAAACATAAGATAGACACTAGCAACAGCCACTGGAGAGATACTGTGCAGAGGATGGATAGGGAGAAGTACCCATCTCACTCTGTTTAATGTAGGTTTGCCAGGACTTCTGAGGCTCATACTTTGAGACTGGGAGCAGAGTCTAAGAACTCAGGAACGGAACCCTGTCAGAATAGAAGACAGAACCTGAAGGTGCTTGATTTTCACTTTGTTTTTAAAGAGAGCTAAAGCTTCTGTTGCTGGCTGAACTCCACTGAAAACCATTAGTCTCATGTATTGTGCCTGTATCCATGTTTCAGTGGCTCTGTCTCCCCGATAGACTAAAATATACTAAGATTGAAAGTAAATGCTGGAAAGGGATGATAATAAATTGCAGAATGAAGAGAGAAGGCTATGGATAGGCCCTCTGCAAAAAAAATTGTTCTTTTTAATTGGTTGTTAAACTTTACCCTGAGTTTTAATAATTTTCCATGGGACCTTAAAACAGAAACTTAAAATTCACATACCCTAGCCCAAGTGAATGGCTAGTTGAGCTGGTGACAATGTCCAGCTCCTTTTTGGTAAGCCCACAACAGAACAGTACAGTACTGTGGAAATTGTGAAATTTTCATAACGTAAAGCTATTTCCTGCTTTAAGGCTGGATGCAATGTTTTGCACATGGCCCGAGAGCATGCATTTATAAGCAGAGGCCCACATGCTGTACAGCAGTACCACAGGGCAGAAGAAGGACTGCACACTTGCAGAGTGTGCCTAGCTGTGGTGAAGCTTGTTTCACAGGCCGTGCAGGGAGAGGAAGCAATTTTTGCTTCTCTTCCCTCCTTCCAAAGCCATTTTTGTTAAGAGGAATATGTCTTTGAGGGCTGCACAGTCTTCAGGGGCATATTTCTGGCAATGAAAACTTTCCTTTTGCAGGGAAGGGAGAGAAGTGGAAATGTTCAGTGAGTGCATGGACCTTCTTCCACCTTTGTACTGTTGTGCAGCATGTGGGCCAAAGGGGTTTACTTCTGAATAAACACGTATAACATTGCACTGTATGTGTAACTAATTTTGGAACAGTAGGGTGTAGCATAATTCAGGCTATTTAAAATCTCCAGAGGATGTTGGAATGGCAAAAATTATGTAGCACAGTCTTGGGATTGGAGAACTGCATGACTGGAGATTTGCAAGGCTTGAGCAGGGCAGTAACCAGAAGAAAAGAAAAAGCAACCAGAAGAATAATAGTTCAAAATTAAAAACAGCAAAATGTTTGTCAAGCAGTTCTAGGAAAGAGGTTATGGATTCCCCACTTGCCTTGTGCCTAGAACAATTCAGAACATTTCAAATGACCAATTGTCAATTCAAGCATATTATTCTGGTTGTGCTACATCACTTTTGTCATCACCATAATTGTTTGTCCGAGTCCATCCCTTTCATAAATAATGCAGACTTCTTGAGATTGTTATACCAGGTCAAGTGATTGTGCAAAGAGACAACTAATGGGTATGTTAAAGGAAACAATTCACAAGCATAAAAAGATATCCTTGCCAAAATGCATATCCTACAAACACACAAAAAGGCCCATCCATTTTGATCTTTTCCTGTTATTTCCACCCTCAGGTTTCCCCTCTGGTAAGGTTTTCAGTGCATTTAGTAATGAATAAATGACTTCAAATTGTGTAGGTACAAAGCAGATCACAACCTTCAAAGTAAATGTTGTGGCAAGCCATTAATTCTCATCCTTTGTGAACTGAAGAAGCCAAGAAGGTCACCAGATAAAAAGAAAGGTCATGCCTGCATCACATACCACTCTTTTTGTTGTTGCTGTTCAAATGTATAAGAATAGATATAACTAATTATCCTTACATGCATACAGTGTCATCGGGTTGATATTCATTGTATAAAATGAATGAATTCCTCTGATACCTATGTTAATTATATATTATGTACAGGACTATGAACAATTCTATTAAGTGATCTACCAATTAATGAACCATTCAATTTAAATTGTTCCTGCTAGAGGTACAATTTATTTAAAAAATCCCCTAACCAGCTATTTCACCTTAACAGCTAACATGATATAGCTTCACTCTGACTTCCGGGAAATAATGGGAAGGAATTTTATAGATGATACCAACACCTATTACACTTCACTGCAAAGATAAGCTTCCACATATGCAGGCTGAAAGGTCTGTACTTTGGTTAAGAGGGAACATGTTAAAATAACACTGCCTACAGTTTCAGGTGATTATAAAAGAGTAATCATGAATCTTTAACACTTTCCCCTGACTTGGTTGACTTATTTTGAATGTAAATTGTGAGCTCTTCAATCTTGTAATTGAAATATTTGTGACCTATCAGTACTTTATCATGGCCTGCTGGGTGCAGTCTCAGGACATTTCTCAAGCAGGCTGTTATCATCTGCCTTGGTGCTTACCCACTGTGCAGGCACAGATTAGGATAAAATATTTATTTATTTAACACATTTGTATACCACCTATAACCAGGTCTCAAGGTGGTTTACAACTAATTCTCAAAATATTCTGTTTGTTTATTTATTATTTATTCATTTATCATATTTCTGTACCTAATATAAATTTGGTATATAAATACCAAAACTTATGTCTTTATAAAGATGTCTACTGCATCGTTAACCAGAAACAGCACAGGGCCACTCCAAATCCTTCTTCTGCAATGATGTGATTCCCATGGCAAAAGAAACATAGCACAGCAGTAGAAGAAGTGTTCTTGATGGATGGTAGAACAGAGATGTAGAAGATTGAAGATAATCTGATCCCTGCAGGATCCTCATTCCCATGGAACTTAGACCACAGTATGCTACAGTTAGGGAGTCAATGCACTCCAGAAAGGAAACTGTGCAACAGATAACTCCAAAAAGAAGTGGTGGGGGGGGGGGACACAAGCAAGACAATCCATACAGGTGAAACTCGGAAAATTAGAATATCGTGCAAAAGTCCATTATTTTCAGTAATGCAAATTAAAAGGTGAAACTGATATATGAGGCAGACGCATTACATGCAAAGCGAGATAAGTCAAGCCTTAATTTGTTATAATTGGGATGATCATGGCGTACAGCTCATGAAAACCCCAAATCCACAATCTCAGAAAATTAGAATATTACATGGAACCAAGAAGACAAGGATTGAAGAATAGAACAATATTGGACCTCTGAAAAGTATACAGTGTACTGTGCTTGACTGGCCAGCAAACTCGCCTGACCTGACCCCATAGAGAATCTATGGGGCATTGCCAAGAGAAGGATGAGAGACATGAGACCAAACAATGCAGAATTGCTGAAGGCCGCTAATGAAGCATCCTGGTCTTCCATAATACCTCATCAGTGCCACAGGCTGATAGCATCCATGCCACGCCGCATTGAGGCAGTAATTGCTGCAAAAGGGGCCCAAACCAAGTACTGAATACATATGCATGCTTATACTTTTCAGAGGTCTGATATTGTTCTATTCTTCAATCCTTGTCTTCTTGGTTCCATGTAATATTCTAATTTTCTGAGATTGTGGATTTGGGGTTTTCATGAGCTGTACGCCATGATCATCACAATTATAACAAATTAAGGCTTGACTTATCTCGCTTTGCATGTAATGCGTCTGTCTCATATATCAGTTTCACCTTTTAATTTGCATTACTGAAATTAATGGACTTTTGCACGATATTCTAATTTTCCGAGTTTCACCTGTATGCTCTCTCTCTCTCTCTCTCACACACACACACACACACACTCTCACTCTCTCTCTCTCTCTCTCTCTCTCTCTCTCTCACACACACACACACACACACACACACACCTTAAAGGAAAAGTGTGCCATCGAATCAGTGCCTGGTGGTTGTCTTTGGTAGAATAAAGGATGGGTTTACCATTGCCTCCTCCCACACAGTGTGAGATGATGCCTTTCACCATCTTCCTATATTGCTCCTGCCCAGTGTAGGTGTTTCCCATAGTTTGGGAAACATTGCCTGGGAAACATACCAGCAGAGATTCAAATCAGCAACCTCTGGCTTGATAATCAAGTCTTTTCCCCGTTGTCCCCTTAGGTATCCCATACCAAATCTACCAAACATACTTCTAAATTATCTTAGGATAAACTACAGAAAGTAGCCTTTACACCTAATGACTGATTCCAGGACAAAGAATCTAGAAATGAACAATTCCTGCTATTATGTCATTAGAGGAGGGAAAGTTCCATTTTGCATTTCTTCTACAATGTTATAAATAAAAGTAATAATGATGCCCAAAAAATCTATATTGAAGAAAGCAAGCAATTACTGCAACAAAAGTAAAGAACTGGATATTTGGCTACACCTGTTCTACCCTGATGCAGAATATATCTACATCTTGGAGTTTTTATGTGGTTTTATGTGGTTTGTTGCTATTTTAGTACATATTTGCATTTTAATGTACTGTAGAAGTAATGGTCTTTCACTGTGCTCATACCTATTTGCCAGTTTTGTAAGAGAAATTTCAAGGAGAAGTCTCTATAGGATGCTGGCTTCTTGTCATTTGTGTTTACATAATTGCTTCATATTATGCAAATACTCAGTCTGGCATCTGATATGGAATTTTAAAATGATTGCTATTCTTATTATATTTTTGTTGTTGTTTCACTCCCTACTTTGTTTTAATAAGCTAACTGACTGGAACAAATAAATCAGAATGCCAGGGTACACAAAGGAAATTTGACCACAAAATGTGAAGGACCATAATGGCTCAAGTTACGATGCACAATGATGCTCACCAAAAAGGTCACAGAGACTTCAGAGGATGTTCTCACTCTGTTTTTACTGTTGCTGATACTTAATGTTTGAATGTACATGCATAATGTCTCTGAAAGTTTTAAATTTTGAAGTGCTGTTTAAACTGTTTAATTGCTGTAATCTCTGAATGTTTTAAATTTTAAAATTGTTGTTTAAGAGTTGGTTTTATTCTCTTTCTATTGTGTTTATTTCTGTGAACTGCCTAGAGCCTTTGGAGTCAGGAGCTATATAAAATGAATGAATGAATGATACTGAGAAAGAATTCTGTAACACCTTTATGTGATTGCTCTATTTCAAAATGCCTCTGGGTATCAGTTGCAAAAGAGCAACAGCAGGAGAGGGGGCATGCTTTCATCTCCTGGTTGTAGGCTTTCTAGAAACATCGGGTGGGCCACTGTGGAAAAATGGTGCTGGACTAGATGGATCTTGGACCTGATCCAGCAAGGCTTTTTCTTAAGAAAACATGGGGCTCTTTTTCAAGATAAATTTCCATTGTGCAACTGTACCCTATGTCGTTTACTGTACTGTGTTTCCTCTAGCCCTTTGACACAAGGTTTTAAATCTGCAAATACTGAAATCATATGGGGAACAGATTGTGCATTTATCTGGGGAACTAATCCTTGCTGTCTCGGCAAAGAGTCATCTTTTCAAGTGATGCCTCTCTTAGATTTAGGAGGAAGAGAGCAATTGTTTCTATGCATACTAGCATGGTCGCCCTCCCAGTTACTTTCTCTATTGTCTTCTTTTAGATTACGAGCCCCTTTGGCACAAGAAATCATTTCATCATTTTCTTTTGCTATGAAAACCACTTGGAAAACTCTTCTGCTGAAAGAGATATATCGCTATTCTAAATAATTATAATTCTAATTATATTAATCACTGAACTTCATTTATCTGTTGTCCACATACAAGTCATGAGCATAGTCTCCCCCCCCCCCTTTACTAGTTATTAGTAAAGGAGTTGGGCAGACCTGCCTTAAGGCCTCTGAATCGGATAAGGGGTATTGTCATTACCCTGGATCTGCCTCCTCTTCCACAAGTACCTCTCCTTTACTGGGTCCCAGTGAATGTGAAGGGAATAGTGCTAGAGATCAAGGCATCTGAGATCCAGCAAGGGATATGTTTTAATTACTTTTGTCTTACTCAGTTGGAACCAGTCATGGAAACCATTCCAACTTCTGCAATCAACTCTGAAGTTTGGCAGAGCAGAACCTTGTGATTCTGCCCATCGTTATTGATCTATGTCACTGATGAACAGAACAAGAAATGGCATTAGCCCTACTGAGACATCATGTTGAACCCTCATATGAGTGTATGCAGTGATTTATTTATGATATTTCTATACTGCTCAACTCACCAGTGTGCTCGAAGGAGTTTATTAAAAGAACATTAAAAACAAAGTCTAAAAATAACAAGAAAGTTTGGTAAGAACTAATCTGCTTACTTTCCTTTCACTATAATATTAATTGATAACAACCATCTTTACAAGTTAGCCCACTTCTGGCTCAGATGTTCATGCATCCACTATTTTTAATTTGGGTGGATGACATCATCACACACTATGCCATTCAGGTGTCCCTATGTGTCCCTAGAAATGTACTAAATTTGGTTCAAATTGGTCAGGCATTTCACAAGTTGGGCCACTTGCACCTCAAATCTTAACACATCTGCCATCTTGAATTGGGGAGGGTGACATAATCACAAACTATGCAGTTGAGCTGTCCCTATGTGTCACTACAACAGTGCCAGATTTGGTCCAGGCATTGTGAAGTTAATAGGGACACAGAGAGTTGGGGGCGAGGGAGCTGGGTGATCTCATAAGCTTACTTTCACTAAGGAAAGTTGGCTTAAAACAAAGCAAAAATAAACACAAAGCTCTAAAACAATAAAACTTCCAGTAAGCTTATACGGTGCCACAGCAGCAAATACAAATTAAATGTTTGCTGGAAGAGGAAGGCTTTCACCTGGTGCCTAAATGAATACAAGGAAGTTGCCTGGCAAACCTCTCTAGGGAGGTATTCCAAAGATGAGGGTGTGGTTGTGCACCCAGGCATTTTCTGTGGATCAGGACTATGGCATCTTGAGCCAGAGTGCAGGTTGTTTCTATGCCTTCCAGATGTAATGAACTCTCAGTAAACTGTCAAACTCAGAGAAAAAAACAACCAGAGGTCCCTTTGCTAAAATGGTAGTTATGTTTACTAAAGGAAGTGCTTCCCGTTATTAATAATATGTTACATTATGGTGCTGCTTTTGCATCAAATATATGCCAATAACTTGCTATGACAAACCAGAATTGCCTTTGCTTTACATATATCATTGAATTTATTTTGATGTACTTGATTAGCACATTGCCTATATGTCTCCTTTGATGTATGCCTATCAATGATTTTTTGCTGAATATATATATATATATATATATATATATATATATATATATATAATGCTAAAATTATGCTGAATATATATATATATATTATGCTAAAATTTATAACACTATAGGGTACGTGGCAACTCTTATTTACATAGGAACATAGGAAGCTGCCATATACTGAGTCAGACCATTGGTCTATCTAGCTCAGTATTGTCTTCACAGACTGGCAGCGGCTTCTCCAAGGTTGCAGGCAGGAATCTCTCTCAGCCCTATCTTGGAGAAGCCAGGGAGGGAACTTGAAACCTTCTGCTCTTCCCAGATCGGCTCCATTCCCTAATCTATTTCTTAGATTATCTCCTGGAATTCCCAACCACCCTCTCCCTCTTTACCAGAACCCCTCTTCAATAATTCACACATCCTCCCAGAGAGGCACCTGCAACTTGGAATACTAAAGAACAGAGACTGCAACTTTGCATTGCCATGTTTTGTATCTGAAGAACACTTGTTCTGTAGTCAAAGCAGGCACTTACTGATAAGCACTTGTTGCTAAACCTAAACATTCAGGATGTGCCATCCTTTAGAGCAGAGATGGGGAACCTTGGCCCTCCAGCTGTTTTTGAACTACAACTCCCACCATCTCCAGTGGCTGGGTATGATGGGAGTTGTAGTTCAAACACAGAGACTGCAGGCATGGCTTCAACAATATTTTGCTCATCCCTTTGGCTCTGTCAGGCTATCCAGCCAAAACAGACATCCAGCAAGACGTGACTTAGTCAGCAGTTCCTTCTGTGTAGCAGAGAATTGGGGGATAGTTGCTGTCCCCATCCAAGCTCTGGAAGCTGCTTCTCTGAGAGGTGCCAATTGCATTTCTACTGGTTTGCCCTCCACGCTCTCAAGTCCCGCTACTAAGCATTGCCCACACACCTAACCCCATGCTGAAATCTGGTAAAGATGCCTTCCAAAGCCTACCTGATTTCTCTCACCTCTACCTAGCCCCCCCCTCCCATTCTCTCGCCAATTCAATGTACTTGAATTGGTGTGCTTGGAATGTTTAGCCTGCTGCCAGCCACAGTACTGATATCATACACATTCAACACATAGTTAGTTATGAGTAACTATGATTTAACACATAGAAGTTGCTTCATGTATAAATTACCTTATGTTTTGATTGATTGATTAGGTCCCGTCAAGTTGGTGTTGACTCTTAGCGACCACATAGATAGATTCTCTCCAGGATGATCTGTCTTCAACTTGCCTTTAAGGTCTCTCAGTGGTGCAGTCATTGCTGTTGTAATCAAGTCCATCCACATTGCTGCTGGTTGTCCTCTTCTTCTCTTTCCTTCAACTCTTTCCCCAGCATTATGGACTTCTTGAGGGAGCTGGGTCTTCACATAATGTGTCTGAAGTATGATAGTTTGAGCCTGGTCATTTGTGTCTTGAGTGAAAATTCTTGATTGATTTGCTCTAGGATCCATTTGTTTTCCTGGCTGTCCATGGTATCCTCAAAAGTCTTCTCCAGCACCAAAGTTCAAAAGCTGGTTAGAGTTAGGGTTAGCTAGCTCTGGTTTTGTTTCACCTTCCTGTCAGTTCGATCCATAAGTCCCATTCAAAGAACAAGAGAGCCATGAGGTGGCAGTGTTGTCAAACTCCTTTTCCTGTGTAGTTCAACTTTGGTGCACAACAGTGGGCACTACTAAGTAGGCTTTCTCCCTGGTAACACCTGTTGCCACATTGTAGGTGGTGGCATCCAGAGGGGAGCCTCCAAAATGAGCTTAAAGAGTTGGCAGGGACATATTGGAAAAGGCACTCCTTCAGGTAGGCTTGCCCTAAGTCACTTACAACTTAAAGGTTGTCACCAACAGTTTGAATTGGGCCCAGTATTGGACTAGCTACCAGTGTAAGTGATGTAGCTCTCATGTATATGTTCAGACTGGAGAGTAACTGAGATCAGCCTAGCTGTGGTGTTCTGCAGATAGGCTACTCACTAGGACTGTCTGGTTTAAGTATACTACACCAGTGAAATTTCTGGACCATACAAATGTAGCCCCACATAAAATGAATTGGAATAATTCAGGTGGGTTATCAGTGCATAGATAAGTATTGCCAGGTTATTTCTTTCCAGACAGAGCTTTAATTGGTATATCATAGGGGTGTGCACAAACTGGAAAACCCAGTTAGGCTCAAATTGAACAAGACTTGAACCAAAGTGGGTCTGGTCCAGTTTTGTGCACACTTTGCGGGGGCGGGGGGGAGTTCAGAGTCATACTTTTAAAGGGGTATCTGGTCAGGATTCCCCTTTACCATGAAAGGGGAAGGGGGACCAAGGGGCTTTGCTAAAGAGAGTTGGGGCAGAAAGGAAGTTAAATTTTGCCTTAATGTTGCTGCCACAGCTGGTGGCTGTGGTGGCTGCAGCAGCGGTGGCAGAGGTGGTCATGGGTGGTGGTGGGGACTCCCTCAACCCCTGCCATAGCAGGCAGGCCCAGTTTGGACCTGTTTAGGGCCTCTGCACACAGATGAAGGTCAGTAAAATGACCTCCATTAATGCACAGACCAGTAAGACACAATAGCCCTAAGCGTCCTCTCCAACTTGCTTTAAAGACAGCCCCGTGGCATTTGGATGAGTTACGGGAGCTGAAGCGGTGAGGTAGATGATTAGAGCACAAGTGGACGAAGACTCGGTGCAAGTCTGATTGGGCACAATACAGAGCACATTTGAAGACCTATGATCTGGGAGTATGGGCGGCAAAGAAGCAGTTCTTTTCTGCCCGCATTACTTCTGCAAATTCACGTCCAGCTGAGCTTTCTAGGGTCGTGAGGGGGCTAGTATGCACACACACACACACACACCCCAAATTTAAATTTGGAACCATCGGAACCATTCAGGCTAAGCTGGATTCCACAGTTCCTGGAGAGTCTACTGTGGAGTTGTCCAGCAACTCCTCTTATGTGATTAGATTGGATCATTTTCAGTTTGTGACACCTGAGGAAGTGGACAAACTGCTTTGGACTGTGCGCCCTACAACCTGTTCTCTTGACGCTTGCCCAACTTGGCTTATCGCATTTGATAATCATATTATCAGAGAGGGTTTGGTTAATATTATACATGATTCTCTGAGGGAGGGCAGCATGCCTCCTTGTATTAAGGAGGCTATTATTAGACCACTCTTGAAGAAAGCTATGCTGGATCCCTCAGAGTTAGCTAATTACAGACCTGTTACTAATCTTCCATGGTTGGGCAAGGTGGTTGAGTGGGTGGTGGCTACTCAGCTCCAGGCAGTTTTGGATGATGCAGATTATCTAGACCCATTTCAAACTGGCTTTCATGTGGGCTATGTTGTCAGGATTGTCTTAGTCGGCCTGATGGATGATCTCCAAACAGCTATCAACAAAGGGAGTGTGACTCTGCTGATCCTTTTGGATCTCTCTGAAGCTTTTGATATCATGACGATGGTATCCTTCTGGACCACCTGAGGAAGGTGGGATTGGGTGGCACTGTTTCACAGTTGTTCTGCTCCTACTTCTCTGGCAAATTCCAGATGGTGTGGCTTGGAGACTGTTGTTTCACTAAGTGAGAACTGAAGTGTGTAGTCCCACAAGGCTCCATACTGCCTCCAATGCTTTTCAACATCTACATGAAACTGCTATGAAAGATCAAAAGGAGGTTTGGTGCTGGGTGTTATCAGTATACTGATGAAACCCTATTTACTTCTCCATGCTGACCTCATCGGGAAAAGGCATATTTTCCCTAAATGCCTGCCTGGAGGCAGTAATGGTCTGGATGAGGGATAACAAGCTAAGGTTGAATCCAGAGGTACTGACTGTGGAGGCCCAGGAACTGAGAGATGGTTTAGATTTTCCTGTTCTGGACAGGGTTACACCCCCACTGAAATTTCAGGTAAGTAGCTTGGGAGTGCTCCTGGACCCAAAGCTCCTTCTAGTTTCTCAGGCTGAAGCGGTGGCCAGGAGCGCTTTTTATCAGCTTTGGTTGAGCATCTCCTTCCCTGTTTGTTTTCAGGAAGAAACTCAAGACCCTCCTCCTCTCTCAGGCTTTTAATTAGAATTAATTTTAATAATTTAAAAAAACTTGTTTTAATAATTTTATTCTTGTATCTTAATTTGTGACTTTTAAATGTTTTAAAATTTGTACACCGCCTAGAGATATACATATCAGGCGGTATAAAAATATAAATACTTAAAAAAATGAATAAATTTGCATGACCACACAATTGCACAATTGAGCAGATGCCATTTGCATGACTACGCTATTTTGTGGTCATGCTGATGACCTCTGTGCATGTGTGGAGTCCATTTTACTGACCTCCATGCACTCGCAAAGGCCTGATTTGGGCCCAAACTGGCCCTACCTGCCTCAACAGTGGTGGTGGGGAGTCCCTGCTCCCACCCCTGCCCACTCCCCATGGCCACCATAGTCACTGGTGCAGCTGCCACAGGTAGGAACTTTAAGGTAATATTTAACTCCCCAACCACCCCAACTCTCTTTAGCTAAGCCCCCTGGTCCCTCCTTTACTGATCCTCCCTTAACCAGATCCCCCCTTACCAGTATGTTCCAAGCCAGTTTGAGCTCAAACAGAACTGGTTCAGCTCAACCTGAACCCCATCAAGCTGAATGGCTTAGCGTTGACCCCAATCACATGCCCCTAGACCTCACTGCCACTAAGGCTACTTGAGTGATATCAATAATGTATAAGAGAAGTGGTGGGAAAAGAAAGAGTCTTGATGTCATCATAGAACATTCTTGTCATAAGGCCAGAAGGAATTTTCCTCTCCTTCTGACTCAACCAGTTAATGCTTAATTCGCTGACCAGTCTGAGTCAGCTCTACAGCACAAGGGAGGTCTCTAGTGCTGAGTCACCCCTTTCCTCTGCTTGTGAAGCAGACTGGCAGATTTAAAGTCCTTAGCTTTCAAAACCTAGAAAAGTTAAGAAAAGGTTGTTGGTAGGTAAATTGCACTGCCATCAAGCCACCTCTATAAATAGTCTTTCCCAATGGGGGTTTGGGGTGACTAGCAATCCCCATTTCACTTTGCTTCCTCTTCCCAGTAGACAAGAATAAAAACCAATTGTTCTCCCAGGCATTGCCTGCAAGTGGAGTTAATTGTTAATTTGGCCAAGCTGTCTTTGAGAGGTGTTCTGCATCCGAGAAACTCCCCCTTCTTCTTATCAGTTAATAATCAACCCTCTGAAACTTGTAAAAAGGAAAAAACTTTTATTCAATGAATACAGACTGGTTCTGTCTGAGGCTTTTAGCTTTTTAGATACACTTAAAAATACTTAGTTGTTTACAAGAATACTTTAAAAGCATCCCAAAGGATGCTCAGGTGGCATACAGTAAAATATTAGTTACTTAGCTGCGAAGAACAGATATTTAAGAAATATATCTGTGTAAACACACATACACACAGCAAAATAAATTCCTAATGCACAGTCTGACTAAACAAACTGTTCCCTATGCTGGGTTCCCAAAGCCATAAACCCTGGCTTTTTCCCTTGAACTTACCAACTCCTGATGAGAATCAAGCCTCCTGCAGATCTCTCACCCTGAGAGATCATCCTGCAGCCTCCACCATGAGGCAACTGATCTTATGTTAGTCCGCACTCTCTGCTGACTTCCTCCTTCTTGTTCCCAACAATCCCAGCAACAGCTCTCATGTCCAACCCCCTGGTTGAACCCTGGAGTTCTTTCATGTGGTGAAACCCTTATTTTTTGGCTGCATGCTGCTGTTGTGATATTTTATTTCCCAGTCCTAACAAAATGTCTAGGAAATCCTATTAACAGCATGAGAACATATTCCTAGAAAATATCTTCATGCATAGCTTTCTAGACTTGTTCCTGAGTATTTATAGTAGTAGCTACAGCAATACAAAGTAAGCTGAAATAGCAGCTCAAACACTGTTGGAGGGACATAAACATGTTATTTAGAAAACCAAATAGCTGTGAAAATCTGAAACACAGCGCGTCAATCACAATCAGAGGTGCTCTGATGGTCCCTTGCAATGAAAGCAAGGAACTGTGGGTAGTCTGATTTCTTTCTCTGTCACTGCCACTGTACAGGGGACAATACATGTACAATTGTGCTAGTAGAGATTCAGATTGCCCTATAGTCCCTGTAGTGGCATAAAGGATAGAATTGTAAGAGCCACTGCCTCAGCACAGTTGTTTTAGTATTGGTCTGTTCAATTGCCAAAAGAATGTGGCTTGGAACTGAAACCGAGGCAATGAAAAGAGAAAACTAATCCCAGAAGCAGGAAGTATTCTGCTGTGGAAATAGTCCAAAATGAGAAATAGCACAATGGATGTAATCTTATGCTATAGAATATTAACTGAATTAGATGCAGATCTAATCTTCTGGCTGCAAGGTTTCAGTTGAAAAGTTTGATGTATTTCAGCCAATACATGGATAAAATGGTTGCCCATTAATATTGCAAGTGGTGGGGGTTTGTTGTGTTTAATAAATGTAAACGTGTCTGTTCCACAAGCACCTGCTGAAGCATAGCTTCCAAAATCTCATATTAAATTTTAACCTCATGCTGTGAAATTCTGTAGACTGGTAATCAACATCCCAATACATTTCTGTTTCCAGCCAATATGAAAAATCTATGTGTAGGGATTTCGACATGTTCAGATGAAAAACACTGTGGAAAGCATAAAACAATGTATCAAGTTGGACTTCATAAAACAAACTGTATTGCAAATCCCACACTGTAAATTGAATAACTGACGATATTCCTTGAGTTGTAGTATATGTTTAAGGCAATAATAAAAACATAACAGAAGCAGCCACAGCAGACACACAGTTCTTCCAGCTATATTTCCACCCACATGTTTCAACCTTCAGCTTCCTTTACAAAAACTATCTTGCTGAAAACACTGCCAAATGTCCTTTTAGGTATGGCCTCAGAATTAATCAAATCATGTTGTTGTTTTGGCTGTGTATGCCACATATTATGTAGCCTTTTCTATCCTTTAGCACTGTGTTTGTAGTTTCATTTGTACATTTGGGCATCTAGCCATATTGAGGTAGCATGCACTGATACTATTTTCATACTAACATTTTAAATACACATTTGCAAAGGGCATCCCAAGATTCTTTCCTTGTGCATTTCACCATCTCTTAAAATAATAATATGTATTCAGTAATTTGAAACCATAATTGCTTCTCAAATCTATATCTGCATGACACATCTACAAGGCTACCCAAAATCAATGGGAAACCAAATGCCACACCCCTCTTCATTCTCTTAAACATACGTACACACATATGCACATGCACACATACCCTGTCCCCTTACTTGGCTGTGTTACTGATGTGCCACATCTGCTCTTCACTGCTGGCTTGATGATGAGTGACAATACAGCTCTGCCCAGCAGGGACAGCACCACTGAGGAGGAACAGGAAGTACTACAACAACAAAAATATTATTATACTGCTTTTCAACAAAAGTTTCCAAAGCGGTTCACAGAGAGAAATAATAGAGAGATAGAGAGATAGATAAGATGGCTCCCTGTCCCCAAAGGGCTCACAATCTAGAATGAAACATAAGATAGACACCAGCAACAGTCACTGGAGGTACTGTGCTGGTGGTGGATAGGGCCAGTTACTCTGCCCCTGCTTAATAAAGAGAATCACCATGTTAAAAGGTGCCTCTTTGCCCAGTTAGCAGGGGTGAGTTAGCAGTTAGTAGGAAGGGAGGAAGAATTTCCTCCCATAGAGCTGCTGGCTAAAGTGGTCCTGGCTGCTCTAAAGTGCTGCTGAGGTGATGAGAGGGTGAATGAGGGGGATCCAAATATTCTGTTCCCCCAAATTTGTCCCCTTAAGCAACTCCTTTCATCCTTCTGCATGGTAGCGCCAGACCTTTGTATCTATCCCTTTTCCCCCACCACACCACTCACCATTTTATCTCTTTTCCCAGAAACCTCTCAGCTGATAGACATGGATCTTACATAATTTTTTAAAAAAAATTCTCCCTTTCTGACTCCAGTATTTTTAAAGAGCAGTTCCCTTACAGGTTTACGTTATTTCTTGTGGGATATATCTTGCCCTGTCCTCCAACTTTATTTATTTCAGATTTATTTGCTTAATGTTGTCTTTGGGAGAAAGATTACAGAAGGCATTTAGGGCACTGGGTTTGTTTTATTCTAGTGAATTTATTCCTGGTTTCCATGGAGGCTTTGGGTTTTTTAAATCTTCTGGGTGCAATTCATGAGTGTCGAACTATTTGATTGTTGCTATATTTATGCTGCATGCCACCTTAAAGTTTTAATACAGAAAAGAAGGTTTACATGTGTATACAGGTAGACCTTGGTATCTGTTGGGGTTCCGTTCTCTGCTACTACTGTGGATACTGAAATAACAGATAACAAGGCATTAAGTCAATTGTATGGAGGGGGGTATATTCCCAGAGGTTTGAAAATTGTGTGCATGGAGTAATGTTTTAAAAGAGTGAAATACAGTGCCCTACCATGCTCCGCAGGCCTTCAGCAGTCCAATAGTGCCTCCCGGGTCCCAAAGTCCCCATTTTCCAGTGAAAAATCAATGGAGGAAATAGTATTTTTAGTTCAGTTGAGCCACAAAATGGGCCCTCGTCATAAAATGGTGGACGGAAACTACCTCTGAGGTCATTTCTGGACAGCCCCAAACCATGGATCTTCACCAGATTCTCCTTTGCAAGCATAGTCACCCAAACTGGGTCAAACTGAGTGACTATATTGACCCAAATTGGGTCAAATTTAACCTGGTTCAACTCTATGAACCGAACTGCCAGCCAGTTGTAATAAACTGGTTCATGGACGGCAGTTAGGTTCTAATTCAGTTCAATTTCAATCCGAACTGCCCAGAACAGTTCCGTACCCACCCCTTCTGCAGACCTTTATGTTCTTATTTGGACATTTAACCCTGTGAACAAAGAAGAAATTACTCATGAGTAAAAATGCAAAAAATTATATAGCAGCATGTTAAAGTGATGAAATTTTCCCTAGATAATACCACATCAGGTCTCAACATACATTCAATTTTCCTGTCCCATCTTATAACTATAGGAACTCACCAGAATGTTGAGGTATCCTTGCTTTTAGTAAATTCTCACCAGAATGTTGGGGTATCCTTGCTTTTTGTGATGGGCATCCTCACTACTGAATCTTGACATGCACCAGGAAGGTATTCCTGCACGATGGAGAGCTTTTAATCTCCAATTTCTCCAGAAATGCCCTGTGAAACAAAAATATTTCCTGAGGGCTGTGCAGTCCTCAGGGACATATTTTTGAGTGGTCCACAGCTTTTCCAGGAGTAGCAGAGATAAGAGAAAATCACACCTGCAAGTTCATGTCCAGAACTAGTAAGTGCCCCTCTTCCCAGAGAAAATCACATCCGCAAGTTCATGTCCAGAGAAAATCACATCCGCAAGTTCATGTCCAGACGGCTAGTAAGTGCCCCTCTTCCCTTGAATCAGAACTTAGAACCATCTATAACCCACTGTGACATGTTAAATGCAATTTTGTTTGTGAATAAAATTTGTCATATTTGGGCCGACTTGGATTTAGACCGCACAATTACTACAGTATCTGAATTGGATGTGTCCAGTGACTTCTCTTATGTGGTCAGGCTCGATCATTTACAGGTTGTGACTCCTAAGGATGTACACAAGCTGCTTGCTGCAGTGAAGCCAACAACCTGTTCTCTTGACCATTGACGAACATGGCTAATACTATCTGCCAGGGAAATTGTTGTAGAAGGCCTTGTAGAAATCATAAATGTTTATCTAAGGGAGGGCAGGATGCCTCCTTAACTTAAGGAGGCAATTATTAGACCTCTTTTGAAGAAGACTGCATTGGATCCCTCAAAGCTAAACAACTATAGGCCTGTCTCCAACCTTCCATGTTTGGGCAAGGTAATTGAGAGGGTGGTGGCCTCCCAACTCCAGGCAGTCTTGGATGAAACTGATTCTCTAGACGCATTTCAAACTGGCTTTCAGGCAGGCTATGAGGTGGAGACCATCTTGGTCAGCCTGATAGATGATCTCCAATTTGGATTTGACAAAGGAAGATTTGGTGCAGGCTGTTATTAGTATGATGATTGCACCCAAATCCTTTTCCATGTCAACATCATCAGGAGAATGCATAAACTCCCTAAATGCCTGCCTGGAGGCAGTAATAGGCTGGATGAGAAATAACAAACTCAAACTGAATCAAAATAAGACAGAAGTACGGACTTCGGGGGACCAGGACCCAAGAGATGGTTGAGATCTGCCTGTTCTGGATGGGGTCACACTTCTCCTAAAATATCAAGTACGTAGCTTGGGAGTGCTCCTCGACCCAAAACTCACCCTGGTTTCTCAGGTTGATGCAGTGGCCAGGAGCGCTTTTTATCAGCTTCAGTTGATAAGTCAGCTACATCCATTTCTAGAGGTGAATGACCTTAAAACAGTGGTACATATGCTGGTAACCTCCAGGCTTCACTATTGTAATGCACTCTATGTGGAGCTGCCTTTTTTCATAGTCTGGAAACTACAATTGGTTCAGAGTGCGGAAGCCAGATTGGTCTCTGGGACAACATGAAGGGACCACATAACACCAGTTCTAAAAGAACTGCACTGGCTGCCATTATGTTTCCGGATGAAATACAAAGTGCTGGCTATTACCTATAAAACCCTTAATGGCTTGGATCCAGGCTATTTGAGATAGTGTCTCATTTATCATAAACCATGCTGCCTGTTATGATCTTCTGGAGAGGTCTGGTTATGGTTTTGTGGCCACCCAGGATCAGGCTTTCTCTGTGGCTGCCTTGGAGCTTTGGAATAGGCTTCCTGCTGAAATAAGATGATCTCATTCTCTGTTTGTTTTCAGGAAGAACCTCAAGACCCTCCTCCTCTCTCAGGCTTTTAATTAGAATTAATTTTAATAATTTAAAAAACTTGTTTTAATAATTTTATTCTTGTATCTTAATTTGTGACTTTAAATGTTTTAAATAAATTTTGTACACTGCCTAGAGATATATATATATCAGGTGGCATTCACTCGCAAAGGCCTGAATTGGGCCCAAACTGGCCCTTCCTGCCTCAACAGTGGTGGTGGGGAGTCCCTGCTCCCACTCCTGCCCACTACCCATGGCAACCATAGTCATTGGTGCAGTGGCCACAGGCAGGAACTTTAAGGTAATATTTAACTCCCCACCCACCCCAACTCTCTTTAGCTAAACCCCCCTGGTTCCCCCTTAACTGGTTCTCCCTTAACCAGATCCCCCCTTACCAGTATGTTCCAAGCCAGTTTGAGCTCAAACGGAACCAATTCAGTTCAACCCATCAAGCTGAATGGCTCAGCGTCGAGCCAGCTCACATGCCCCTAGACCTCAGTGCCACCAGGGCTACTTGAGTGATATCTATGATGTATAGGAGAAGTGGTGAGAAAAGAAAGGGTGTTTAATCTAGCATATAAACTTGATGTCACCAGAGCAGATTTTTGTCATAAAACCAGAAGGAATTTTCCTCTCCTTCTTACTCAGCCAGTTAATGTTTAACTCACTGACCAGTCTCCCCCTCCCCTTGGCCTTGTGAGGAGGGGAGGGAGTTTGTCCCAGCCCTGCTCCGCACGAAGCCCAAGAAGCGGGCCGATTGGCCTCTTCTGAACTGGGGGCATGGTTTCGGCTGCAATTGGCCAATCCACGCCCCAAGCATTCAGTTTTGCTCAGGCGATCCCCTCCCTCCCTTCCCTGATGTAGAGCGGGTCTAGCGATTGGTTGGCCGTGGGGGCCAAGTAGGAATTTTTTGCTCTCAATGCATTGGCCACTGTTGGTTTTTTTTTTCCTACTCCGTTCTGTACTCGGGCGTTTAGTTAGAGTTACGCCGGTCACAATAGCAGTAACAGTGCGGGCTGAGGGGTAAGTCGAGGGACTAGAATATCGGTGAGCACCCTTGGATATTTAAAGGTTGATTGGTCAATCACTCCTTTGTGGCCTGTGTGGTACGGGGAGAATCGATTACCATGAAACCTGCTTCAGGACTTCACCAACCTTTGGGCTGTGTGGTCCGGGGTGGGTGAAGACCTTGAAGTATCCAGATCCCCTCTTCTAAAGGGGGCGGTTGGCTTTGAAGGAATTAGGCGGGGCGTACCTGCCTGTTTCCTGAGCCAGGGTGTGTCGCCCAGTAAGGCGAAGGGTAGGACGTTAGAGTCCTAGCCCGCGCCTAGGGGCCCGCACTGTTCTCTTAGGGTGATTAATCACTTGGCGTTCCAGTCTGCCATGTTTGTTTGTTATTATTAATAAAGTTGTGGCCCTTTCACCCATAAATGTCTATGTGTCTTCTTGGGTCGGCGTCTGGGGACAATGAGTCAGCTCTGCAGCACAAGGGACAGTGCTAGTGCTGAGTCAACGCTTTGCTCTGCTTGTGAAGCAGACTGGCGGGTTTAAAAGTCTTTAGCTTTCAAAACCCAGAAAAGCTAAGAAAAGGATGTTGGTGGGTAAATATCACTGCCATCAAGCCACCTCTATAAAAGGTCTTATCCAACGGGGATTTGGGGTGACTAGCAATCCCTGTTTCACTTTGCTTCCCCTTCCCAGTAGACAAGAATAAAAACCTTATTTTTCATATCAGCCTGATGGATAAACTCCAATTGGAATTTGACAGAGGAAGATTTGGTGCAGGTTGTTATCAGTATGCTGATTGTACACAAATCTTTTTCTCCATTTCAACATCATCAGAAGAAAGCATAACCTCCCTAAATGCCTGCCTGGAGGCAGTGATGGGCTGGATGAGAGATAACAATCTGATAATCTGAATCCAGATAATCTGAATCCAGATAATACGGAAGTACTTTTTGTGCAGGGTCGGAACTCGGAAGATGGTTTTGATCTGCCTGTTCTGGATGGGATCACACTTCCCTAGAAGGAACAAGTACACAATATGGGGGTGCTTCTGGACACAGACCTTTCCCTGGTGTCCCAATTTGAGGTGGAGTCCAGAAGTGTCTTTTATCAGCTTTGGCTGAAACACCAGCTGCATCTGTTTCTTGAGATAAATGACCTCAGAATGATAGTACATCAGCTGGTCACCTCCAGACTTGACAACTGCAATGCGCTCTATGTGAGGCTGCCTTTTTAACTAGTCCTAAAACTGCAGTTATTCCAGCATGCAGCATCCAGGTTGGTCTCTGTGTCTTCTCTGAGAGACCATATTGCTTCTATCTTAAAAAATCTACAGGTTTCCGGGCAGAATACAAGGTCTTGGTTATAAAGCCATCAACAGCTTAGGCTCTAGGTATTTAAGAGAACGTCTTCTTTGCTATGAACCACAGTGCCCATTGCGATCATCAGGAGAGGTTCATCTGCATTTGCCACCGGTTAGTCTGGTGGCTACTCAGGGACGGGCCTTTTCCATTGCTGCCCCGAGTCTTTGGAATGCGCTCCCTGCTGGAAAAAGCCCCCCCCCGCCATCTCTTACAACTTTTAAAAAGGCAGTCAAAAGACATTTGTTCAATCAGACTTCTAACTGTATACTGTTTTAATAGTTTGATGGTTTTAAATAGTTTTAAAATTTTAAATTTTTTGGTAATATTTTAACCTTTTTACTTTTTTATTTGTTGTAAACCGCCCAGAGACTTGCATTTTGGGTGGTATACGAATATGTCTAGATAAATAAATAAATAAATAAATAAACGTGTCAAAATGAATAAATAAATAAATAAATAAGGCAGAATAAATAAATAAATAAATATGTCAAGATAAATAAATAAATGCCACCCCCACCCCCATTATATATAATTATCTTTCAAGGAAGTCTCGCAAGGGAGTTAACAATTCCTGATAGGACTGAAAAGCTATTTCTGGTGATTTTGCTGTTAAAATTATATTATCTAAGATGAGCATTCTCTGAAGCATAGCACTCTGAAACTGCTTTCTGCAGTCTAATGGATCACCTAATTCTTTGGTAGCTTGAGTCTACTTCTGGCGCTGCTAGAAATTAGCCCATTCTATGCATGACTTTTTCTATTATTATTATCATCATCATCATCTCTTGTTTACACAGTCAGACAGGTGTTATTGACTGGTTTGTTTTATCCAGACATCGAGTCGTTCCCAAGGACCTGGGATGCCAGAATTTTATTGTCAATGGTTATAGATATTGTCGCAGAATATAGGCTGTTCCCAGTAAAGCTGCTTTTTGTAATTGGCTGATGGTGATTTCTGTGGCCCCTCTGGTGTTGAGGTGCTCTTCAAGGTCTTTTGGAACTGCACCCAGGGCGCCAATTACCACTGGGATTATTTTGGTCTTCTTCTGCCACAGGCTTTTAATTTCAATTTGTAGATCTTTGTATTTGGTGATTTTTTCTATTTCTTTTTCTTCTATTCTGCTATCCCCTGGTATTGCTATGTCGATTATTTTGACTTGTTTTTCTTTCTTCTCGGCTACAGTGATATCTGGTGTATTGTGTGGCAGATGTTTGTCTGTTTGTAGTCGGAAGTCCCATAATATTTTTACATCTTCATTTTCTTCAACTTTTTCAATTTTATGGTCCCACCAAAGTTTGGCTACAGGTAGCTTGTATTATTATTATTAATTATTTCTTGTTTACACAGTCAGACAGGTGTTATTGACTGGTTTGTTTTATCCAGACATCGAGTCCTTCCCAAGGACCTGGGATGGCTGAATTTTATTGTCAGTTGTTATAGATATCGTCGCAGAATATAGGCTGTTCCCAGTAAAGCTGCTTTTTGGAATTGGCTGATGGTGATTTCTGTGGCCCCTATGGTGTTGAGGTGCTCTTCAAGGTCTTTTGGAACTGCACCCAGGGCGCCAATTACCACTGGGATTATATTGGTCTTCTTCTGCCACAGCCTTTCAATTTCAGCTTGTAGATCTTTGTATTTGGTGATTTTTTCCTATTTCTTTTTCTTCTATTCTGCTATCCCCTGGTATTGCTATGTCGATTATTTTGACTTGTTTTTCTTTCTTCTCGACTACAGTTATATCTGGTGTATTGTGTGGCAGATGTTTGTCTGTTTGTAGTCGGAAGTCCCATAATATTTTTACATCTTCATTTTCTTCAACTTTTTCAGTTTTATGGTCCCACCAATTCTTGGCTACAGGTAGCTTGTATTTTTTGCAGATGTTCCAGTGTATCATCCCTGCTACATTGTCATGCCTTTGTTTGTAGTCTGTCTGTGTGAACTTTTTACAACAGCTGATTAGGTGGTCCACTGTTTCATCTGCTTCTTTACAAAGGCGGCACTTGCTGTTTGTTGTTGATGTTTCGACATTTGCTCTTATTGCATTTGTTCTTAGTGCCTGTTCTTGCGTAGCCAGTATTAAACCTCTGTTTCTTTCTTCAAGTAACCATTCTTAAGCCATTGCAAGGTCATGGTGATGTCTGATTTTCTACTTATATTGTGCAAATATTGACCATGCAATGGCTTAATTTTCCATTTTTAGGCTCCTTTCTTGACTTGTTCTTTCTTGTAAGCCTCTTCCACCTGAGCTGCGAGGGAGGTATAGCCTATCGACATCACTGTGGGGGTGCAGAGCATGATTGATGGTCATGATTTTCCTGGTCTTACGATCTAGCGTCTCTAGCTCTGCCTGGGTCCAGTCTATTATTCCTGCAGTGTATCTGATAACAGGAATAGCCCAGGTGTTTATGGCTGGTATGGTGTTCCTGCCATTGAGTTTGGACTTGAGGATTTTTCTAACTCTCCTGATGTATTCACTTCCCATTTTTCTTTTAACTCCAGTTTGTGCGATGTTATCAGCCTGGAGAATGTCCAAGTATTTGTAATGTTCCTTCTCTTCCAGGTTCTTGATCTTGCTTCCATTGGGCAGTTCTTTTCCTTCTGTTTTTCTTATTTTCCCTCTGTTCATTATTAATGCAGCACACTTGTCTAGTCCAAACTCCATTGCTATATCACTACTGAATATACGGACAGTGTTTAGCAGTGTTTCAATTTCTGACTGGGACTTTCCATACCACTTCAGATTGTCCTTGTACAGCAGATGGTTGATTTTACTGGATGTTTTAGATGTTTGGTATCCGAGGCCTGTTTTGTTTAGTATTTGTGAAAGTGGGGTCATGGCGCTTACAAACAATAGAGGCGATAGTGAGTCCCCTTGGAATATGTCTCTTCTAATGCTAACCTGTCCAAGTGTCTCGCCATTGATTGTTAACTGTGTACTCCACATACTCATTGCTTTTTTTATAAATATCTGTATGTTTTTGCTGACACCAGTTGTTTCTAAACATTTCAGTATCCATGTGTGAGGCAATGAATCGAAGGCTTTCTTGTAGTCAATCCATGCAACACTTAGATTGGTTTTTCTTCTCTTGCAATTTTCTAGAATCATTTTCTCAATCAGCAGCTGGGCTTTTGTGCCTCTGGTGTTTGGGCAGTTTCCTTTCTGTTCAACTGGAAGCTGTTTGTTAGTTAATAAGTGTTGCATCACTTCATCTGATATTATTCCAGTTAATAATTTGAACATGGTTGGCAGGCAGGTTATTGGTCTATAATTACTTGGAACTGCACCTTTTGCTGGGTCTTTCATGATGAGATGAGTTTTCCCAGTTGTTAGCCATTGTTCAATATCACCGCCTTGCATAATGTGATTGAACTGTTTTGATAGTTGTTTATGAAGGCTTGTTAGGGGTTTAAGCCAAAAGCCATGCAGTTCATCGTCGCCTGGCGGAGTCCAATTTTTAATTTTCTTTGCTCTTTCACTTATTAATTCTGGTGTTATTATTAGATCTTGCATTTGTTGGTTTCATGTTTCGATGTTTCTTGCAGTTTCTCCTTCTATGCTTTTGTAGAAACGTCTCTGATTCGACTGGAATTGGAGATTCTGCCTGTGTTGTGTAGTTCTGGCTTCATATCTGCTAATCTTCTTTGACACTGCTGTTATTTGCTGCTTTATTATTTCCAGGACTTCTCTAATTTTCCTTGAATCTAGGTGGTATTTTTGGATCAGATACTGTTTGGGGTTTTCATTCTTCAGCTTCTTGTCTTTCATATCTTTCAATTTACTAGCATCTGGAGATTTTATTTTCTAATCTAATCTTCCATTTAGGTGATGTACTGCTTTCTTTTTTGACAGGTCCACTGATATTATATCTGACCTCTTGTCTTGTTATTGTTGCTGCACTGTGCATTAGTTGGTTTGTTTCTTGCAAATTATTGGTTATTATTTCTGCAAGTGCAGCATTGACAACTTTTAATGCCTGAGCAAGTTGTTTTTTGGCAACTGTTTTTAGAGCTGGAAGTCGAACCCTGGTGGTTGTTTGGTTCATGTGCTCAGTTATTTTTTGCTTTAGTTCTTTTTGCTTTTCTGTTAAACGGCATTTGGGTTTTTGAGGTGAAGGCAAAGGGGATGCTGCCTGGTTTTGATTTTGAAACAGTTCAGCAACAGTGGCATCTTCTATTTCCAACACCTCCTCCACCTGCGCCTGAGCATCTGCTTCAGTTGGTGGTAATTCTTCTTCCATGTCTTGAGCCTGTGTTGCTCTTTGCAGTTCTTCCAGCTCAACTCCTGTGAATACTTTATTTCTTATTATGAATCTCCTCTGGTCTGCTAGCCTTTGTTCTGTTATTTCTGTATCTGGATGCTTCTCTTTCCAAATTTGGTACATTCTTTTTAAATAACTTCTTCTAGTTGGACTAGACTTGTAATAGCAGATCATTATTTCCTTGTTGGCATTTTTTGTATATATTTTTTCAGTTAAGTGATGTTTCTTCCAGTAACCTTGTAGTCTTCAGCCCTGGTTGCTCAACTGAAGATCCTGAGTCCTGTTACCCACTTGCCACCAGATGTCCAGGGACTTCAGCACCTGGCGCGGTCCTTGTTGACCCGGGCGACGACCGATCCGGTATAGATTTATTAAAGTTATGTCTCACCATATTGTTGATGGGAGAGGCACTCTTTGTCTGGCTCCTCTGGTGAGACCTGTCCAGTATGGTTGGACCTCTGGCATAGCTCTCACCTTCCTCAGAGCACGCAAGCCCCACAACCACGCCAAGGTAGTGCCTCACTGGGGGCAAGGTAGTGCCTCACTGGGGGATGATGATGATGATGATGATGATGATGATGATGATGATGATTTCGATTTCTATACTTTTTTATTATTTCAATTTCTATACTTTCTTTTAAGTATAATTCTGTTGGGCTTCCTCACCATCCTCCTTGAAACAGGGTTGTTTACCTGGAAAACAGTGACATGTCAAGGGAGGCAGGAAGTCCGGTTGCCGGGACTACCCCACCAATTTCCTCCTAGAATATAGGAAGGGCTTGGAGAGGCAGGCGATGGCTGCTGGGGGATGGGCTGGTGCAGCAGAGTATTGGAAATGGAATAATGATGACGTCTGCCCCACAGCTGCAGCCCTGTGTCGAAATGCTAGTGAGGGGGGTTGAGATGGAGGAAAAGGCCCCTTGGGAGGCCAGAAATTGGGTGGCCAATCCACTTGCATGGCCAAGGGAGAAGGAGCAAGCTGGAAGGGGGGAGGAGTGTCTAAAGTGTGGGGATAAGATGATCAGATGGGATGGGGGTTGTTGGTCTGGTGGGTTCCCGGGGAGGAGCACAGATCTTTATTCCCACTGATAGGTGAAGGAGTGGAGTGAATATACTGCCCTCCTCCCCAACTCTATGGGAATGCCCATGCCTGTAATTTAGTGTGAGAGGGCATGAAGGTTAATTGGGGAATTCCTCCTCCCTAAACATGGACAAATTCCAAGAATAAGGGCAAATGATCACTATCAAAATGGGCCTTAAATGAGAGAAAGGCCACATTATTCAATAAATCACATGAGACCATAATGTAATCTAATACCACACCCAGACCAACAGGTAAATTCAACCGGGTGATCCCTCCATATCACTCCATTCATTTGTGAAAATCTAATATATACACAAGTTGCATCAGATGGAGGCCCTGTGTCAGGAGCCTGCCAACCCAAATTAACCTCTCATAGATCTTGACACAGTAGCCAGTTGTAAATGCATCTCAAATTTCAGTTTTATGGAAGGAGACTTAGTTCAACCAAACAGGCAGTCCCAGAATACAACACAAATAGTCCATGCCCAACAATTCCCCTTGACTCCAATAAACAAGACCTGCTTGTGGAGTTTAGCTTCCAAAATCACAATCCTTCAGACCAGGGACATGATCTGATTAGACCCATTCTCTAATCTGATTAGACCCATTGTCTCCAGCAGTCTGCTCAAAGCACAAGCTGCAGAATTTATAGCTGACAGCCAGGTGCACCCAATCCACTCCCAGAAGCTGCCACAAATTCAGACAGTCTCGTGCTGCCTTTTTGCCAATAGCTGGCAGCTTTTCCTCAATTCTATCACCTGTCACTGATGGTTCTCTCGCCTACATTGTCTAGGAGATAATGGGTGTTCTTCCTCTTGCCCAGACTCTGACTCTTCCCTCAAAAGATAATTCTGCCCCATTGGCTACTCCCACAGCAGCCTCTTACTCTGACTCATTTCAGATTCTTCCCTGCTCAGATTAACGACCTGACCCTTCTCATAGGTCTCCCTGCTTCCCGGTACATCCACTGACCCACTCTTCCAAATCCTCAGGTTGGGGCATGGCACTGACAGTTAGCTTTAGTGTTCTTAGAGGCTTATGTTAGTAAAGGACTTCCTCTCTCATACACAGGAGGGACAGCATTAAAATGTGCATATAGCTTCTCATTATTAGGAACAGTTCTGAAAACACCTGCCACTACTACTGAGGCTTTGGGGAAAGTCCATGGCAGTTCAGAGATATAGGCCACCTCCAGCCTCAAAGGCAAGATGCCTCTGAGTACCAGTTGCAGAGAGGGCATGCCCTCAACTCCTGCTTGCGGCTTCCAGCAGCATCTTGTGGGCCACTGTGAGAAACAGGATGCTGGACTAGATGGGCCTTGTGCCTGATCCAGCATGGCTGTTCTTATTTTCTTGTGTTCTTATGCTAGCTAGTGTTTCTGGGCCTCAGATCGTATGGTAAGTGGAAGGTGGTATACATTAATAGATAAAATACTCTGGCAACCGAGGTTGACTAAACATGTCAAGGCAATTTGCCCACATGGATCTAGCTGTTTAACACTAGCCTGTAGTTTCATGGAAATAAGAGTGAGCAATCCACTCTTAAGTCTACCCCTCCCCTCAGCTGCTGCAAATATGAAGCCTTCAGCCAATATTCTCCCACACAACTATGTATCTTGCAACATAAGAATATCCTAAGTAATTATTGAAAGAGGGATCTGTCATTTTGGAAGCCCAACCAGTGTTGTTCCAAGAAAGAAACTTGAGAGAACCATAATGTACAGGATTTCAGTAAAGGAAAACTGCTGGGGATCTTTCATGGTCTATAAGAACTATAGTGGTCCCCTCCAAATCAAGCTGTGAGAAATCCTGGGAAATCAAAGGAAGTTATTTGCCTATATTCAAATATAGGTCAGAGGGAGGCTGCTGAGAATCTAGTGGGGTACATACTACCAGAGCACCATTGTGGGCACACACTAAAGACAGTCACCAGTCAGTTGAGTTATCCTGCAAGGCAAATTGAGTTTAGGAGGCCAGTATGTTGGGGAGGCACAATGGTGTTGTTTAGAATCTCCAAGCTCTACAATGCCAAAGTTCTGATGGATAAGGTCCAACTCAGGCGTAACCCTATCTACGGCTTCCATTTCCATGTTATCATTCAGCTTAAAGGCTGACATTATGTCCATTAACATTCAAAGATTACTAAAAGCCAGGCTAAAAAATGTGTCTTAAGGGCTTTTAAAAAGGCTGACAAATATGTTATGCCATAGATACGGAGTGCATTCCACAGCCCAGGAGCGACTACAAAGAAGGCCTGCTCCTGAGTCACTGACAGATAAGCTGGTGGCATCCAGAGACAGACCTCTCTTAATGACCTTAATGTGTGGTGGGGATCATGCAGAAGAAGGTACTCTCCCAGGTAACCCAGTCCTGAGCTGTGAGAAAGCTGTGATGCTCTCAAGTCCCCAGTAACCTGGTCCTAAGCCATTAAAAATGTAGATGTTCCAAAATAGACAAAATCGTTTCATCAAAAGCCAGTATGAAACTGAAAAGCCAGCACAGCATCCGTCCAGTGGTTGTTGCTGGTATCCGTCTTATGTTTCTTTTTAGGTTGTGAGCCGTTTGGGGACAAGTGACCATCTTATCTATGTAATATGTTTCTATGTAAACCGCTTTGAGAACTTGTGTTGAAGAGAGGTATATAAATAATAATTCTTCTTTCTCCGGCACAAGAAATAACATTCCGGCACAAAAATAATCCTCCAGAAGATAGACACAATGCCAAATGCCAGTAAGTCAATATTTAAGTGTAAAAAACAGTCTAACCAAGATATAAAAGCACAAAATAAAACAAAGGTCTAAACTAAACTGGAGGAGCTGCAGCTCTAAGATGTTCCACTCTTGCCATCTTTGAGTGGACTGATTCACCATACCAATTTTTTACATTCCTGACTACTTTGCACAGGTATTTGCATATCTAGTCATTGACTATTTTTCTTGCCAGAAAGTAAATCTGATTGTAGTGGACAGAAGATGGATTTGGCATAATTGTCTACATCCATGGAATCATAATATGTGAATGAGAAATGAGATTATCACACTGTTGAAGACTGTTACCTAATCATTTAGTCTCTAGGAAATTCATCTCCTGGAAAAGAAATCAGGAAATTTCCTTTCCCATTTTTGCTTAACAGGGATCCACTAAAATAATGGAGAATTGTGAATGATTTTTGGGGTACAGTAGGCTGACCAGTTTCAAAGAAGAACAAGGCTTCTCTACCTTTAATGTGTAGAGGAAGACATTTTGACAGGTGCTGTATCCAGTTCAATAACTGTAAGTCAAATAATTAATAGCATATTTAACTACTTACTACTTAATTATTTTTTAAATATCTCAATCCATCATCTCCAGTTAATATTCATTCACTTAATTATAGAGCTCGTCTTGTGGTAGCATGCATGAATTGTCTCCTTTGCTAAGCAGGGTCTGCCTGCATTGCATTTGAATGGGAGACTACATGTGAGCACTCTTAGACATTCCCCTCAGGGGGAATGGGGTCGCTCTGGGAAGAGCATCTGCATATTTACATGCATAAGGTTCCAAGTTCCCTCTCTAGCATCTGCAACATAGTGCTGACAGAGAGAATCTTGCCTGGAACCTTGGAGAAGCCACTGCCAGTCTGTGTAGACAATACTGAGCTAGATGGACCAATGGCCTACCAATGGTCTCAATTGTTATATGGCAGCTTCCTAGGTTCCTAGGTTCCTATTATAATTCTTAAAAATTAGAATCTATATCATTGATTTCTAACTAGTTTGTTTGTTATAATCCAATAATTAATTAAGAAACTACTTCTAGATTGTATGGCTGTTAGTACTATTTTTTATATTCATAAAAACCTAAAAATATAAATATATATAACATAAAATATATTATATTATATTTGTATGTTTCATGATATGGAACAGATTATAACTGGGAAATAAATTAGTAGTATTATAATTAGTATTATTACAATAAATTGATTGGTTGATTCATTAAGTGCCATCAAGTTGGTGTCGACTCTTAGAGACCACATAGATAGATACTCTCCAGGATGATCTGTCTTCAATTTGGCCTTTAAGGTCTCTCAGTGGGTACAGGTTTGCATCCTGGTCAATTGCATCCCAGTCATTGGAGTCCCTGGATGTCTGCATCTGTTTTTTTTTGCGTCCCGGACATTTGCATCGCTAACCCAAATATAAGTAAACCTCATGTTATATATGTTAAGCCTCTTATCCCATCTAATCAATTAGCGTAGTTGTATGCACATGAGGGGCGCCTCGTTCGTGACTGAGCTACTTATAAACAAATCTGCACATATGTTTGGTTTGATTAGAAAACAAAGAGTAGGGGCTGTTTTGACTGAACAACTTTATTCTCATGAGTTCAGCACTGTTCTGATCAGTCAAGATTTATATATGTTAAACATTCCCTATTGTGTAATTTTTTTTAGAATCTAAGCTATGTCACAGCTTGTGAAATCAAGCATAGGTGAAAAAATACTTGATGATGATGGAAATTATAGCTATCACTATCAATAAGAAAAATTCTGAGGGCACAAAAACTTACAGGAGCTGTATGGTACGATCCTGCAAAGCAAGAGTTTGGACCGAGAGCAATGTAGTAACAAAATGAATTAATGAGCATAACCATGGTTCTTCTGCTGCTGCAATTAGAGCAAAAGAATCTATTTCTGAGCTGAAAGAAACTGTGATATCCTCACAAGAACCAACCAGACATCTCATTGGAACAACTTTGTCAAAACATGATGAGTTTTCAAGAAGAGAAATGCCCTCTGTCTCAGCAATGGGAAGAAATCTTTGTCGTTGGAGACAGAAAGCACAAAATGCTCCGCCTGTACCAAACCAAAGATGTAATTATGAAATACCAGAAGAATATTGTATTCTCCCAACAGGACAAAGGTTTCTTGCCATTAATACTGGCATAAATGATGAAAATAAAATGCTCATCTTTGCTTCAGAAGAGGGTTTGGATAACTTGTCACAATTTCAGAATTGGGCAGCAGCTGGCACTTTCAAAATTTGCCCACGAATCTACTATCAACATGTATTGCATCCATGTCCAAGATGGTGCATTCAGTATTCCCCGTGTATTTGCTCTTCTACCCAATAAGACTAAAGAAACATATGACCGCCTATTCACTCTTTTGTTGCAGATTCTCCAACAACTTAATCCCAAATCAGTGTTGACAGATTTTGTACCAGGAGCAAGAAAGAGTATAGCAGAAACATTTCCTAATGCAGCAATAAGCTCATGTATTTTCCATTTGTCAAAATCCATCTTTAAGAAAATATGTGACCTCGGTTTAAGAGAACGGTATAACGAAGATCAAGAATTCAATATAAAAACTAGATGTTTCTCTGCATTAGCTTTCCTTCCAGTAAATGATGTGGTAGCAGGCTTTTTGGATCTGAGTGAAGATCATGACTTACCTCCTGAATTCATCACATACTTTGAAGTTACATACACTGGCCAAGCAAGAGGTAGAAGTGGGCACAGGATTGCAGCTACCTTTTCCATTGAATATTGGGATGTTCACTTCCGGTTGGGACTGCCACCGCAGCGCCTGCTCCTCTTCTAAGGGGAGACTGAGGAGGAAGGAAAAAGAGGGTTTTGAGGCTTCAGAACCCCCCACGCCGTCCTGGATTAAAGGATAAAGGCTCAAGATAACCCACATCTTCTCGTATGCGGCTTGCCATTACAGAAGTTGAGCTGAAGAGCTCAATACATCTGTCTTAGGCAGACCGACAGGGAACGGGGCTCCATCTTTGCTAACCTCCTCCTCAGGAAATCTTCACGATTCAAGCTGCTCTGGCAGACAATCTCTACGATTTGGATATAATTAATGATTTAAGTTCAAGAAGTTCACCTCTTTCAGTGAAGCAAGACGACATAAGAGATAAACTCCTCCTGTGCTCTGAAAGACGCCACAGATAAGCCTGTAAGTTCTTTTATGGATCATAATTAAAGAAACGAATATTATCTTCTTTGTTCACTAAACACTAAAGAATTTTGAATTACTGAGTTCAATATAGGGAAAGAGGTTGACCAGTAGGGATAGTTATTTTTGAATTTTAAAGAGGATTCTAAGAAGAGATTTATGAAGTTTCAAAGTTTAAAAAAGAGACGCCCTGCTATTTTCTGTTTGTTGCTTATTCTGCCTATTACTGCCTTTAACCAATGAGAGAAATGGAAGCAACAGATGTTTCACATTACTGTGAGAAAATTTTGGCTACCAGAGATTAGGCGCAGACGCCACAGAACTGTTTATATTTGTAAAATAAACACAGGCTGGTACTTTCAATTTTGAGATCAAGGTCAAAACTGGCTGTGCAAGTATTTCCTTTCTTTAACCCCTGCATGCCATATGAAAAGCAACGACAATTTCTAGCTTGGATATATAAGTTAAGAACTTTGGATATATAAGTTAAGAACTTTCTGACTTTGGATACAGCTGTGGGGGAAATTGGAGTGTCTGTCATCATGGAAACCCTGCTTGAAATAAAACAGATCCTGTTGTCAAACGCAGCCGTTCTCGCATTAAATACTATTACACTTCAACAAGTTGTTACAGAAGTCACCCAGATGAGGCGAAACATGGATAAACCGGACAAAATTTCAAATACTGATGATGAGACTATTAGGAAACTGGTGTGGGATAATAAAGAACTTGGACTGGGGGTCGAGCCTGGGATGAGGGGTGTGGAACCATTGAAGTACAGCGGAGAAGAAACCCCAGATTGGGTGGCCCTGTCGGACTTAAGACATGAAGAGAGATTTCTAAGGTTTAGAGACATTTTAGAAATATTTTACCAGAAGATTGGAAAACCATTTGGAGAAGACTTTACAGCACTCGTGGGAATTACAGCCGATGAGACCCAGACCAAGACAGCTTTTAGTTTGATCTCAGACTTGGCTAAAAGAAACAAACTAATGAAAGATTCTTCAGTACAGCTTTTCATTAAATAATAGCTGACCGAATTTTTATTGTTGCTTTTGGAGGAGACAAGAGGGGAATCGGTTAGGGCAGTTATGCCAAATTGGGTTTAATATGTTGGGTACAATATAGAAATGGCAGACTGGAAAAGCTATGGAACAATGAGTTAAAACTTATCCAATGTTATATTTAGAAGTCAATTTAATACAAAATGATTTATAGATGGTATTTGATATTTAAAAAGTTGGTATTGATATATAAAAAGGTTGGGGGTGGATCTTGGAGGGGTGTGGAGATGTTGAGGGGGGTTTTATTTTCATGTTTCTTTTCTCATTCTTTCTTCTTGTCTCATGTGGTGGATAGGTGGGAGGGCTGGGGCCTACTGGGACATGGTATATAAAAGCAAATATTGGGGGGGATGTTCCCTGGGGGGTCGGAGTCTTTCCTGCTGGGAATATTATAAAGAGAATGTTTGCAAATAATTTAATCTATGTTTTTATGTTGACTAGAGCAACATATGCATTGAAGTGGAAGATCAAATGTTTTTGGGGAGATTGGCTGATAGAGACTTTTGGGCCATGTGGAGATGACAGAACCTATAATTATGGATAGAAGATTGAAGCTTAGAAAGTTTCAAGGATGGTTTGAGGCTTTTTTATTTTATATTATTTTTTCTTTATTTTTATCTTTATCTTCTATCATATGTAAAGAGTTATTTCCCTAGTATGGATTTTATAGCTGGACTGGTAGTTTGAAATGCAGATTTGGTAGATTAATGGTTTTTCTTTCCTTTTCTTTTTCCTTAAACTTCTTTTTTTCCTTAAGTTTTAAATGTGTGTTGTTGGTTTCTTTTTTTAACTAATTATAATGAGGTAAATTATAGTTTATAGTTGTTAATATCTAGACAACACTGTCTGTTATAGTTGTTAATATGTAGACAACATTGAAGTGGTATTTAAAGTGTTTTTTCAATATAGATCTTGCAGCAGATTTTGAAGGTTGAAAAGCAGGGAGGGTAGGCTTATGGTTCTTTTTGTTTTTTAAGATTTAAATTTATGGTGGTTAGTTTTTTATTAATATTGTAAGAAGATAACTTTATATTTGTTATTTCACAAAAAGAGATGAGCGGGAAGTCCAATTTTGTCTGTTGTGTTTGTTATGGATGTTATCATTGTTAAAAAAAATCAATAAAAATTAAATGGCAAAAAAAAAAAAGAAGAAGAAGAAGAAGACATCCATGAAAAAGCACAAGCCTTAAAAAAAAAAAAAAAAGAATATTGGGATGTTCATGATCAGACATTGAATGACTTACCTAGATCCTAACAATAGTTTAGAGGGTTGGCATGATGCTATCCAAAATTCAATTACTTGTCAACACCCCTCTGCTTGGAAATTAATTGATGTGTTGAAGAAAGAGGAAGCTATGGCCACAAAGAAGAAAATTGACTACCAAAGAGGGATTATTGTCCAACCAAGAAAGAAGAATCTCAATATGCGCCTTTAATCGTTACTTGCATGTTACAATCCTGAGGACAAAATAAGTTTCTTATGAGGGGTTCCCCACCATATGCATACTTTTAAAGGACTTATAAGTTAATTTTGATGCATGCTACAATCTCTTTTTTAATTTATAAAATTGTTTTTATGAAATCTAATATAGAAATATTAGTTATATTGTGGGTTAGGGAGGCAAATGTCCGGGACGCAAAAACAACTGTATGCAAACATCCAGGGATGCCAATGACTGGGACACAATTGACTGGGACGCAATTGACCAGGGATGCAACTGTCCTGTCCCCCTCTCAGTGGTGCATTCATTGTTGTCATAATCGAGTCCATCCACCTTGCTGCTGGTTATCTGCTCCTTCTCTTTCCTTCAACTTTTCCCAGCATTATGCACAGTTCCTCTGGTTCCCTAGCAATCAGGTTCAGAACTTCAAAGTGGTTCTTGATATTATCCTTGAAAATTGTGGGTATATTCTCATGATCATATCGTGGAAGCTGGATAGCTTGGTTTCTCCATTTTAGCTTGACTTGGAACTTGAACATGAGCAGTTCATGATTTGTTCCATGAATGTCCCCTGGCCACGTATTTACTGTTATAACTGAGCTCTTCTACCTACAATAACTTAGCAGTATTTTAATTAGGAAATAAATTTGTAAATAAATACAATTTGTAGAATACAAATTGTATTCTACAACAATAGTTGTATTGTAAACTTTTGCAATAGTTGTATTGTAAACTTTTCATTCCTTGTAATAACATATAGTCTAGAAATCTGCCATTACCAAATTATAAATGGTCAATAGGCTATAAAAAGTAGTTTTATTCCCTGAATTCTTTGGAGCATACTGGTCCAAATATTCTCATCTGGTTCAAATATTCATATTTACCTGATTGTCCAACTAACAAATTAAAATGTTTTTGATAATAATCAGATCAAATATAATCAAATAATCATATCAGTGGCTGTGATCAATTGGAGTAACATCACCCTTACCAGAATCTATGTGAGACAATTGGATCATATTTAGTGTGTGTATCTTGGCCTGGGAACCCAGGATAGATTGGGGGTTCTATTGGTACACCAGGCACCCTGTTGCCCAATGGAATGAAGGCAGCCACTCTGTATGTGGGGGGGGGGAGTCGCATTGAAGCCGGAAGTGAGGGTTGCCTGGGCATGTCGGCGTGTCGGTGACGGCGCGTCCTCCCTGACTGAGCTCTTTTCAGTGGCTGCTGGGCGGTGGCAGCTCAGGATGGGGGAGCTGCCGGGCGGAGAGGGGCCGGAGCGGAGGCCAGCTCGGTGCTGTGCCGGCTTCTGTTCCGATTTAATACCATTGGCAGCATTACTAAACCGTGAGTCCCTCAGCAGGAACTGGATCTTTTCAAAGGGAAGCCGCGCGCGCGCCCACCCCATCCTGGAGGCGGGCGGCATTGAGGACGAGGCAGAAGGGGCGGTGGGGAAGTATCCTGCCGCCCCAATTTCTACAGGAAATACGGGCGCTGGAGGGGGCAAAGCGGCGGGAGGGGTAAGTAAACCCTCCCCGCCCTTAAAGGGAGACCCCCCTTCGGTGCCGGTCCGGACGACTCCGGACCATGCACATCCCTACTGCTCAGTATGAGATTTTGCCTTTCAGCATCTTTCTATATAGCTGCTACCTATAAGAGAAGCAGTGGGGATTTGAACCGGCAACCTTCTGCTTGTTAGTCAAGCATTTACCAGCCTTTAAAAGTAACTGGCCCTATCCATCCCCAGAGTAACTAAGAGTAAGTGGCCCTATCCACCTCTAGCACAGTATCTCCAGTGATGGTTGCTGGTGTCTATCTTATGTTTCTTTTTAGATTTTGAGCCCTTTGGGGACCGAGTTCCATCTTATTTATATGTTATTTCTTTGTGTAAAGTGCCCTGAGCCATTTTTGGAAGGGCGAAATAAGTAAGTAGAAATCAAATAAGTAAGTAAGTAAGTAAGTAAGCCTTTAAGACACACTTTCCAGCAAGGCTTTTAATAATCTCTGGGTGTTTTAAATTTTTAATTGATGTTTATTTTGTTTTATTGTAGTAATCTTTGAATGTTTTAAAGTTTAATTGTGTGATAATTGGTTTTATTCTGTTTTTATTGTGTTTTTTGTAAACCGCCTAGAGTCTTTGGAATCAGGCAGTATATAAAACAAACAAACAAATAAAATAACATTACCAAATCACTGAAATCTGCAGCCAATTCAATAAGGACATTGGTGTCTTTAAATCAGATGCTACCAAGAGATGAAAACATACCCCTGTGCTGGACTATGTTTATTTAAACTAGGTCTATGCCCTCACTCAAAACTATGCTATGTGAAATTTGGAACAAATCTACTACAGAATATAGACATACAGATAGTATTTAAAGAAAATGATGGGTATGATACTTCATTGTGTTGAGTCATTTGCTCTATTATAGTTTTGTGTTTGCAGTTTATATCTCTTTTAAATTGATCAGTTTTTGGTTCAGTCTTTTAATTAATAAATAATGCATGTGGATATTGTGTTATGCTCTCAGACATTCATTGTTACAGTGGAAATGGATACATTTTGTGTTAGTTTAACTGAATAAAAAAACCACTCCATGATACAAGCATTAATTTTCATAAGCTCTTGCAGAGGGTTCAGCTGTATGAGCCCAAATGTTTTGCAAATGCTTTGTAGTCTTTTAAATTGGTTATTCTATCACATTGATTCCATTTACTTTTGTGCATTTGCATCTTCCCCCCCAAAGTATTTCTTTTCTTCACTTCTCTTAATGTTAACATTATGTAAGCTGCTATTCTTCAGTTTGCAAGGCTATAATTGGAAATGTGCTGAATAACAGGTGCTTATTTCTCCATGTGGGGTCTGCAGTGCAAAGCAGGAACCTGAAAAGAATAACAGGGGGGAAAGGAGAGAAAGAGATGCTTTGAAGACCTTAATAAACTCTCAGTATTGGAATGGGAGACACTGATTCCCTTTGAGCAGGTACACATTTTAATAATGGCTTCTTTAATCAGCTTTTGCTTTTCATATGAAGTGCCCTCCTGTTGAGAGAGGAGAAATTAACATTAACTTTAAAAAAAAGACTCTAAAGCTAGCTTAAGAAACAAGCTTTAAACCTATTTCTAAACACATTTACTTGGAAATATAATCCAGTTCACAATACCAAGCCCCCAGATTAGTAATACCAATACCAATACCAATAAGGTATTGGAGCAAGGTTGCAGGCAGGAATCTCTCTCAACTCTATCTTGGAGATCCCAGGGAGGGAAATTGGAACCTAGATGCTCTTCCCAGAGCAGCTCCATCCCCTGAGGGGAATATCTTACAGTGCTCACATATAGTCTCCCATTCAAATGCAACCAGGGCAGACGCTGCTTAGCTAAGGGGAAAAGGCATGTTTGCTAGCACAAGACCAACTCTCCAATACCTTGCCCTTGCCTTCTTAATGGCATGGTGAACTTCTGGTGTAATAGGAGAGAAGGATCCTTTTGGTAAGGTCTTCAAAATGTAACAGAAACCAGGATACAAAACACACACAAAAAAAATCCCCAAAACCACCAAAAAGGCAGAGGCATGCAGGAAAATTAGGGCATTTGACCTCTACCACCTATTCAAAGTATCTTCCTGTGCTTCTTCAGTATCTGAGGTGCTGTTCTGCCCTTGCCTGCCACTGAGGGAAATGGATACCTGGAATAAGGCCTATTTGGTTGTGTTGCCACAGTTATGGAATGACTTCCTAGCTGGGGGAATCAGCTTGGCTTCATGGCACAAATTCAAGCTGGCAATAAAACTTGATTAGTTCAGACTTAAGTCTGGAAATTGCTTTTGCCTTTTGAAAAAACCGAGCTGACTGATTTACTGCTTCATGTGTTGTGTTCTGCTTGTAACCTTTTTTTGATATTTTATGCTCCCTTAAAAAAAATTGTAACTTTGTGAGAGGAGAATGTAGCTCTGGTTATCCTCAAACATGGTAATTGGTGTTGGTTCAGTTATCTCAAAGTCAGGTTCTGGCATTATCTCTTCTCTGACTGCCCGTGACAGTCTTTTAGATGGAATCCCTTTATTGATTCTGCTTGAGCATCTCACTTCTTGTTCAGACATCACATTGGCATTTGACTTTTGACTTTCATTAAAGTATGCAACAGTGCACAGTTTAACAGTCTTTGCGATAGGATCAAGGATTCTGTAGCTTTTGCTATTCTTTGCATAATTTATTAATATTCTTTCTTCACTTCTGCAGTCTAATTTTCTTCTTAGTTCTTTAGGAATATATTATTTTTTAAAAATACTCTAATATGTTTTGTTAGGTTTTGTCCCATCCCACAGTTCAAAGGGTGGTACTCCGTTGGTTTTAGTTGGAAGTCTATTTTGCAAATAAGTCTATTTTGCAAATAAGTCTATTTTGCAAATAAAGTCTATTTTGCAAATAAGTCATTACAGCTTCTAGGGATGTGCAAACCAGTTTGAACTCAAACCAGTTCAAATTCGAACCAAACCAGCCATCAAGTTCGAGCTGCAGGTTCGAATTGGAACCAAACTGGGGGTGGTTTGATTCGAACCAGTTTGAAATGATTTGAACCAGTTCAGAACTCCAAAAGTGGGTGGGTTGGTATCTGGCACCCATGGGTAACTACCTTCCAAATCCCAAAGCAATCGGACACTCGTACGATTTTTTTAATGAATGTTTGAAATTTATTTTTATTTTTTTCTCATAGGGTATAATGGGACTCGAACCAGCCCATTATTCCCTATTGTGTAGCACCCATGGGTACCAACAACAATCCAAACCCAGAAGCAATCGGACACTCCTACAATTTTTTAATGAATATTTGAAATATTTTCAATTATTTTTCTCACACAGTATAATGGGACCGAACCAGCCCATTATCCTCTATTGTGGAGCACCTAGGGGCACAAAAGTGGGGTGGGTGGTAGACACCCAGGGTTGCTTACCACCCACAAAGCCCAAAGGCAATTGGACACTCCTCTGATTATTGGTGAATTTTATAGTTATTTTTGAATTCCTCATAGGGAATAATGAGGATTGCAGCAAATGTATAGCTTCACGTCGGGGGCAAAGGGGTGTCCTAGCGTGGAGTGTGGTGAGTGGTAGTGCCCAAGGGGGGCCAGGAAGCTATCAGAATTATTTGAAAGGAATTGGGCAAAGGGCTGGTTTTTAAGTGATTTTTGAAGTTTACGCGACTTTAAGGTTTTTCTCCATAAAGAATCATGGCGGTGTCAGCAAATGTATAGCTTCACGTTGGGGGGAAAGGGGTGTCCAAGAGGGGCAAGGAAGCTATCAGAATTATTTGAAAGGAATTGGGCAAAGGGCTGATTTTAAAGTGATTTTTGAAGTTTATGTGTCTTTAAGGTTAGCAATGAGAGTGGATTCATGGTTTGTCATTGAAAATCTTATATGCTACCAAAGAATCTACACTCAGAACACTTTAGAAACAACAAAACCCAGTACCCCATGGGTTAGCAACCTATGGGGGTGGTTATCTCACTCTGTGCACTACACCAGCACTCACTCTGGGCCATCCCAGCACCCCACAAGTGGCTTCAAGGATTTTATCCATAGGGAAGAATGGAGGTATCAGCAGCCCCATAACTGCACATCGGGGGTGCTGGGGTGACCCAGAGCGAGGTTGTGACCCAAGAAAGGAACCTTCTCGTGCTATTAACACAAATATAATCAGTCACATATTTCCACTGAGATATCCACTTGACATTTTGTATGAGTGAAGTGGCTACAACTGCAGAAGTTGCCTTATTAAAGGACTATCCTGTACTCTTAAGAGCTGGGATAGTGGCTCTTAACAATGGCTAATAATATGACAACCTGTTAATCCCTGGTTCAAATTCAGAAGTCCTAGGCAAACTACTATTCCCTGTGCCTCAGCCACTCATCTGCAATATGAGAATAATACTGACATACAGTACCTTACAGAATTGCTGTAAGATTACTGGCATAATATATATACTTTGAATGTTCTAGCAGTGTATAAACATCTATTAATGCTTATTATTAATGACTGTACTTACATATAGAGTTGCACACACAGAGAAACACTGATTCTTGAATCCCCTAGATTTGAAAATGGAACCATGAAAACTCAGTGGACAAATATTCAGTTCCTCCAAAGCCTTCTGGGAGCTGACACCACTGTTCACAGTGTTGAACAGTAGACATCTCTAATATTACAAGTGAAAGTTAAAAGATATTTGCCAGTATACATATTTTGCTGTGTGCATTTCTGGATCATAATCAGTGTGTGTTGCAATGTGTGAGTTGCAAGAAGACAGCCTGAAATAATACAGATTAATTTTCTCTGACTCTTGAATACCTCTTAAGGAACTGCTGATATACATATTTTTCAGTTTTCACTGCTCATGCTTTAGACCAAACCATGCAGCAGAACTCTTCATTAATGGGGATGTGACTGAGCCTTTTTGATAGCCACGAATTCTTCTAATCTTCTCTTGCCTGTATTTTTTTTGGTCTATTTTAATTTATCTTGACAGAGTTCTAATGTTCTAATTATCCTAATATTACTTTGCCTTGAATAATCACACAACTTCATTCCCTTTCTTGTTTAATCAAATAGCTTTTTCTCTATTTTTATTCTCATTCTTGTGTTGCTTCCTTTGTCATTTCTGCACAATCAATAACCCTTATTCTGCACATCATTATACTTTTAGTTACCAAACTGATAGTTTTAGTTACCACACTGAAGGCATTTGCCAGTGTTCTTTCTCTGAAATAACAATTTCTCAGTTGTTAAGAGTTACTGCTTAGATCACCTTCAGCAATATATACTGTATATTGCTGAAGTTATATATAAATGTCCTTTTGCTGTGATCATGGGATGCCATGGGGGTGCTTTTGATGGAACCACACTCTGAGGCAACCTTGGGCTTCATTTGAAACAATAAAATAATATTAAAAGTGGGGGGACTTCATCATGCCCATGAAGGTCATGAGGAGGTAGTTATTTGGCCTATGATGTTTCAGGCGTTCACAATCGCATACTGTGCATTTATAAAATTTAATTGAAATCTTTCCCTTCTGGTCATAGATGAAGCTTCACACTAGGATGTCTTCCCACAGGCAACTTCAGCTTCTGGAAGTTGTTGGACTTCAGGAAAAGAAGAAGCCCTTAGGAATGTCATTGTTTCTATTTCCTCTGATTACTCCTGTTGCCACCAGGCCTGCTAATGCTGCCATTTGTCTGTTCTCAGGATCTCTGTCAGAAAGAAACTTTTGATTCCATTTCCATCCTGTACCTTGGGAAGGTTCTGTGTTCCCTCTGTCCAGTGCATGGAGTCCAAACTGACTACTTCTGCCTTTATTTATTTATTTATTTATTTATTTATTTATTTATTTATTTATTTATAATATTTATATCCCTCCCCTCCAGTGCACTACTGCTCAGGGCGGCTCACAACAATAAGATGGACACAAGATACATTAAAAGTAATAAAATTAACTAAATTAAACAAAAAACAAAACAAAACAAAACAAAACAAAAAAGTTGTCTGATTAAAACCCACAATTATTATTAGGTTCAAATTAAAACTGAAAATTATAAAAAGCTAAAGAACTCACCAGATAGAACAAAGAAAAAAGGGGCACTAAATAGCACCCCCAGACTGCATACCTGTTCCTTCCAGGGGAGCATGACCCCATCCAGGACAGGCAGATAAAACCCATTTCCCGAGTTCTGATCCCACACAATAAGTACCTCCATTTTATCTTGATTCAGTTTCATTTTGTTATCCCTCATTTAGCCCATTGCCGCTTCTAGGCAGGCTTTTATGGAAGTAATGCCATTACCTGATGATGTTGATATGGAGAAATAGATTTGGGTGACAACAGCATATTGATAATATCCTGCACCAAATACCCTGATGATCTCTCCCAGCAGTTTAATGTAAATGTTAAACAGCATTGAAGATAATACGGAGCCCTGAGGAACACCATACCGAAGTTCAGTTTTTAAGAGCAGCAAACTCCATGAGATATTGTCTGGAATCTGCCTGTGAGGTAGGAGTGGAACCACTGCAAAACAGTGCCTCCCACCCCCAATCCCCTCAGATGATCCAGAAGGATACTATGGGCGGTAGTATTGAAAGCTGCAGAGAGATCCAAAAGGACCAACAGAGTCACACTTCCTCTGTCAATTCCCAGTTGGAGATCATCCATCATGCTGACCAAGTCAGTCTCTACCACATAGCCTTCCCGAAAACCAGTTTGAAATTGGTCTAGATAATCAGTAGAGTCAGGGAAGCTATAAAAGGGAACTCCCTTCAGAAAATGGAAGTCCTGTCCAAATCAAGCTATATCAGAAGTAGAAAACATGCCAGGAAGGCGGTTGGCAGATGATGAGGGTGTGAAAGGGGTTATTAAAGAGGTCATTAAAGAAGCTGAATGAGTTCTTTGCACCTGTCTTCATGGTAGAGGATACTGACCACATACTCCAGAAATAAGCTTTTTAGGTTTAGTGGCTGAACAACTGGGCCAGTTTGAGGTAACAAGGGAAAATGTGCTAAACTGTCTTGAAAAACTAAAAATTAAAAAACGAACCCAGGGCCAGATGGCATCTGTCCAGGAATTCTGGAGGAACTCAAATGGGAAACTGCAGGTCTCCTAGCAAAAAATATGTAACTTGTCCCTACAATCAGGTGTAGTACCAGAGGACTGGGAAGCCAATGTAACTCTGATTTTCAAAAAGGCATCCAGGGGAGATCCAGGAAATTACAGGCCGGTCAGCTTAACTTCGGTGTTGGAGAAATTGATGGAAAGCATACTTAAGGACAACATTGTTAAACATATAGAAGAAGAGGTCTTGCTGAAGGAGAACCAGCATGGCTTCTGCAAGGGAAAGTCTTGCCTCACTAACCTTTTGCAGTTGAGTGGGTGACAAAATGGCAAATGTGGTTCAATGTAAGCAAGTGTAAAGAGATGCATATTGGGGCAAAAAACACACATACACATAGCAATAGCAATAGCACTTACATTTATATACCGCTCTATAGCCGGAGCTCTCTAAGCGGTTTACAATGATTTAGTATATTGCCCCCAACATTCTGGGTACTCATTTTACCGACCTCGGAAGGATGGAAGGCTGAGTCAACCTTGAGCCCCTGGTCAGGATCGAACTTGTAACCTTCTGGTTACAGGGCGGCAGTTTTACCACTGCGCCACCAGGGGCTCTTATACATATATACTGTTCAGGTCTAAACAGTCAGTGACGGACCAGGAAAGAAATACATTCTTTACAAATCTATGGTGCAGCCACATCTGGAGTACTGTGTACAGCTTTGGTCACCTAAGAAGGATATTGTAGAAATGAATATATTGTAGAAATGAAAAGGTGCAGAAGAGGGCAACCAAAATGATCAGGGGCCTGGAGCACCTTCCGTATGAGGCTAGGCTACAACATCTGGGGCTCTTTGCCTTGGAAAAGAGGTGACTAAGGGGAGACATGATTGAGGTGTATAAAATTATGCATGGAGTGGAGAGGGTGGACAGAGAGAAATTTTTCTCCTCTCTCATAACACTAGAACCAGGGGTCATCTCATGAAACTGAAGGTTGAGAAATTTAGGACCGACAAGAGGAAGTACCGTATATTTTCACAGCATATAATTAATCTATGGGATTCTTTTCCATGGGATGTGGTCATGGCCACCAGCTTGGCTGGCTTTTATGGGGATTACACAGATTCATGGAGTACAGGGCTTTCAATGGCTACTGGTCTGGTGGCTGTGAACTACCACCAGCCTCAGAGGCATGATGCCTCTCAATACCAGTTGCAGGGGAGCAACTGCAGATGAGAGGGCATGCACTTACCTCTTGCCTGTGGGTTCCCTAGAGGCATCTGGTGGTAGGAGTGTCCACAAAACTGGCTGGCTCAGCTCAGTTTGAGTCCAAACTTGACCTGGACTGGACCAGAACTGAACTGGACCAGGCCAGTTTGGTCTGGCACTCCTTCGAATCTCCCCAGTCTTGTTCGGTTCAGTGGGGTTTGCAAATAATTTTTTTTTAAAAAAATGTTTATTCACTTACCCCCTCTGGGATTCACTAGCGTGGCCGCACGAGTGTGTGTGTGTGTCTCCAGAGGCACCTCCTCCCCCCACCAGCTTCCAAAATTGCCCCGTTCACCTGGTTCAGGTGCTCTATGGCCCATTCCAGGTACTCTTCGACTCATTTTGGGCCTCACCCCCATCGCGGTGGCCATTTGGATGGCCACCGCACATGCCTAATGGGCCTCTATCTGCCCCTTGCAGCTGCACTTAGCAACCCACGGAGGGGGTAAGTGACAATTTTTTTTTCTTTTATTCTCAATACATACACACCCCTGAATGGCCAGGGTTGTTTGGTCCGGCGCCGAAGCAAGCTGGGGGATATTCAGTCCAGTGCCAGACTGTCGAACCGAACATGTTCAAAGTAGAACCTGTTCAACCTCGAACCTTTTTGCACACCCCTATCTGGTGGGCCACTCTGTGAAACAGGATGTTGGACTAGATAAGCCTCGGGCCTGATCCGGCAGGGCCGTTCTTATGTTCTTAACATAAAACGGTAGTGATGGGGATCAGATTACTTCAAATAGCTGCGAGAATTGTTGTTATCCAAATACAACAGGATGAGATCAGAAACTTGCTGACTATTATTTTTCTTTGCAGCTCTAAAACCATATAGGTTTCCTACTTACATTGAATGGGAGTTGGACTGCAAATATTGTTAGCTTGCCCTAAGAGTTCAGTAAGATGATTCACTGGGGCAATCTTAATACTTTATTAGGGAAGGGGCAAAATTAATTTTATTTCCAAACATAAGTACAAGATCAGAGAGATATAAAACAGGACCTATTTTATTTTCCTACATGGAGTTATAAACTGTCTGTTTACTTTATTGTTGTTTGACTAAATTAAAGCAATCTTTCACTGAAAGATTATGTGACTGTCCTTGTACTTGCTTATAAAAGCATATGCTGACATACTTTCATTCAAAAAGCTGGTTATTCTCAGAGTATATGTTAGTTGTCAAAAAATGAAGATGGATGCTGTGCGTCCTAGATCCATTGTAAATCCTAGAACCATTGGGACACTTGTCACATGTGTAATATGCTAAATGCCACTTGTTATACATATGCTACACCTAGCTAGGGCACATAAGATCTTAGAATTGCCCTACATTTAGAATGTCATTTATCTGAGATTACATTTTCATATTAAAAAAATATTTTTTATCACCCCAGGAAAGTTGATCCAACAAACCATGGCGGCTAAGAAACATAATTTTCTGTTTGGAAAGGTCTGATCAGCTATACATCTACTAATGTGATTGCATTAATATAGTGCTAAAGCCACCTAATGGTGCAAGATGTTTGCTGGTTCAACAACATCTGGAGCAAAATCCCAGGCAGCAGTGATATAGAAGATGCTGAAAGGCATCATCTCATACTGCACAGGCGATGACAATGGTAAACCCCTCCTGTATTCTACCAAAGAAAACCACATGGCTCTGTGGTCACCTGGAGTTGACACCAACTTGATGGCACAACTTTACTTTACTTTAAAGCCCATATACGGCTATAGGACTATATACAGTAAATATAATTGCAGTGGTGACTATATAAAGTATGCTTTCCCTAGGTATGGACATATATTTTCTTATCCAGGTTTGTATCCTGCTAGTGTTAGAGGGAAATCACAGCATAAGTATGGAAAGCAGAGTAGCATCTCCTTAGACAATCCATGTCAGAGAATCCAATCCTCTCCCTACCTGCATTCTATGAAAGGCTTGCTTTCTATAGTCCTCTGAAGGCAATCTTTAGCAGTCCACAATTTTGGCTTCAGGGTTTAAATGTTTTATTGGCCTGAATATTAATTAATTAAATCCCATTAGATTCCCATTAGATGCTTGGAGTTTGTCCATGAAATAAATGAAAGGAACGCTGAATTGTGTATTTTTAGAAAGTAACTCCGTAGAAAATCCTGCAGCCTACGTGTAAGATTAACCCTGAGAGATTACTCAGTAATTTAACATATGAAAAACAATCCATGAGCCGTTATTTAACACTACATGGCCTAAGTAGACATTGCTGATATATTTTCAGAATTTTTAAAGGAACTCAACAAGCAAATTAACTACTAGTACATTCAAAAGTAAGGCAAGTTTAAATGTTCAATAGCTCCTCTGTATGCTTTCACTTTCCTATATACACATGATTAAATTGTTTTGTTTAGCATAATAGTAGGCTAAGAGAGAGAGAGAGAAGTATATATATATACAGCATCAAACAAAAGATTTGTTTCTGTGTGGGCTTTGATTATAGTCCAACTTTCTTGTTGAAGCAGCATGATTTAGAATACATTTTTCTATTTGTGACAAGTCTTATTTCAAGACAATTGTGCAGATGAAAGATATCCAAAAATCTATATAGCAAATGTAAATGGTTTTGAGAGATGCCCATATTACAGTTTATTAAGTATTGTACTTCGGGAGCAAATTATTATTAATAATAATAGAAAGACAATTATTTTTTATCATTTATGACAGCAACTTCTGAGAAGATAATTGTTTCTTATTCCAAACCCTATGAAAGTCCAGAAGAGGGATTATGAACTATCAGTGAGGGATATACAAGTCTTAAGAATTGGATTGTGGGATTTCACAAAAAGATAAAGATCCAAAGATGTAATGTACAAATGAATAAGGAGCTTAGCTCAACCTTTTGGTTTTTATTGCAAATGTTCTTACATCTAAAATATGCCTAACTCATATCTTTAAATGTGTTAATTTTCTATTAATGCTCTTTTTTCAAATATGCTTATTTGCTCAGAAAACCAAATGCATTATTAATATCAATGCATTACTTCAGTGACTCATTTTTATCAAAATTGCATAGAATATAGTGCATAGAATATAATGTATTAATAACTGTACACGTGCACATGTGTACAGATCTGTACGTGCATATATGGTATACAGTTTTATATATGCTGAACATAATGTGTGAATAGGGGTGTGATGTAGCATCATTCCATGGCCGTTCCAAGTAAAAAAGGCAACCAGATGGAACTAGCTGTTGAAAAGAGACCCTGTAGATCCAGCTGCTTCTGCCCATGTCTGCAAAGGCTCAGCATACACTGAAAAATCACAAACAGGCACGCTTCAGAAAAGGTTAGGGGCATATCACCACCACTAACCAGCAGGAAGTGGTTACATTACATATTTTTGTGTGTCTATCTCTTGAGAATGCCCTCCCCCCATTTGCTGACAGAATGAGGCACATTCAAATCCATCACTAGTCATGCAAGAGGGCTGGTATGAATTACTGAAATCACTGTTCAAATTGTGCAAATAAGGATGCAGGGTTGGAGATGGCATACCGGGAGTATGAGTAGCCATAGAGGCTTAATTTTTTCTTTTCCACTTGTGATGGTTATAATCTACAAAGCCCTAACCAGCTTAGTTCCAGAATATTTAAAAGGATGCCTTCTTCATTATGAGCCCAGCCCACTGACTACTGAGATCATCTGGGGAGGTTTATCAGCAGTTGCCACCAGTTCCTCTGGTCACTACTCAGGAATGGGCCTTGCCCTTCTGCACTGCTGCCCCAAGGCTTTGTAATAAGTTCCCTGCTGAAATAAGAGCCTCACCATCTCTGACAGCTTTTTAAAAGGGTATTAAGAGGCATTTGTTCAGTCAGACTTTTAGTTAGACTTCTAGAATTCAACCTTGTTTTAAAATTTTTGAATTGTTTCAATGTCTTAATCTTTGAATTTGTGCTGTTTTATTATAAACTGTCCAGAGATGTGAGGTTTGGGTGGTATATAGATAAATAAATAAATGGTATATAAATAAATGTTGTATTATAAACTGCCCAGAGATGTGAGGTTTGGGTGGTATATAAATAAATAGAACTGCCACTAGGACATCTTGTCTGAACCAGTCCACATCCTCATGTGGGCTCAATGTGGCTCCTAAAAAGAAGAAGGGGTGGAGGCTGTCATTGGAATGTTTTACTCTCTCCCTGCCCCGATGTGTCAATTTTCTGAACCTGAGAATTGGAGAAAGAAATGGGGAACACTTTTTAGATCAGCTGCAGTGTGATCAGAGCTCCAGTGGTGAGCATCTCAGTGTCCTCTTGTACAGGTCTCTTCCTAACAAGCCTTGCTGGAGAAGGAGGACACTGCAATCCCCCCAATAGCAAATGAACTCAGGAGAGGGTCTTTTAACCTGCTTGCATTAACCTCAAATATGGAAGGGGAGGGATCGGAGCATCCTTGACCTCCTTCCAGACTCAGAAGGGAAAAAAGAAATAGTTTACCACCTCTTTTTCAGCTTATTAAGCTGACCTGAAAAACTGTGCATGTTGTTAGTAGTTCTCCCAACTCCCATTCAATCTCACTCAGAATTAGGGGATGCACGAATGGTTCATTGCCAAACCAGTTCACCACAAACCAGGCTGGTTTGGAGGTGTGATCATGGATTGGACTTGCAACAGTTCGGTCCATGATCAAACCAAACCAGGCCCACTTCGGGCCAACTGGTTTGGCAATGAACTGGTGATCAAGTGGAGGCAGTGAGAGAGGTAGAAAACTCTTCATCTGGCCAGCGCGGCTTCTAGTGCTGCTGGCTGCCTCTGCTCAACCCCCCTGGCACAGCTCCAAGGGGGCACTCTGCCTTGTTTAGGAAGTCGCCCACATGGTGGAAGAGTAGTTCCAGCATGCAGGGATGTCATGCAAATGGCCTGGCTGAGAATTTTGTGGAGAAAATGGGAGGAAAGTTTCACATTGCTCCAGCCTGAGTTTGGTCTTCTTTAAAGGGCATATGCAAATGTGACATTCTGATTCCTGGCCTACCCAAGTGTTAGCGGTTATTAAAAGGTGATAGAAGCTTTTTTTGATCTCAAATGGGATATGGACTAGATACAGTAGTCAATTAATAAAGAAATGAAATGGAAAACCTAGTGATAAATTCTTGTTTTCAGTACAACTGAAAAGACATGAATCCAGAGAAGACAAAATAAAGGCAGCATTTATGGGGGAAGGAAACTTGTTAAACCTTAGTCTCCATAGAACTAGAGCAACAATCTTTCTGAAAGGATTTGAAGATTCATGGGTTGGGGTTTTTTTGTCAAACGTTTGAGTATTAGAGTCTTCAAATTATTGCTGAGCCAAACAGTGCAGCAGAGTTAACTAGATCAAATTTGAGAGTTTTCACACTGATAACAAGAAGTTCTGGTAAGAACAAATCTGCCTACTTTCCTTTCACTCTAATCTGAATTGATAATCACTGTCTTTTAGCCCACCTGAGCCACAAACATTCACGCATCTGCCATCTTGGATTGGGGTGGATGGCATCATCACACACTATGCCATTGAGGTGTCCCTACATATACCTACAGCTGTACCAAATTTGGTCCAAATTGGTCCAGGCACTGAAAAATTAATAGGGAGGGCAGGAGAGAGCAAGCTGGTTGATCTCATAAGCTTACTTTCCATAAGTAAAGTAGGCTAGAAATTCAAGGATCAAGGATCTTTAGTAGGCTAGAAATTAAAGGATCTTTCAGGAAGAAGGTTCTCAGGGGGATGAAAATACATAGAAGGACAGAAAATGCAACCATGTGATACTCGTAATTTGTCACAGTGTTTTCCAGCAATGAAACTGCTACAGTGCAGCAAAACAAGTGCACTGAAGCACAAATCTATATACACACAGAGAGGAAGAGATTCTATATTTACATCAAAGCCATATGCTCTTGTTACACTGAACACTCAATGCACATTTATCAGGGCCAGACATATTCAGAACAAAAACAAAACTTCATTATCAAAAGAAAAAAGAAAAGAGCATGATGAAAAATTGTTACTTATCCAGCCAAACATAGGTTAAAAAGTGATATATTAAATAAATAATTAGATCTTTTGACTGGTATAAGACTTTCTTTGCAAGGTTTGTGTAATTCTATGAATGTCTCAATGTAACCATCTACATTTCAAAAGAAGCATATCTACTTGGCTATGCTCAGTGAGTTTTGTGACCATTTGCCTTATATCTACTGTAGCATATTGTAATTCCATATTCCATTATCAACAAGGTACAACCCTCCCATCTTCCCAATACATGCTGAGGTCAAAGCCTTTTTAGACCAATGTGATGTCAGCCACAGAATCCTTGCCACTAGCTGGAAACTCGTGAATTGGCAAAGCAGTCACCCTATTGAGTTATATATAAACTTACCAACTGAAACAATCTTAGCTAACAGGAAAGACAGATTTGAAGTCCATATGCACTTGCACATAAACACATGGGACATTTTTATCCTGCAACATTTCTGAGGAATGGCAGCTATCACTTACTAAATGTACACCTTCTGTTTGAAGTTGCAAGTGCTCTATATTTAGGCTGCAAATTCTAAAATATAAAAAGTGCTCAAGACTGCACACTCACACTGTAGCCTTGCATTTATTTATTTATTTATTTATTTTTCATCATCATCATCATCATCATCACATGTGCTATTTTTTTTGCATAGAGTTTCTGAAATAATGCAATAAATGAATCTTGAGATACATGGTTCACTAGACTGACAGAAATGCATGACATGAATCAAAATATTAGACAACTAAAATAATATTTTAGGCCAAAATAGATTGCCCTATATTTTAACAATGTTCTATATTTTAACAAAAAATCTTTTTCAATGTAGACTTTATGCATTGTTTAAATCCTCATTTATACAACACAATTGCTCTATATTTTCTGTTAACAAAATGAATAACCTGTACAAACAGATGTATAATAGCAGATAGTAATAAAACTTTCCTTAGATATAATTCCACAGTTTAAAATGCTTTTTATTTTAAGGGTCCTTAAGAACGGAAGGATGCCATCAAATTATTCATTTTGCACTTTTCACCAACAAAAGAGAAAACACAATAATTATATACATGATTGTTGTGAATGGGGTGTCAGTAACCTAGGTAAATTCACTGAGCTGGTTCAGATGATATGTCTGCTGGCCCCCTCTCAATCATGTTGGAAAGAAGAGTTAGTGTGCATATCTTTTTCCTTATCTCGAGCACCTTCCTACTATTGCCTAACCATGTCATAGGAGTAGTTCATCTGAATCACTCCTCCATGCCTGGTTCGCATATGCAGACCGGCTCATCCCCAAACTCATCCCCAATCTCACTAGAGCCAGCTGGCCTTGAAGGTTCACTCCTTGAGCTGAACGGCGGGGGTGGGGGGCTCAGTCCAGCAGGGGTCTTATCCAGGCCCCTGATTCACAAGCCAGCTCGAGGGCTATGTAAGGGGAATCCAGCAAGGATTCCCCTTTGAAAGTAAAGAGATGTGGCGGGGTGGGTGGATAAGGGGAAGGCTCCCCCATTAATCTTTTTTTAAAAAATACACTGCCGCATGGCAGGATGGGGCGGCAGTGGCCTCTGAGGGGAGAACAGCGAGGGCTGTGGTGGAGGGTTGAGGGGAAAGCTGTGTGATGGGATGGTGTTGGCAGTGGCTGCAGCTGCTGCAGGATGCGGGTGGAGAGAGCCCCTTCCAGTTCCCCTCTTGCCTCCCACATGGAGCACGGGCCAATCTGCAGCCAGTTTATGGGCTTCCTTCACGTGCACACAGAAAGACCGCAAATGGGCTGCAGACTGACCCATTTGGGAGGCAGGAAGGGAGCTGGAAGGAGCTCTTGCCACCATCCGCAGCTGCTTTGGCCACTTCTGCCCCCATCCCACCACACAGCAGCTTTAAGAGGTAAAAGGGCAGCTTTCCCCATCCCCACCACAGCATTCGCTGCCCTTCCCTCTGCGGCCACCACTGCCCCATCTTGCCACGCAGTGGTGTATTTTTAAAGATTAATTGGAAACTTCCTCTCACCCCACGGGCCACTGCAGCCCTTTACTTGTAAAGAGGAATCCTTGTTGGATTCCCCTTTACAAGTATGGCCATCAAGTCATGGAGAAGGCTCGATGGCTGGACCAGACTGGCCCCAGGATTGTTTGAGCCTGAACCATGTGATCCGGGGGCAGTTCGAATCCAATCTAGATTCGAACCGAGCCAGGCTGTCCAGTTCTGTGCACATCCCTAATGCCTGGATTATATACGACTTTAAGTAGAATGGATTGCACAAGATGCGGGAGGGGGGAGTGCTGCCCATGCTCTTCTCCCATGTGATTGAGTGGGCTGACAGACATTTTTACTAAATTTTCCTACTGAGTTAGGGATAAAACATACCCTTGGAAATACATTGGGACTATTCACATGACCACACACACACACAGCCAGGCAGGCAGGCGGAAAGGCAGAGTTCAGCCTACCTTCCCCCAGACTCTTAGTCCCTGTGGCATACAAGCCATGCACCCACATGACCCATGCTTCTGGGAGCATGGAGCAACAGAGGCCAGTTACACGGGCCTCCGGTTATCCCGCAGGGGATTCCCCCAGGGTATGGGCACTTGAGGTGTTTGTCTTTGTGCCAGCAAGAGCTGCAAGCAATGGACACAGTAATTTCTGCAGGCTGCAAGCCCTGCAATCGGCTCACACTGACCATGATCCCAGCAGCCTGGTTAAGTGTGTGTTTGCACCCTTAATCTCAGCTAAGAGCTGGGCTTTGACACTGAGTTTGGTGCCATAGGACCTCTGGGATCTTTGAGCAGTTCTCACGGGCAGCCAAGCTTGGGCTTGGCTGTTTGTGAGAACAGCCTCATTCTTTTCATCAAAGGTGTTTGCTAAATCAAAGGGGTGGTAGACAAAGAGCTGCTCAAAACCTGCTGTCTTCTATGCATCTTAATCCATGGCTCAGTTCAGCCAAACACAAAAGAGTAAGGTTACACATTTCTTTATGCCTCATCCTTGAAAAGTAAAACAATCTGAAAATCAACAAGTAGAAGAATAATCAAATAAGAGAAGTTTAAAGCAGCATAACCTATTACACAAGTTGAAAGGCCACATGAAGGCACTCCCCATGCTGTTGCATTGGAAGTCCACAGCAGGTGTGTGCACAAAACCAATTTTCCTTGTTCAGTTAAAATCCAAACTGTTTCAAAACAGAATGGAAAGGCTTGGCACTCCCCCTTATGACCAGTTCTGACCCCCTTCTGATAGGTTGATCCATGCTCCCAGAAGCATGAGTCATGTGGGTGCATGGCTTGTGTGCCACAGGGACTAAGAGTCTGGGAGAATGCTCAGTTTGAATTAGAACCGGTTCAGGCCCAGTTCAAAGCCCCTACTGTGCACTAAATTTGCTCAGAATTAGTACTCATGGTGGCTGTGTGGGGGGCGGGGGTGGCAGAAGCTCCCCTGATTCCCACCAGCCTCACCACAAGTCCAAAGGGCCAGTCCAGGGCTCATCCAGTGCTGGTCCAGGGATTCTTCTGTAGTTTGGGCCCGATTCATGCCTCTGTGCATGCATGGAGGCCATTTGTTTTACCTCATGAGCCATTTGTGAATATTTTTTGGTATCTCACAAGTCTCTGAGCCAGTTTGGATGAGATGCCTGCCATGATAAGGATGGTTGTACCAAGAGCGAAATTTCCAGAATATCAGCAGAGGATGTCCTAATGCACTTTTGGCATGTCCCTTTATTGCATGAAAGGCTGTTCATCTGAATCACCCCACTATACACACTCCAAATACCTGATTAAAGAAAGAAAAGTCAAAAGGAACAGAGGCAAATACATATCTGGTTGTATGTATCTCACTCTTGAAACAACAGTGGTGCTTAAATAGACACTTCTATGTACAAGTCAAGGTAGATTTATCATGTAGAGATATGCAAGGTTTGTAGCATTTCTGAACAATCAGTTTTTATACACAGAATGATGTAAGTGAAGGAAAAGAAGAAATGTGCATACATTTATAAAAAGTCTCATCTATCTATCTATCTATCTATCTATCTATCTATCTTAGGCATATCCGTCACTAATCCTATGTGTGGCAGGAAAAGAAGAAATGTGCATATGTTTATAAAAACTCTCTCTCTCTCTCTCTCTCTCTCTCTCTCTCTCTCTCTCTCTCTCTCTCTCTCTGTGGTATACCCGTCACTAATCCTATGTGTGGCAGCTCTCATGAGAGTTCGTGAGCAAGCTGCCGGCAGGGGAAGAGGACAGTGGTGGCGCTGGACAGACTTGCAGGTGAGCGGTTGGGAAAAATGTGGTGGTTATGGATGGGCAAAGAAAATGGCAGTGGAGGCGGGGTGGGGGGGGAGAACTAGAGGTGCAGATGCTCTGTTCCCAGCCCAGCTAGTATAAATTATTGTACTACCAGTATTTTGCAATAGCAGCCAACAGTATAAATTCAGATTTTTAAAAATAAATAAATAAATTGCAGCCAAGGTTATCCTATATATTGTGGAAAGTACTTGATTAAAATGTGCTATTAAGAAGTGTTTTCATCATTGGGGATTTATTACCAAAATTTGATATTTGATTTTTCACATGAATTATTTGCTCATTTTACTCAGACTAATTTCTTTGACTCATTTCTGAAAGTGTAATCCTGTTGTACTTGCGTTATTGTGTGCTGTCTGGATCTTTGCTAATGTTTTAATTAACAAGAAAAATATCTCAGTGCCCTAAGCAAACCCTTTTCATCCACCAGATTGCCTTTTTATGAATAGAAGGATTTAGTCATTTTACACAAGCGGTAAATGATTATTTTCTAATACAGGCCAAATTGAAAATATTCTTTTCATGGCTCACTTTGTTTCTTGTACTTTGGCTCGTGCTCAGCCCACTGTGTCAGATTTCTTCTTTTTTTATGCTAAAACATTAATCTATGACAATTTCTCTAATATTTTCTTTAAAATAGTAAGTAGAGCCTTAATGAGATTCTAAGAGATGCTTATTAAAGCAATAGGCTCTACAAACCTCCTACTTCATTGTGAAATGCCAGCCACAAGTATATAAAAGTTATTTGGTTATTTCTGAGGAATGATTGGGGCATTCACTCTAATGTTCAGGACTGCCACATTCCAAACTTATCACCATTTCAGCCTATTGTAAATTCTTCTAATCAAAGTCCACACTGTAATTTACCTTCAATAGACTGCTTCAGAAGAAGAATGCCTTTACTATTGGGGTATTTCATATTGGCAGTAACCTAGAACATTTGTGACAGAAATCAAAATTATAAAATGTTCCCATAATGCAAAGGGTTTGATAGAATTGTGCCATCTGGAAAGGTTAGAACTTTGCTGAACCAGTGAAGGTGGGAGTGGATTTGATGGCAGTAGCTGAGGGTAATGTCAACAGCCAGAGATAAGGATGTGGAGTGATTTAAAGCAGAAAAGAAAAGGGCAAGAGAGAGTGCTGAATTCTTCTTTATTTAGTTACAATATTTATCCTTCACTCCTTCAGTACACTACTATTCACAACATTAATAAAGTAGATACAGCCATTTAAAAATAATAAAAGAAATAAAAGTTAAGATTAAGAAACCAGGCTAAAACCACATCTAAGAGTTACACAGTTTTAAAGTTTCAAATTAAAAGTTATAAGTAAAAAAAATGAAAAACTAAGAAACCTACCAGATATAAAGCAGCGGATAAAACATTAAAAGCCTCTCTAAAAGATGTATCTTTAATTGGTTTTTAAAACACTGACTTTGCTACTTCCTCCCCATTAACTCATTCACTAACCACTCTCCTCCAAGCCAGTTTTATTCACACCCCTACCAGTGAGTTGGAAGTTTTTTGTTGTTGACAAGACTATCAAATATCCCAACTGTGTAGAAAAGCTAATTTGAAATAATTTAAGCTCACATGCACCTGACTAAATACCAAGGCTATTCCCATGATCACCCAAAAGCAGGCTAAGGGAGCCTAGCCTGCTTTTGGGCGATCGTGTGCTGCAACAGGAGCTGCGCTGCTCCTGGCAGCTAGCCGCCATAAATACACCTCCCCTTAGACAAGATTAACGGAGCAAGTGCTCCGTTAGCCTCATCTTTTTGCTCATGGGTTGCCACGACATGTGACAACACACAAATAGACCCCCAACCTGGAGGCTGCAAGCAGGAGTCTCTTCTGGGGTTTCTCAGGGGTCTCTCCAGGATGCCCCATGCATTCACGTGGGGCATCCTAGAACTTCCAGTGGCCTCGTGGCCCCTGATCCTCACAGCCCATGCCGGCTCCGTGACGGAGCTGGCAGTTGTGTGGGTGGCTGATCCGGCTGCCCAGATCTGCCTTTGGATCGTTTGCGGGGAGAACGGGCTAAGCCCACTGTCCCCCCAGACCCAGAAGAAGCTCTTCTCACTGGTCGTGATAAGAGCTTCACCATCTATGGAGAAACATTTCATACTAGGCCCATAATCTCCTCAGTCAAGTCATTCCATTTTTTCTTTGTCTGTGAGGAATCATATACCAAAGAAGAAAAGGAGGCCTTTGGGATTTAAGAGTGATGTTTTCTGCATTTGAGATAGGAGAATATTTGACTGCTGTGATTTAACTTTAGCACAGAAAGTTTTTTCCATTATTTTAGAAAACAAAAGGATATTTTATTATTTAATACTTAACTAATAAGCAACGGAATACATTTTCTTCTAGCTCAATCGCACACAAGAAACATCCAATAAAAACATACGAGTAAACAACCACAGCTAGAATACAATATGAATGTACTTTAGCAGAAAAGGAAAGAGTCCATTAAAATCAAGGTAAATGCAATAGCTTTGACCATAGCAGTATGAATATCTTGTTATCTAAGTGCTTACACACCAGAGCACAGATTTACTTTTTGATTAGGCAAGCCAATAAACATATGGATACCATGATGCGAACAGAAAGACAAAACAATTCAGCTATAGAAACAATAGTTCAATACTTTGAACAACAATTCCAAACTCAAGGCTTTGCACAGGGAGCAGGATGTTGAGCCCCATTTTCAATTGAAAACCCTGGTGCTAGAGGATTGGTTGTGTAGGAATTTGTTTATTCCCAATTTTCCCAATAGCCAAAATATAACTATGGGTTGTTGGATCGTAACCTAGTTGCTTGCCCACTGTCCTTAAGTAACAGTCCAGGACTTAGGGAAACCCCTTTATTTTGAATCACATTAGTAATAATTTAGCAGAGCACATTTGAACAGAAGCAAATAAAATAAATATCAAAACTCTAAACACACTAAAAAAGAGATTAGAATTCCTTAAACATAAACAAGATGTCTCACTAATCCTGTTGTTTCAGTCTGCAGATCAGTTTCAGCCACATGAAGAACAGAACTCAAAATAGGATACCTGATAAAATCTAAAGAAAAATCAAAAGAACTATAGCCAGAGTTTGAAGCCCACAGCTAGGAAGAAAGAGAGGGAGAAAATTCAAAAAGGAGAGGGGAAACCACCCAAATGGGAAAGATTCTCCCCCCAAAGAGGGAGAAAAGGTCCCTCTACTCTTAGCCAAAAGGCCGAGAAGCAATGAAAATCTTCAAAAATGGTTTTCTGACGGGCTGTGGGGTAGAGACTGCCTTGGTCAGCCTGATGGATGATCTCCAATTGGGACTTGACAGAGGAAGTGTGACTCTGTTTGTCCTTTTGGATCTCTCGGTGGCTTTCGATACTATCAACCATAATATCCTTCTGGAACGTCTGAGGGAGTTGGGGGTGGGAGGCATTGTTTTGCAGTGGTTCCGCTCCTACCTTTCTGGCAGATTCCAGATGGCGTCGCTTGGAGACTGTTGTTCTTCAAAATCTGAACTTTTGTATGGGATCCCTCAGGGCTCCATTTTGTCTCCAATGCTTTTTAATATCTACATGAAACCTTTGGGAGAGATCATCGTTGGTGCTGGGTGCTATCAGTATGCTGATGACACCCGAATCTATTTCTCCATGTCAACATCATCAGGAGAAGACATATCCTCCCTGAATGCCTGCTTGGAAGCAGTAATGGGCTGGATGAGGGATATCAAGCTGAGACTGAATCCAGACAAGACGGAGGTACTCATTGAGCGGGGTCGTCACTCAGGAAGCAATATTGATCTACCTGTTCTAGATGGGGTCACACTTCCTCAGAAGGTACAGGTACGCAGTCTGGGAGTACTTCTGGATCCACACCTTTCCCTGGTTCCCCAGGTTGAGGCACTGGTCAGAAGCGCTTTCTATTAGCTTTGGTTGATACACCAGCTGCGTCCGTTTCTTGAGGTTCATGATCTCAGAACAGTAGTACCCTTTCAGGTAACCTCCAGACTTGATTACTGCAATGTGCTCTATGTGGGGCTGCCTTTGTATGTAGTTCAGAAGCTACAATTAGTACAAAATGTGGCAGCCAGGTTGGTCTCAGGGTCATCTCAGAGAGACCATATTAATCCTGTAGTACAGGAGTTGCACTGGCTGCCAATAAGCTTCCAGGCAAAATACAAAGTGCTGGTTATAACCTATAAAGCCCTAAGCAGCTTAGGCCCATGGTACTTAAGAGAACTTCTTCTTCTGCATGATCCCTATCGTCCACTGTGTACATCAGGGGAGGCTCGTCTGTGGCTACCTTCCACCCAGGGATGGGCCTTCTCTGTTGTCGCCCCGAGACTTTGGAACGCGCTTCCTGTGGGAATAAGAGTCTCCCTATCTCTAGCGGCTTTTAAAAAGTGTCTGAAAACTCATCTTTTTACCCAGGCCTTTTAGCTTTTTAACTGTTTAAATTTTAGATTGTTTACTGATTTGTTTTAAACTGTTTTTAACATTTAATTGATTTTAATGTTTTGTTTTTGTTTTGTTGTGAACCGCCCTGAGACCTTGCTTTGGAGCGGTATACAAATACGTTAAATAAAATAAAATAAAATAAAATAAATAAGAAATGGAAAGGTTCTCCTCATCAATAGAGAAGGCAGGACAAGAGAGGAAAAGTCCTCCTCCTCCTCCAAAATGGGAGACAGGTCAAGAGACCCACTAATACATGGTCTAAACTTTTATAATCCTTTACCTCAGAGGAGTGTCTTTCCCTCCCAAGAGTAGTCTGAGGATACATTTTAAGTTCTGATAGGTTACTTTAAAGAACAAAAGGCCTCCCATTATTAATAAGGAAGATGTCATATAGGATAATTATAAATCACAATACTTTGCAAATTTACATTTGGAACAGAATGATATCATCATCAGATAATTGGTGTCAGACAGGCCCTATATGTCTGGTTTGTGGTTATTCCTAAACATCTAAAGGGTCATCTTTAGACAACAGTCTGAAAAAATGCCTTTAAAACATCCCATTGACATAATGAAACCAGACTAGCTTCCCCATTTTGGGAACAGATGCACTGTAAACAAGGTCTGACAAAAGAGGCATCCAAAAATAATATGCCCAGCTACCGAGCCAGAACACCTATTGGTTTGGGGTTTTTTTGTAATTCGAAGAAGGAGAAGTGAAGCTGTGTACAACCAACCAATTGAATGCAGTCAGAAAGAGTGGAATGGTACATGTAAAAATACTGTGAGAATTGGTGGTGAGTGAAGAACAGCAACAAAACATGTTCTTAATTGTCCATTTATCAGGACATATAGTAATATTGGACTATATGACTTTATCAGACTGATCTTTGCTAAACTCGACAACTTAGTGGACTATTGAACTAACATTTTACGTACATTGATTAGGTCTGGGCACTGGCTATTTCTCACAGGCTCAGCTGCAGCACAGTCAGTAACCGAGGAAGGTGCCTCTACTTGTAAAGGCAAAACTCAGTTGATTGAAAGTCCTAATCCATTAAAAATACAATTAAAACAGTGAGATACAATAAAAGGCAATCAGTGTTTAGTAAAACTACCTATGTGATATTGATAGACAGACTGATAGATATGGATATTCATATTGTTAACAATGCAAAGACCCCTTTCCATTCTCCTTCATCTGGATTTGTCCTGCTGCATCTCCCCTACGCTAATCAGATCCAGGCCTTAGTTAAATTAGCCCAATAGTCCCTTTGTGGTCTGCAGGCAAAGGGAGAACTACAGAACCAAATGCAGCCATTCTACCTGCTGGGTTGCTCCTTTATCAACTCTTGCATCAAGACTGGTGTGCCCTCATAATCTGCCCAGCCAGCACCATCTCATTATACAGCTGCTGCACCCAAGGACACCTGAGTGCCATCCCTAACTCTTTGGAATACCATCTGTTATCCCCACCAAAAATGGGATACAGCTGTCTCCTTCCCACAATGTCTTTCCAAGAAACCTACAGCTCAGGCATACGTGCTGATATATACCTTTCTGGTGACAAGTGTGGACCATCTCCCCCATAACAGGTTTGCTCTATTCCCCAAAATTTGCTGTTGTCACAGTACTGTGTCATCCTCCCAGCTCAATATTTAAATTAATATTTTATTGAGAAAAAATACATACACACCCCCTACATATCATTATTTATTTTATTTATCATATTTATTTATCATATTTATGATAAATATGATAATTTAATCATTATTTATTTATTTAAACATTTATCTCTCGCTCTTCCTTCAAGGAGCCCAGAATGGTGTGCATGCCATGTTTACCCTCACAACAACCCTGTGAGGTAGAGAGATACCTGAATGGCCCAGAGTCACCCAGTGAGCTTCATGGCTGAATGGGGATTTGAACTCAGTTCTTTCTGGTCGTCATACAGCACTCTAACCATTATGCCATGCTGGCTCTCATAATCCCATAATGGCATTATGTATTCCATTTTTTAAATTTCCCCCACTTGTACCTTTCTCCTCACCTACTCCTGCACAACCAGTTCATAATTGTGGTGGTATTCATATCAGCTTTTTAATTAGTCCTATCAATGGCATTAGCAGACAACAAAAGAAGTCCATTAGAATTAAGATTAAAGGAACAGCTTTGGCCATAGATTGAATGACTTGTTATCCAAGTGTTTACAAATCAATACATTGACTTTTTATATTGCTTTATCCAAGGCTGCATATTATGGCATAACTATAGGACATGATTATGTTCCATGGCCAACTCATTGTTTTCTTTCTTATCCAAATCGCTCACTCTTGCTAGGGATATGCAAACTGGCTCAAGATTGATCTGGCACACCATCAAAAGGGTTCAGCTTGAGGGTTCACCCTTGAGCCAGACTGGGCCCAGACCTCAAGCTGAACCCCCCAGACCAGCTCAAAGCCGGTCCAGGTTTTGAAAAGTTTTTTAAAAAAACTTTTTGAACCCCGGACCAGCTTGAACTTGAGTCAAACTGGGGTGCTGGTGGTTTGGGGTGCACAGAACCGAACATGTCCAGTCTAGTTCAAGTCTGGTCTGAACTTGAACCGAACCGGGCAAACCGGTTTTGTGCACACCCCTAACTGTGTACACCCATTTGTGTACACCCATTTGAACTACATGTAAGAAATTCTAGATCAGTTTACACATGAGGTGACACACATTTAATTGTGATTTCATCTTCCACATTTTCCTGAAAAGCATGATACTCCAAGATTTGTTCCTAGTTAAATTGATTTGATAGATTGATGAGAAAAAAGATTTTGTGTAGTTTTAGATATTGTATTTGTTTTTAAATTGTCTCTTTTCATGAAATAAAGTTACCTTTATTCCAATAATGTTAATGCTATGTTGTGATCTGTAATGTTAAGTTGATCCCTGGTTCTGTTCTATTTTCTAGAATGTTTAATTACGACTTTATTGCTAACCGCTTACCATATGAGTGTTTGGTATTCACACTGTGTCTTCCTTTATATTCTTCCTCTTATTTATCTTGGAGGGTTTTTTTGGTCACAGATTCAGCAATCTTTAGCATTTTGTTTTGCCCATCACATTACTTCTTCTTCAGTTTCATTGTCTATCCACTTGTAGCTAATTTCCTGTCCAAAGGAAATGTAATGCATTACATAACAGCAAGTAGGAGGCATTCTGAGCTATAATGCACAATTTCTATTCGGAAATTTCTTCCTTGGGCTCAGTCCAGCGATACTGAGCCTCATGTTGAAACATTAGCCTGAACACTGTGTATTTTGCGGTCCACTGAATTTTTGAATTTCATGCAATAAGAATGGGATGAATGCATTCATCCCAATTGTTTAGTCAATAGTTTATCCTTTTTCCTTATACTTCTGGAATAACACAAATTCATTGTTTACACACACACACCTCTTTCCTTTGCATAATATTTACATAATTTGTATCTGATTTATATCATTTACCTTTTTGTAGTTCTATTAACATTCTCTACTAAACATTTTGTTTGTGGAGATGAAATGTAAGATGTTTCATTGTAAGATGATATTTCATTGTAAATTTGATTTCATTGTAAGATGAAATGAAGTTCTTCTGAGAGCTGTATATAAACCTATGTTAAGATGTTTTAAAAAACAAACATTCAATTCATTACTTTTTGTCTTTTACACCGAACATACTATGAGGGCTTTGTCCAGGGTAATATCAGACTTGAAAGACCTAAAGGTCATGCACATGACTGTTTCTGGGGTCGTGGATGGGGGAGAAGGCAGGGATGAACCTACGTTGCTCCCCAGATGATCAGGACTCTCCTCCTAGGCATGCGACTGCATGTCCACAAGACCCACTCTGCTCTGAGCAGCACGGCTCTCTAGAGGCCAGGAAAATGAGTCCCAGACTCCCAAAATCCTGTAATGCACTGCATGAGCAGCAAAATGCATTAAGGGATTACTCCTTGATCTGGGCACTCTTGGTGCCTGGCTCTGTGACTGCTTGGGCCACATACAGCCTGAGCATTCTCATGACCCTGGACCTGGAGTTGAGGGAGCACTTGTGCCCTCTAACCCCAATTAAGGGTCAGGGCAAAAACTCTGGCTAACGGGGGAGGAAGTGTTGGAATCAAGCGGGATCCTGGCACTCCACACTAGCAGCCCAGTGCAGGCTGGACTGCTCTAGCATGGTTTGGGCTGCTCATGTCCATAGCCTCCTAGTCTTCACTATTGTTAATGAGTATCAACAGCACATTAGCTTGTTATTAATCATCATATTGAACCATGAAATCCTATACCCAAGTAGTTTTCTTTACTCTAGAATAGTTCCACTAGTTACATTAGATGCCCCAAACTTTTTCAGACTATAGGACCTACAATAATTTTATATTTTGTTTCAGCACCCAACTCCACCCACAGCATGGCACACAACTAACTACAAAATGAGTTGATAGCTAAGAAAAATGAACATTTCAAACCCAACGACAGCAATAAGAATACATTTCAGGTGAAAAGGAACACAGTCGGTCTGATCATCACAGGTCTGATAGCTGATCAAGTGCAGCCTACAAACCAGTCTACCACAATCGTCACATCTTTTGTTTGGTTTCCTGTCATCTTTCCTTGAATAAGGAAAACACCATCCAGTTTAGGGTGCTGTGACATATTCTGAAGCATTTTGAGGATGATAGCCAGGTACACGCTATTTTTATCTGCTGGCTGATATACTGGACATCCAACGGTTTTCATCTTATGATTGTTCCCCAACACTGGAAAAGAACATGCACTATCTCTACCTTGCAGGCCATTGTTTCCTGTCTGTATGGTTGGAAATCCAGAAAATGAACTTGCAATGGCAGCCACATCCATTGTATTGCCAAAAAAAAGTGCCAATGGCCACCTGTTGTTCTTGTGTTGGCAGATGAATATTCTCACCAGGTAGTCTAGACCAGGGATTCTCAATGTTGGGTCCTCAGATGTTACTGGACTTCAACTCCCATAATCCCCAACCAAAGGCCACTGGGGCTGGGGATTATGGGAGTTGAATTCCAATGACATCTGGGGACCCAACGTTGATAATCCCTGGTCTAGACTGTCAACCCTACTCTGTTGAATTGGAATGTGACAGTGTGTGGCTCCCTTGGCTCCCTTTCGACGACTAGATCATGGTACATGGTCGATAAGTATAGCCCAGTTCCTCTTGGTTATGTACAATGTCTTCTCTTCATCAAAGCCAAACCCAGATGACAGTGGTTCCCTTCATGAATGTAATTGCATCTCTGGGCTATGCCTTGCTGGTTGTGTCTCATAGTGCCTACATAAGTAATCTCCTGAGCAAGGAGAGCCTCTGCCAGCTGTACGCTGGTAACACAAAATGTTCCTATAGTAATTGTAATATATGTTTGTATGTATGTATGTATGTATGTATGTATGTATGTATGTATGTATTTAACACATTTATATACCACCCCAAATGCAAGTCTATGGGTGGTTTACAACAAAATGATAAAAAGATTAAAATGTTACAACAATTAAAATTTAACACATTAAAACTATTAAAAACACAATTAAAATAATATCTAATTAAAAGCCTGCGTGAACAAAGGCATTTTGACTGCCTTTTTAAAAGTTGTAAGAGATGGTTTTTTGTTCCTGCTTATTTCAGTAGGAAGTGTGTTCCAAAGCCCTGGGGCAGCAATGGAGAAGGCCTGTCCCTGAGTTGACATCAGACGAGCCAGGGGTAACTGCAGATGAACCTCTCCAGATGAACTCAATAGGTGGTGTGGTTCATAGTGAATAAGATGTTGTCTTAAATACGCAGGGCCCAAGCTGTTTAAGGCTTTATAGGTTATAACCAAAGCCTCGTATTTTGCCCGGAAACTTATCGGCAACCAGTGTAGATCTTTTAAGATAGGAGTGATATGGTCTCTCTTAGATAACCCAGAGACCAACCTGGCTGCCTCATTCTGGACCAACTGCAGTTTCTGGACTATGTACAAAGACAGCCCCACATAGAGTACATTGCAGTAATGAAGTCCGGAGGTGACCAGCAGATGTACTACCATTCTGAGGTCATTTATTTCAAGAAATGCAAGAGGCTGGCATGTCAGCTGAAGCTAACAAAAGGGAACTTTGGCCACTGCCTCAACCTGGGACACCAGAGAGATGTTTGTTCCCAGAAGCACCTCCAGACTGTGTACCTGTTGCTTCTAGGGAAGTGTGACCACATCCGGAACTGGCAGATCAAAATCATCTCCCAAGTTCCAACCACACACAATAAGTACCTCTATCTGGATTCAGCATCAGCTTGTTACCTCTCATACAGCCCATCACTGCCTCCAGGAAGGAATTTAGAGAGGTTATGCCTTCTCCTGATAATGTTGACATGGAGAAAAAGATTTGGATGTCATTAGCATATTGATGACACCCTGCACCAAATCTCCTGATGATCTCTCCCATCGGTTTCATGTAGATCTTAAATAACATCGGAGACAATACAAAGCCCTGAAAGACACCATACTGAAGTTCAGTTTTTGAAGAACAACAGCCTCTGAGGAACACTATCTGGAATCTGCCCGAGAGGTAAGAGTGGAACCATTGCAAAGCAGTGCCTCCCATCCTGAACCCTCTCAGACGCTCCAGAAGGATACTATGGTCAATAGTATCGAAAGCCACTGAGAGGTCCAAAAGGAACAACATTTCCTCTGTCAATTCCCAATTGGAGATCATCCATCAGGCTGACAAATGCAGTCTCCACCCCATAGCCTGCCCAAAAGCCAGTTTGAAATGGGTCTAGATAATCAGTTTCATCCAAGATCGCCTGGAGTTGGGAGGCCATCACCATCTCAATTACCTTGCCCAACCTCAGAAGGTTGGAGACGGGCCTATAACTGCTCAACTCTGAGGAATCTAAGACAGGCTTCTTCAGAAGTGGTCTAATAATTGCCTCCTTAAGGCAAGGAGGCATCCTGCCCTCTCTCAGAGAAGGATTTATGATATCTACTAGGCCTTATACAACAACCTCCTTGCCAAATAGCATTAGCCATGTCGGGCACTGGTCAAGAACATAGGTTGTAGGCCGTATCGCTCCAAGCAGCTTGTCCACATCCTCACAAGTCACAAAATAAAACTGATCCTGCCTGACTACACAAGAGGAGTATCTGGACACCTCCAATTCAGACACTGCAGTAATTGTGGGGTCTAAGTCCATGTCGGCCTGAATACGAGAGATTTTATCCACAAAAAATCATTAAACACATCACAGCGGGAAACAGATGTTTCCAAATTCTGATTCAAGGGAGGAGGAGCACCTACTAGCCCTCTCACAACCCTGAACAACTCTGCTGGATGTAAACTTATAGTAAGATTAATGGCTCCAGATTTTAGGACCCAGAGGCTAGATTTGGTCAGGTGAGGCTTTGTTGCTGGCCCACAGGTAGGAATATCCTGAAGTAATAGCAGGAGCCATAAAGGGCTCTTGTCCAGTCTTGCTGATGAACAGCAGCAGCTCAATGCAGTTGTCTGCTTGAGTCCAGATGTCCCCTGACACCGACAGTGACAGAGTCCACTGACACCATTCCTGTTTCTCTTCACCTTTACCCCTGACTCCAACCCTCTGCCTTCTCACTTTCATTAAAATTTTAATAATTTTAATGTAATAGTTAATATGCGGAAATTGACCTTGCCCCTCACAGACCAAGACGGTTGATTTCAGCTCATGAGTCATTTGAGTTGTGCACCCCTATTGTGCACAATATAGTATGGGTGAGTTCACACAATCCCTGGAAGCTGGGAACTAGAGGTTTTCGGCAAGCGCACCCTCCCAGTGGGCATATTGTGCGAACCTGCCAACCTGCAGTTTCCAACTCATATACCCAAGACTGAACCAACTGTTTCTCCAGCCACCTGGAATCAAGGTTTGAAGTTCTAATGTAGTGGAATAATATAATCGTAAAAATATATTGTTGCTACTGTATATTATTGCATAGGTGTGAGAAACTGCCCTTTTCTTCTTTTTTCTGTACTGGTCAAAGACTGTAATAAAGTTTATCTATCAAATTTGAAGTTGGGCAGAGAAAGTTGGTAAAATCTCAGGACAGGTCGGGAACCATCAGCAGGCAAGTTTGCATGGCATGTCTGCTGGGAGCACATGCTTACCAGACTTCTTAAACCGGCAGTTTGACTTCTTAAATTGACCTCTTAAATTGGCAGAACCCACCATATCTAGTTCACACCACGCAGTAGGAATAAAGAAAAAAGGGGGAAAGAAAAATGTGCTAGATTCTAAAAAACTCAACATAGCAGTAATTCAACAGCATAATATTAGCAGCAATGACACCATAATATTATCCAATTTATTAGGACCAACAGAAAATCCAAGAAGAAAAAGTAGCTTTTGCATTTCATAGAGTTTTGTGTGGATAAGACCAACAAAAAAAGTGAATTAATATAAAATACATCATCAACCCTTTTTACTGCAAAAACACTAACATGTTCATTTACAATATCCTTCCATTCTGTAGCTACATTATACTCATGTAAGCATAATTAAAGAGTGACTCACAAATCACAGGCTGTTAATAGGCATGCAGCTGAGGCTTTGTCAAGGCCCTTTGTTCATAAGCAAGCATGCTCAGACCCATTTTGGTGCTTTTTGAAAAAGCATGCACACACACCATGCACACACTGAGAAGCAAGTGCCAGGACAGCATGCTTTCACAACCCCTGTTCTTTCTTTAGGCTCTGACCAAGAAGCTCACTGAATGGAGCACAGTCCCTACTGTAAATTACATCCATGTTATGAAGCTTTGGCTAAGAGATAACAGAACTTGTGCTGGTGTGAAGCTGCCTATAGAATATAATCATCTGATTCCCTCTGCAAATGCCTCATACCAATATTTGCTCCAGTCTGAGAAGAGGACAACAGTGGGAAATAATGTGACTTGTTTGAGAAAACAATGTGACCCCGCACCCCCAAAGGAGGACAGGACAGGACACGTGTATGGGATGAACTAGGGCCCCACTTTATGAACTATCTGCCCTATGCAACTATAAACAACTATGTTTAATTTCTGTATGGCGAATAAGTTCCACAAGGCTCCATACTATCACCAATGCTCTTCAACATCTACATGAAACTACTGGGAGAGATCAGAAGGAGGTTTGGTGCTGGGTGTTATCAATATCCATGTCAACCTCATCAGGAAATGGCATATCTTCCCTAAATGGCTGCTTGGAGGAGGTAATGGACTGGATGAGGGATAACATACTTAGGTTCAATCCAAAGAAGGCAGAAATGCCACCAGCTCGTCTGGTGGTGACTCAGGACTGGGCTTTGTCTATGGCTGCCCCAGAGCTTTGGAATATGCTTCCTGCTGAAATAAGAGCATCTCCTTCTCTGTTTGTTTTCAGGAAGACCCTCAAGACTTTCCTTTTCTCGCAAGCTTTTAATTAAAATTTTAATAATTTTAATAATTTGCTTTATACTGCTTTTGTCATGTTTTATGTATTTTAACCTGTGATTTTTAATGTTAAAATTTGTACAATGCCTAGGGATTTACATATCAGGTTGTATACAAATATGATAGATAGATAGATAAATAGATAGATAGATAGATAGATAGATAGATAGATAGATAGATGACTAAATAAATAAATAGATAAATAAATAAGCATCCCCTCCAAGGAAGAAACTACCCTTCCCATTTTGGGATTGGCCTTCTTGTGTGCACAGTCCAAACATCGGGGGTTACCTTCCCCCCTTCAACAATGGTGTGGTATGAAACAGGACTATAGCCATACCAACTGTTGGCAATAGGCCACCAAAGCATGCAGGTCAGAAATCACTGCAAAATAAGAGCTTTTCCTTTCAATAACCCCAGATTATTAACCTCTAGGTGGAGCATCAAAATGTGAAGACTAGGATGCCTACAAAAGTAGTCTTCCAGGAGTGGCATCAGATGACCCAGCCACTCCACATGTGCAAAAGCACCATATCCCAACTAAATCCCAAAACTGGTGCCTGCAGAGCAACACTCACTGGGCCCAGATGTTCAACAAAATCTGCAAAAGAAAAAAGTGTTACTACCCCTTCCATATTAAAGAAGACCTTTAAAAGGCCCCTCCCACTAACTTGACAATATTGCTGCAATGCCGCTGTGGGGCAGCAACCAAGCTAAATGACAGATCCTGCTTACCTCTGCTCTGTTTTAGAGAAATGAAGAGACAGCAACACTTGGATCTTTGAGAGCTGAGCGTCTCCAACGTCCGTCCTAAATGAAGCCACTAGCTCCCTGATTGGTAGGGAACCAAAGAAGGCAACCAGCACTGCAGCATGAAACAGCAGGACCTCAAACACTGATGAACTGAAAATGCTGCTTAAAATGATCCACGACACATGGTGGGATCTGGAATCACATGGGTGGGGATTGTGCCTACACCATCCTCCCAACATCCGCCTAATCCTGAAATCTTCTGAAGTATCCTGAATGCCCACCCTCTTAGTAGCAAAAGCAAGTGCAGAAAGATGGCCCACAAAATAATGGGTGGACAAACCCTTGTGTGTAGAGTTACACATAATTGCATCAAATGCTCAACAGGGAAGCCAAGAGGCTTCCATACCAGTCACATCTCTAAACTGCTGGAACTCATGCTCAGTTGCCACATAGTGAGTTCTGATGCCAGGTGCCAAGGATAATTCTATGGCCCATTTGCTTCAAGCCTCCAAGCATCTACAGTCCTGCAGGCAGAATCCTGGCAAGTGGACGCTCCCCTCAAAAACATCCTTCCCTATCTTCCTAAGTCCCTTGATTGATTTCAAATTCTGAGAAAAGAAGGGGGAACGAATGCCCTTGATCAAAATCCTGAAACCAAAAATAAAAACCATCAGCCAAGTAGCTGGCTCTCACCCTGTCAGGATAACCATATAGCAAGGAGAGCAAAACCAGAACCTTAACCAGACTAGGACTCTTTTCCCTTTGTACCACAGCCAAAGTTATCTGCCTTCCTAGGGGGCTGCTGATCTCTGGGGAAAACCATGCCTTCACAGCCCCTACTAAGGAGCTTAACGCGTGCAGTCCACCACAAATTGAGCAGGTGTGCTGAAAATGACACTGCCTCCTGGAGTTGGTCCTGGACATACCATACTCCCAGTTCAGCAGGTGGGTTTGAAACCCCTGTCCAGCACCAGACCGCTCTGAGCAGTGGTGCTGGTGATTTGGTGAGCAGGTGCCTGCTATCTGAGTAATCCCCTTGAACCGGCCAGGAAGAACACATTATCTGCAGCTACATTTGGTGGAGGTGCTGGTCTCATGGCGGAGCAGAGTTTAGCGTCAATCCCATATGAAAAGACTCATCATAGCAAGCCCATGCAGAACCAATACACTCTGAAAAGGCATGGTATATTATGTCCACCAATTTCACCATGGATGCTACCCTGCAAGGTTGCTTCTGAAGCACCATCCCATGTAAATCATGTATCCCACTAATCAGTTGGACCAATTACAATCCACAGGATCTCTCTTAATCACTTACTGTTCCTTGCTAACAGATTTATCCACTTCCTTGGGCTCAGGCTCCTGGAAAAGCAGGGAAAAGATGCCCACACACACGTTCCACCAAATCCACTTTTTCACGGCAGAAGCAAGTGATTTCCCAAAGAACTGAAATTTCACGATAGGTGAGATGTTCTTGAAGTACTTTTTACCACCTAGTGTAGATTCCACACCCTGTTCAACAATGGACCCACCCTGTCTACTAGCCTGTTTACCCAAATCCATGTCCTGCCACATCTTTTTCCACCTACCAACCTGTTTTTGGACACCTAAGGTGTAGGAGCACGCGTTGCTGCAGAAGCAGGTGTGGTAGGTACCATAGGTTGAGGCACACAACCTGGCCAGTATAGTTGTGGGTACCCAGAATAGCCCCGTACGCTAGCTGTCTGACCCCACCATGATGTTTTTTGTTGACCAAGGCACATACTCACCACCACTTTACATCTCATCATTTGTAGCATTAGGCTGTGGCACTTCCACTGGGTAGGGTTGCAGTGTCTCTGGTACCACATCATCATCTGGAGCCTAGAGAGCCACTAACAGCACTTGCAATTCCTTAAACAAAGAAGATTGAGACTTGGACTCCATGTCATGCTTATGCCACCTAGCAGGATGGATAACCTGCGAACACTCCCCTGTGTCCCTGGACTGCTTTCTCTGTTTTTCCAAAGGTTGAATACAGGACAGCATGGAATGTCAATGCCATGTCTCCCTCATCCTCATAAAAAGGCTCGGGTGCAGGCTTCCCTTTCCCTTTTCCGCCTCCTTGGCCATGCCCTTCTTAAGTGGTATAATGACAATAGGTCAAACAGCTGAACAATGAACCCCATGAAAAATGCATACCAAAATAGGGGGCAGGAACCCAATAAAAGGAAATGGTCAAAGTCAAGAACCCATAGGAGCACACCTCAACAGCAATACAACTCCTGCAAAATGTCCCCAAATGACCCACCCTCATCACCAGCTACCTGTATTATATCACCTCTCTCTAGTTCCATGCCTCTGTCCCCAAATGTGGCAAATGTCACCAAACCATAATCTCTGCTCAGGCCCGCAGCTGCTTCAGCTCCCATGGAGCTGACTTGCAGGCAAGACTGTGTCCTGGCAGCCCCAGGCACCTGTCTTGCCCATTGCTGCTTACCGTGTGCCAGAATTCCAGCTGCTGCCTCACCACCTCCAATGGGCCCAAACGCTGCCAGAACAGAGCTCCACACTCCATCCTATCCAGCCGGCAGCCTTGCCCATGGGGAATGAGCGTGCAATATGTATATGAATGCAGCTACCACTCCCTCATTGGCCCATGCAGACCATGTGGCCTCCTCTCACATGGAAGCAAATGCTGTCCTGACTCCAAGGGGCCTGGGTGCAAACCCCACCTTGCCCGACAGCCATCTGGTGCCAAGCAGAGCACCAATTATTTAATTCCTCCCCCATCTTTCATAGTCTGAAAGAGTGACACAGTAGAGCAATAGGAAAACACTTCAGTCATTTCCCCCCCATCTGTTGTCAGGGTGGGGACAGCCCTGCAGCACATAATGGAGAGCCTCTGCGGGGCTCTACTATTATGTCCTCCCAACTGTGTATGGACCATACATCTATACTGTGATGGATCATGTTGTTGGTTTCTACTTGGTGAACCAAAACCCTGTAGAACTTTAAAATGAATTATGCCCTTCTTAAATTATAATGGCAAAGGGCTGTTTAATCACACCACTTATTTATTTTATTTTATTTTATTTTATTTTGGCTAATAAGATACACAGCATTAATATTTTCCTTTTAGTTTTGTCACATGGGTGCTAGTGATGGGCTATTCAATTTTCCTCAGGAGATTTATAATGGACAATCCTGTTCCACCCTTATAACCATTATGGCTGAAATGATACTCCGTAATAAAGACACTTTCAAGCACAGAAATACGCTTTTTACCTTAACATCTTTTTCTCTTATTTTTTTTTTCATCTTAAAAGCTTTCGTTTATGGTTTTTCTCTTTGGCACTGCAGCAAAGTTTTAATCCCAGAGGCCAACTTTCCATTTACAGCATTCCATAACTCTGCAGCTTATACATTAACTTCAAATATGAAACTTTATCAACTACTGTCAGAAAAATCCATGTACAATACATGATATATACCACATCCTTTGCCTAGTATAGCAAAAATACCCTCAAAGCATTCTGATAGGTTAATGAGGCATGATATTTCTTGCCTCAAACTACAACTATCTTTTTCTTAACTACACTGATCTTCTGCAAATATCTTCACATCAGTCTTAAAAATGGTTCTGCAGAGGTTCTTCACAATAGATATCAAACCACATCTTCGGATTAGCGAGCCTTTCCTAATACTATGTTAAGGTTACCTAGTTCTGTCACAGTTTTACCACTGAGACTCATCAGCCCCAATACAGAAATACCTGCTGTTGTTACATACAACAAAGTGTTGCATTTGACTAGCAATGTACATGGGGTATTCCATGCTGTAAAAACCAGGCTATTGGATCTAGATGTGTGCTGACAAATCCATCAGGGATGGTGTGTAAAGAAGAGGTTATACAACTTGCAACACAGCATGCCAGCATTGCCCCAGCAACACAGCAAGGTGAGAAGGCAGCTGCCAGACTGAAACAAAGGGAATCAGCAGCTTCATTGTTCAGGCAACAGAGATGCTTTTCTTTCTGCAGGAGAACCAGATGTCTAAGGAGAGGTGGGAGGTGGCATGGAGGAGATCCCTTTAATTGCTCTCCAGAAAAAAGCAGGATAATTTGGAGAAGAGGACACAGGGTGCTCCACCTCACACTTGCGGCTGCCATGGAAGCCATAGTCAGGGCAGACCCTATGCTGGCAAAACCTTGGCTTGCTACTAAGGGAGGTGCAGAACATTTCAACGGCAAAATGTTTTTGTTCTAAATGGGCCATTTCTAGTGCTTCGAGCTGAAAACAACGCTTTAAATAAAGGGCCTGTTTCAAGCTTGGAGCAGAAAAACCCCTTTTTGATGAACATATTTTGATGTTTCGAGCGCCATTTTGGAGGCCTGTTTTCCCCTTGCTGATTGGTTTTCTGTCACTGTCTTCTGACTGGCTTATTATCATACAAATCAAGAGCTGATATGGGCAACTGTGCCCCTATTGGCTGGTGGGAATGAGGAAGAAGGGGTGACACAAAAGGAGGAAATTTCAAAATATATGCAAAGAGACTAGTAGGCAGAGAGAACCCATACTTTGCCTCTCTTAAAGAAGAGGATAAATCAGGTAGAGATGAGGAATGAATCAAGGAAGGTTTGATTTTGTGGCTTTCTTTTCTCAGCACTGACTATAAGATGCTATGCTTTTACTGCAATAACTATCTGTTTTTGCTGGATCTCAGATTGACAAAGTCAGAACTTGGATACCTGCCTTTTAGCTATTTTTTGAAAAGGTATCTGCCAACTTAAATAATTTCTCTCTCTCTCTAGCTATTTGGTTCCATGATAGGCAGATATCTTGCCTATCATCTGTAGAAGAGACACACAAGCAGGATAGGCATAATATTAAACTAATTCCTTATCTCTCATTTGTAAAATCTTCATACTGTTCTTAGAAGAAATGTATTTCCATTATCCTTTAACATCTGTCTATTGTCTTTGTAATTAAATGCTCTTTTTATATAAAAATAACCATTTACATAGCATGATCATTATCAGTCTATACCATTATTTGTTCTGCCTATTTTAAATATCTAAATGTGGTCTTTCATATGTCTAGATTATTTTAAGGTTGCTAGTTTTCAGTGAGTTACTTAAACAATGAAAAAAATTGGCTCCTGAACAGTCCAGTACAAGGTGTGTAAAACAAGGTGGCATAAAGGCAAGCTGCCAATAAGAAAGCAGACACAAGGTTAAATTTATTCCAAAATAATGCAGCCTTTTTCTCCTTGTTTTCTGATTGATAAAATGAATTGCCAGTACCTACACAGGGCATTTCAAAGCTGATTTCATGATGCATGAAAGTAACTCAGTAGCTGCCTTTATTCTATATGCTGTTCTGTAGAATTTCAGCATTTTGTCTTTCCTGGTTCTAGTCATTGGGTTCTGTGCGAAGACATCAGCACTTATTACTAGGAGTGTGCATTTTGGAATTTTCTTGTTTCAATTTGTATCCGAATCAAAACACCCCCGTTTTGTTTTGTACCCAAATTTTCTGAATCCAAATCAGCCCTGTTTTGTTTTTTAGCCAAATTTTCTGAATCCGAATCCGAATCTATTTGGATTTTTTAAAAGGGCCCCAGGGCAAAAAGAGTGGGTGGTGGTGGTAGTGTTCAATGGATGGAAGCTAGCAGCCAAATTTCAAAGGAATTAGGCAAAGGGCTGATTTTTTGTGAATTTTTTAAGTTTACACATCTTTAAGAATTTTCCCATAGGGAATAATGGAGATTCCAGCAAATGTATTGCTTCAAATCAAGGGGAAAGGGATGACCCAGAGCAGAGTGTGGTGGGTGGTAGTGCCCAATGGGGGCAAGGAAACTTCCAGAATTATTTCAAATAAATTGGGCAAAGGGCTGATCTTTTGTGATTTGATGAAGTTTACGTGTCTAAGATTTCTCCCATAGGGAATAATGGAGGTTTAGGTTTCAGCAGCCCCATAATTCCACTTGGGGGGCACTGGGGTTGCCCAGAGTGAGGGGTTGTGTTAGTGCACACAGGGTGCCAACCACCCCCATACCCACAAGCCCGTGGGGTACTGGGTTTTGTTGTTTCTGAGGTGTTCATTGTAGATTCTCTGGTAGCATATGCGATTTTCAGTGAAAAACAAGAATCCACTCTCATTTGCTACCAGAAAATCTACACTCAGAACACCACAGAATCAACAGAACCCAGCACCCCATGGGTTAGCAATCCTTCCCCTGGCCAATGTGGGGTCAGTAAAGAGTGGCAAGAAGCAAAAGAGCCAATAAGGAACAAGGAGGGAATTGTCAGCAGGTCAGCCCATGATTTAGGTCACCAATCAGAAGGCTGGAAGGGTGGGAAATTCAAAGAGATGTCAAACACAAAATGGAGACTGACTCAAGAGATCACCACAAAATGGAGTTCCAGAACAACAAAACGTTTTGTAGCCGAAACAGGGACGTTTTGTTTTGTATACAAAACTTTTGGATCTGGAAAATGGGTGTTTTGTTTTGTCTACAAAACACCCGAAACAGGCTGTTTTGGGTACAAAACGTTTTGTATCCGAAACATTTCACATATCCCTACTTATTACCTCTGAGCAATATAGCTGTGCTGCTAAGGGCTTGTCGGAAGGAAGGATCAAGTAGGGCAGAGTTTCTCAATCTTTTAAAGACTACAGACATTTATATACCACTTTTAACAAAAGTCCTCAAAGCAGTTTCCATAGAAAAAAATAGAAATAAATCTGATGGTTCCGTCTCCAAAGGACTCACAATTAAAAAAAAAAAACCCATAGGATAAACACTAGTAACAACCGCTGCAGTGATTTTGTGCTGTGGTTGGATAGGACCAGTTGCTAAATAGAAGAGAACCATCACTTTGAAAAGGCTTATTTGCTCAGTTAAGAGGGCTTAAGTAGGGTTTAAGTAGCAAGTACCCTCAACTTCATTGAATCCAATGCAGCCAAATTATTGCTGGCAAAAATAAAATGCTGCACATGACGTAGCATGTCATTTTTTCTGCCATCATTTTGAGCAGGGCAAGATAGAGAGTGAAGAAAAGTGAAAAAGAGTGAAGAGATAGAGAGTGAAAGAGAGAGATTTTAATTCTAGGCAGTAATTAGCAGGAAAGGCCGAGATGCTTCTCTCCATTGGTTCCCCTTCTCCACCATAACCCCCATACCCCTTGCTTGTCCCATTGCCCATGTCTGTGTCTCATGTAGCACATGTTGACAAACTATAGAGAAGGGCACCAGTTTTGTGGAATTCCTTCATAAGGATGCTTCACAGAGATCACATTATAGTACTGGTTTTTTAAAGGTGCTGTAAAACCTACCGGAAATGACTTGACTAGCAAGCCAGAGGTTGCCTGTCCGAATCCCTACCGGTATGTTTCCCAGACTATGGAAAACACTTATATCGGGCAGCAGCAATATAAGAAGATTCTGAAAGGCATCATCTCATACTGTGGTGTGATGGCACCAGATGGACTTCTTTGAGGGAGATATTCCAAAGCATTGGCACTGATTGGCAATGGTAAATCCCTCCTGTATTCTGCCAAAGACAACCACAGGGCTCTGTGATCACCAGGAGTCGACTCCTACTCGACGGCACACTTTACTTTAAAACTTACTTATTTAAAAGGCTCTCATTGATCTGATACAATTGCAGGTGTGTAGTTTTATGATTTATTTAAGATTAATTACTATGTGTATTGTATTTTAGCACTGCATTTTGTTCTATTTATTCATTACATTATCCTGTTTTTCATCACTGAAGAACGTAAAGCTGCTAAGTAGAAAAGAAGCAACCATCAATAGAATGTAATGAAACAATTCAATAAACAGAAGCAGCAGTATAGCCAATATGATCACAACAGCAGAATGTCTTAGTCAGCCAAAGGCCTCCTGTAAGAACCATGTGTAACCTGCCAGTAGATTGTGTATTGTGATGGCACCAGATGGACTTCTTTGAGGGAGATATTCCAAAGCATTGGCACTGATTGGCAAAAAAAGAGAGCCTGATTCTCTTTGATACATTTCAGTTTCTGGGAGAATACAAAACAGGACTTCTAGTGTTGATGGTTAGGCATCTTGCTGTTATAGGGGAGCTCTGGGATAAATAAAAGCAACCAATCAACTAATCATGAAGTATGAAATGTTCCATAACATTCAACAAACATTCCAGTTTTCTATACTGTTGGCATCAAATCTGCATTGACATCATTGTGACAAGCTCTCAGGAGCCACCATCAAAAAACAACAGCAACATTTCTGGCCTCCCTTAAAAATACCGGAAATGATTCAGTTAAGAAAAGCATGGTGCACTTATAGAAACAATTCTGCAACCACACTGTTATTTATCCAAATTACATTATCTTAATAGATGGTTCAGTCATCCACAAACCTTTGGTTTAAGATGAGAGTTAGATTATTTACATTTTCACTCATGCTCTAAAAAGCATGGAAATTACAAGTTAAGGCGCCAGTCTTAACTTCTGCACTATATAAGCAGTAAGGACTCTGTACAGTCTTGCATATTGTGCTGGCTTTAGAAATGAGGCTCCATGCACTGCACCCACACTTTGCCTTGGTCTTTCAAGTGGTCGCTGGGTTAGGGAGGAATGCAGCCAGCCTGAAATCCAACAGGTGCAGCTTCCCCAATCCATTCCTAGATATGAATTTTGGTAATTCATCAGGTGTCAGAGAATGTCACCTATCCAGCTGTAGTCCTCAGATAACCTGCACTGGATTCAATGGGCAGTTTCAGTCCCAGAAGTTTTTCCAGGTTGGCATCAATTTCTCACATCTCGGACAAAGTTGGAATGTCCTTTAGTGACATCAGGGTGGGTGTTTTCTTGCCATGCTCTCCCCCCATTTATCCAGTGTTGTGGACCATATTAATCTGAATCATCCCATTGTCATGCCAGGAGTCCATTCTTTCTCCATTAGATTACTAGAAACCAGTTCACCCATTATAAATTACCTGGTGGGCCACTGTGTGAAACAGAGTGATGGACTGGATGGGCCTTGGGCCTGATCCAGCAGGGCTGTTCTTATGTTCTTATATTAATCTGATTCAATTTGACCTGAAATTTCAGCCTTCTCCCATAATTGAATAGAAAATGAATTTATCATGCCACAGACTTCTTCTGCTGCCTCTATAGCAATTTTGTAAAAAGTGGTGTATGCATTAATATATAAAGAAATAAATGAGAAGCAGAATAATAGAGGTAACTTGAGAAGAATGCAAAATGTCTGTCATTGAGTTAAATGGCCAGTTATCTTCAGAGAGATAGTTTATGTCTGTTGTATTTCTGTTCATCTTATGTTTACCTGAAACCAAATACTTAATGGAAATGGAAACTAAGAAGTCCTAGATTTTGTGAATTATCTTTCATGAGAAGCCCTGGAAACATTTTAACTCAAAGAATACTTTGAGTACATATTTAAATGAAAGAATAAACACAGGAACCAGTGTATTTTTACCAAGATTCAATGGTAATTGTCCTTGTTTGAGATACATTCCAGCTTTGCAGATACATCACAGACTGCACCTCTTGCATTTACTTTTTTAAAAATTTATGTATGTATGAAAACATTTTTATACAGCCCAAAACTTACGTCTCTAGGTGGTTTACAACAGAATAAAAACAAAGTAAAACATTTGTTAAGACAAAAATGGGGGGGGGACACAAACATATTGCAACAATTTAAAAATTTTAAAATAATATTTTAAAACAGCATTAAAACCATTAAAACCATTAAAACAACATTAATTAAAAGCCTGGGTGAAGAAATGTGTTTTTAAAGACTTTTTTAAAACTGTCAGAGATGGGGAGGCTCTTATTTCACTAGGGAGCGCATTCCAAAGCCTCGGGGCAGCCTTTTTGCCTTATGTCTGTCTGTCTGTCTGTCTGTGTCCATGAACTGAAGGTGTTACTTCATGTCTTTGATAAAGTGGGCTCTAGTCCATGAAAGCATGGGAGGAGAGATGGTCTTGTGGTAGCAAGACCCCTTTGTCCCCTTTGCTAAGCAGGGTCCACCCTGGTTGCAAATGAATGGGAGACTAAATGTGTGAGCACTGCAAGATATTCCCCTTAGGGGATAGAGCCACTCTGAGAAGAGCATTTAGGTTCCAAGTTCCCTCCCTGGCAGGGCTGAGAGAGATTCCTGATTGCAACCTTGGGAGAAACTGCTTCCAGTCTGTGTAGACAATACAGAGCTAGATGGACCAATGGTCTGATTTGGTATATGGCAGTTTTCTATGCCCCTGAAGCAGATGCTACAATAATCTGTTGGTCATTAATGTGCCACCAGACTCTTTGTTTTTCGTGCTGCAACAGATTAACACGGCTACCACTGGAGATTGTATAGCTAAGATGTTGACGCTTTTGAACTTTGGCGTTGGAGAAGACATTTGAGGATACCATGGACAGCCAGGAAAACAAACAAATGGATCATAGAACAAATCAATCCAGAATTTTCACTGGAGGCACAAATGACCAGGCTAAAACTATCATACTTTGGACACATTATGCGAAAATCCAGCTTCCCTGAGAAGTCCATAATGCTGGGGAAAGTTGAAGGAAAGAGAAGAAGAAGCTGACCAGCAGCAAGGTCGATGGACTCGATCATGACAGCAATGAATGCACCACTAAGAGGCAGAATCTCCAATTCCAGTCAAATCAGAGACGTTTCTATCAAAGTATAGAAGGAGAAACTGCAAGAAACATAGAAACACCAAATAAAGAAGCAACAGTGAAATTCTGGGGGAAATTATGGGACAATCCAATAGATTATAATAAAAAACCAGGCTTAGTGAAAGAGGTTGAAAAATGTAACCAACAAATGCAAGATCTAATAATAACACCAGAATTAATAAGCGAAAGAGAAAAGAAAATTAAAAATTTGACTGCTCCAGGCGATGATGAACTGCATGGCTTTTGGCTTAAACAGCGAACAAGCCTTCATAAACAACTATCAAAACAGTTCAATCACATTTTGCAAGAAGGGGATATTGAACAATGGCTAACAACTGGGAAAATTCATCTCATCATGAAAGACCCAGCAAAAGCTGCAGATCCAAGGAATTATAGACCGATAACCTGCCTGCCAACCATGTTGAAATTATTAACTGGAATAATAGCAGATGAAGTAATGCAGCACTTATTAACTAACAAACAGCTTCCAGTTGAACAGAAAGGAAATTGCCTGAACACCAGAGGCACAAAAGACCAGCTGCTGATTGACAAAATGATTCTAGAAAATTGCAAGAGAAGAAAAACAAATCTAAGTGTTGCATGGATTGACTACAAGAAAGCCTTCGACTCATTGCCTCTCACATGGATACTAAAATGTTTAGAAACAACTGGTGTCAGCAAAAACATTCAGATATTTATAAAAAAAGCAATGAGCATGTAGAGTACACATTTAACAATCAATGGCGAGACACTTGAACAGGTTAGCATTAGAAGAGGTATTAGCAGAATAGAAGAAAATGAAATAGAAACAATAACAAAATACAGAGAACTACAAATTGAAATTGAAAGGCTGTGGCAGAAAAAGACCAAAGTAATCCCAGTGGTAATTGGCACCCTATGCAATTCCAAAACAACTTGAAGAGCACCTCAACACCATAGGGGCCACAGAAATCACCATCAGCCTATTACAAAAAGCAACTTTACTGGGAACAGCCTATATTCTGCGATGACATCTATAATAACAGCAACAACATTGACAATAAAATTCAGCCATCCCAGGTCCTTGGGAAGGACTCGATGTCTGGATAAAAGAAACCAGGCAATAACACCTGTCTGACTGTGTAAACAAGAAATAATATTAATATATAGGGTTGTGCACAAAACTGGGTTGCCCGGTTCATTACGAGTCTGAACAGGACTCAAACCAGAACAGGCATGTTCAGTTTTGGCACCCCCCATACCCCTCCAATTCAGTCAGGGAGGTTGCGATTTTTTTAAAAAAAAAATTATTCACCCCCTCCAGAGTGCACTGCTGCAGCCACAGGGTGTCTCCAGAGGTTCTCCCTCCCCCCAACAGCCTCAATTTATGCCCAAATTGCACAGTTCGGCCAGTTTTCAGCCCATTCCAGGCCTGCCCTGCCCCCTCCATTGGATCAGCCATTTTGGAGGCCACTGTGCATGCCCATTGGGCCTCTGCATGGTCTGGGTCATGACCCAGCCACACAGCAGCCTCCAAAATAGCTGCCACAATGGAGGGCAGCCCCGGAAGGGCTGAAGATCACCTGAACTGAGTAATTTGGGCATAAGCAGATGCTGGCAGAGGGAGAGGGAACCTACGGAAACCTTCCATGGCCATGGCAGTGCCCCCTGGAGGGGGTGAGTATTTTTAAAAAAATATTATTTTATTTTATTTTTATTTAGAAGCTCCTGAACATGCGGAGGGAGGGTGGGGTTCGGTTCAATATTGAATCAAACCAGGGGGCAGTTCAGTCCCATACTGAACCATCGAACTGAACCAGTTCGATGTCAAACAGGTTCAGAATTGAACCTGTTCATATATTGAAGTGAACCTAGTCATATATAGGCCGATATCCCCAAGAAGAGACACCAGCCATTGGGTCAGGGCTGCATAACTTTGGTTTTCCATATGTTGTTGGACTACATCTCTCATCATCCCTATCTACTGGCCACTCCGGCTTGGGATGATAGTAATTGTAGTTCATCGACAGTCCTGCCTTAGATCACTATGTCACTTTCAAATCATTATTTTGATATTAGAGTTTACTATATATCAGATGATTCCATACAGTATGTTCTGGCGGGGGGAAATGCTAGAGTGAGTACATCTACTAGTGAGTATATTTGCATAAGAGAGCAGTTGGAATGTGTTTCAAGCTGTGTGAGTTAAAATGATGCTTCACCTTGACAGCACAGATCCCAACATCAAAAACAACAACAATCCTGTGTGTGAATAATGTGTGCACGAGAGATAGAGAGGCACTTTAGCAAAGAAATGAGAAGCAGGAGAAGCTGGTGCTGAATAGGTCTGTTAAATTGAATGGATATATAAAGCTGAAGGACTAAATCATCCGGGGTTTATTCCTTCAGCTACAGGCACTGGGGAAGGTCTAGTTTTAGCTGTACTTCTATAAGAGTAGTTAAAGCTAGAGCAAGCCCACAACTTCCGTTGCCTTCCAATGTTATGGAAGTATTGCTTTAAACAATACAAACCATGACATCCTGTTGCATGAGAGTCACAAAACACTGATATTAGAAAATACTATCAACATTAAAACAGACTGAACAGCTACCAGTAGGCACATCTGCTATGGTTTATAACTATGGACACTAGGGATTAACAAAATTCCCCAGGTCGATCCTGTGCCGTTCCATGAAGCCTCTGGTTTCCCATCAAGTGATGTGAAATGACCAACTTTAATTCTGGAATTCATGCATGTGTCCTTCTTGCACTTCCCTTGCTACTATTATGCCATAAGGAAAAAATAGAATGAGCAAACGCACTATAGCAGAGTTATCTCATAAGGTGCAACAAGTTGCTTCTTAACACATCCTCTTCAGCACATATAGGAAAATGGGGGAGGGGGCATATAATGTCAAGTTTCTGTTCCTGACCATTCTCTTCAAACACAGTAGCAATGGGAGGTAAATGTTTCTGGGTCCAGAATGTGCAGCTGAAGACTCAAAATGGTGGTATTTTTATGTCTGTGTGGATGTTTCATTTTGCATCATAGATCATTGACTAGCTTTTGTCACAGCTCCACAGTGCCTCCTTAGATGCACACTTCATTTGTTAGGATGTCAGCCACTGTTTGGAAACCTTATCAGAATTTTTATAAGACTGGCTACTAAAAGAGATTGACAGTTATCTGTAAATTTGGCACCTTATCACTTATCTTTGAATAAAACTGAAACTTGTTGCATTCAACCTCAGCATCTGCAAGTAAGATTTTTAAAAAGGCAAATGTTGACATTCTATATTTAATTCCCACCCCATACACCAGGATTGTACAACCTCCAGCTGTTGTTGGAATATAACTATCACCATCCCCAGGCACAATGGCCAATAGTTAGGGATTATGGGAGTTGTAGTCCACACCTGCAGGAGGGCTAAAGTTGTGCAGCCCTGCCATACAATAACAGTATACAACAATATACAACACCAATATCGTTTATGTCTCTTTTTATACTTCCTGTGCCATATTTGTTCATCCCTTCCTCCTTCCACCAGTAACTCTACCATCTACGTTTCCTATTCACATTCCCTGATACCTCTTTTTTATGTGAGAAATGAAATACAGAGACATGAAATACAAAGATTTGCTAAGCTAAGTGCTTGGAAGGGAGCTGCAACCATTACTTACAACATGAGGAAATTGTTACTAGCTGAGTTCATCTACAAAATCTAGCTGAATAGCTGTGGATTCTATCACTCTTTGAGGCCCTTCAGTCAGGGGCGTAACGATAGGGGGGCAGGGGGGGCACGTGCCCCGGGTGCCACCCCGGCAGGTCACGTGGGGGGTGCCCAAAAGTGGCTCCCCCGCCCCCCCTGGATTGCCCGCCGAGTGTGGCAGCAGGCAGAGGCCCACACCCTCACCCACCACCAAATTTTTTTTTCAAAAAAAATTTCAAGAAACCCCCCCCCCCAAAAAATTATTTCCTAACAGAAGCCAGGGGGTGCCGCTGCTGCTGGGCGGGCATGCTGCTTACCGCTGCTGCCGTGGCTGGAAGGAATCTCCGGCTCCAGGCGCCCTAACTCACAACTCCCCCCACTCACGCGGGCATAGCAGCGGGTGGCAGGAGAGGCGGGCGCTGGGCGGGCGCTTCCATTGGTTGGCAGAGAGCGCGCCCCATGCTGATTGGGCCGCTGGTGCTGCCATGCTGGTTCAATCTCTGTGCGCATGCCTGCGACCATGTGGGTGGGTTGGGAGAGGAATTGCTGTTTGCCGTGCTGTTGTTCTCCTCCTCTAGTCTGTACTCCTGGCTGCTGTTTGTTTGTTCCCATTTTTGCCCACGAGTCGACCACACTGCTTACATTCATACACACACTCCGGTCAAGCAAGTGGATCTGCCTTAAGTTCTGGATCTTCCTCCTCCATCCCGCCTCCCCCATCAATGTATGTATATAAAGAGTCCTCCTCTAGTCGGAGGGTCAGTGGTGGGGTGTCTGGTGGGGAACTCTCGGGCCAACCATGTGCAACTAAGGCAGGGTTCAAGGGGCTCTTCGTTATTCTGGGCATATCGCCAGGGAAGACTGGCTGGTGCATAGGAGGAGAAGGCAGCAGGAAGCAAGCCCTCCCTGCCTTGGCTCTGTGTGTGTTGCGTGTGAGAGCGAGAGAGAGAGAGTGAGGCGGCGGCAGCAGCAGGTTAGGCAGCAGCAGCCTCTCCTCCTGCTCCCTCCCCGGTGTGTGTGTGTGTAAGAGAGAGAGAGAGAGCGTGCACCCTTCCCTGCTGCTGCCTAAGCCTCCCTTGCTACATAACCGCTGGCTTCTGGATCCATTGCTCTCCTCCCTGCCCTCAATGTGTTTTTTTTGGGGGGGGCATATCCTCACGTTGGGAGAGCAAGCAAGCAGGGTGGAAACATTGCTTCTCTTCTAGCCTCTCCATTTCTGCCTTAGCCTGGTGGCGGCACCTCCTCTGCTGTCTCAGACTGCTTTTCCTTTCACACATTCAGCCATTTGCCTCTCCAAGAAGCCAAAGAGTCAAACTTCCACACTTGCTCTCTTTGGCTTCGGGATCCATTGCTCTCCTCCCTCCCCTCAATGTTCATATTTTGGGGGGCATATCCTCACGTTGTGAGAACAAGCAAGCAGGGTAGAAACATTGCTTCTCTTCTAGCCTCTCCATTTCTGCCTTAGCGTGGTGGCACTTCCTCCTCTGCCCTCTCCGACTGCTTTCCCCTTCACATATTCAGTTGTTTGCCTCTCCAAGAAGCCAAAGAGTCAGACTTCCACGCTTGTTTGCTTGCTTGCTCTCTCGCTTTCTCTCTCTCTCATCTGCTCCCCACCTGCCCGTTTCAAATCACCTGCTCCACACCTGCCCCCCATTTCAGTTTCAGAAATCTAACATGGGACACACACAAATCATGTACTTTGCCCCTTCTGTGCCTCCTCACTAAGTTTTCTTCTAGTGCTGCCTCTGGATCTCCCTCCCCCACCCCCGCCCCATTTGCCTCGGGAAGAAAGGAAGGAGCTTGCATTGGCACAAAAATTGCGACTGGACTGGCAGCAGTGGAATCGTTTCTCCTCCCTCCTGAGTCCTAACAGTGGAAGCCTCTTATAATGGAGTGCCTAAATTTAACATCCAGATCAGGGTGAGCAAGCTGAAGCTTTCCAGCTGCTATTGGGTTATTGGCAACGCAACTCCCAAAATCCCCAGTCACAATGCAGCTGGGGATTATAGTCCTCAGGGTGGAATCCAAGGGCAGAAGGGAAGCTCTGCAGAGAGATGATCACAATTTCCCTCATATTTTTTCAAGCTTGCATACACAGGCATATTTATATTATCATTTAGTATTCTAAATAGTTATATGTAGTGTTCAATGTAATGCTCAGAACACCTTAATTTCAAGTATATATGAACAATTAGTCTCTTCCTGAATTTCAGCTTTTAAAAAATAAACCTTTTTGAATTCTCAGAATATATTAACATTAGGTAAGCACAGCTACACTTTCTGCTGTGTCTGTGCTTTGGACTTAAAGGAGATGAGTGGAATTTAGAAGAAAGTTGCTGTGTGTGTGTGTGTGTGCAGCACTTTGTTTCCCGAGAAGTGTCATAGTTGCGATTGGAATTATTCTTGGACTATGAAGCTCTCTCAACAATTTTATATACATCAGTCACATCAGGCAAAGTCACTGGATTTAAACAAGTCCTGACCAACAGAAGTTACTTTAAAAATTGGAATTGTAGATAGCCATCTGACTGTGATGGTCCACCTAGAACAGAATCAAAAGCCATAAGCTACTAAAATCAACCAAAACAAAACATCTTAAACAAGCTTTTGATCAACATGAGACTGCTTAACTCATCTTATAGCTCAAACTGTTATAAACTGCAGACTCTTAGAATTATGCTATGCCCACCAACCCTCCCTCCCTTCTTTGCTTTGTTTAACAGTCAGTTAAAAAAAAATAAGAATTTTTGAAAATTTAAAAGTTATAGAAATAAAATAAATAATAATAATAATAATAATAATAATAATAATAACAACAATGCACATTTAAGTCTCAATTATTTCTACAGAAGGGCTAAGCATGTGCTTATATATTTATCATATTAAGATGGCATTTAACAGTTCTAACATCTGGTTGGATGCCTACCAGTCTGATTAAGCTGTTAATCCTAACTTTGACTGTATCATCCCTGTGGCCTGTAAAGCTCACTGACTTAGTTTCCTAGTTCTCTGCCAATAACCCTTCTGGATGTAGTCTGTCCTGAAAACTGCTTAGATCTCTCTGCTCCCTTGTCTCCAGTAGTACCTGCTGCTGGATCTGCCCTCAAGGTTCTCCGTGGCCTCAATTGCCTCTCCCTCTCTATTGGCTCCGCCTCCTGTCCCTTTTGAAACGATCCCTGAAGACATATTTATTCACCCAGGCTTTTCATTAGATTTATAGTTAATGCTGGGTTTTAAATGATATTGATGTGAATGATTTTAATGATTAAATGATTTTAATTGTTTAATTGATTTCATATTTTAAATGATTTTATTGTAAACAGCCCAGAGATGCAAGTTTGGGCAGCACAGAAATATGTTAAACAAACATGTGTGTCAGTCAGATGTATGCTGGGGGGGCGGCGGGGGGGGGGCACAATTTCAGTGCTTGCCCCGGGCGCCGTTTTCCCTAGTTACGTCTCTGATTTCAACCAACCTGCTTGCTTTGATTTCCATTACTGATTCCTTCCACTTGGTGGATAAAAAACAGAGCACTCGAGGGGAAAGAAATCTGGTTGTCTCAAGCACCCTATGGTACAGTTTGTGTCATAAACTGTATTATCTGCAAGGCTCTAGATGAAGAATATAATTTGAAAAACCTTGTGACAACAAGATGAGGTTCAGTAAGGACATAGCTTCAACCTAATTGATTTTCCTTGCTTATGTTGAATTAACTCAGACTCTTAACATTACTTAATGTAATTTATAGCCATTTAATACCTGTAAGTCAATCGACTCAAGGCATATTTTCTGCATTCTTAAATTAAAAAATTAGGAACAATTCTTGCCTTTCCATTATACATTATAATTCACCCATGACTGACTTTAATTGAAAGTATCATGCTTCATATCGTACAAGACTAGACATTGTTTTATACCCAGAAATTAAAATTGCACATTGGATTAAATCTTTGAATTACATCATAATGGGAAGGGTTTGAGTGATATGTCCAATTTTCATCTGCCTAGAAGGTGAAGCAAGGGTTTATCTGCAGAACAAACATATACTCCAAAACAAGCAAACAACACATAAGTCTATGAAGCTAAAGTGGATTTGCATCAAGAATAATCCACCTTCTTATCAAAATCTGAATACTAGCTGCTTGTCCAATCTCTTGTGGCACTGGGAGCTGCTGAAAGAGATGCTTTTATGGTTAACCATAAAAACAACAGAAAAAACATGAATGTTTGTAATCCAAACACACTGCACTTTTAAAAAAAAATCCTCATTTGTCTACTCAGTTGTTATACTCAGTAGCAACAAAATGGAATAAAATGTTAACTAGACTCATTGTAGCAGCCCAGGCAAAACTTACCACAGTCAACAGAGTTATCTACTACTACTATGAATATTTATATATTATTTTTCAACAAAAGTCCGCAAAGACATTTACAGAGATGATGAATGGATCGATGGATTGATGGATGGATCCCTGTCCCCAAAGGACACACAATCTAAAAAGAAACATAAGGTAGACACCAGCAATATCCGCTGGAGGGATGCTGTGCTGGGGTTGAATACAGCCAGTTACTCTCCCTCTGCTAAATAAAGAGCATCACCACTATAAAAAGGCAACACTGTATTCAGTTAACAGGAGATCTTATCATGAGAAGACAGGAGCCAACACAGTCACAATGAGACACTGGAGGCTTATTTCTGACTGCATCTTCTGAACAGGTGGACCAGAGACTTAAAACTCAGGAAAGTCCAGAAACAGTCTCTGATATAGCAAAAAGAGCTTCTGGCAGAGGCCGAAGATGGCTACCGCACTGAGCAGGGAAGGCCAAAAACTGGACAAAGAGCCGCTGAACCAGCTGTAGGGGGTAGGTAATGAAAGCGTTCATGAACCCCACGAACAATCAAACAGTTGGGTGGTGTTCAGTCCGGGGATGGACTGAACATGGGATGGTTTGGTTCGACGTCGGACCGTCGAACCAAACAGGCTCGACGTCGAACTTATTGAATGTTGAACCTGTTCGCACATCCCTAGTTGTGACTTTCTGGGAAATCTCCTGCTTTATAACCATAGTCTTTGAGGTTCCATATCAAAAGGAACCTTGAAGGCTATACTATCAGTGCCCACTCACAACCATCTCATGCAGCAAGTCTGACACATTTCCAGTAGGGGTGTGCAATTTGGGAATTTGGTGATTCGGTTCGGGACCCGAACCGAATCACCCCTGTTCTGTTTGGTGCCTGAATATGGGCCATCCGAATCACCCTTGATTCGGTTCTGATTCGGATTTAATCTGAATCTGAATCTGAATTGATTCGGGGGTAAAAAAGGGGCCCAGGGGCAAAATTTTGGGGTGGGGTGCTAGTTCCCAATGGGTGGAGTCTACCACCCCAATTTCAGGGGAATGGGGCAAAGGGCTGATTTTGGGGGAATTTTTGAAATTTTAGTGACTTTGGGGCAGTTTGGGGGCATAGCATGGGATCTGGGCAAAAGGAGTGGGGTGGGGTGGTAGTGCCTAATGGGTGCAGGCCACCACCCAATTTCAGGGGGATTGGGCAAAGGGCTGATTTTTGATGAATTTCTGAAGTTTTCACGTCTTTGGGGCAGATTGGGGCAGAAAGTGGGGACTGGGGCAGAATAGTGAGGTGGGGTGATAGTGCCTAATGGGTGGAGGCTACCACCCCAATTTCAGGGGGATTGGATAAAGGGCTGATTTTTTGAGAATTTTTGAAGTTTTAGTGACTTTGGGGCAGTTTGGGGGCAGAAAGTGGATCTGCCCCAAAAGAGTGGGGTGGGGTGGTAGTGCCTAATGGGTGGAGGCTACCACCCCAATTTCAGGGGGATTGGGCAGAGGCCTGATTTTTTGGGAATATTTGAATTTTTGGTGTCTTTGGGGCAGATTGGGGGCAGAAAGTGGATCTGCCCCAAAGGAGTGGGGTGGGCTGGTAGATAGTGCCTAATGGGTGGAGGCTACCACCCGTCCCCAATTTCAGAGTGATTGGGCAGAGGGGTGAATTTTGGTGAATTCTGAGGTTTGTCTTCATAAGGTGAAGTGTGCTAAATTGATTACTTCCTCATATTCATAGTAATTGAGAGTGTGAAAAAGTGAAAGTGGGGTCATGAGAGTTGTCTAATTGAAAAAAATCTCATTTGCTATGATAGAATGAGAATTCACACCTCAGAAAAAACTTCTGAGGTGTGAATTCTCATTCTATCATAGCAAATGAGATTTTTTTTCAATTAGACGACTCTCATGACCCCACTTTCACTTTTCCACACTTACTATGAATATGAGGAAGTAATCAATTTAGCACACTTCACCTTATGAAGACAAACCTCAGAATTCACCAAAATTCACCCCTCTGCCCAATCACTCTGAAATTGGGGAGGGGTGGTAGCCTCCACCCATTAGGCACTATCTACCACCCCACCCCACTCCTTTGGGGCAGATCCACTTTCTGCACCCAATCTGCCCCAAAGACACCAAAACTTCAAATATTCCCAAAAAATCAGCCCTCTGTCCAATCCCCCTGAAATTGTGGTGGTAGCCTCCACCCATTAGGCACTACCACCCCACCCCACTATTCTGCCCCAGTCCCCACTTTCTGCCCCAATCTGCCCCAAAGACATGAAAACTTCCAAAATTCACCAAAAATCAGCCCTTTGCCCAATCCCCCTGAATTTGGGGTGGTAGCCTGCACCCATTAGGCACTACCACCCCACCCCACTCTTTTTGCCCAGATCCCATGCTATGCCCCTGAACTGCCCCAAAGTCACTAAAACTTCAAAAAATCCCCCCAAATCAACCATGAACCAAATCACCCGAATTTTTCATGCCCGAAATTCGGGTGATTCGGCTCGGGCCTGAAAAATATCGGCGGACATCGGGAGTGATTCGGTTCTGCCCCGAATCACCCAGAATTGCTCGTTTCGGGCACAGATCGTTCTGTGCCCGAAATTTTTTGCACATCCCTAATTTCCAGCACTAAAGCCAGTGCTGACGTTTTCATTTGCCACTAGGGAAAATTGGCAACAAGCCACCCTGATTCTGTTTCTTGTTCTGCCCCTAAGCAGGAGCCGAAACTGTTACTGCCCACTCCCTTGCTGGCCTCATCTCTGCCCCAAGTCCAGGTATGTGGTTGTATCAAGATTTTTTTTTCATCTGACATTGTACCTATATGCAGGAGAACAGGTGTGCATTACTAAACCTTTAAGAATTTGGATACATTTATATGATCAAATTAAGTCTGTCCTTTTCCCAGTGTTTTATCACTGGGCATGTGAGTGGTGAAGATTCAAATGAACTGAAAGCTGCAGCAAATTGTTTGAGATGCAGTTCTGGAATTAATTTTCTGGAATTCTGAAAACTGGAATTCAGAAGGAACACAGGGCAGAGTACCCTGATACCAGGGATCAGTACTGGGACCAGTGATCTTTAACTTGTTCATAAATGATCTAGAAGTTCGGGTGACCAGTGAAGTGGTCCAATTTGCAGATGACACTAAACTATTTAGGGTAGTGAAATCCATGATGGATTGTGAGGAATTCCAAAAAGTTATTTCCAAACTGGGGGACAGGGCGACAAAATGGCAAATGCGGTTCTATGTAAGCAAGTGTAAAGTGATGCACATTAGTACGAAAAACAACAACTTCACATATACACCTATGGGATCTGACTTTGGTGACTGACCAGGAGAGAGAACTTGGGGTCATGGTGAACAGCTCATTAAAAGTGTTGTGTCAGTGTGCGGCGGCTGTGAAAAAAGCTAATTCCATGCTAAAAATCATTGGGGGGAGGGGTGGAAATAAAAATGCTAATATTAAAATGCCTGTTTACAAATCTATGGTGCAGCCACATCTGGAGTACTGCATACAGCTTTGGTCACCGTATCTTAAGAAGGATATTGTAGAAATGGAAAAGGTGCAGAAGTGGGCAACCAAAATGATCAGGGACCTGGAGCACCTTCCTTATGAGGCTAGGCTACAGCATCTGGGACTCTTTACCTTGGAAAAGAGGCGACTAAGGGGAGACATGATCGAAGTGTATAAAATTATACATGGAGTGGAGAAGGTAGACAGAGAAAATTTTTCTCCCTCTCTCACAACACTAGAACCAGGGGTCATCCCATGAAAGTTAAGGTTGGGAAATTTAGGACTGACAAGCGAAGGTACTTTTTCACACAGTGCATAATGAATCTATGGAATTCCTTCCATGGGATGTGGTACTGGCCACCAGCTTTGATGGCTTCAAAAGGGGTTTAGACAGATTCATGGAGGACAGGTCTATCAATGGCTACTAGTCTGATGGCTGTGGGCCATCTCCAGCCTCAGAGGCACCATGCCTCTCAATAGCAATTGGAGGGGAGCAACAGCAGGAGACAGGGCATGCACATACCTCTTGGCTGTGGGCTCCCTGGAGGCATCTGGTGGGGCACTGTGTGGAAAAGGATGCTGGACTAGATGGGCCTTGTGCCTGATCCAGCAGGGCTGTTCTTATGTTCTTATGTATGCTCACAGAACAATAAAAGTACAGAATAGGGGAAATAAACTCACCATTTAAGTGAAACACAAATACCAATTGTTGTTAATTATGGGTGTAAGAGCTGGCTCGGTTCAACCCAGGCTTGATGTCAAACCAGCTCAGCTTGATAGGCTCAGGGTTAAACTGGACAGGTATCAGCTAGTCTGAGTTTGAACTAAATCGGGCCTGTTCAAACTGAGCCAATTCAGAGCTCTACTGGTAAAAGGGAATCCAGTGAGGATTCCCCTTTGCCAGTAAAGTAGCATGGAGGCTTCTCTAAACCTAGAAGGGGTGGGAGGGGAGTAATTTAGTACTTACAAGTACTAGCAGCAGTGGCCGCAGCTGCAGAGTGGGGATGGGGCAGGGGCGGCTCCCCTCAATCCCTGCCAGCCTGCCACAGAATAGCCCAGGCTGGCAGCTGCCCAGTTGTGGCCTTCTCTGGTGTGATTCAGGCTTCTGTGCATATGTGGAGCCCATTTTAGTGACCTCTGTGCATACACAGAGGCCATTTGCATGGTCACCGAAATGGGCTATACATATGCACAGAGGTCACTAAAATGGCCTCCATACGTTCACAGAGTCAAGAACTATGCCAGAGAAGGCCCAAACCAGGCCTCCACTGGATCAGGTTTCTCTTGGGGATGCCGACGGGGAGTTGGGCAGCTGCACCTCCACCTCCACAGCCGATAGTACTTGTACGTATTAAATTACTCCCCTCCCACCCCTCTAGGTTTAGGGAAGCCGCCCTGCCCTTTTACTGGTAAAGAGGAACCCTCACCGGATGCCCCTTTACCAGTAGAGCTCCAAATCTATTCAAACCAGTTCAGCAGTGAAAACAGACTGAGCCTGGTTCAACTGGAGCCAAAACCAAAATGGGCTGGCTCAGTTCAAATCTGGTCCGGGTTAAAACTGAACCGGCAAAACAGTTTTTGTGCACATCCACAGTGCTAGTGAGGTGTTGCTATATGCCTAAAATTGCTGCATTACTAAAAACAAAATAACAAAACAAAATAACTTTCTTTGATATAAAAGTTGAGGTTATATCAAGCCTCAAGGTTATATCAAACCTTATCTGCCAGTTTAAATGTGGAAAACTTTAAAACTGGCCTTTACTCACTGCTATGTGCAAGGCTGAGTTCAATTTTAAATGGAAAGTGACATTCAGAAAGAAGAAATGGGGCTAATTCTAAAATATATTTGTGCCACTTAGATCAAATGAAAACCCAGCATTTCAGTGTATTTATTAATACATCCTAATTTCCTACTTAGAATGGTGGGGGAACAATGTGGAAGCTGACTGATCAATACCAAAATCCTGGTTGTGCCTGAAGGTCTTTTAAAGAATGTCACATTCAGACTCGGAACTCTGATTCTGCTTAAAGCTATTAAAAGAGCTAATGTGGGGATTAAAAAGTGAGGTAACGGTGCCATTAAGATAAATGACGGTCACAGAATAAATGATAATTTGGCAGGGATATAAATTACCCTGAGTTGATTAAGTTAATGAAGCCTGTAAGGAAAGAATCAGATAGAAATTCTCAATATCTGAAAAAAGTTTTGGAACAGCAGCAATTCTATATTAAACTATGTACTTCACTTGTGAGGATGTAATTTTAAAGCGAGTTGAGCTAACTATCTCTTGCAATATTGATATATTTCTCATGAATTTTGGAGGGGACTAGGCAGCTTATATGTGAGAGTAGTTCTGCAAGAGTTAGTTGAGCTGGTCACATCAATGTTTCTCAGTCTAACATTTTATGTTAATAATCATTTCTTCTTGTTGGATCTGCCTAGGTTTGGTATCACTTTATTACTAGACAATATATTACTCTAACCTTGTAAACGTATGTAAAAAATGATCCACTAATGTCCAGCATCAACACTCATATTGATTTAAACGGAACTGTGTATTAAATTATTTGTAAACAAACAGCTATCTGCATATTTATAGTGCTTAATTATGGCTCTAAAATAACATGAAAAACAGTTTAACCTATGACAGATCAATTCAAATGATTTTTTTTTTGGTAGTAAGAATTACTGGCTGACATCCAGATTGGTGCAACAGTGCCTGGTATCCAGATTAACACTTCACTATCACACATGAGGGCGTGATAGTCCTTCCTGTTGAAGTCTACTCTGCCTCTGAAAAATATGTCCCTGAAGATTGCATAGGCTATCAGGAAATTACCTTATTCCAACAATGCATGCTGCTAGACTTCGGTTTTTGTATTTGCCCTGAAAATCTCTTAAATAGGAGATTTTCTTATTTAATCTTATTTTCTTATTTAATCTTATTTAGGGACTGCTTCACTAGTCTTATTTATTGTTTATTTATTTATTTATTTATTTAACATATCTATATACCACCCAAAACTTATATCTCTGGATGATTTACAATAAAACCTTCATTTTATTTTATTATTCTTCATTTCCCTTTTCCTTGCTCTCTTCAGCATTATGTTTGGAAACACTCTTGGAGGAAATGGACTATCTAGATCCATTTCAATCAGGCTTCAGGCCCGGGTTTGGAACAGAAACTGCTTTGGTCGTCCTGTGGGCTGACATATGTAGAGAGAGAGACGGGGGAATGCAATCCTGTTAATTCTCTTGGACCTCTCAGCGGCTTGTGATACCATTGACCATGGTATTCTTTTGGATAGGCTTGCCCGCGTTGGGTATGGGAGGCCCTGCTTGGAGGTGGTTCCACTCCTACCTCGAGGCCCATTCCCTAAAGGTGGTTTTGGGGACTACTGCTCAACCCCTTGGTAGTTATGCTATGGGCTTCCCCAAGGTTTCATTCTTTCTCCTTTGCTGTTTAACATCTACATGAAGCCACTGGGAGAGGTCATCAAGAGCTTTGGCTTACGGTGTCATCAATATGCAGATCACTCAGTTGTATCTCTCTCTTTCATCAGATGCAGGTGAAGTGGTGACTGTCCTGAATCGGTGCTTGGATGCAGTAAAGGACTGGATCAGGGTGAATAAGCTGAGACTCAATCCAGACAAGACTGAAATACTGTTGGTCATTGGTTCCTCTGCCAGGGTGAATCATGTTCAGCCTGTTCTAGATGAGGTTGCTTTCCCCCTGAAAGTCTATGTTCACAGTCTGGAAGTGCTCATCGATCCAACGTTATCACTAGAGGCTCAAGTGGCCTCTGTGGCTCGGGGCACCTTTTATCAGCTTCGGCTGATACACCAGCAGCAACCTTACCTGAACAGAAATAGCTTGGCCACAGTTACTCACAAGCTGGTAACTGATTACTGCAATGTATTGTACGTGGGGCTGCCTCTGAAAACTGTCCAGAACCTGCAACATTTGTACAGAACCTGTACAAAATAGAGCTGTAAGTTTTTTAACTGGGACTGGATATTTTGATCATACTACACAAGTGTAATATATTAGGGTTAGGGTTAGGGGGAAATTAGGAGAGTTACTTCACTCTAGCATGGCATTTACTCAAAACCACAATACTAGAAGCCCAGTTAGAATGTATACCAAAAAGGAGGAAAGGTATCACTACATCCAAGAGGATGCCAGCATGGATAACAAGTCAAGGAGGCCATAAAGGAGAAGTAGACTTCCTTCCAAAATTGGAAGGCCTATCCAAATGAAGAGAACAGAAAGGAACACAAACACTGCCAAAAGAAATGCAAGGCGACAATAAGGCAGGCAAAGAGAGAGTTTGAGGAACATTTTGCTAAAGCATCAAGGGGAATAACAAAAACTTCTTTAAATACATCAGAAGCAGAAAACCTACCAGGGAGGTGGTTGGATCATTAGACAAGGAGGGAGTGAAAGGGATTATTAAGGAGGATATGGAGGTTGCAGAGAAGCTAAATGAGTTCTTTTTGTCCGTCTTCACGGCAGAAGATACTAAGCATGTACCTATTCCTGAACCAGGCTTCTTGGGGATGGAGGCTAAAGAACTGAGTCAGAAAGCAGTGACAAGAGATGATGTTCTAAACTGTCTGGAAAATATGAAAAACTAGCAAATTGCCAGGGGCAGACCACATCCATTCAAGTGTCCTTAAAGAACCTAAATAGGAAATTGCCGACCTCCTTACAATATATATATAATTTATTCATACAATCAGGCTCTGTACCAGAGTACTGGAAAATAGCAAATGTAACACTGATCTTCAAAAAGGGATCCAGGGGCTATTCAGGAAATTACAGGCTGGTTACCTTAACATCCATTCCAGACAAACTGATGGAAAGCATCCTCAAGAATAAAATTGTTAAGCCAATAGAAGAACAGGCCTTGCTGGGGCAGAACCAGCATGGCTTCTGCAAAGGTAAATCTTGCCACACAAATCTTTTGGAGTTCTCTGAAAGTGTCAACAGGCATGTGATCTGGTTGACATAGTCTACCTGGACTTCCAAAAAGCTTTTGACAAAGCTCCTCATCAAAGACTCCTGAGGAAACTTAGCAGTCATGGGATAAGGGGACAAGTACATGTGTGGATTGCTCTGGTTGAAAGACAGGAAACAGAGGGTAGGTATAAATGGATAGTTTTCACAATGGAGGGAAGTAAGAAGTGGGGTCCCCCAGGGATCTGTACTGGAACCGGTGCTTTTTAATTCATTCATAAATGATCTAGAAGTAGGGGAAAGCAGCAAGGTGGCCAGATTTGCAGATGACTCCAAACTATTTGGGGTAGTGAAATCCAAAACAGACTGTGAAGCGCTACAAAAAGATCTCTCGAAACTGAGTGAGTGGGTGACAAAATGGCAAATGCGGTTCAATGCTGGCAAGTGTAAAGTGATGCACATTGGAACAAAAAAAACCCACCCAACTTCACATATATGCTGATGGGATCTGAGCTTTCAGTGACTGACCAGGAAAGGAAACTTGGGGTCATGGTGGACAGCTCGTTGAAAGTGTCGACTCAATGTGCGACAGCTGTGAAAAAATGCCAATTCCATGCTAGGGATTATTAGGAAGGGGATTGGGGGAAAAAAGCTAATATTATAATGCCCTTATACAAATCTATGGTGTGGCCACACTTGTACTGCATACAATTCTGGTCACCACATCTAAAGAAGGACATTGTAGAACTGGAAATGGTGCAGAAGAAGGCAACAAAGATGATCAGGGGCTTAGAGTACCTTCCTTATGAGGCAAGGCTACAACACTTGGGGCTTTTTAGTTTAGAAAAAATATGAGTGCAGTGAGATATGATAGAAATAAAATAATATTAATATAATATAATATAATATAATATAATATAATATAATATAATATAATATTTTCTCCACACCATGCATCTATAAAATCATGCATGGTGTGGAGAAAATAAATAGAAAGAAATTCTTCTCCATCTTACATAACACTAGAACCACTTTTCATCCCATAAAATTGATTGCCAGTAAATATAGGATGCACAAATGGAAGTACTTTTTCACACAACACATAAACAACTTGTGGAATTCTCTGCCACAAGATGTGGTGACAGCTAACCACCTAGATGGCTTTAAGAGAGGTTGGGATAACTTCATGGAGGAGAGGTCTATCATTGGCTACTAGTTGGAGGGCTATATGCCACCTCCAGCCTCAAAGGCAGGATGCAGTTGAGTACTAGTTGCAGGGGAGTAAGAGCAGGAGAGAGGGCATGCTCTCAACTGCTGCCCAGTGGGCCACTGTGTGAAACAGGATGCTGGCCTAGATGGGCCTTGGGAGTAATCCAGCAGGGCTGTTTGTATTCAGGTTTTATTCAGATTTTTTAAATGATATAAACAACGTTTCCACTGAGCTACATTTTGAGCCAAACAGATTCGAATGAATTATTTCATGGTCTGTCTATCTATTCAGAGTCAGAGAATTGGAGGGGCTTTGTAGGCCACTTAATCAAACACTCTGGTTGATGCAGGAATTCCAAAGCTACAACATCCCCAACAGATGGCAGTATAGCCTCTGTTTGAACACTTCCAGCAAGAGAGAGGTCCATTGTCAAATTGCTGTTCCCATTAAGAAATATCTTCTAATATTCAACTGAAATCTATCCTCCTGTAACTTAACCTCATTAGATCTTTTCCTGCCTTAGGACAGCAGAGACCAATCTTTGAGCTCTTCTACATGACAGACCCAGTTTCTTCCTCGGTCCTCTCTTCTTCAGACTCCTCCAACCATTTCTCATAGCGCTTGTTTAATAGGTCCCTAACCTTATTTGTTGCCTTCCTCTCAAACTGGTCCAATTACCTTGGTCCAGGTGTAGCACACTTCACTGGACACAACACTCCAGACAAAGTCTGAATTCTATAGAATATAGTTAAACTATAACTTTTAGACTGCTTTCAGACATAATGGCAAACTGGAGGCACCCATGCCAGAAGTTCAGGTGTGTGGTCATCCGAATGTGTGAACCTGTGGTTTCATTACTGAACCATGGGTTGGTTTTTTACCCCAAACCTGAATTGGAAACTTCTGTTACCTTTAACTTTCACCACCAAAACCTTGGGTCCAGAAGCAGCTTCATGTCATCCGGATTCAGCTGAGGTCTAACAAATGTTGAGGATAGGAAACTCCTCCCTCTCTCATTCATGATTGGCTGTCACACCTGTCCTTCATATGAAAGAAGAAGCCCACACAGCCAGTTCCTCCCTCATCTGGGAGCATGGCAGGGGAATGCGGGAAAACTGTGGGTCTATTGGGCCTATGGTTTGCTGCTATGTGCAAAGGCAGCACTTGTGTCTTGAAAACTATGGTTCTATTAATGAGGTCTGAAACCACATTAGCTTTTTTCCAACTGCATCAGGCTACTAACCAATGTTCCCTGTAACAGGGATTTCCAGAGGTTGTTGACTACAACTCCCAGCATCCTCAGCTGCAGTGGTCTTTGGCTGTTGGATTGTAGACCACAACATCTGGGAATCCCTATTACAGGGAGAACTGCTACTGACGCACATTAAGCTTATAAGACTCAAGTCCTTTGATCTTTTTCTCATCCACTACTAAGACAGGTGTACTCTCTACTAAACTACTGCAACTGTTTTTGTTTTGCCTAATGCAAAACTTCACATTTGCTGATTTTTATTTTTTAGATAGATTTCAGAAACTTCTATCTATAATCATAAACTGTATTTTACTGTGTTGCTTTTACTGTATTGCTTTTATTGATTGGATTTAAATGTGTTTACTGATTTGGCTGAAGCCTACCAGAATCACCTTGAGAAGGTGGGGTATGAATTCTAAAAGTGAGTAAATATCCATTTATCAGGAATGCCTTGGAATCTTTATATACATTAGCATATGAGAGGATTTTGACATAGCTAAGGTTGCACGTGCATACTCAAGCAACAACACATGCAGAGAAAATTATTTTAAATGACTTTAAATGAAGAGGTTATGTAGAGAAGCAATTGAGGATTTTTATATGATTGCACATAAAGGAAAATAGGATGCTGATAGTTGAAACATGTATACAAACTCATTTTTTCTAGTGTAAAAAAAGTGCTCCAACACAGAACTCAAAGTGTGGTGGTGGGATGGTGATGATGGGAAGTCACATACAGACCAATAAATTATAGAGTAATATAATTTTTCCCTTAATGCATTGGCCCTTAGACGTTTCAGGCTGTCACCCACTTTGAGAACTGATTTTTTTATTTATCAGTTGCACTCATTTAATTTATCAGTTGCACTGGATGAATATCCAGGAGCTCGGACTGGCATACATAGGGCTTACCCCTATTTAATTCTCACAAGTACAGGTGAAACTCGGAAAATTAGAATATCGTGCAAAAGTCCATTAATTTCAGTAATGCAAATTAAAAGGTGAAACTGATATATGAGACAGACGCATTACATGCAAAGCGAGATAAGTCAAGCCTTAATTTGTTATAATTGTGATGATCATGGCGTACAGCTCATGAACACCCCAAATCCACAATCCCAGAAAATTAGAATATTACATGGAACCAAGAAGAAAAGGATTGAAGAATAGAACAATATCGGACCTCTGAAAAGTATACAGTGTACTGTGCTTGATTGACCAGCAAACTCGCCTGACCTGACCCCATAGAGAATCTATGGGGCATTGCCAAGAGAAGACATGAGACCAAGAGAAGACATGAGACCAAGAGAGACATGAGACCAAACAATGCAGAATTGCTGAAGGCCGCTAATGAAGCATCCTGGTCTTTCATAATACCTCATCAGTGCCACAGGCTGATAGCATCCATGCCACGCCGCATTGAGGCAGTAATTGCTGCAAAAGGGGCCCAAACCAAGTACTGAATACATATGCATGCTTATACTTTTCAGAGGTCCGATATTGTTCTATTCTTCAATCCTGTAGAATGAAACTTAAGGTAGACACCAGCAACAGCCACTGGATGGATGCTGTGCTGGGGTTGGATAGGGCCAGTTGCTCTCCCCTCTGCTAAATGTAAGAGAATCACCACTTAGAAAGCAAGCCTTTGCTCACTTAGCAGGGTTAATAAAAATAATCTCATAAAACAAGTTGTTAAAACAAATTATTAAAATTAATTCCTGTTAAAAGCCTGTCAGAACAGAGGGGGATGAGGTGATTGGCTGACAGAGTTAGCAAACCGAAGCACCTGATTGGACAGTGGGGATTCCATATGCAGATAGGGAGGTGGAGTCTGTGGCACCATGGTGATTGGGCAGTGGGGATTCCATATGTAGGAGTAGGAGGAGCCTGTGGTGGTTAAGGTCATCTGGAATGCAACTGTTACTGGTTGGAAGATGTTCTTGATTGTAGTGGAGAGGTATATATATATATATATATATATATATATATATATATATATATATATATATATATATATGAATGATAGTGGGCAGGGGTCTGCGAAAAGATGGGCCTTGAGGGAGGAAATAGCCCCTTCAGGAGAAGGAGGCTGCCGTTGTATGAATTAGATCAGGAAACAAGATCTGTTAACTCAGGGAGGGAGGGAAAGAGGGAGGGAGAGAGTACATTAAGGGCGGGAGAAGAAAGAGTGGGAAAGAGCGAGTCGAAGAGAGAAAAAGAGAAAAAGAAGGGAGGGGGAAGAGAGACAGAAGGAAGGGTGAGGGATGGAACCCGAGCCTGTCAGAGGCCTGAGGGGAACAAGTGACCATGGCAGCTCCTATTGGCAGCGAGGAAGGGCCCAGTCAACCACTTCTGCTGTTTGGGGCTTCTGAGGCCATTGGTGGAGGGAGGGAGGCAGGCAGGCAAGGGACAGGCCCGGGGCTGTCAGTGCCCTGAGGGGAACGAGCAGCCATGGTGGTGGCAGCAGCGAGGAATGTCCCAGTCAACCGCTGCTGCTGCTCCTGTGGGGAGAAGCAGGAGTGGAACTTGGGTGAGGAGGTCACTGGGGATAGTGTGTGCAGCTTGGCCAATAGGCGGCAGCAACGCTGCAACCACGACCAAGAGGAGTGAGAGGGATGGAATAAAGGGATGGAGGAGGAGGAGCAGGAGTGTAGCTCAGGTGAGGATGGGTAGATCTCTGAGGTGGGGGGGCTGTGGCAGGGGCTGAGGGAGCAATCAAGTACTAGCGCACAGATGCTCTAGAGCACACAAGAGTTCAAGCATTGAACCGGAGAGAAATAATGGCGGCAGCCAGTAGACAGAGGTGGAAGGCCGGCAGGCTAAGCTCCTCTGGCTGGAAGAGGTGGGGTGATGGTGGGTGAAACCCCACCGGCTGGGAGGAGGAGGCGGGAGGTGGCGGCGAGAAATAATGGCAGCAGCGAGGACATGGGCAGCTGGTGGGCAAAGCCCTGCCGGCTGGAAGGAGGAGGCGGCAGTGTCGGGACAGCCTGGCCCTGGACCAGCTGCATGGAGGAAGTGTCAGCGGGCCAGCCTAGCCTGGCTGGCGGCGGCAGGACGGCCTGGCCCAGGGGGACGGCCAGAAAGCTGGGCATGCTGGCATTGGGGGGAGGGGATGACTGGGCCCAACTAGAGGCGCAAATGCTCTGTGCCCAGGCCCACTAGTCATGGTTGTTAATAATAAATAATAATAATAATTCAATTTCTATATCCCCCTTCCAAAAAGGCTCAGGGTGGTTTACACAGAGAAATAACAAATAAATAAGATGGATCTTTCTATCTGCATATGGAATCCCTACTGTCCAATCAGGTGCTTTTGTCTGCGAACTCTGACAGCCAATCGCCTCCTCCCCCTCTGTCAGCCAATTGCTTCTTTTCTACCACGTCGCCACGCATGGCCCGTCTTAGAGAAATAAGTATATAGATAATGCCTATAGACATCATGTCCTTTATGAACTTCGGAGCTGCCCCTGTTACCCTAGTCTTGAAATGAATATTCAAGTTGCCCACCAACAACAACTTGGGTAACTCCAGTGTCAACTCTGCAACCAGGTCCATCAGCTCAGTCAGGGACTCTGTTGGGCAGCATGGTGCTCAGTTCACCAGCAGAATTCTCAGTATATCCTTGGTCTCCAGACTTAGGTCCACATTCAATATAGGCTAATTTCCAGACAGGGATCCTGGTAATGGAAATAGATGGTATTCTTATAGACCACAACTACCCCACCTCCCCACCCACATCCTCTTACCTGTTCCACCATGTAGTAACCCACAAGGAAAAACTGTGGCCAAACCAGAACACTGGTCTCTCCCGACCAGGTCTCCATGATACTTACCAGGTCAGCTTCTTCATCCATAATCAAGTCATGGACAACCTCTGGTTTATTTTGAACTGACCTGGTATTACAAAGTAATTAGTTGAGGTTATGTGGGTTGTTGGCACTGCTCTCCAAAGTCAAAGAGTTGGTAGGCCTACTGGAAGCGGAACAGCAATTACATTTCTGAATTTCCTTCCCCTGTAATGGCCTGCTGACCTACCAGTGCCATATCTTCATGATTCCATACCATCACTGGAATAGCTGCCCCAGTGTCACCCCCCACCTCCCCATCTCTGGATAACCCAAGGCAAATACCTTTTACAGGCTTCCGAACCAGTTTGAATGTTCAGCAGTTCTGCCAATTCAAAGGTGAGGGATATATTTAAGGAGAGGGGCAGGGTGCTCTTACCCCCCCACCCCCGCATTTCCCCCACTGGTGCTGTCTGTTAAAAATAGTCAGGCGGGATGGCAGTGTATCTCCTTGCTGTCCCAGTGGCTCCTTGGACTGGAAATACCCAGAAGTGCATGGTGTGTGTGTGTGCACATCATGTGTGTGCATGCGCACATTGCATACACAACATGTGCATGTGCACCAGGCACAACTGGCCACTTCTGGTCTGAGGAGGCACCAGAGTGGAAAGGAGGTACACTGCTGCCCCACTGGACCGTTTTAATGGAAAGCGCCAGTGGTGGAAATCCTATCCTTAAAGATATCCCTCTCTCCCCCTCCATCCTTCAAACTGACAGGTGCTGGTTCCGTGCCCATCTTTAATGAGTAGAGCCATTTTCTCGCAAAGCCCCAGGGAAATCCACCCTAAATCACTGTCATCTCTGGTAGATAGCATATTATTAGGCTTTTAGAATATTATTTTGCCCTATATATATTGGCAAACTCTCTTATATTCCATTCATCTCCTACCAACAAAAATGTACAAGTTAATAAATAAATTAAAAATGCAGACAATGCAATGTTAAAACAGTTGCAAACAACACTGAGGTATGATAAATCTAAACAGAAGAAAGAAAGAAGAAAAAGGATGAAGTGAATGGGATGAACCAGCGTAGTGAACAGAGTTCTAGCAGCTTGTCATTTGCACATTGAAAAATAATATTTTTTCCACAGGCAATTAGTGAAATAGCAGTGCTTATGTCTGGAAGATGCTGCATGTGAACAACACAAATGTTTGTAATTTTATGAAAATGAGCTTTTCCACTGAAACGCAAAGTCTCTTGCCTTAAAATAGAAAACCTTGACCTCTGTAGGAAGGCTGCATGATTATGAGGATACTTATATGAAGCAACAGCAATTACTTCAATTTGCATACCTAAATTAACATAATTGTTTTAAATACTAATGACTTAAAATCTCAAGCGAGTTTTGACCTATAATCATCATAACCATGGGTTATGAAAATAGACAATAATTCACATTTTCCCTGATGAGCCATCCTGCTTTAGACATCATCCAGGATGAGTACTTAATTATTTTAAAGAGCTATGCCATATGACACATAACAGTAAAAATTCGATTCTAGAAGTGTTGAATGTGTTTTAAAGTTCATAAAAAATTCATTTTCTGTATATTTTCCCTGAAACACATTATGCCTGCAGTATACAATTCATTTTCCCCAGAACAGTTCTATTGATTTACTTGATGGTTTTGTATTACAGTGCAAAAAACACTTTCTTATTAATAACAAACAGTCTTATTCAAATGATACTGGGTCATGGTTCTGCCTCTCTTTCTTGGGATGTTTATAAATAAAGGAATAATCAATTATGCCATTTTAATATAGAAGTGGGAGGGCAGGTTGCAAAGGGCTCTGTTGGTGAAGTGGCTTTTAGTATATCAATATACCAGCATTGAAGCTGGATTGCTATCACTGGCCTCTACCTCCTCAGGTAGATCTACAATCTAAGCAAGAGATATGATCATTTTGACATATCCATAACTATGTTGAAAGCCTACATTTTTATTGATATTTTAGATGGAATCTTGAGAAGACTGTCTGCTTTGAATGAGTCATTAGATCCAGTCTTTGTGTTGTATAAGTGTGCCAAGATCATGGTTTGCTTTAAGACTCAAGTCCCATTCAGACATAATTGAGTGCAGTACCGCTCATGGTTACAGTTGCAAAAGCTGTATCTCCTGAGGTTGCCGTTCACTGAAGCGCTGGCCATCACAGTTATGGTGCTCCCCCCTTCACATAAACAGAGCTGTGAGCTTTCTGAGCAGTACCATGAGTGCTGCTGCACTCAGTAATGTTGAATGAGGCTTTAAATGAATGAATTAAACATAATTTCAGAAGTCAATTATCATCCAAGGCATAAGTTATTAAAGAAGTCAGAAGCACTATTTCTTTCAGAATGAATGATTCAGTTAAAAAGTCAAAGCATCTATACATAAAGAACCATACCACAAATTTCTCATATATGTACATATGAAACTGTCTTAAAAGAGTCAATCCATTAATCTAGCTCAGTATTACTCACTATTGTCTACACTAATTGGCAACAAATCTCCAAGGCAGGGCTTCACATTCACAGCTTTGGCCTCCTGTTGAATTACAATTCTTATCATTCTGTTGGCAGAGATGGAGTTCCAGTGCATCAACCTTTTCCACCAACTATCCTAATGGCCACTAGGGGCATTGGGAGCAGAGGTAGCTAGTGAGGGTCTCCTTACCTGTCCCTGCTTTGACTCCTCAGATACTTCCTGTAGTGAGTCAGTCCTCTTCCTTTCCTCCTAGAGAGAAGATGGAAACATCTCTCTCTCCCACTACCTATTCATTATGTAACTGATAGATAGGATAGGTCTTTCCAAAATCTACTTCACCAATAAATCAATTTAGTTTAGACTTTGCAGTGATCTCCATGTGTGTCACTTAAATAGCTGCAACAACTAAACTTTGTACTCTGTAACTGGAGTGGTAGCTTCCTTGGTGCTTTGCTAAATAATCACAAAACCCAACACATTCCTGGATAATGGCCACCGTGGCTGAGGATGATGGGAGCTGTAATAGTCCAACAACATTTGGGGGGCCAAAGTCATGCAGTCTTGCTCCAGGGTGTCAAAGACTTTTGCAGCTGTACCTAGAGATGTTGAAGATTGAAGGAACTGAAGGTTTCTGATGACCTTATTGGGTTTCTGCCTGCCCAATAAGGTAATCAGAGGGGCTTTTGCTCCGTGTGCCAGCATTAAGAGAGGCTAAATTGTCATGCACGCAGGACAGGACCTTCTCTGTTGTTGTCCTCAGGCTCTGGGATGCTCTCCCAGTGAATTTCTGCTCTTTGACATCTGTGGCTGCTTTTAAAAAACAACTAAAAACCTTTTTTATTTGTTCAGGGTTGTATCCCTTAGGGGCTGCCAGGTCTCTCAGATCTCTAGCTTTTGCTTGTCTTTTTAATGGTGTGTGTGTGTGTGTGTGTGTGTGTGTGTGTGTGTGTGTGTGTGTGTGTGTGTTTTATGATGTTTTCAGAATTTCTCTAGTATATTTAATTTATGCTCTAGCATTAGAAAGGACAGAAAAACTGAGCTTCTTGAGAATGCTGGAACAGCAGAACTGAATCACATAATGTCATTCATCCTGTTGAACTAAAGGCAACTCTCTTCTCAAGCAAAATGAGTTTGCAGTCAAGCCCAAGTTAAAACGTATTGTTTTGGCTTCCCAAATCCCCCAACTATTTTCTTATTTGGAATGGGACAGAGACCTCATGCAAAGCATATTCAGAGAACTGCAAATGAAGGTGACAAGAAGACCCAAGTCATAGTTATTAACTTTGCAGCTGTCATTGTGCCAGAAGTGTATGCTGCAGGAGTTTGAGTGGAATCCAGTATTTGGCAAAATTGGTGGAGGTCATAACTGTCTTTCTTTTGCTCTCCTCTCCATGAAATTATATGCCTCTAACAATGACATAAGGTTATACTGATCTTCCTTGCTTCTAGCTAAGAGTTGCCAGAGAATTTTAAGTGAAACGCGAAGTTCCACTTCAGCTGAAACATACAGAAGCAGAGAGAGGGGACATGATTTCTTTCAGGCTGGTATAATGCTCGCCTCTCCTATTTGATTCATGTATCACAATTAACAGGAAATTTATGAAACAGGAAGTACAAAACTCAGTGACCCAGCTAATGCCCACCCCACTCTTGTGAGACCCAGACTACTGTAGCAAAAGAAGAATAAAGACTGGTCCTGTGTTCATTAAGAAGTCTCAGGAAAGAGAAGCTGAATGTTTTGGGAATCAGACTTCATAGCGTGTAGAGGTGTTATATTATGAAACAGGTATAACAAACTTGGAGTGTATCATAATATAAAAATAATATAAATATAAATCATAATCTAAAAATGTTGAAAAGCTGTTAACTACCATAACACACAATACATAATTTCACAACACAAATAAATATCAGTATCATTAGAGGGCCCCAGGTCCATAGACCCCCAATGTTTTTGGGGTGCCTTGGATCTCCCCCAGCTCGTCTCTCACCATGCCTTGCCTCCTACATCACTGCCACAAGGATGGTGGCAGAGAAGCTAACTAGAGCACTACTGGGTGTGTGAGAAGGAGCAAGAGGAAGAGCTTGCTTGTGAAAGCAAGCATGAATTGTCCCCTTTGCTAAGCAGGGTCTGCCCTGGTTGCATTTGAATTGGAGAATACATGTGTGAGCACCGTAAACTATTCCCCTTAGGGGATGGGGCCACTCTGGGAAGAGCCAGTAGCAGCCAGTACAGGCACCACCAGGGTGAGTGGGTGCGCAGCATTCAAATGCGGTGAGAGCAGAGGAAAGCACCTATCACTTTATTCTTAAAGGTGCCTCTCGCCGTACCCGGCGGTGCTCTCATCAGCCACTACTGCCCTGCATCAGGGGTGTATCTAGGGTGGGGCAGGCAGGGCACATGCCCCGGGTGCCACTTGAAGGGGGGCGCCATTTCTTAAAATTAAAAAATTAAAAAAAAAAGGTGACCAAAAAGAAAATGGCCACTGGACATGCTCAAATGGCCTCTGTGAGGCCCTATGCCATGCCAGGCCTTTCAGAGGCCATTTGAGCAAGCGTGGTGGCCATTTTGATTTCAGTGGCCATTTAAAAAGAATTTATTTTTAAAAATGACCACCGCACATGCTCAAATGGTGCCTGTGAGGCCCTAGAGGCCAGTGGGAGGAGGGGGAAACTTTGCAGACCCCCCACAGCAGACCCCCTGAAGGGGCTACAGGGTTTTTTTAAAAAAATATTTATTTTTTTAAAAAAATAATATAATATAGGTCACTGTACACATATTCAGATTGGCACTATGTACAGAGAATCAGGGCTTGTAAATACTGCACTGAAGTTTATGAGCTAAAATTGTATTCATTTGCTCTTACTTTGCTTCTTGTGATAAGTGAGTTAAATGTGATGTCTTAATAATATGGCTATTAATGGTGAGTTTGTCTTTGAATCAGTGTGAAATCCTTAGTATTAAGGCCCACTGGGAGTTTCTTGCTCTTTCTCTCATTTTAACTGTCTTTCTGAAATACTAGAATATACTCCAAGCAGTGACACAGTTTACTCTGCATATTGTTTAATTATTTTCAGAGTATCTGGGAAAAGTCAAATTCTAGATTTATTTTTAAAACTTATGTAATCGTGATGCTACAATGTATAGCAGAGAATTAGACAGGCACTTCTATTTAGTTTTTCCAAGTACACCTCCGCATAATATTTAGGTATTTCATGAGCCCCAGCATACTGAAATTTGTAGTTTTCCAGCATTTTCTTGGTCTGGCTACGTCCACTGCTAAATAGTTTTTGAAATATTAAAAGGTTAACAAGCTTGACTTGTATTTTTCAGCTGATATTATGGTAAAGTTATCTGAAAGATGGGTGTCAGATGTTTGGACAGGCGGCGCAATTTCAGTGCTTGCCCTAGGCACTATTTTCCCTAGATATGCCTCTGCCCTGCATACTTGCATGCAGAAGGTCCCAAATTCCCTCCTGGCATCTCCAAGATAGGGCTGAATCCTGCCTGCAACCTTGGAGAAGCCGCTGCCAGCTCCATGTAGACAATACTGAGCTAGATGTACCAGTGGTCTGACTTGGTATTTGACAGTGTCATATGTTCCTAAAAGTGAGCAGGGAAGTGGCGGCAGGTATACATGGACCACTTCCTGACTAACTTTTCGCATGCTGGGTACATACTGTTTAGTTCTAAAAATATTAGCTTGTTTTGTGTCCCTTATTTACCTCCCCTTTGTTTTTTGTTTTTGCCATTTTTAATGTCTTATGCTTATCTGAATTTATCAGGCACCCATTGCAATTCTAAACATTTCTGCTCCATATTCAAGTAAAATACTAGCCTGTGATCAAGGCAGAGGCAGTGCAGCAGCAGCCACAAAGGTTGCCCCCACAGTGGCACAGGAGCCCGGGCCATGAAGGAAGCATAAAAATAAGGTTAAAAAATGTTGCAGTGCTGCCCTGTCTAGGCCGGGGCTCCGGATCCTTGGGGGAGGGGGGCATAGTAATGCCCCTTCAAAGGAATAAAATGTACATGCTGGTGGAGCCTATACTGACTTAGTTCTTTGCTCCAATTCCTATTAGTACATTCTGTACACAAACACTGTGACACACAAGTAGAATGTCACAAACAAAAACTTCCTGACTAATGAAGCATGTGTGTAAGGAGGCTCTGCAGGGATGTGGCGGAAACCTGCATATGATTTCCCTAGTCCTTTTGCCTGTACAAGGTTGTGCCTGACAGCTAACACTTCTGAGAAGGACTCTGAAAGATTGGAAACACATCACTGATCCTTAGAGGCAGAGCCTCCTTACGTGTGTGCTTCATTAGGATCAGGCACTGTTGTTAATGTTAATTAGTTTAATTCCTCAAGCCAGTCTCCTAGAATGCTTTACTCTAATAAACTGAAGATAGGTTGGCCAAGTGTTCTGCTGATCTTTTGCTGGACATATACTATGAAGCATTTACCAGAATGCACATCTTAAAGTAATACAGAACATAAAGTAACACATAAAGAAGTTTCAAAACTTCTCTCACATTCTGATTTTTCTAGACTAAAAAAATATTAGCTTGGTTTGTGTATCTTATTTACCTCCCCCTTGTTTTTTGTTTTTGCCATTTTTAATGTCTTATGCTTATCTGAATTTATCAGGCACCCATTGCAATTCTAAACATTTCTGCTCCATATTCCAGTAAAATACTAGCCTGTGATCTTGACCCCAAGTATTTTAGCTCAACTGATCTGAAAACTGATCTGTTAGTGGGTTGGAACACACCTGATGGAGCTAGTGAATGCAAACAAGAATGACCACCAAGCACTAGTTCCCATGTGTATAATGGAAATATTCCCAGTTTGATCTAATGAAGACACCGTGAGTTGGCTACTCCTAAGCACTATCATGCTCTGAGACATTTCTGTTTAGGAGTCAACAGAGCACTCAGTTTGGCCATTACAGTGATATATGCTGGTAGGAGTAAGTTATTAAATTGGCAGGTGACCATATATTCTTTGACTCCTAGAATGGTATTTTTGTGTCTTGGTAGCAATATTAAAAAGTTCATTCATAGTAGAAAGATATATATCAAAAACCACAAATGGTTCTATTTACTTATGTGGTTGTGCTTTATGAGATTATGTAAGATATATTTTATGGAATTGTGTTGCTGTTATGTTTTTCCTTGTAAGCCGCCCTGAGTCCTATAGGAGTAGGGCGGCATATAAATCTAACTAACTAACTAACTAAAATAAATAAATATTGAACGACCACAGCAAGTTACCTTTTTAGCATTACATGCCAGTTAGACTATGTAAGATGTATAATTATTCTGAGAAATGCTGGTGTTGCAGAGTAAATGAAACTAGATTTCTATATATATGGTGGTTTTGCAGGTAAGGGAGAACATTTGATTGCTCATAGGATATAAAATCCCATTGATATCAGAAATCTTTATTTTGGGATCATTGTACTGAGACATGGAACAAGGAAAAGAACAATGGAATGTATTGATTGAAAGAAATCTTGCTGCCTAAAAATTGGCAGCAAAAATTGGAAATCAAAATATATGCCCAGACCATTGGAATGACTCACCAAGCTTCCCAATATTACTCCTATAATAAACTTACGTGGAATTGAAATGGATATGGATGTTTCAAGGCATGCTTTTTTAAAAAAAAAATCAATTAAAAAAAATGAAGGTTTGGCATCTGTGCTCTTATTAGAACATGCTAAAATGATATTCTTGTATTCAATATAAGATATAAGATCCTTCTTTCTACATAAACTTAAAATGAATGCTTTAGATTGTATTGCTAGGAAAATGGCTTGCCTAGCAAGCATAATGTTGCCGGTTCAAATCCCCACTGGTATGTTTCCCAGACTATGGAAAACACCTATATGGGGCAGCAGCGATATAGGAAGATGCTGAAAGGCATCATCTCATACTACGTGGGAGATGGCAATGATAAACCCCTCCATTATTCTACCAAACCACCACCACAGGGCTCTGTGGTTGCCAGGAGTCAACACTGACATGACGGCACACTTTTCCTTTACCACAAAGCATTGGACAAGTGTTATATGAGACTCTTGAAATGATGTAAATAATGATTACTTTGTTGTGCTATTTCATTGCACCCAGAACCCTAAAGGGAAAAAAGGACATGTGTGTATGGATGAAAAGTAGGGACACTTTATTAAAAACAAACTGGGCAGGGATAAGCAACAGGCAAAAATAACACACTAGACCTAGAGTGTGGGCAGCTCCAACCCTTAACAGCCTCGTAATGAGGGTTGTCTTCCCCTTTCTGTTGGGCGAAGCAGCTGGGCTTGGCAGATGCCATCTCAACCCTCAGCTTGGCCCCACCAAGCCACACAGTTATCTGTGTCAAGGAGGTAGACATCAGGGTCACTACTAACCCCTAAGCCACAAAACTCGGGGTGTGTGTGAGCTGAATGGTGCCCCAAAAATTGGTCCATTCCCAGACACCCTCAAGCTGCAAAACCCTGAGAGGCTGTTCTATGAAACATCTCAAAGGCACCTACAGCTGAACACCAATCCAGATCTTAACCTCCAAACCCAGCACTCACCTGCCAAAGTGACTACTTAGACTGACACCAGACTCTCACCCCTAACAGGAAGCAGTGCCCTTCAAATCAATGTCAGTGAGGAAGAGGTGAAAAAATTTCCACACAAGGGGAAGACAAAAAATTCCTACATGGCCCTCGAAAGCAACCAGCTGATCTCTCACTGAGTTGGAGAGGAGGGGTGGAAGCCAGGATCTTGGACCTGATGTCTCAAGCCAAATTGAATTACCAGGCAAGCTGAGACAAAATTTGCCATGTCCTGCTCAATAGTTCCTACTCATTCTAAAAATCATAAGCTGGAGACAGCTCAGTTCAAGCTCAGACTGGCCTTCCTTTTTGCAGCACTGGTCCATTTCGAGCTTGAACCAGTCAAGCTGGGTCAGTTCAACTTGAACCCAGTTCGCCCTTGAACAGGTTTGCACACTCCTCCTGCTGTCCAAGGCAATCAGGCACAATGGTTTCTTCATAGAAAGCCTGCACAGAGAAGGTCTCAGCTCAGAGGCTTCTGTTTGGGTTTCCCACTCACGGAGTCTTGGAACTCTCAAGCAGACACAAATATGACCTTGTAAAAGCTCAACACATAGAGAGGCAAAGAAGGTTCAGGACAGGACAGAGCTAAGCTGTCCCATTCAAGGAGAAATCAGCTACCAATTTTGGATCACACAATCCAACATTTCAACTTAGGGCTCAGCAACCTAGGGAATTCAGCTGAAAGAAGACATGGATTTAGGGCAGAACCAGGCCCTCAACAGGCTCAGAGAACTGCTCAAAAGAAACCTAACAAGAACTGTGTCCTGAAAACAGTGATCACACTTAACATTTCAGTTTGAAGTTGAAAGTTTAGGTAAACTACCTTATAAAACCTTATAAAAAGGGCTATCTGAACTGGGACAGACAGTCCTTTTAAAAAGATTTGTTTAGGCTCAGTCCCCCTAAAGGTGGGAACATGCTTAGGTTTAATCCCCTGCTCAGGTGACAGACGCAAAGTTGTTGACAGGAGAAAAGGGGTTCTATTGCTCTCAAAGTGCATATTCAGTTCAAGTTCCAAGGTGCCTGAACAATTCATTAACCATTTTTGGCTGCCAGAACTCACTTTCTCTTGGGCATGCTTGACTCAGCAGAGGTGAACCCTTCCTTATGCTGGTGGATTTTCCACTAGTACCCGCCTGGCAGAACTATCTGATCCGTTGCAAGACATGGTCCCTTTTCCTGTTGTATCAGACGTTTGTTTGGCTGAAGCTACTGACTGGCACATCATTGGTTCTCAGTATGGACAAAAAGAAAGAGGGGAGAGAAGTAGGCAGTCTGCTAACACCATGCCAACTTCATTAAATAAATTGTGAACAAACTGCAATACTTTTAAAAGATAGAGTAAGAAAGAAACTGAGGTACTATCAGGTTGCTTACAGCAGCTGGCAGTTCCCAAAAATCAGAATGTGAAAGCAAGGAGCAGCAAGGCCTTACTCTTACTGCATAGTCTTAAAGGCTTTGTTGAATTCCTGCAAAGCTTTTGAAGAGCATTTCCTTTTTAGATGTCTGTGATAAATAAGCTTAATGCTTCATTAACATCTCCCCCCAAACACCTTCAATCTTATGCGCTGAATAAGAAGAGTTAATTGCTCTGTGCCATCATACCTATCACAGCTAGGAAGGAGGATCATTCCATTTCATCGAACCAGTATTCCATTAATAGAAGTAGTTTATAATATTCTTTCGAATAACACTTAGATCTTTCAGCTTCATAATGGAATCTTAAACAAATCCAGAAGAGCTAATATAGACTCACACAAGATCAACTAGTTGTCTTTGAGTTTAGTGATTTACATATTTCAAGTTCTATCTTACGTTGAAAGATGTTACAATGAGCAGAACAATGACTACTAATTATGACTCATTCTCCTTTTTCCTTTTTGTCTTTTCTTCAATCATGCTACTGCACCAGACACTGCAGCATATTATATCAAAGTATTCTGCCAAGTGACAATAGACAAATCATTCTAATCCCTGTTCAGTTAATAACCTCTTGATTCATAGACATCTGCTATAGCACTCTCCAAGCTACTACTTCTCCTTCAAAGATATACTTAGTGCTCTTTAAACACTTTGCTTTGCTACCTTGGCAGGGTTTTTGGATTTCATGTATGCTTCAGAACATGTTTTCCCTTTTTTTAAAAAAAATGACCACAGTTGGACAATACTGCATTTCATTCACTGGCATTTTTCTAACTATATTGGTGGACATCCTGGGTAATAAAGTGCATGTGCAGTCAATATGAAGCATGCACTATGGGAGTGGCGAGATTTTGATCAACTCCCCTTCCCTCTGTGGGTTGATTCTGACTCTCAAAATTATGTCAATGTGGGCTGCGTGACCGACATTGTTAGTTCATATTCTTAGGAGCCACTGTCAGCAACAGAGGGATTGTTATTAAAGGATATGACACTACTTTCACTAAGCCAGCAGGCTGGTAAAACAGCTTATGAAAATGCAGCATTCTTATAAAATAGTAGTTCTTAGAAAGTATTTGCCAACAAGATAAATGCCCAATGTATGTGAGCTAATGTGACAAATCTATAAAATCTATTAATAACTAGCTTAGTTATTAATACCCAGACTCAATGAATACAGGATATACCAGTGATGGAATCAAATGGGCCACAACTTTATTGATAAATGGAAGAGAATTGGCACTCCATCCCTCACAGGGTGGAAACTAAAGACTCGCTGCTGGGGTGTGAGTCATACCTGAATGCATAGGGTGACAAACCTTGGCTTGACAGGCAGCATTACCCTATGGCCAATTGCTGCCCATTTTATCCCACCTAATGTTAAAGCACCTGCCTTAGGATTCCCCAAGCTGTCAAGCCTTTAAGCTGGTGATTCCATAGCAGATTGGAATAATTCCTCATCCAGAGCTCCCTGAGCTGCAAAGCCTCTTGATCAGGCCTGCTCAACTTCAGCCCTCCTGCAGATGTTGGCCTACAACTCCCATAATTCCTAGCTATTGGCTACTGTGGCTGGGGATTATGGGAGTTGTAGTCCAAAAACAGCTGGGGGGCCTAAGTTGAGCAGGCCTGCTCTAGATAATGTCAAGAACTCTTCTTTATGCCAAACACATGCCTGAAAGTGCTCACCAACCCTAAACTACTGATATAAACCACACTAGACCTGCCATTGTGACCAGGAAGCCTAACTAACTAAGGCCCATAGTGCGAGGTAGGCAAAAAGGCCCCTGGCTAAGGCCAATCTGCCAGGAGTCAAAAAATTCCTACCCAGCTCCCTGAAGGACAACCAGCCAAAGCCCAGACTAAAAGGCCAGGCACGGACAGGAGGGGACAATTCTCTCCTAGGATTGATGAGGCTGGAGCACATCTGCAGCAAATGGCTGTGCAAGCCCAGCCCCCACAAACCTACCAGCCAATGACTGGCTCTGCAGTGCCTTGTGGCTCATTCAGAGGCTGGGGCAATGAGCCCGACCCCTCCCAGATGAGCTGGTGGGGTGCAGCCAAAGACACCAGTGATGGGATAAAATGGGCCACGCATTTATTGATTAACATTTAGAGAAATGGAAGAAGATTGGTGCCCACCCCTTGCAGTGCAGAAACTAAAGACTCACTGTTGCCATGTGAATCAAACCTGAACTCATAGGGTACCATATCTTTGCTCCAGGAAGCATCAGGTTTATGGCCTATTGCTGCTCATCTTAGACCACCCAATATGAAGGTACCCGCCTTAGGAGTCACCAATCCTAAACTACACATATAAACGGCACTGTACCTGCCACAGGAAGGGGTCAGCCTAACTTGGCCCCTTCTCTGCCCACTAGCCTTCCAAAACCACCACCAATCCTCTCTGCAAATCTTACAAAGAACAATCTGAACCCCGGGGGGACAAATGACTGGGTGGAACACATCCAGGTGGGTAAATTCAATGTCGGTGTGAGGTACAAAGCCTCCACCAAAAGCTGATACAAATTGGCCTAGGTCTCGATTGAGCTTTTTAGGGCCCTATCAATCTTACCAGGCTGCCAGGCACCACACCATACATGGCACTGCAATAAATCAGACCATAGAAGAAGGATAACAAGCATCCAACTGCAAATGACCTCCAAATTCCTCATTGCCTGACAGGAAATGGCCATCCCTATCCTTCCTCCCAGATCATTTTCTCCCAGCTGCAATAAAAGCATATCCAGAGGCAGATTACCCTCCAGAAACTCCCATACTTCTGGCAATAGCTGATTGAAAACCATGCCCCTCCTACCGATCCACAAGAATGATATGCACTGGCTCAGCCTGATCTGGATCGCAAGGTCGATCTGTCTTACCCACTTGTGTGCCCAAAATACAATAGATTCCCCAACTAGGGATGTGCATGGAACCAGCTAGTCCAGTTTGGTTCAAGTACTTGACCCAATCTGGACTGTGCCAGTTCTGCCTGGCACCACCGTGAAACCCCACCCCCGGTCCAGTCTGGGGGGGCTTCACAAATTATTATTATTATTAGTGGGGGGTGTTACACTTACCCCGTAAGGGGGAGTTGTCCGAGGTGGCTGTGGAGTCCGTGGGGTTTCTCTCTCCCTCCGCCGGCCTCTCTTATTTCAATTTCAATCAGAAATTGGCCATTCGGTTGCTCTTTGGCTGGTTTAAGACCTCCGTGCTCCTTGGCACGGCAGCCATTGTGGAGGAAAGTCCAGCAGAATGAAGATGTGCAAAGTATTGCAACAGATGCTCCACAGGAGTGGGCCAAACCTCCGCTAGCCGTACTTGTAATCTGTAGGACTGAAATGCCCTAACATTCCTATCATGAGCTGCCCTGGTGCACAAAACCAGTTCACCCAGGTCGGTTTGAATTCGAACCGGATTTGAACCAGGAGTGGTAGGTTCAGTTTTGGTTTTGCTCGAACCCCACTGGTTCAGTTTGAATTTTAACTGGTTTGGACCTCCAAAATAGGTGGGGTGGTATTTGGCACCCATGCGTGCCTACCACCCAACTCTCAAAGCAATCGGACACTTGTATGATTTTTAATGCATTTTTGACTTTTTAAATTTTGTTCTCATAGGGTATAATGGCACTTGAACCAGACCATTATTCTCTATTGTGGAGTACCCATGGGTGCCAGCTATCACCCAAACCCTGAAGCAATCGGACATTCCTGATTATTTATGAATATTTGAAATATTTTAAATTATTTTTCTCATAGGGTATAATGGGACTTGAACCAGCCCATTATCCCCTACTGTGGAGCACCCAGGGGCACCAAAGTGGGGTGGGCACCTATTGTGGAGCACCTAGGGCCACAAAAGTGGAGTAGGCACCCAGCGGTACCTACCACCCAACAAATTCCAAGGCCATCGGACACTCCTCCAATTATTATTGAATTTTTAAAGTATTTTGGAATTCCTCATAGGGAATGAGGATTCCAGCAAATGTATTGCTTCACCTTGGGGGGGGAGGTGTGGCGTAGAGCAGAGTGTGGTGGGTGGTAGTTCCGAAGGGGGGCAAGAAAGCTACTAGAATTATTTGAAAGGAATTGGGCAAAGAGCTGATTTTTAAGTGATTTTTGAAGTTTGATGATCTGCAAACCAGTTTGGCCTCAAGCTGGTTCACCATTGACTGGTCAAGCTCGAGGCTCGCCCGGCTTGCTCTCGAGCCAACCTTGCCCCCATCAGCTTGGGGGCAGGTTCAGGGGTTTTAACATAAAATGTAAAAAAAACCCCACTCACTGCCTCTGCGGGGTGGTGGTGCTGATGTAGTAGGGTCTCCAGCAGTTCCCCCTTCCCCCACCAGCCTCCCCTGGTCTCAAAATGGCCTGTTATGGGCGATTTCCAGCCCATTCTAGGCAGTTTCTGGTAGAGCCATTCTGAGCCTCTCTGCCCTGGCAGCAGCCATTCTGGAGGCCACTGTGCATCACACTGGCCATCTGAATGACACCAGTCATGCAGATGGCCAAAGTGTGGTTTGGACTTGAACTGAACCAGGCAAACCAGTTTTGTGCACACCCTGGCTTCCCAAATGACACCCTGGACCAGCTTTTGGGCCTCTGCGCACATGCCTACATATGCAGAGGCCAAAAAGGCATCCTGAGTTGTCATTTGGGAGGCTGGAAGGGTGGAAGAGGCTCTCACCACTGCATCCAACATCTCTACCGCTGCTGTGGTTGCTGCCGCCATCCAAGTATGTGCAGCGGCTTGGACTTAAAATGTAAAAACTAAATTGTAATCATTTTCATTTTACAATCATCACCCCTCCCCATTCATTATAAAACAAACGGAAACAATAACCTCAGTTTATTGCTTGGGAATAGGGATTTGCATGCAATGCCTACTTTGTCTCCTTCCTAGCCAAAATGACTGGTCACAGAGAGGGTCAAGACTTCAGGTAGAGCAAGAGGCAAAGCATGGGGGCTGGGAATTGGATTATTATGCTTCAGCTGTCCCTCATTCCTTGACAACTTCAATTTTCTTTGTGCCACACCTGCACTGACAAGATCACTGTTACTAGAAAGTGCTTTTTAAACAGAAAAACAGAAAAATTAAAGACTGCTCCCCCCATATTATTGTGCAGAGGAGAGTCTAAATGTATCCTCACACCTACATTGTTTCACCTGCTTCCCCCCTCCTTTTAGTAGCACACAATGCTTTGCCAGCATTTTTGCTAAGATCCAGCTAGGAAATTTGTTAAGTTCACTAATTACATTGATGCTGGAGGTAATCAGGAGCAATTTGCTTCTCTCCACTACAGAAAGTACAGGGCGGGGGCGGGGGCAGAGAGAATAAGTCAGTGGCTGTTTTTCTATTTCTGAAGGGTGATGTTTAAAATTGAGGAGATTCCATAAGACAGTATTCTCTCCCATATGCCCAACCCAGGGTCTGCTAAATGATCCTGTCCAGTTCTACTATGCATGCCACTTTTAAGTGCCAATGATTTCTGTCAAGGTTAACCCAAAGTAAGTGTAGGTAGAATAAGAGTGGTGGATTCAAAAGGTCAAGCAGAAGTTCCAAAATGAAGCTTTCAAGAGGCTCTTTCAGATTCACCAGTTTTGAAAACTTCCTTGCAGTCTGTGTCTTATTAATACCCCACCCTGTTCCTTCTCTTTCTATTTGTAAGAGACCTGCAGGGTTAGGGTTAGGGCCTGAAATACTGCCTGGACTGTCATTTAGGAGGCCAGCGGTAGGGTAGAAGGAGCCACCGCCTCCACCTCCACCATACCTGGAATGTAAGAGATGATGGTGGGGGGGCCCCTTCCGCCCTTCTGCCGGCCTCCCAAATGAAAGCCCAGGCTGGCTTTCAGGGCATGTGCAGAAGACAAAAAGCTGGCCCAGGCTGTCATTTGGGAGGCTGGTGTAAGGCTGGGAGGGGTCCCTATCACAGCCTCATTGGAACATAGGGACATAGGAAACTGACATATACTGAGTCAGACCATTGGTCTATCTAGCTCAGTATTGTCTTCACAGACTGGAAGCGGCTTCTCCAAGGTTGCAAGCAGGAATCACTCTCAGCCCTCTCTTGGGGAAGCCAGGGAGGGAACTTGAAACCTTCTGCTCATCCCAGAGCGGCTTCATCCCCTGAGGGGAATATCTTGCAGTGCTCTAACACCAAGTCTCCCATTCATATGCAACCAGGGCAGATGCTGCTTAGCTATCGGGACAAGTCATGCTTGCTACCACAAGACCAGCTCTCCTCCAACATCCCTCCAACATCCTCATCCTCCATCCTCATCCAACAGCCTCCAACAGCCTCCAACATCCCTGCTGCCGCCGTGGCTGCCACCATCCCACCGCATGCAGCAGCTTAGATATAAAAAGGTAGTCCCCTGCTAAATGGGCAAAAAGGCACCTTTTTAACATGGGGATTCTCTTTATTTAGCAGGGGGAGAGTTAACTGGCCCTACCCACCCCCAGCACAGTACTTCCAATTACTGTTGCTACTGTCTATCTTATGTTTCTTTTGAGATTGTGAGCCCTTTGGGGACAGGGATCCATCTTATTTATTTATTATCTTGGAAGGGCGGTATAGAGATCAAATAAAAATAAATAAATAAATAAATAAATAAATAAATAAATAAATGGTGGCAGGAGGTTGAAAAGAGGCCTCGCAGACTCCTCTGCCATGCTTGCTGCTGCAGTGGTGGCCACCAGCACCCCACCACATGGGCAGCTTTAATTTAAAATGTACAGACCGTAAAGTGTAATCCTCCCCCCTCCCCGATTTCTCCACATAACCCTTTACTGTCATAACTCCTTTACTGCCGGACCGTGCTTGATTGAGCCCAAGTCAGAGCTGCCCAGGATGGCTTGAATCCGGGCTAGATTAGAGCCAAACTGGGCTAGCCAGTTCTATGCACATCCATATGCACATACTACATTTTGCATGGGCAGTCCTGCCAATTAAATTTGCTGAATGAACTACTTTTTACACCAGAATATATAGTACAAGAGAAGGAAATGGTTAAAAAAAAAGTGGGCACGGGCAGAGAAAAGAACAAGGAAAGGAAAGGAAGTGAGGAAATCAAGGAAAGACAGAAAGGAGAAAAGGAAAGAAGACTGAGTAAGGGCAGGTGGGAAGGAACAATGTTAAAAGTATGAGGAAAAGAGCCAATATTAAGAGGAAAGTTAAAACTGCAAGGGAAAAAGAGAAGCCTGGGTGATTGTAGGTCAGAGGACTGAGTTTGGTTACCTTAGTGTGTAGGCACCCCAGGACACAGCTTGGTCTCGCTAGGGCTGGTCTCCACTACCACAGTGTTCCTTCCCTCCACTCAATGGCCGCCTGTGCACCTGCTGCAAAAAAAAGGTCAATGTGGCAGCCACAGAGGCACGAGCAGGCATGGTGGTGTGGTGCGACTCGTGCTCAGCCTCCACTGGCAAGCAGGATGATGAGGGAAGAGGAACGAGGCAAGAGACAAAGGTGTGCAGGCAGAGAGAGTGAGTGCGCCAGTCAGCTACAGAGCTAGAGGAAGGTGTATGGGCAGCAGGGGAGCGGGGGGGGCACATTGTAGCCAGTCAGTTGGCTGAGCCCTCCCGGGGGGGGGGGGGGCAGAACCAAAGGGAGGCAACTGCCATCTCCCAGCAGAGGAGGCCTCCCCTGAATGCCAGCAAGGTGCCTCTGGCATAGGTACAGCACTGCCCAGGCCAGCAGCAGGCCACCACTCCTCCGCAATCCCCACCCACTTCTGCCTGTGCAGAAGAATATGGAAAGAATTTGTGGGCCCCAAGGCCTTCAGGGGACTGGACTTCCACCCAGAAGTCCGGGGGAAGGGCTCCTCTGGACCTATTAATTAAGCAAGATACATCTGAAGAAACACTATTATCAGAAGATTTAAAAGCCTGAAAACTTCAGTGAGTGACATGTGAAAAAGACAACTGGACTTTAGAAGAATAATGTTGTAGCTCCAACTGGAGACTTTATTGACCACATGCCTATAATTATTACCTCTAAAGACAATAAAACAAAAAGCCCGAGGAAAGTGATAAACCACATTTGTCTGTGGGGATAAAAAGTTGTATCAGGCTACATGTGGCCATCAAAGCAATACAGCTACAACTCATTATATGTAATTCCTTTCAGCATCCAGATTGCCCGCAGTGATGCATTCACTATTTATAGATTTTACACAGGGATAAATGGAAGTGATGGTCTTCCATAAATGCAGCACCATAACAAAAGAGGCCAAGTCTCTGGTTCCTGCCAACGGTACCTGTACTGGCAGACCAGAGGACAGGGCCAGAGATGATGAACTTGTGGTAGGTTCACATGATGATTCTTAAATGTAGGTTTATATAGGTGCACACAGTTCACAGGACACAAAGGTCTTCATCAACACTAGAGATGTGCACACATCATTTTTTTCTATTCAATCTGTACCTGAATCAAATCACCCTTGATTTGTTTTGGGTCCAAATCTGGCCAGCTAGCACAGGGGCAATTTGTTTTGCCCACAAATCTCCTGAAACAGGCACATTTGGGTACAAATTGTTTTGTACCCAAATTGATTTGCATGGATAGCAGGCACAGGAAGTGATTCTCTCTGCAGCAGGAAGGGGGTGAAAATAAATCTCTTCTCTTTTTCTCAATGAAGAAAGCAGGAACAAAAAGCAGAGACACCACTCCAGGTAGCAGCAGGCAAGGCAAGGCGTATCTCCTCTGGATTTCTTTTTTTTCCCTCTCCTCCCAAGGGACAGAGAGGCAGAATGGTGGCTGGCTGCCTCCTTAAGTACATTTGAAAACCCCTCCTTTGAATTTCCCCCACCCTTGTGCCTCCTTTGACCCTTCCCCTAGTCAATGTGGGGTCAGTCACCCCTGGCAACACAAGATATGAATGGAATTGAGCCAATCTGGAACCAGGGGGCAATCACCAGACAATTGTTGCATACTGTAAGTCACCAATCAGAAGCTTGGGAGGATGGGATTTTCAAAAACATTTCCTGACACAAAATGGAGACTGCAAGTGAGATCGCCACAAAATGGAGGTCTGAATCTACGAATTTTTCAGGTCTGAAATCTGGGCTATTTGTTTTGGACCCGTATCTGACCAGCTAGCACAGGGGCGATTTGTTTTGTCCACAAATCATCCCAAACAGGTAGATTTGGGTACAAATTATTTTGTACCCTAATTGATTCACACATTCCTAATCAACACCTTAAAATGGACCCAGAAATTGATTAGAAATCAGTCTAGCTGCTACAAGATATATATATGGTCCAACTGTCTGACACCCATCAACAAACTGGCACCTGCATTTCAAACCAAGTGAATTTCTCAGCAGCCCCATGTAGACCACATTTGGGTAATTGGGTCTAGACTGGAATCCATCCCAGCACAAAAGAAGAAGAGGGCCTGCAAACAGGAAATGTTTCCTTTTTCCTTGTTGCACCCCACAACGAAATATGATAAGCAAATTGAAGGCAAAGAGGAGGCTATTTCACCAACCTCTTTGTCCATCCAACTAAATATTTGTTCTCACATCAATAAAGACACAGGCAGCAGTTCTTGTTAGTTAAGTGCCACAACTTCATTAATGAAAAGTTAAATCAATACTGGAGCCAGACTGGGTTCTCAACGGCCTTTAAATCAATACTGCAGCCAGACTGGGTTCTCAACAGCCTTTACAGTGCATGCTGTACTGGACCTACATGCTGCTGAGCCCAAGATACAATTTCACAAACCTAAGGCTTGTTTGAGTGATACACTCTAGCTTGAAGCAGCTTCACAGCTCTAAAGCTGATCACTGGTGCTCTTAACAGACTCATATAGAGTCAAGATGTCAGCAGGGAACATCAAGTCCCACCCTCTACTCCGAGTCATTCAGACTTTAGAACTTGCAATGTGCCCGTGTCAAGGGAAGGTACAGAAAAATTTGCCTGAGCTATGTAAGCTGGGAATGGCTGGATTCCTCTCCACACAAATATAGCAGGGTGGCTCCCCTATAAGGCAAGGTGAAGCAATAGCCTCAGTGGCGAGTGCACTACAGGGTGGCAAGTGCAGGCATTACCCACCTATCTATTTCCTCGCCTACCTGAAGCTGTGCTGACAATGCTCTGTCGCAAATCCCTAATCCTCTTCACCATCCCAGATACTGCACTCTTTCACCTGTGCCTATGTAGTTGTTATAGATCCAGCTCACAGCTAACCTTAGGAGTTCCTGTAAGAACCTCTTCCATCTGTAAGGATCTGCTCATCATGTCCCCCCTCCCTGTTTTGATTCCCAGAGTATCTGTACTGGGATACCCACTCCCATAAATATGGGAAGTGATGATCAAGGATAAAATGATGTTGCAAATACTTTGCATGACACTCGGATAATTTAGAAAGAGAAACATTTTTATATGAGAAGCTGGCTGGGAGTAATATATATTTTTAAAGTAGAACTTCTATTTTTAAGTAGAAGTTCCATTCTACTTAATGGAATTACAGAGATTGTCTCATGTGCTTTGTTCAGGAGCTCTTCATTTTTATCTGCTGCCAACAAAATGTATTAAATGAAAACCTAATGGGATAGGGATAGGAAAATAAACTTCAATAAGAAAACTTTCAATTAGAAACTGCACACCTTTGACAGAAAGCGACACTGGTTACTATTCACAATGCCAACTTGAAAAGCCTCAAGTTCTCTGTCTCTCTCATATATATCAGCATTCCTACAATTTTATATAGATTCCTAGAACCATTTTATCAGGCTGCAGTAATCTCCCCCCCCCCCACCAAAAAAAGAAAAAGAAAAGCACTGCTATTGAGCTCTCTGTTTATTGCTCCCAAAATTGCTTCTAAGCTGTTAGTAACATCTCTGTTTATAATGCCAATAAATAACATTGGCAATGGAGTAGAAAAGCCCTCGTCTAAACAATGACATATAGTTCTTGATAAGAGGGCAGGAAAATATCAAACAAAATTATACATAGCTGAAAACACTATTATTTGTCTGTGTAATTACTTTGCTACTGGCAATCATATACATGAGACAATCATAGTTTCTCTATACTGCTCAATGACAATCGATCTTCAAAATTTTACAGCAAAACCTTGGTCTTTCTGACACCGCATAAACAGGCTGCTGGTGTGTTATCCTGGAATGGGGGAGATAAAGCAGTCATTGAGATGGAGAATGTTTACTAAGAAAGGATAGAAACTGATTGTGTTTTAAAGTGCTGTCAACAAGTAACAGCAGCTTTCAGCTTTTAATCTAAATGTTCATTTATCTTTCTACCTTTAAGGAGATGCTGTTCAAAGGCTTAGACTGTGTTAAGATTAAGTCGCAGTTACATTAGTGTTTTTAAAATACCCATAAAATTATAACAACTGTCCAACTTTTATGCATTTTAATAGCAGTAGAAAGAATATCATATCATTCAGTAGTAAACTACCAAATTATTGTTGAAAAGGAATTACATATATCATATAAGTGACAAGCCACAAGCATGTAAAACAGAATAGCCTCTAATTAAATTACATATATAGAAGCCAGTATCATGGAACTACTGAAAACATTACCATATTTACCCAAATAGAAGACGACTCTGAATTTAAGACAACCCTCTTAAGAATAAATAAAGCTTATACCTATTTACCCAAATGGAGCAGGACTCTGGATATAAGACGATCCCCCAATTTCTAACATCAAATAACTTAGAAAATAACTTGCTTTGGATGTACGTAAATACATTAGAATACAGATTTAGCTTTTTCAATAGATTAACATATTATTTTTTGTAGTGGAAGAATGGCAGTTCAACTTCCATTAGCAGAGCAAAGCCAGTTTGGGGAGAATTCAGCCAAGCAAGAAGTCTGGAGACAGTTCTTTAAGTTTGAAGAGCAACAAGGATTTATTTAAAAGTTACAAAAGGATAGGAAAGCTGAGCTTAAGGCTGAAAGGGGAGAGACTAACAAACAGTTATCTCTGGAGAGACTAACACTGGGGAAACAAAGAGGGGAGGAGTCCAGCACTTTTATCCATGACCCTAACACTGCCCCCCAGTGGTCACTATGAGACATTGCAGCTGAGAGCTGATGCTATCAGGGTCCTAGCTCTAACATTTTTCTCTCTCTTTGTACTTTTCACATACACTAGCGAAATTGGAGCAAGAAGTGTGGAAGATAAAAGAGTACTCACAATTCAGACTTGTGTTATCTTTCAGCTTCCCTATCTATCTATCTATCTATCTATCTATCTATCTATCTATCCGATCTCTATACTGCCCTTCCAAAAATGGCTCAGGGAAGTTTTCACAGAGAAATAAAAAAATTAATAAGATGGATCTCTGTCCCCAAAGGGCTCACAATCTAAAACAACAACAACATAAGATAGACACAGCAACAGTCACTGGAGGTACTGTGCTGGGGGTGGATAGGGCCAGTTAATCTTCCCCTGATAAATATAGAGAATCACCACCACGTTAAAAGATGTCTCTTTGCCAAGTTAGCAGAGTTTTATCTTCCTCCTTCTATCTTTTGACAGTGATAGAAAATTCTTTTTGCATCATGAAATTTCAAATGTATAAAAATAATCAAGAAAGTAATATGTAATAGTTCTATCCTGGTAGGAAAGTCTCCTCTTAGCTAGTGACCAGAGAGGGAAAGCTTTAGGCACAGCTATCCAGAGTGGCAAAGCAACAAACTGATTATTTCATTAACCATTGGGTTAAAATTTGAAAATATCCCCACTGACCCACCCAAGCCTGAAAAAACGAGCTCTCTGCCCTCCACTACTCAATCTCAGTATCTTGAGTTCTTGATTGTTCCTTCAAGAAGCACCAGGTATTCCCCAATATGAATGAACAGTAAAATGGCAGCAGGAGGAACTGCATTGCCATACACTCTGCTAACTGAACAAGGGGCTACCTTGAAAGTGGCAACTCACTTATATTTAGCTGGGGAAAAGCAACTCTCCCTATCCAAGCCCAGCACAGCCTCCCTAGCTACTGGTGTCTACCTTGTGTTTCTTTTTAGATTGTGAGCCCCTTTGGGATAGGGATCCATCTTATTTTTTTCTCTATGTAAACTGATTTAAGAATTGTATTATTATTATTTTTTTTAAAGACAGATCTATCAATGGCTATTAGACTTGATGCCTATAGGCTACCTATTAATCTTGATGGCTGTAAGCTACCTTCTGCTCTGGAGGCAGAATGCCTCTGAATACCAGTTGCAGGGAGCATTAGCAAGAGAGGGGAGCATGCCTTCTTCTCCTGCTTGTGGGCTTCCCTAGTGGCGGCCTGTGAACATGCTGCTGGGGGGGCGGCAGGGGGAGGCACCTTTATGACTTAATGAATTCGGTGCTTACCTCCAGCAGCCCCTGCGGTGGGGAATCGCCTCTGCCACTCACCTGGCCACTGGCAGGGGCTCAGCTCTGTGGAATCCAGGTGAATGGCGGGGGCGATTCCCCACTGCAGAGGCTGCAGGGTGGCACCCTGCTTTGCTGAACAGCATTCCGGTGCGGGGGGACGGAAGTAAGCACCGAATTAATTCACTCTTAAAGGTGCCTCCTGCCGCTGCTCCCCCCCAGTGGCATGTTCATGGGCCACCACTGAGTTTCCCAGAGGCATCTGGTGGGCCACTGTGGGAAACAAGATGCTGAACTAGTTAGGCTTGGGTCTAATCAAGCAGGGCTGTTCTTATGTTTTGTTGAAAAGCAGTATTACATAAATAATTGTTAAGAATAAAACAAACAAACAAACAGCCAAGGAAATTTTATTTATTTATTTTTGCACTTTTATACCGCCTTTCATTAAAAAATAATCCCAAGGCGGTTTACAAAAGTTAAAAACACACAATAAAAACACAATAAAACATCATGCTAAAAGTATAAAAACATATAAAAACAGGTATAAAAGTATAAAAACAATACAACAGATAAAAACACCCACAGCAGCAGTAAAAACGATTATGTAAAAGCCTGGGTAAAAAGCCAAGTCTTTACAAGCTTTCTAAAAGCCGTGATGGAGTCTGAGGAACGAATGGCCACTGGGAGAGCATTCCAGAGTCTGGGGGCAGCAACAGAGAAGGCCCTGTCCCGAGTGCACGACAGCCGGGCCTCTCTCATTGTCAGCACCCGGAGCAGGGCCCCCTCAGATGTCCTCATCAAGCGGGCAGCAACCCTTGGGAGCAGGCGGTCCCTCAAATACCCTGGGCCCAAACCGTTTAGGGCTTTAAAAGTCAAAACCAGCACATTGAATTGGACCTGGAAATGAACCGGTAGCCAGTGCAGCTCTTTCAAAATGGGAGTGATATGTTCCCAATGGACAGCTCCAGATAAAACCCTCGCTGCCGCGTTTTGCACTAGCTGCAGTTTCCGGATATTCTTCAAGGGCAGCCCCATGTAGAGCGCGTTACAGCAATCCAGCCGTGACGTGACTAAGGCGTGGGTAACCGTGGCCAGATCTGCCTTCTCGAGAAAGGGACGCAGCTGGCGCACCAGCCGAAGCCGTGCAAAGGCACCCCTGGCCACCACCTCCACCTGAGCTTCCAAAAGCAGAGCCGGGTCCAGTAGTACCCCCAAGATGCGTACTTGCTCCTTCAAGGGGAGTGCAACCCCATCCAGAACCGGTAAAATCTCCTCATCCCGATTGGCTCTCTACTGACCAACAGTACCTCCGTCTTATCCGGATTCAATTTCAGTTTGTTAGCCCACATCCAACCCATCACGGCCTCCAGCCCCCGATTCAGGACATCCACCGCCTCCCTAGGATCAGATGACAAGGAGAGATAGAGCTGAGTGTCATCCGCATACTGCTGACAACTCAGTCCAAATCCCCGGATGACCTCTCCCAGCGGCTTCATGTAGATGTTAAACAGCATGGGGGACAAGACCGAACCCTGCGGGACCCCACAGGCCAACGGCCACGGGGCCGAGCAGTAGTCCCCCAGCACCACCTTCTGGACCCTCCCCTCAAGAAAGGACCGGAACCACTGCAACGCAGTGCCTCCGATTCCCATACTCGCGAGGCGGCCCAGAAGGATACCATGGCCGATGGTATCGAACACCGCCGAGAGGTCCAGCAGAACCAACAGGGACGCACTCCCGCTGTCTAGTTCCCGGCGTAGGTCATCCACTAGAGCGACCAAGGCAGTCTCAGTCCTGTACCCGGGATGGAAGCCAGATTGAAAAGGGTCCAGATAATCCCTATCATCCAAGACCCTCTGCAGCTGGGACGCCACCACACTCTCCATCACATTGCCCCCAAAGGGGAGGTTAGACACAGGTCTATAGTTGTCCAGGTTGGAGGGATCAAGGGAGGGCTTTTTTAATAGAGGTCTTACCACCGCCTCCTTGAGGCACGATGGCATCCTGCCCTCCCTTAATGAAGCATTAACGATCACCTCCAACCATTTGCCTGTCCCCTCCCTGGCAGCTTTTATTAGCCAAGAAGGACAAGGGTCAAGAGCGCACGAAGTCGCCCGCACACTGCCCAGGATCTTGTCCACATCCACATCCTCTTGTCCACAACTGAAATACAAGCAGCTTCCAACCTCACTTCAGTTTCTCCACACTGGGGCCTTGTTGCTGCACATTAGACTGTGTGTAGGCAAACCTCTACTGAACACCAGGAGGATTAAAAGTCCTAGGCACCTAATATCTTCTGGCATCTTCTTTTCTTCAAATATAGTTGGAGCAGTTATAAGCCCTCACCAAGTCTTAAAAGAATCTTCAAAATGCTTAATTTTTGAAATGTTTGAAATGTTACCACTTCAGTGGTGGAGGAAGGATGGACAGTTCCAGTTCAGGTTCAAGGCAACTGTACATGTACATAGTGCGCAGTGGAAAGAGCGTTGCTGTGACAATCGATCTCTGCCACGCAGCACGCTTTCTACTGTGCAGGCACGCCTTGCACTTGGGAAGAGAAGCAGGGCCAAACAGCAGGCCCTGTGTCACTCTGGAAGTGAGATCACCGCTGCAGGGGGCGGGGCAGAGTAAGACTACTTCTGGCTCACCCCCCGGCAGCCATCCCTTGGCCACGCAGTGGCAGAAATTTAAAGATTTTTTTTTCTAAAATACACTTATTTTTAAAATACGGTGGGTGGGGAGTCATGTGACGTGCTTCGGGGGGGGCCCTTGGGACAGCAGGCCCCAAGACAACTGTCTCCCCTTGCCCAATGATAGTTACGCCCCTGCCTTCATGCTTGTTAAAACCTTGCTCATTTCTTTTCTCTGTTTTTCTTAAGAGTACTAAACTGATTCTACAAGATATGGCACTTCCCGTCCATTACTGCAGGACTGTCCTGGGAAAAGCCACACCTGATGGAATTTTACCTTCAGTTCATATTTTAGAGGCACAGGTTCTGAAGCTGGCAACCCCAGGTATACTTTTCCCCTAGAAATAGTAACAAATCTATATGTCCTCTATAAGTTTAACTAAAGGCGATTCCCAAGAATTATGCCTTCAACACTTTTCTTTAACAGGGCAGTAGAATGAATTTTATAATGTGCAGTAGAATTACAGGCTTCATATGCTGAACATATGTTAAAGACTGGGGAATATCTCACCAGGATTTTTTTTCCCCAGTGAACAGAAACTTGCATGGTGGTTTTCAAAAAGATTTATTAAAGTGTCACAAATACTTCTGGAGCACAATAGCTAAGATACAGTTAAAGATGGCAGTCAAATAACCCCTTGCTTTCAAGCATTCATACTATCTGAAAAATGTTGACAAATTAGAGTAAGGTTAGGAAGGAATAACAACAATGATTAATGGCTTGGTGAGACATATTTGCAAAGAAAAATTAAAAGAACTTACTATGAACAACTTAGCAAAAATTATTATGCGCGAAGAAAAGATACAAGTATAAGAAATAATACTTTATTTTCTTTTGAAGAAATGTGTGCATCCTATTGATGCAATCTATATTTGTAGCTAAAACATTGATTTGATTTTTTTTTAAACGTCACTGCAGTTCTTATTTGTATGTTCCAGTTATTTTTTCTCTTTTCCTTCCCTCTCCTCCTAGTTTCCTCTCCTCTCCTCTTAGTTTCATTGGCTTAGATCTGTGCCCCTCATTCTTGACCATTCCCAACCTCATTCCCCAACTTTGCTTGGCCTACTGACTTTTTGGTCCATGGTTCCTAAGCTTATTTTACTAAGGTTATTTTACAGCTCCATTCATAGTCACAGCTGCCGAGGATCTGATTCGCTCAGCTGATGGCAGTCAAAGAAACTATTTGACATTAGAACAGTTCAGTCAACTACTGCCAAATTAGTGACCACCACAATTATCATACCTTTGCTATAATGTGAGATACATTGCATCCTCCATAAAGTCCAACAGAGTATTTCAGCACTGATTTAAACCATAAAACTTTCTGTAGTACCAGACGATCAGACGCTAAAACAAAGTGCTGCAATAATGTAGGTTTTAATACTAAGCTCATCTAACATGGAAGTTCTGCTGAAATCAATGGATATCTCTATTTAGGATCTGAATGCCAAAGCAACAAATGATGTCAAGAAGACCTTATCAATAATTCACTTAAAATAATCAATGTAAATTTCACTCACTCCTGTTGAGACATCAGGTTTAGAATCAGTTGTACAAGGCATGTGAATTTTAGCTCACAGCGACATTTCCACAGAAATGGAAGTTGCCAAATTAACTACAGATTGGGAAAGGTTGTTCTATCATATTAAAATAGTTTTTTTAGATGTCCCCCGCCCCCCTCTGGGATCCAGATGGAACAACTCAGCATGAGGAAGCAGTTTTTATGCGCACACACAGGTAACAGTTGTAACTCATAGTAATGCATGGGCTGGATACCAACTGAATTTTCACACTCTAACTTAGCTGTCTCTATGGAACAGTACAGGCACTCAGAATTTCTGCACATACAGCATGCTGTAGAAGAAGCATAAGCACACGGATACATTCTGCAGCCACTGGTCCACACTGAGACTAGTTTTAGGCTGGCATGATGCCATTATATTAGCATATGGAAATAGCACAATGATATTGTGCAAAGAAATATGTGTTCCAGACTAGTTCTTACACTAACAGACGTTGACATATTGCACATGTCCACAGTGCATTGCACATCTCCTCTAGCAATTGTGCAATATTGCAGAACACTACAATCCATCTAGAGGTGTGCATTTTCTCTCACAGTGTAACACTAGTCCGGATGCAGACCACTGTGTCCAGACCTCAGCATATAGTCGTACCCTTAACCATGGATACACCAAATCAGACATTCCTTCCCCTTTAAGTCTGTGTCCATGTGACTGTAATGTGTGAAGAAATGCAGAGCTCCTAGGTCATAATCCATTTATTATATAGAGTTTACAACAGGCTATAAGAGGTATATGTGAGTTTGCAAACTATTATAAGAGATAAAACTGGAAGGCATTCAGTTAAGCTACATGGCGCCATTTAAAAAATGCCACTTCAGCTGGCCTTTGGTTTCCACCTTGGCATCAACATAAAGGCAGCAATAGCAGGACAAGACATGCTTGAAATGGGTTGTATATTTTCATTTGTTTAGACCATGGAGAAGCTCCATAGCTTGGAGGTAAAGTACCAGGCTTTAATGCTTATAAAGCTAACATTGCCACAAAACGCAGCACAAAAGAGGATTACTGCCAGAATGTAGGCTTGTAGATTATAGGCCTGCATATGCCTGAGGCAGCTGCTGAGCACTTCAGGTCTGCTAAAATGCTACAATAACCCCCTTTTTATTTTTCGCCTCCTTAATTTTTTAAAAATCTCCATCTATATTGCCCATGAAGCCAGGAGAATAACCAGGTGAAGACAGCTGTGCTCATCACAGTCAGTCAGACAGTGACTCCTGACACTTTATTATCGATTTTCATTTAAAAGACTAGAGCCAGGGAGCCTTAATATAGTTCATCCTTTGAGTCAGTACGCACACACACAGACATTTTGAAAATGCTGATGAATCACTTTCTTGAAAAGGCACAGCACAGTCTTAGAGGCTAGCAGGTGGGGGGAAACATTAGAAGACTTCAATTATTTGGGGCGGGATCTTACAGTATTATTTGAGAATCTTCAAAAGAAAAGAAACATTGCAAAAGACAAGAAGGTGTGCTGTGCAATCTGAATATTTTATTCCCTTTTCTGTACTAATGTAATGTCAGTTGCTGTAAGCTGCCTTGTTTCGATAAAATACTGATGTCTTTTTTCCTAGAGCAGCACTTCATGGTGCAGGCCTCAAATTCTCTTCAGGTTCCACAGAGTGGGGGAGGCTTACCACTTTCAGGGGTGGGAAAAGGAGCACAGAGGAGAGCAGAAAGGGGGAGTAGAGTGGTCCCTCTAGCCTACCACATTCTCCGTGCTTTCTTCTGTTCCCTCCAGGCCTTTGGAAAAGGGCAGGCGGAGGAATAGAAGTGGTACGTCTGTGTCTGGAGCTTTTCCAAACAGTGAGGGAAAACTTCCTTTACTGCAGAGGAAGTTGTGTAAATTGTGATGAGTTATGACAAGAATATATCAAGCATAGGTAAGCATAAATAAGGATATATAATCATAAATTGGAGTAAATCTGGGTTTTTCACATTGCTGCCCATTTCCTCCTCCTCCACCTCCACCTCCTCCTCCTGCCTCCACTGCTCACCCACTGAGAGGGCAACCATCACCTTCTTGTCCATTTCCTCCTCCTCCAACGCCTCCTCCTGGCTGCCTCTGCTGCCCACCCACCACTGTCATCCCCTTGCTGGCAAGCCGGAGAGCTGGGTGAATTGGCTTTATTCTCTCATGCCCAAGAAAAAGCACGCAAGTGGCAAGAAGGCAGACAGGTGCTGGGTTAGGCAATGGAGGCAGGCAGGAGGAGGAGGCAGAAGAGAAGGCGGGAGCAGCAGGAAAGACAAAGGTAAATGGGAGATGACAGGGCAGGTCTTTCCAAAATGCCAATGTATCCCACTCAGCAGTTTTAACAAGCGCAACCTGTTTAGGACTCAGATATTGTGCAGTACCACCTAAGCATCATGAATAGTCATGAAAAAGTTGTTTGCTGTATGAACAGCACTTTATTGAAGTTGCTGTATGAACTCTCCCCTACCCTAAGCGTAGCAAAGTGCCATTAAATCACTGTGTGGAAAAGCTTCCAGCAAGGGCAAGAGGAGAGATGGGGACATGCACTGCCAGCAAGAGGAGTAACAATCTGCCCATTCTGTATATGCCCAAGGAGAAGGTGGTGAACAGTTAGGGGGTGGGTATGAATAGCAATTGCAGTGGCTGGTGATACTGCTTCACACACAATGGGTCTGGTACCAGGGGGCTTAGGCCAGTCCTGCAAATAGCAAATTGGATTTCTGGTGGGTTGGTTAGAGAACAGTCCCAGGAAACTTGCTAGGTCGTGCATTTCTGTCACTGATGCTGGAAGATCTGATTAGAAACTCAGGATGCTGGTGATGCTGCTAAGCTTCCAGCATTGCCAAAAAGGTGGCTAAAGCTTTCTGCAACAACTACTAAGATGAAGCTCTTAGTCTTAAGTCAGTGAACGCACATTTAAATCATTGTGTTCTTATTTCGTTAAATCCTTGTTCTGTCACCTAAATGTTATAGAAATAATAAAGTGTTATCAGATAATTCCTCCCCACCCATTATATTCATTTCCAGGCAAATTATGTAAATTAATTCAAAAGTTTTTCCTTGCTGTTGCTTCCATTAGAAACACCTCCAGATCAATCAATCCAGGAATGATATTCTATTCTCATTTCGCTAGACCACTATTTACAATTGCTTCTTGAAACTCTTCCACTAAGTGCAATAATAAGAAAGCATAGGGCGCCAATAAAAGTCACACTTAAACACATTTCAAATTAAAATGAAGCTTCTTTCAATTTCAGTTGCATGTTTAAGCACTCTGTAAATGTTAATGGATTAACAATTGATTTGAAACTGTAGTTGTAGCTTCATGTTATTCAAGCAATCACAACAAAATACTAAACATTAATTATAATTAATTTTATTCAGAAACCAAATTAGCTTACAAAAGATAAATTTATGCAAATTAGGCATGTGTTTAAATTAGCAATCAAGATTTTATTAAAATGCTCCTCACCTTGAAAAGGATATTTGTAAGATCAAAATAGTAAGCAGCATGTTTTATAGATAATATACAGTTAGTAGTTTACAATTTGGAGGGATCTATGCTGACCTCATAAAAACCTGTTATTTGCCAATTATTTTTGTAATGTATAGCAACAATAATCTAGACTGGAAGTGTAGCATTAAGACACAAAATGACTCATCTTAGATGAAATGTGTTCAGTTTTATATTGTCATCTAAAATTACAGCCAGTTCTGGGTTTATTATACCTCTAAAGAGGTTCATCTATGAAAGCCATCCCAGTAAATTGAATGGAAGTCAAACTATGTATAAACATATTCAGTAATGGTCCATTAGAATCTAAAAGCAGAATGCACACAATTAAGTTATTTGAGGTAGTAAATGCAAGGAAGATTATCCAAATTATGCATCAGAGCTGGAAATAAAAAAAGTGTACTTCACTTATTTCTATCCATTAAGTTCCAAATCTAAGCACACCTAACATTGGGGGAGCACCATTAGGCACCACAGAACTTATTCTTAATAAACATGTAGAGGAACGCACTGCATGATTCTTTTTAGACCTTCCCCAAAAATCTATGTATAATCTTTAGCCTTTCTAAAACATTTTAGAACTCAAACTCATTTAAACTCAAAACATGTTTTCTAAAACATTTAAGACAATGGTATTCCCAGAGCTGATGCAGAATCCACTGTATTTGCAGAGTTGTACACAGTAGAGCCTGAGTCACTAAAGCCTTTTCTTTGTACTCACCATTTCCTTGTCAGTGAATCAAAGTCATTTCAGGCAGTTGCAGGTCTTTGTGGGCAATGAGTGCTACTTAAGCTAACTGGTTTTGCTGCAGGGGCGTATCTAGGGGTAGGGCAGGCAGGGCACGTGCCCTGGGTGCCACTTGAAGGGGGACGCCATTTTGTAAAATTATTTTTAAAAAAAAATGGCTGCCAAAAACAAAATGGCCACCGTGCATGCTCAAATGGCCTCTGTGAGGCCCTTGGTCTTGCCAGGCCTTGCAGAGGCCATTTGAGCATGCACGGTGGCCATTTTGTTTTCAGTGGCCATTTTTAAAAAAAGATTTTTTAAAAGTCTTTTAAAAGTTAAAAAAAAATAGTTTTTGAAAGATTTAAAGATTAACGAGCCTGACTTGTATTTTTCAGCTGATATTATGGTAAAGTTATCTCAAAGATGGGTGTCAGATGCTTGGACAGGGGGCGCAATTTCAGTGTTTGCCCTAGGCGCTATTTTCCCTAGATACGCCTCTGTTTTGCTGCCAGCTCAGGCAGCTTCTCTTGAATGTTGCAGGTCATTCGTTGTTCAGCTATCATGCCAGGTTAATGCCTCTGTGCATAAATTATTTAGGCTGAAACATCAAGGAAACTTCCAGAGCTGCAGGATCATTGTAAACTTGCCCATGGAGTCAGGACTCTGAATTATCTAATGGATTCCACACAGAGAAACTAAACTATAGATTTTTCTTTTTTGAGTGGAAAGGGTGAGCGGGTGTGTGTGTGTGACCTTTCTACAGGCCTTCTCAGAGGTCCAAAGTGGCCCGAGTCAATTCCAGCATTTGACAGTAAAAATAAAAGATGACGACACATAAAAACAAAATGAGGCTCTAAATATTTTGCACATGTCTAAATCTGTGGGGCCCCTTTGCACTTGAGGCTCAGACCAAATGGCCCTCCTGCCCACCCCACCCCCTGACTGCATTTCTAATCTAATTTTTAGTATGATATCCTAATTTTTTTTTCCTGACAGAGTCACAGCACTGGCAATAACACAATTCTAGAACTGAAAGATAGTCAAATAGATACTTAAGGCAAAATATACCTCTTTCTGTAATACTATCACAAGCTTCAAGGTAATGCTGCAGGAATATTATCCCCACATCACAGGCAAAAATCTCTGGACAAATATGTAGGATGAAGATGGCAGTGAATGTATGTTATTTATCTATTTATCACATGTATATTCTGCCTTCCTTCCATGATACAGCTCAAGGTAGCATACTGTATGTGGGGTACCCAGGTTGTCTTGCATCTGGAGACTGACCAGACACAGACATAATTAGCATTAGGAAGTAAGTTTTTACAGAAAACAGTAAAGTTTGTAGCAGTCTGAATACTGTGGACACCAGTACTCTTTCTCACAGTCAATCATGTGTTCTTAAAATCTCCATGAACTGCTATTCTGTTGTCCATGAATAAAATTAGCACTTATCATTTGCAGAGGGTTTCCTACATACCAAATTGCACAACCAGGCTATTTTGAGACAGTTTTAGAACTATAAAGGTATAATATTTCTATTGACCCCATTTAATCCCACTCATGTAAGTGGCACATTAACACCATAGCAATTGAGGGGAAATGACAGAAGAAACGAAGTGCTATCAACACAGTACAGCAAGACAGGGAGAAGTTATCATTAAACAACCTTTAGTGGGTGGTGTTAGTTACTGTATATAGTGAGTGTTTCACATGCAGATTTTGGATGAAGTGTATGTTTTGTGTGAAGGCAGAATTACTTTATGGTACGGTAGTGTTACAGCACTGTCAGAGGTATGCTTTTGTAGGTAGAAGGCTGGTGGCAAATAGCCAAAGATAGCTGATTGGTCACAATCTCTCTGTGAGTATTATTGAGACAACCATCAGAGCTTGAGAGAGATGGGACTTCCTCCCCGCAGCCTCACCCCAGGGAGCAGGGATGATATACGTTATTTACTTGAATCGAAGATGAGTCCCCCACCCCCAGTTTTTTCCCTTTTAAATATGGGGGTGTCATCTTAAATTCAAAGTCATCTTTCTTTGGGGTAAATACAGGGACAACCTGTATTTAATCTCTATCTTTTAAGACATCATTTAGGAAGCACATTCCAGAGTCCTGGGGCAACTCAAGAAAAGGCCTGGTTTCAAGTTGCCACCAACCGAGCTGATGGTAGACCTCCCCAGATGATCTTAATAGCCAGTGACGTTGATGAAGAAGAAGGCACTATATTAAATACCTCAGACTCAAGCCATTTAGGACTTTATAGGTAATAAACAGCACTTTGTATTTCGCCCGGAAACTTATTGGCATCCAGTGTAGTTCTATTAAAATGGGTGTAATATGAGCTCTTCAGGCAACCCCCAGAGAGCAAACTGATTGCTGCATTAAGTACTATCTGCAGTTTCCGAACTGCATACAAAGGCAGCCCAATGTAGAGCGCATTGCAGTAAAGTCTGGATGTTACAAGCATATGCACCACTGTTTCAAGGTAGTTTATCTCCAGAAATGGATGTAGCTGGAGAATCAGCCAAAGCTGATAGGAAGCACTCCTGGCGTGTTATCTCCTCAAACTGATATCTCCTCAAACTGAGATATCAGGGAGAGGTTTGGGTCCAGAAGTGCTCCCAGACTTCATACCTGCTCTTTCCGGGGGAGTGCAACTCCATCCAGAACAGGCAGATCTAAACCACTTCCTAAGTCTTGACCTCCTACAATGAGTACCTACATCTTGCTTGGATTCAGTCTCAGTTTATTCTTCCTCATCAAGTCCATTACCACCTGCAGGTAAGCATTTAGAGAAGTTAGGCCATTTCTTGATGAAGTGACATGGAGAAATGTGGGTGTCATCAGCATACTGACAACACTCTGCACCAAATCCCCTGATTATATCTTCGAGCAGTTTCATGTAGATGGTAAACAACATCAGAGACAATACAGAGCCCTGAGGGACACCATACTGGAGCTTTGGTTTTGAAGAGCTACAGTCTCCAAGTGGTACCATCTGGAACTGACCTGAGAGGTAGGAGTGGAATCACTGCAAAACCATGCCTTCCACTCCCCACCCTTTCAGGCACCCCAGAAGGTACCATGGTTGATGGTATCAAAATCCTCTGAGAGATCCAAAAGTATCAACAGAGTCACACTCCCCCTTCCTAATTGGAGATCATCCAACAGGCCAAACAAGGACATCTCAATACCATAGCCTGCCTAAAAGCCAGTTTCAAACGGGTCCAGATAATCCGCTTCCTCCAAATCAGCCTGGAGCTGAGATACTACCACCCTCTTGATCACTTTGCCAAGCCATGGGAGGTTGGAGACGTGCCTATTGTCGGGAATTCTCTATGGTAAAAGATACCCTTCTATTACAGCAGAATGCACTGAGGCACAACACAGCGGAGTCTGCCTAGGCATGCTTTTATGCTGGGAGTAAAATAAACTTGGAGCCAGTTCATAGTTTCAAATCAATATAAGGAGGCTTTATTGGTGAACTCCCTTCTAGATAGTAAAGTGGAGAGATAGGATCTCTAATCTAGCTAGCTAGCTGGATGCAGAGATGGTTTCTGCATCTCTGCACACATGGTGCAGGGAGAGAGGAGTGTGTGTGTTGCAAAGGAGAAGAGAAGGGAAGAGGACGCAGCAGGAAGGAAGGAAGGAAGGAAGGAAGGAAGGAAGGAAGGAAGGAAGGAAGGAAGGAAGGAAGGAAGGAAGTCAGTCCCTGAGAGTAGCAATCTAGGGATAGTGATAGGAGTATCAAAGTGATAGGAATATCAAAGGGATAGTGTCAGAGCAGTAGAGAAGGGATGACCAATGTCTTGACCCCTCTAGCCCTCTGACTCACTAGTCTGTCCCCCTCTGTTATTGAGACATGAGATAGTACAGAGTCCTTCACTTTCAACACCTATAATTGTCTAATTCTGAGGGATCCAAAGCAAGCCTCTTCAAGAGTGGTCTAATAATTGCCTCCTTGAGACAAGGAGAGATCCTGCCTCAGAGAGGCAATAATGATCCTAACAAACTTCTCTCCCATAACCTCACTTCTAGATTGTATAAGTCATGTTGGGCAAGGGTTGAGAGAACAGGTGGTGAGGCTCAGTGTCCCAAGTATCTTGTCCACATCCTTGGGAACTGAACCAATTTAACCACACAAGACGTTGGAGCTGCTGGACACCCCCACACTAGACCCTGCCGTAACTGTAGTGTCTTGTTCAGCTCGAATAAGAGAGATTCTATCTCCAAAACACTCATTAAACATGTCACAATGGTAACTGATGGATCCAAATACTCATTCAGGGGAAGAGGGGCATATACTAGCCTCTCACAACCCTAGACACATGTGCTGGACTTGAGCTTGCAGAAGCAATGCGGGCAGAAAAGAGCTGTTTCTTTGATGCATGCATTGCCAGAACATAGACCTTCAAATGCGCTCTGTGTTTTAATCAGTCGGATTCGAGCTGAATCTTTCTCCACTTGCACTTGAGCCATCTATCTTGCCGATTCTGCACCCATAGTTCTTCCATATACCAAGGGGCTAATTTAGAAGCAGGTTGGAGAGGGCGCTTAGGAGTAATCATGTCTATTGCCCTAGTGAGTTCATTATTCCGAGTCTGAGCCAGGGTGTCAACAGAATCGCTGGCAGAACCAACCTTAAAACCTTCAAAGGCTTCTTGGAATCCTATGAGATCCAATAGCCCTTTGGGGCGGAAAATCCTAATAGATCCTTCACCCCTGTGGAGGACGGTTGAGGCTGTGAGTCCAACCTTAACTAGATGCTGGTCCAGCCATGACGGGGAAATCACGGGAGTCCCCACCCATGGAACACCTTCCTGATCAGAGCAAAAAACCAAATTGAGAGTGTGACCAGCAATGTGTGTTGGTCCCAAGACCACCTGGTATAGGCCCATAGCTGTCATGGCCACTATGAACTCCTAAGCTCATCCTGACAAATTAGTTCCAAAGTTAACATTAAAGTCCCTCAGAACTACCATTCTGATAGACTCCAACAACCAACACCAGCTCCATATGCAAGTCAGCCAGCTCAATTAGGGACTCTGTTGGGCAGCAGGTGAACTGTACACCAACAGAAGTCCCAGTCTATGCTTGGTCTCCAGATGTAGGTTCAGACATTCAATATAGGCCAATTCCCTGCCAGGAACCCTGGTAAAGGAGATATTTATCTTATGTACCACAGCCACTCCTCCCCTCCACCCATTTCTTCTCACCTGCTCTACAACAGAGTATCCTGCCAGGAGAAGCTGGGCCCAAACTGGACCACCAGCCTCCCCTATTCAGGTCTCTGTAATACATACCAGATCAGTTCCATCATCCACAATCAAATCATGGGTGATTTCTGTTTTATTTTGAACTGACCCGTCATTACAGAGAAGCAAGGTGAGGTTCTGTGGAGGCTTGGTACTGCTTCCCAAGGTCAAAGAGCTGGCAGGGAAGCAAGAAGCTATTAAGTTTCTGATCTCCCTTCCCTTGTAATGGCCTGCTACCCTGCCAAATCTTATCTTCCTTTATTCCCCACCACCACTGGAATAACTCCAGGGACACATAACAAAATAAATAGTGAAATTTTTAAAGTAGCAGCATAACTTGACTCAGCCCTCTGTCCCACACACCCCTGGCTTTATAGGTATAGTGGCAACTAACCAAGTGCTAGAAGCCTTCAGAGAAGTGCCAATGCAACCCTCATATTAGGAGCCTTTTACTTCGGACTGTAGAATACAATTAATTGTTGGTTCTTAGTTCTAAAATTTTGTCCATTTAGGACATTGTCAGTGACACTCCAGTAAACAAAACCTGCAAAAAGCAGGTCATTACCATAAATCGTTATGCCTCCATGATTAAAAAACAAACATCTGATGGGTTACAAGGGTACAGTCATACCCCAGAGTCAGTTGACTTCAAAACACCCACTAGCTTAGTGAAATTTATTCTTCTAGGACTTGGTTTGCCTCTGCAAGTTTTGTTTGATTGACTTATGGGTCAGGGTGCATTCTAATTTTATCATAACAGCAAATTTGCAAAAAAGTTCAGTCTTTTTACCTCTTGGCACCTAGCAATGACTGCCCCTTGTGTAACCCCTCATTATGATTGTAGGTCAGGGTGCATTCAAAGTTCACCATGATGGCAACTTTGGAACAATCTCACCTAGCAATGACTACCCCTTAATATCTAAAAATGTTATCTGATCCCTGTGTCACCCCGGGTCATAGGAAAAAGTTGTTATAACCAGTTCTTAAGAAGAAGGAACCTCTTCTTGACTCTCTTTCTCAAGAATGCCAAGTCATTACACTTTTGATTTTTCCAAATAAGAAGTCCCATGTCAGCCAGTTATCATTGCCTATAATGCCTCTTTCATAACAAAAAGAATAGGAAAGCAAGTAAATTTGAAGATCAAGCAAGAAAACAGGAAGAGGCGGAGAGCAAAGCATAATGAACACTCTTTCAACAGTAAGGACTTCTGTGTACTTCTCTACCATGGTTGCCAAGGCTGGCCAATGTGGGGTACAGAGTTACCCCTTAACAACAAAGTTTGCATTTTCATGATATCTGGTGAAGGTTAATGTAAATAGCAGCCATGGGACACACCACTATGGATTGGGACAATAATGTGATTGAAGGGGGCTCTCACTCTTTGCACCCTTGTGGTCCTGATCCAGAATGGGCCTCCACAGGTGAAATTTGACTGAGACAGGAGGTGTTTAGCATCCCTTCACTTCCATTTGTCCTCTGCTCAACATTCTGGCCTTCTACGTGTGCTTTTCTTTGGATACTGCTGCTTAGAAAAATTAAGCACTCAGCTATGTGCAGTGTACAGATCCAAAAGTTTGGACATGGCAATGGAAGATGGTTGCCAGTACAGTACAGATGATATAAGCTGTACTGGTGATATTGCTGCTATTTTGTAGGTTTGGAATGACTGAATGGCTTTCTACCAAGTCAAGCTGAATATGTGCAAATAAGTAAGCCATATTACAAAATGTATGATATTAGTTATGACAAGAATGGATACCCAACTATAAACTGTACATGCCTTTTGAGAATGATGCCCTGTATTCATTCCTCACAAATTCAAATTCAAACCAAATCTACAAAATAGCAACAATATCACCAGTATAGCTTATATAGTCAGCTTAAAAAGTCTTTCACCATCTTCCATTGCCATGTCCAAACTTCTGGATCTTCTTGGCCCACATGCTAGTCTCTGACTGGGTAAGCCAGCTTTATAGTCTCTTTTTACCCTGCTGCATTGATTACCAAAACAGTATTAATTGTTACTGGTGAATAGGGGTATGAGAGCCAGCTCAGTTCAACCGGAACTGACATCCAACCGGCTCACATCGACAGGTTCAGGATTGAATAGGATGGGCCTTGGCTGGTCCAAGTTCGAACTAAACTGGGTCCAGTTTGAACTGGACCAGTTCGGAGCTATACTGGTAAAGGAGAATCTGGTGAGGATTCTTTTTTAACAGTAAAAGTATGCATAAGGGCCATTTTAGTTACTTCCACGCATGCACAGAGGCCATTTGTGTGACCTCACAAATTATGTGATTATGGCCTCTGATCATCTGCAGAGATCACTAAAATGTCCCCCGTGCATGTGCAGAAGCCCAAACCAGGACAAAAAAGGACTGAAACGGGCCACTACTAGCCCAGGCTACTCTGAGGGAGGCCGGAAGGGGTGCGGGGAAACCACTGTAGCCCCCGTAGCCCCCCTCACAGCCATTGCCACAATAAGTGGGACTTGTAAGTAGTTTCAGACTCCCCTCCCACCCCCTATATGCTTAGGGCAGCCTAGGTTTTGTGCACATCTCTACTGGCTAAGCTAAAGGCAGGCTTTGAATAAAAGGATGGTATGGACCATAATACTATGAGGCTATTCTTATACACACAGGAAACTAGGCTAAGGGAGACCAGCCCAGTTTCCTGCTTGTGTGTGAACTGCTGGGAGCCATGTGGTTCCCGGTGGTAAGCCTGCTTAACCCCACCTTAAAACTCCAATTTTTGTGATCATGAGTCACCACAGCATGGCTCTGTACCATGGCGACTCACGAGCAGACCCCCAACCGAGTGACTACAGCAAGGCTCCTAGCATCAGGGTTCTCCCCATAATGCCACTTGTACTTGCATGGGGCATTCTGGGACTTCCGGGTACCAGACAGACCCCTATTCCCACCACACCAACTGGCTCCGTGATGGAGCCGGTAATCTTGTGTGTGGCCGATCTGGCCACCCAGGGAGGGCTGGATGCTCATATGCAGGGAGAGAGGATCAAGCATGCTTTCCCTGCCAAACCCCATCTGGGTCTCCACACTGCTTGTGTGGAGAGCCTTTATGTCTCCCAAAAGAAAATATTAACTTTATATCGATCATAATATTTTCCAAGGCTATTGAGTCAAAGGTGTCTGATAGGCAATTATTTTAACATACCCACCACCCACCTAATTCTAGTGGTGTGCATGGAACCACCCTCTTTAAGGGTACAGGCAGCATGACGTAGTACTTCCGGCAACTTCCGGCCAAGAACACTGCCGCCCCATGGAATTTGCAAAAAACGGAGCGCCGTGGGGGGAAGCGGTGAGAGGGGTAAGTGACCCTCCCCCACCCTTAAAGAGGCACCTCCCCATGTCGAGACTTCGAGCAGGCGCCACCTTCGAACTGATTTGGAGGCCTTTAGAATGGCCTCCAGACCGGTTCGAGCACATCCCTACCTAATTCACAATTTTATTACTTTCTTCAGTGTTAGAGCAATATGAAGCAAAGCTCCAGAGTCTTCAGCATATTGTTTGTAAATTTAGATATGTTGAAGGATCATGGTATATATCAAGCTCTGCTAACTGGATAAAGATCCACCTTGAAAGTGGTTGCTCTCTTATGTTAAGCATGGGCATAGCAACTGTCCCTATTCAGTCCAACATAATGACAATCCAGGGGCTGTTGCTGATGTCTCCTGTGTGTTTCTTTCTTTTTATTCAGAGCTCTTTTGGGCCAGGGAACTATCTCTTTCCTGTGGCTATGTAAATGGCTTTGAAAACTTTTTTGTTGTCATTGGAAAGCTATATATAAAAATGTTGTTATCATTATTAGTAGTACAGTCTCTTTTTTTAGGGTGGTAATGGAGGTAATGATAAGCCAGTGAATTTTGCCCTGGCCTTTCTGACATACAACAGAAGAAACACAATCACTTCACCACAGGGAAGTTTGCCTCACAGCTTCCATTGCAACAAGAAAATCTAATGTAACTTGCTGTGCTTCTGGAAACAACACACAGCATGAAGAACCCCATATTATATGAAATGTGATATTCTTTCTTGAAATGGTGTGTTTCTATCTTGGAGTGCTTGCCTGTTAAATCATTTGGAAGGACTTTCATAGACACTATAAGCACAAATGCAGAGGTAAAGAATAATCCCAGTACCTAGCAATGTCAATGATTTTCATACCAAACAGACTAAATTCAAGAACATAGTGTTGGGAGATTTTAACATATTCTTCGATAATGTGAAGTCATGAATAAAGTGAAGAAGGCAAGTTTGCATGTGACAGAACAATGCTTTGCAAAATGGTAGAATCCTGGGCTGACAGTAAATTGCAAACTGAAGAACAAACTAGAGATGTGCAAATCGATTCAACTTGAATTGATTCAACCTTGAATTAGGGTGATTTGAGTTTTTTGAGCTTGAAGCGAATCACCTTTAAAATGAAGGGCCTGATTTGATGTCAAATCAAATCACCCCTGATTCAAGCTTGAATCTGTTTGAGTGATTCAAGTTTCAGGCACCATTTTGTCACCATGATTTCCCCTTGCTTGTTGGTTTTCTGGCACTGGCTTCCAATTGGCTTGAAATCTCCTTGCTTCTTGGTTGGCTTATTGTCATTCAAATCAAGCGTTGGCATGGGCAACTGTGCCCCCATTGGCTGGAGGGAGGGCAGAGATGGGGAGAACAAAGGAGAGATTTTCAAAATATATTTAAGGGGCTGCTTGGAGGTAGAGAGCCATTTTGTACCTCAGGAGATAAGGATCAGAGAGAGACTGCAGCAGAACTGAGAAGAGAGTAGATACTGGTGTTGGTATTGATCTGAGCCTGCCTGCCTGGCCCAATGAGTGGAGAGAAAGACAGAGGAACCATAGCTGAAAAGACTTGCGGTTCTGTGGATGTTACATCCAAATGCGGGAAACCACAGACACAGCAATGAAACCAAGGGTTCAGGATTGGGACTCCAATCTGAATCCTCGGGTTAAGTAAAGTTCCATTGCCTCAACCCAAGGGTCTCAGCAGCCTGAAGTATGTCCGAATTTGGAACCGCAGGCTGCTAGCCTTGGAATCGGAGTTGAGGTAAGCTCGTCTTTCAACTCTGGGCTGACTGGTTCTGCAGGCTATCCTTCTGAAAAGAAGGAAGTCCACACAGCTAGCTCCCCTGCCTCTCTTCAGGCTCTCTACCTGCAGAGGCAGCTCTCCTGAATGTCTGGATTTGGACTGTACGGCCGGGGGGGGGGGGGATGCAACCACCGGTCCAATGGAACCGCTGTTCCACTTTACATGTGAATGCTGACAAAGTGTCTGCAGGGCTTATCTGGCTCTCTCTATTTTTTTATACTTTTCATTTGCAGTGACAACTGCTTTCATTTACTTCTATTTTTTTTTCTAAATTAGCAGCCCAGTGGCTTGAATTGGCTGCTGGTTGCTTGGTATCCCCCGCCCCCATGTTCCACCGCCCCTCCCCATTACTAGTAGCCAACCTCAGTGGCTTTAATAGCTGTGGTGCTGTGCTGATTCCACACCCCACCCCATTTAAACAAAAGTGTAGCAGCATTCCCCAGTGGCTTTAACTAGGTTCTGCTTGGAATTTTATTTTATTTGGATGTCTTATTCTTGCTTGTAGCCAGCCCTCAGTGGCCTTAATAACTTTCGGTGATGTGCTTTAAACAAAAATTGCAGCCTGGAGCTACATCTCTGTGCTCCTGTTGTCTGACTGGTGGATTAATTTTTTGTTTTTGTAGGCTGGTGTGTTCTGTCTGGTGCCCAGCCTCCCAGGCTCCATTTGTATCCCTTTTGTGTGTGTGTGTGTGGGGGGGCTTCTAAAAATTGTTTGGGTGGGTGGGTGACAAAATGGGTGGGTGCATGTATCCTCCTCTCCCCCCACCCCCAGCTGATGAGTCTTGGTGTCTGCTCAGCCCATAGTGCCTCCAACAGCAACCCCTGGCAGAGCCCAGCCAAAGACACTGGAGAGGAACACCCCAGCTGAAGATGCTGGAAGCTGAGAGGGAATCAAATCAGGTCTGTTGTGGGGAGTTGTATTTGAGGTCGAATTGAAACCCTTGTGTTTCTATTCAACCTGAAATCAAATCCCAATTTTTGATTCATGCAGATCCCTATTACCTACCACTCAACCCAGAAAAGAAATGGAAAGCGGGTTGTTTTTAGAATTTCTTTACTTCTCCCCCCCAAAAAAATCCATTTAGGATCCTATGGGTGTTTTGGGGGAGGTTAATTTAAAAAAAAGATCCGCCGCTTGCCCATTTCTTTTCCTGGTTGGGTCGTAGGTAGCACCCATCATGGTCTGCCACCCAACCCACTTTGATGTCCTTAGGACCCACCCATGAGAAACAGTGCAGTGATTTGAGTTCCCTAGTGTTCCCTATTATCAAATCACTCAAATTTTTCAAGAATTCATTGAAATCAATCACTGCCAAAGTTGACAGTGGCTGGCTGTTTTGATGAATTGATTCGAGTATCTGCATTTTGATTTGAGTTGAATTGAATTGCAAAAATAGATTTGGGCACATCTCTAAATAGAATTTCAGTTTTTTATTCAGTGTAAATATCTACAGAATATTGTACCTTGGGACAAAACCAGTTCCTAACCAGATGCATCAATCTGGTTGGCTACATCTTCTAAGAAAGAAGAGACCCGTTTTCATGACCAAAAGATGGCTAGGAGGAGGTCAAATTCCAAGCCCTATATATGTTCCCAAGAAATGGTAATCTGTCAGAAAAATTGAGATAGTAGGATGAGAAAATGATTGTGTGCTACCTTTGATCAGGGTAGGGTGGCAAAAGAAGTGACAGTGTGCTAGCCATGATCTGGATAGGATGACATGGGATGTGCTTTTGCTCCACCTTCAGAACAATGAGAAGAGAGCTGGTCTTGTGGTAGCAAGCATGACTTGTCCCTTAATTAAGCAGGGTCCACCTTGGTTGCATATGAATGGGAGACTAGAAGTGTGAGCACTGTAAGATATTCTCCTTAGGGGATAGAGTGGCTCTGGAAAGAGCAGAAGGTTTCAAGTTCCCTCCTTGACTTCTCAAAGATAGGGCTGAGATAGATTCCTGACTGAAACCTTGGAGAAGCCGCTGCCAGTCTGTGAAGACAATACTGAGCTAGATAGACCAATGGTCTGACTCAGTATATGGCAGCTTCCTATGTTCCTCATGCTGGATCCATGATGTGGGTTGTCTGCTGCCATCCTACCCAGATCACAACTGCTGCCCCACAACAGTGGCCAACAAATTTAAAATTTCATTGTCATTCTGTTGTGTCCAACACCCCACCAACCTTTTTTGAAAGCAGCAGCCATGGAATGAAACAGGGAGAGGGGATTTAATCTTTTTCAACCATATTACAGTCCCAACAAAAATAGTGGCTATTTGCCCTCTGTCTGAAGGCAGCTGCTACTGTACGCAAGGGAGGAATTGTTTTTCAGAAAGGTGTCTGGGAGAGAGCACCCCTCTTCATTTGGGTTGTCTGTCCCTGTGGTTTCTATTTTTGAAATGGAAGAAGGAAGAAAGATGGGAACTGGGTCTCCCAATCTTATTGCCTTTTAAGCATGCTGCCAAAACACTTTCATACCGCAAAACATTTAGTTGAAACTCTTTTAGCTCTGCTTTATCATTGTTGCTGGTTTATCTTTGTGTTATTGTTTGTTTTAACTGTTCTTTTCAGCTGCGTTGTGAGGACTGTGTTCTGAAAGGTGGGGTATAATTTTTTCATAAACTACATCCATATAGGTTAATATGAGGAGAGAAATCTGCTCCACTCTACAGATAAGTGATTGCTAAATGCTTGCTAATCGACACTCTTCTTATCTAGTTTTAAGTAGGAAATAACCTTCTTACTTATCCATTCACAACTAGATTAGGTGAGAGGCAGCTCAAAAATAGTAATTTTTTAAAAGTAGATTTGTTGCAGGCACACTGTGGAAGAAAGATCAGGCAGGAAAGCATTACGAAGAAATATGGGTCACAGCTTTAGTTGACTGGCTCTAGATATATTACATACAATTATGCTTACCATGCAGCTGGAAGGGCTCCAGATTAGGGCTGTGACGAACCCTGTAATGAATTGTTCTTTTTTTTTGGGGGGGGGGGTGCAATATGTTTCATAAACTTTGGCCAGGCACTTATTCTGCCTATCATGATTAAGCTGTTTTGAGAGGCTATAGGTTGTTCTCATGACGACATGGGAGGAGGGGAGCAGAAGGGAAGGCAGGCACCTACCTGCCTCCTCCTAGATGACATGAGTCTCATCTGGACTCGGCCACTCGTGTGCCCACATGAGCAGTGCAGAGCTCCAATGGAAGGGGGGAAACTCGCACTGGGTCCTCCAGGATTCTGCAGTGCAATGTTCCAAGGGCAGAGTGGCTGCCCTCAGCATTGCAGCAGCTCCACCCTGCACAGCTCCTCTTTCCCCTGGACTCTCTGATGAGCATGGACATCGGTTGCCTAGGAACAGTCTTGGAAGCAGGTGCAGCACACACAACCAGGGAAGGAATTAGGAAGGGGTTTGTTCTCCTCCTACCTCATTTTACCTAGATAGCCAATCTGGGCTATCCAGGAGCAGAGCTTCAGGCTTGGGAGGGCTCCTGCTGCTGCAGATGGCCAGATCTACCTTGTTAGAAGAGCATTAACCCAGGTAGCTGGTCATAAGGAAAGCCTCTCTGGATCTGCCTTTTAAATTGGGCCAAAGTTGCCCACATCAAAATCTTTTGCAACAGGCAGATATGGCTTTAAAATATTTCTGTGTAGGGACTCTAATGTGGATGTGTGCACAAAGTCTTGGAACAGTGAAACCTATTGCGTGAAAGTCAGCTGATAGGGTGGTGTGCCACAACCGCATTAAAAGTGTCATACATGCATTTGTGATTTGTACCCTACTGTAAGATACTACCTGTGTGCTGTGGACCTTGAAAACTGCTTTGAAGTTTCAGCTGGTCAAAATTTCAGCAGCCTGGTTACTAAGCAGTTTTGGCTTCAGGGAACGTAAGGCAACTGTGCTGGAAGAGCTTCAGGTTACTAATTAACATTTAGGTTCAATTCAAATACTGGTTCTTATATTTAAATCTCTAAATGGCTTGAGTCTAGGCCGTCCTAGGGACTGCACTCTCCTAAGCACCTCTTCTATACAGATGCAACTCTGCACCCCATGTATGCAGGTAATCTTATGAGATGCTACCCAGGCACGGGAAGGAGCCAAGCGGTGGCCCATGTTCTGCCTCCACTGCAGGTCCCCCAGGCGCATTTAGCAATGCCCTCTGCATCACACGTCAGATGCGGGGGGCATGGCTTTGCTCCCAAATTGGGCTGCGGGGCCCTGTTCAGGAGCAAAATCGGCCAGCGCTGTGTTTGCAGCATGGCCAGGAGTGGCTCTCCCTGCCTTTAAAAGGCAGGGGGAGTTGCTCTGGGCATGCTGCGAATGCAGCGCTGGCCGATTTCACTTGCAAATGGGGCCACGGGGCCCCATTTGGGAGCCAAATCATGCCCCCCATGTCTGACATCAAATATGGGAGGTGTGTCTGGGGCCGCGAGGTACAGCCCCTGATTGGCAGCAGCCCAGGTTCTTTGAACCCATTTGCCCAATGGTGGCTCCACCCCTGATGCTACCCTTGAATGCCACAGCCACCTTTGCTAAGTTGGTAGCTGTGGAGAGCTGGGTTTTATCTGTGACAGCGCCCATTGATACACATACCAATGAAGACCTAAGACTTAGCTGGAGAGAAAGGGGTCCATAATCAACAGCGAATCAAACAACAAGGGGATTGGCAGTGTGGTACAGTACAGGTAGTAACAACTTGTTGCCCTAGGAGGAAATTCCTAACCTACAACACATTAGGCCATCACACTCTAGCTCAAAGCAGCATCTGGGCCTAGAGCCGCTAGCTGCTCCTATTAGCCAAACAAAGAAAATCCCTCCCAGCAGTCCATGAGCCATATATCTACTAGGGACTGACTAAGGACTCCTCCTTATACCAAAAACAGATCTTGGCTTGATTACCAATATGGTATTTCAGCTTCATCAATTCTGCATTATACTTGAAGTTGTGACCAAGGAAGGAGCCTAACTACAAAAAATAGTGTAGTTTTTTTTTTAAAAAAAAGATCCTCATTGCCAGCCAGTTTTCACGGGCCAGAAAAGTACTTAGCACTAGCAATAGCACTTACATTTATATACCGCTCTATAGCCGGAGCTCTCTAAGCGGTTTACAATGATTTAGCATATTGACCCCAACATTTCTGGGTATTCATTTTACCAACCTCGGAAGGATGGAAGGCTGAGTCAACCTTGAGCCCCTGGTCAGGATCGAACTTGTAACATTCTGGTTACAGGGCGGCAGTTTTACCACTGCGCCACCAGGGGCTCCTTGCCAGTCAAAGGATGGCCAGTCAAAACTCACACTATAATCCAGGACAAGCGTGGGATGGCTTTCTAACATCAAATGGGGATCCTGGTGAACGTGAGGTATAAGGTCCAGTCCCATGTGGATACTCCTGAATGCCCCACTGCCTCATCATGCCTATGTGTTTGGTAGTATTCTGTGGAACTCCTCTCCACAGTTACCAAGACTGCTTCCTTTTGTCCTTCAGGAAACCAATTAAATGATGTGCATTACAGAAGACTTTCCAATGATCTTTCAGTTTGTATTTCTAATGCAGATTTTACTGCTGACTGCTTTGAACTCTCAAATTCTTGACATGTTTTACTATGTTTTGATGTTTAACTTTCATAGAAAACTTCTATGAAAGGTTAAACTTCTAGTTAAACTTCTATGAAAGGCAGGGAAGTCAAATAGCTAAATAAATGGATGCAGCTGAAAAAGGTGGATTGGGTAAAGGACTAGACTGAAGAAGTATTGAGACATTTATTCAAATGGCCTTTGCTAGCCCCTGCAGACATTGCAGCTTCATAACTTCTGGTTTTGACACTAGAGTCATCTGGGAATAGAGCACTGAGGGCTGTCTCGATGACCATGCAGCCTCTGTAATGAGCTCTAGGCTCAGTAGTATTTCTAAGAGCAGCATATCATTTATTTTATTTTCCTCCACCTGCATTTTGATAAAATAAGGATAATGTCATTTACTCGCCTTCGTAAAATGCTTATTACTCTTCAGATGAAACAAACAAACTGGTAAGTGTTGATTATGAACCAAGCACACATTTGTATGTAATTATTACCCTGGGACAATTCGAATAAAAAGGAGCATCCATTATTAGCATAAAATTGATATTCTATCCTATCCGACTATAATGCATTTTTAGAAATTCAAGAGACTCACAATGCACAATTACTGTACATTTTTGAAGTTCTGCCTGTCAGACTGAGGGTATCCTGTATGGAAAGGTAAATCCTGATAGCTTTGAATGAGCAAAGCTCATTTTGCTTTCAGTTCTGTGGCTCCCAAAGTGCATATTTTAAACTCATACATTCCATTCATAGCCACAGGTTTACTGTGTGTGTATGTGTTTAATCATGTTTTAAATCCTACTGAAATTTGGGTGAAGACAACTTTAGAGGTGTCATGCATTCCTAGAGTACTAGATTTGTATTAATAAACTATAACCATGCTATTATTTATATCCCCACTGTTACATAATAAAATCCTGTCATAACTATGACTTAGCTAGACTAAGTGATAAGACAGGCCAGTCTTATGTTCTGGGATCCTTATACAGTACTTGCTTCTATTAGAGAGATAAATGGAAGGGTGTGTTGTTTAGCTACTGTTACTTGAATGAAAAGGAAGATGCTGACTTCAATGTTCATATGGATGGGTTCATTCATAAAATATGTCACACAACAAGAAAGAGGAAGGGGCTGCAACTTGTGACTAGGGATGAACTGGGGATTGGTTGAAATAGAACATCAGTCTTGTGATTTCTGTGTCCAGTGGTTTTCAATCTGCCTTGTAGATGTCCCTAGAATTCAATGGAAGCTTAACAAGAGTCTCTCAACAAGAAGATAATTAAGGGAGACAAGTGTATCTGACATACTTCAGATTAGTCTAAAGTTCACCACTATTGATCTTCCCTGAAATGTGCAGGAACAAAGGATTATTCAGTATGTTACCTGTTCGCAGTTGTGGGTAGCAGTAAGGTCCAAACCATTCCCTTCTGCTGCTTTTCAATAACTGGTATATAAAACCTCCAGGAGCAGGGGCATAGCAAGGTTGGAGTGGGCCCAGAGACAAGATTTTAAAATGCCCCCCCTCACTGAAGCTCAGCTCATGAAGTAAAGTGATCTTAAATGAGGCTGAATAGTGGTAACAAAAAGCATAGTAAAATTTATATCATCCTAAATTATTTTTTAAAGGTTTTGTAAATTGTGAATGATGCAAGTCATTTAATGGTACTAGAGAAAGACATGCTGTTCTGGTAGCTCCAGGTCTTAACACCCACATCAATTTTGGAGGATGAACACAACTGAAGGAAGCCCAGGTAGGTGCGCAGCTGGGGGAGTCAGTCATGTGAGTTGCCTTGGGGAGGGGGCAAGGTAGTGGGCTCCCAGACAACTGTCTCCCCTTGCCCTATTATAGTTATGCCCCTGTCCAGGAGATATATAACCATGACTAGTAGCTATTGATAGACCTACCCTTCATGGATTTGTCTACCCCTGTTTTAAACTTATCTAGAATAGTGACCTGTAGGGCTGTGCATGATTGTAAATGTTGGGATCTGGCATGACCCAACCTAACCCAATCCCACAAATGTCAGTTTGGGGTCCTTTGGATCCTTCAGAATGTCAGGGTTGGGTAGTCACCCAACCCTTTAACTAACCTTTAACCTGTTTTGTTTTTTTAAAAAATCAGGATACTCACGGTAAAACCCAGAAGAAAGTTAACCTAACACCAGAGAATCACAGGGGAAGTGATGTAACAACAGAGAATCACAGAGGGAAACACAGATCAAAAATGGAAATCAGCCACTTTTAAAACTGAACATTTAAAAACAGCCTTTAAAAGTAAAAAACAAACAAACAGATACATAAATGTATCAGTGGGCTGGTAGGCAGGCAGATGGAGGGCAGTCCCCTCCCCGATGCAATCATGTGTGGTGGGGGAGAGCAAAATCTCACTGCCATTAGAAGCTCTGGAGAGCTCTGATTTCCCCTGAATAGGGTCAGATAATTCTAATCCAAACTGGGCTTTCCTAGACTGGGATTAGAGCCTCCCCGACACCCTCTGACCTGGCCCATGGTGGGCCAGGTCCGACCTTCCCAACCCAACTTTGCACACTCCTAATGACATTATATTTCCACTCATAGGGATTCCAGTTTATTGAATTGTGTATTCAATATATGAATTCTATATAGAATTCCCTTTATTGAATTCTATATTGGCTTTGACATATGGAGAGCTCTCCCTGTCCTTTCTATAAAGGCTGTACCATACTCGTCTGATTTGCCCTTCTCTATCAGGATCCTATTATGCTTGTTCTATATCTATAGAACATATCTATATTCTTGTTTCCAGCCAAGCACTCTACCGCCCCATCTTGGCTCAGAAGCTTCCAGCATTTGCATATAAACTCCTGTACATAGAGTCTTAAATGTCTTAAATGCACATTGCAAATGCCTTTGCAATGTGCACACATCCTAATGTAGTCTTGTGGCCTCTTTCAGCTGCCATGTCCTACTGTATGCTCACTGCCAAACCCTATCCCATGTTCACTTGTAACATTTACTATCTCATCCTCTAGGAATGAATTCTTCTAAAATGAATATGCCCAGCTCCTGTCAGCTTTACCTCATGGATCATTTTAAGAGCTGTTCTGCCATCTTTTAAATATATTAAGCACCAGCAGCCTGGTTCCATTTTGGTTTGAGTGGAACCAGTCCCTTTTGTATCAGTCCCTTTTGAGCCCTTTTGTACTCAGGCTCAAGCCCTTTGGGACAATGCTTGGTTGTCTCAGAATGTTCCCCAGTGCCTGCAAACCTCTCCCCCCAACACCTGTTTCATTCACATGTTGGTGTCCTTAGCTCCACCAGTTTTGCTGATCTTATCCATGGAATAGATAGCATTTCTGAAAATGTTATCTTGGAGGTCCTGGAGTCCAGCACCATACTAGCCACTAAAGTTTTGGTTCCAGGGCCATCTCAATAAATTTCCCCACATCACTGGTGCCCATGTGTACCTCAGCTGATGAGTCTTCTCTGGCACTATTCAGATGATGCTGGATGACCACAAACGTTGTCCCAAGCAGACAACTCATCAAGCAGTCTACATGCCATCTGTGTTCTGAGAAGATATACCCATTGCCCCCATCCTCCATGGCATATTCATAGCACAAGAAATACCTTTTTATGACCCAGGTATAGTCCTTTTAAAAGAAATAATTTCCCCCATTTCTCATTATAATTCATACCTTCCTCAAGAGAGCAGAAGGGCTGTCTCGGACTCTTTGACCAGGGACCATCACGTTCCTACCTGTCTCATACGTCTGACTCTTTCAGCTTTTCCAAATCAGCTGCCGTGCCCTTTTTCTTACCATCTCACCAGATGAAGAGTTCTGTGGGACACAAAGGCTCACTTAGTTACTTTTTGTTTGGTCCTTCTAAAAGTATTACCTACTTTGGATTGTTTGTTTTTGTATGTGTTGATTTTCAATAGGAGCAGCTTTTTGGTGGACTCCCTGTGATTTTTAAAACTTTACCACATGACAAAACCTTTGTAGCAGAGCGAAGCACTATCATTTTAAAATTAATTTACCATGACTGCTTTTGTTCCCTATCCTTAAAACTTTTCTTTGATACCTGAATTCACTAGTCACAGCCAGTATCTTAACAATGGTGTCTTTAATAATAGATGCCAGTCTTTTTACTTACAAACCTAAGGGTACAGTTTGAACTCTAGCAGTCTTTGTTTTCACTATCTCAGAGTGTGGATTTAGCAAGACTGGAAATGGATCACGCTAAAATGCAGGCAGTGATATTTTCTGTCATGGTGCCTCTGAGCATTATAATGAATGAGGAATGACAACAATGTGGTAAGAGGTTTTGCCTGCAGAATACAAATAATACAATCAGACCACAGCCACATCAAGTTGCTGCCAAAGTGTGTGTGTGTGTGTGTGTGTGTGTGTGTGTGTGTGTGTGTAACTCTTGGATGATCAGAGTGGGTTTATGCTTTCTTTTGGACAAATATTGTATTCCAAAAATCTAAAAGAATTGTGCTGCCATGTGTAAAGATAAGTCTTCACCATAGCTATCTCAAATCTATTGGATCAATAAACAATGTTGGTTTTATTAGCACATGCACACATCTGTTACAAAAATAATAAAACAGGCACATAAAGACACATAAAGAAGTCCAAGTTTTTTAAAACAAAACTAGTGGAGAGATTATGTTTCAGTAAGAGGCAATATTTCCAGGAGAAATTATTTAAAGAGAGTTCTTTAGGCTCCAGTATGCATAAAAGCCCAGACTGTCCCCATAAAATAAAAACAAAGTTGAACAACTTCACAAAAGAGAGAAATAGTCTTTTAAGGATTCACAGGAGTACTTTCTCCCTGTCTAATCTAAGCAGCCATCATGGCGAGATTGATGTGCATTGGCAGAGATGCATTTCATGAGGTGGCTGTCTGCTCAACAGTATTTGAATGGAGTGATTTGTCTTCATTGCGGTCCATTAACATGCCCCTCAGATCTATCAGGCAAATGTCTACTTTACTCCTTTATAAATTATTGCCTCTGATGGTTAAATATCTTAAAACATATTTTGGAATATGGCTCACTTTATAGCTCTTAATTTTTCCACATAGTTATGCAGGCTCTCCAACTTCACAGTTTACTTTAAAATATAACAATAGAATCTCTTCGAGTTAGATGTTGGGTTTCAATGTAGCAAGTATATATACTATGCTCTCACTTGACTTCAACAATGCAGTTTATATGTTGAGGCAAATCTTCAGATGTACTCTGAGTGGCAGAGAATATATGAGCCTTAATCTGAACACATTTATTTTAAAGATAGATACAGAAGTGTCAAATTACCTAAATGTGAACAATTTGAGGAATGGAAATGCTGTTTATGGCTGCTTCTGGTTGTACAAGTGAAGTATGTGTTTGACTTCATCATTTTGCTTTTGTCAGTCTGGCTTTGTGAGATCTTCATATTTTCTCCTCATCCTGGAAATTACATTCTATTAATCATCCTTCAAAGCCACTGACATATGCCAGTCTCTGCACAACAAAGATTTTTAAAATCCACAAGGCCCAGTTTGTTATCTTCACCCTGCAGACCAGAAGGTTTTAATGACACAAACTGTTATTCATTTTGCATATACATCACTAGCGTCTCAAGTTAGATAACGAAATATGAACACCAGTAGGCTATTAAAGTGGGAAGGAAGGTTATTGTACTGAGTGAGAAGTGCTGCTTTGACTGCCCAGCTAAACATTTTTCAGTGATCAGAGTGGGTGGTTTTTGTTTGTTTATTACTAAAACATTCAAAGAAACTATCTGTTCGGCACTAGAACAGAGACCTCCTAGGACAGCCTATCTTTTCAGAACATTCCTAGTTATGTCAACAGAACCCTGCTTGAATTTTGTCACATTCTTCTAAAGCAGAGTGTAGCAGGCAACTGAAAACACAACATGGATGGATGAGAGGCTACAGCTGAATCCTTCACCTACCCATGTTGTCTTGGTTATTGCAAGATGATAATGCAGGCACAAGGAAACTACCTCCACATGTACTGACTTCCTGTCCTGGAAGTCAAACACAGATTTGCACTACAATGAATCACAGTCAGGTAGCTCCATCTTACCACGAAAAATCATATAATTCCTGCCCGTAAAAGGTATTAATCTGGTGTTCCAGCCTGAACAATGGTTCCAGTCTTCAAATATATATATTTTTTAAAAACCCAAAAAGTTTTTTTGTCAGTGCTGCCTGGTTTTTTTTTTAATTTAACTGAGCTTATTGGATTTCCAGAAAAAATGTTGGTGCAAAGTTATTTTGGAGCCTGTTTACAAAAATAACTTGGAGCCTGATCAAACGCCAATGTAAGGAAAATGGTACAGATGCAAATATGAATCAGGAAGGGCATTAACAGTGCGTGGGGAAGAGAGTCAATAAATGGGCTGAAAGAGACAGGTTTGGGAATGGAGATACACCTCTGATACTTAGTACCTGGAAGGAAGATCCGCTGTTGATCTCCATCGTGCTCTCTGCAGCCTCGTTTCTGATCCAAGATGGCCGCCGTTGTGAACCTGCCCTATCTGTTCCTACAGCTAAGAGAGAATTGAACGCAGCCGGGTTCCCTCAACAAAGATGGCAGTACTAGCCACGAATACGAAGAAAAGGAAAACCAGCTGATGTTCTGCCAGGAGTTGGGTCCTAGATGCTGCATATAGTGGGGAAAGGGGTTTGCGGGGAACCCAAACCCTCCAAAGACTATACAGGTATTTCCAGAGACTCTGAAGTCTCTCTTTTCAGTTCCACCAGGGAAAGCGGCTTATTCTGTTATAGCCCACCAAGGAGCTTAAGGCAGTGTACATGGTGCCCCCCAGTTTTATAACCACAACAGCGTCGTGAGGTAGGTTAAGCTTAAACTGGCCCAAGATAGATTAGACACTCAGAAAGCCCTGGAAATAGATCTCTCTTGTCTAGAGGTTCTCAAACTTGGGTTCCCAGATGTTGTTGGACTCCCACTACCCCCAGCTGATCTCATCCTTTTTAGTTTAGAAAAAAGGCAGTGAAAGGGGGCCATGGAAGATATTTTTTACAGTAGGTTTATGAGATCATCTGACATTCCGTGTGTGTGTGTCCGTCCATCCGTCTGTGTGTCCTCCTCCATCAACTAGAGAGGAGAGCTGGTCTTGTGGTAGCAAGCATGACTTGTCCCCTTAGCTAAGCAGGGTCTGCCCTGGTTGCATATGAAAGGGAGACTAGAAGTGTGAGCACTGGAAGATATTCCCCTCAGGGGATGGAGCCGCTCTGGGAAGAGCAGAAGGTTTCAAAGTTCCCTCCCTGGCTTCTCCAAGATAGGGCTGAGAGAGATTCCTGCCTGCAACCTTGGAGAAGTCGCTGCCAGTCTGTGAAGACAATACTGAGCTAGATAGACCAATGGTCTGACTCAGTATATGGCAGCTTTCTATGTTCCTATGTTCTTTGTTCCTATGTACATAAAAATGGGTGAATTTTCCAACCTGGGTACAAAAACTGGTAAGGAAACATTGAGGCTTGACTTCAGTGACATAGCCACCATTTTTCAAGGGCATGCAATGCACCACACTTGCTACCTCCTCTGCTTAACCTGACCTTTGTGCCCACCTCCCCACCTGCTGCCACCTCTGCCACCAGGCTGCACTTGCCCCAATGCTCCAGCATAGCCCCAATCCCAGCGAGAAAAGGCAGACTCCTTAAGCAGGCCTGTTCTCCCTGGCAGTTGGGGTGAGAGTAGCAGGGCAGACCAGCAGGCGGTCAGCAGTGAGTGAAGGGGAGTTAGGGGTGGGTAGTAGGGAGCAAGCGGCAGAGGGGACAGTGAGCAAAGTGGGGTGCATGACAAGTCAGGGGCCTCATTTCAGATTGTGCCTTGCGGCACCTACAAACTTGCAACATCACTGCTTGATGTCTGGAAAGCAGTTATTACATTTGGAAAGCAGTTATTATGTGCCACTTCCTAGGCTGCAAGTGTCCCTGTTTACCGTCCCCATTAAGCCGCCCGTTAGTAGGTGTTGAGCCACCTAATGGTGCAATGGAGAAGTAAGCTGCCTACAGAACAGGAGGCTGTTGGTTCAAATCCCCACTGGTGTGTTTCCCAGAATATGTGAAACTCCTATATCAGGCAGAAACAATATAGCAAAATATGATGCTAAAAGGCATCATCTCATACCACATGGGAAATGGCAATGGTAAACCCCTCCTGTATTCTACCAAAGAAAACCACATGGTTTTGTGGTCACCAGGAGTCAACACCGACTTGATGGCACACCTTTACTTACTAGGTGTTAGCAAATGTGACTACACCAGGGTTAGTGCAGCGGTTGCTGCTGGCATGTCTTCAGCACCTGCTTCCAAATCTGGTTGCACTGGCGCCCTATTTTATAACTCAGTACAAATGAATGGAAGATGATCAAGATCAGAGTAGGGTTCTTGTGAGGCTCCCATTAATTCCTATGAGGCTTTCACACAATAACTTTTCAGTGGGTTGCACCAAGCAGGTTGCACCATTTATATTTGTCAGTGGTCAGTCTCTCCTTCTCACCCTCCTGACCGTGCACTTGCTCCAAGCTACCAGAAATCTGGATAGCAAATAGATTTGTTGAAACTCTATTGTTGCTTTTGTGAGTTCCATCTTCTTTCATTAAAAAAATAAATCATATGTGTTGTTCTCAGTAGCTGAGGGATGATTAAAAGACAGAATATATGCAAGGAATGTGATGCTCTAAAAAGAAAGAAGTAATCCATGCTGGTATTTATTTATGCCATAGCCAGCGTAAGTATATACAAAACCATTTGTGACTAGTTTGTATTTATGGCCAGAGAATAGAGTCAAACAGTTAAGCAGAAAGACCTTCTCAGTCCATTGTGTGGCTAGCTAGACTGTTTGAAGTAAACATGGAAACAATTCCTTAGGTCCAAGGTATTTAAGAAAATGCCTTCTTCTTCATCAATCCCACCATCTGTTAAGATCATCTGGGGAGGTCTGGTTGCAGTTACCACGGGCTTGGTTGGTGGCAACTTGAAACCAAGCCTTTTTTAGAGTTGCCTCAGGCCTCCTGAATGTGCTTCCTAATGAAATTAGAGTTTCTCCTTCTCTGAATATTTTTAAGAAGGCCCTAAAACATACCTGTTTAGTCAAAGTTTTAGTTTATAATTTTGGTTTTATTTTTTATGTATTTTAATTTTTAAAAAATTATGTTAATGTTTTAATAGTTTTATATTGCGAACCACCCAGGGGTATAGGGTGGTATTTAAATGTACTTACTTACTTACTTACTAACTAACTAAATAAATAAACAAACAAATAAATAAATAAACATCTATAGTGGAGGTAGGAAGCACACTGATTGCAGTTCATCAATGGTGCAGGGTGACTTGAGGTGAAAAAAAGGGAGGTATGAAGTGGATTGTGACCTAAATCTATGTTTCTGTGTCACCAGTCAGACTACAATTCTGAAATTCCTCAGTATGTGCAGGACCCTAGTCTCACATAACAATGATGTGATTGCCCAAAGAAGCATAGATAAGAATATAATCATGCCCCACTGATGAGAATATAATACCAAATAGAGTATTTGTTCAAATACTCTACTGAAGAAATAGATGTTCCTGATTACAATGCAACAAGCTCCCCCACTATGGTTAGACAAGTTCTTCCATCTATCTCTTGATTTCTCTTAAAATCAGATTCTCATATCCCTCCCACCATCTCCAGCTTCCCAACCATACACTTTCTGAGAACCTGAAGGTTGCACTCATAAATATTTGTAAACTTTTTTGTTGAAAAGCAGTATATCAATATTCTAAATAACTGCAGCAGCTTGTGGTGCTGAAGTGCGGGGATCAGTTAGTTTCTTCTTCCTAAATGAGCCTTTTAGGCACCAAGCCTTACATTACTTGGATGCATGTTGGGGAAAGCCTTTCCTACTAAATAACTTTTTCTCACTTACCACGCAAAGGTTCTTCAAGGAAATAAAATGATAACCCTATTTTTACTTTGCAGTTTCACTTGCCTGGAAAACTGTTTGTAATTTCCCTAGCTGAAATATATAATGGTCATATTTGCATGTATAACTGGTTAAACACGGAACTGGTTAAAATTTGGATAAGAATTGGGTAAAATTTGGCCTCTGGTTAAAAATTTTGTATATCCAAATGCATGCAACCAGAGTTTGAAATGAAAATATACCCATCCCAAGACTTTGATTTGTACCTTCTGTTTGTATGGAGTTTTGCCACCTCTAACTCCAATTTGGTGGTGCCAGCATTGTGTGCGAACACTGCACCATAGTCCCAATCTGTGGCAACCCGAGTTGAGGATAGAAACTCCTCTCTCACTCCAGCTGTGATTGGCTGCCCAAGGTTGTCCTTCAGACAAGAAGGAACTCCACATAGCCAGTTTCCACTCCTCTCTGCAGTCTTCCTGACTGCAGAGAGCCTCCTGTCCAATACATGTGAATGCAGACAGGGGAGCAGAACCATGGGTCCATTTGACCCATGGTTCCATGTTATGTGTGGATGTGGCCATTGCCTTATATACTGGGCATTCATATGTAAAAATAATCCTTGCTATATCATCTGCACCCTGACTTGAAATCAAACCCTGAAATCAATAGGAATTCCTTTTGTGCAGAAGTGCATAGGATTGGGCAACAGGTATTGTGTGCAAGTATCTGATTCTAATGCTTTATACTTGAAAACTCAGTATCTGGATAACCAGGAAGTCTGTGGGGCTCCAGGCAATAGCAGCTGACAGTCGTAACAATGATGGCTTGTCAGTAGTCCTGTACTAGCCATTCTGTCTGAAGCTGAGGCAACAGTGATTTGCAAGCACTTGCAGCGGTGGTAGGGTTGGCTTCTCACCCTTTGTCCTCACCCAAGGGAGGAAAGCTGGTCTTGAGGTAGCAAGCATGACTTGTCCCCTTAGCTAAGCAGGGTCCACCCTGGATGCATATGAATGGGAGACTACATGTGTGAGCACTGTAAGATATTCCTCTCAGGGGATGGAGCCACTCTGGGAAGAGCAGAAGGTTCCACGTTCCCTCCCTGGCATCTCCAAGATAGGGCGGAGAGAGATTCCTGCCTGCAACCTTGGAGAAGCCGCTGCCAGTCTGTGTAGACAATACTGAGCAAGATGGACCAATGGTCTTACGCAGTATATGGCAGCTTCCTATGTTCCTATGTCCCTCTCAGCTTTCCCTGGGCTGTTTCAGACAGGTTAAAGCAAATTGTGGCTGGAGATGCTGGGATTAGTAGTCCAAAGGTGTCTGGAGGGCCAGGTTTGCCCAGCCTCTGGATTAGAGTGATAGCAGCACAACAGCAGTTAGGAACAGGGCAATGGACACAATCGCTCCTAAGCATCCTCTCTGACCCACTTCAAAGCTGGCCCCTTGGTTTACAGAAGAACTACAGGACCTGAAGCAGCAAAGTAGATTACTAGAGCAGAAGTGGAAAAAGATTTTACTCAAATCTGACTGATTACTACATAGAGCACATTTGAAGATCTGTGCCTAGGCATTACGTGCGGCAAAGAAGCCATTCTTTTCCTCCCGTATTGCGTCCACAAGTTTACATCTGGTGGAGTTGTTCAGGGTTGTGAAGGAGCTAATGTGTGCCCGTTTCCCCTTGAATCAATACTTGGGACCAACAATTACTCACTGCTTTTTTTTGTAGACAAAATCTCTCAAATTTGGGCCAACTTAGATTCAAACTCCACAATTGTTACAGTGTCTGATGCCGAGGTGTCCAGCAGCTCCTCTTATGTGATGACCCTGGATCAGTTTCAGTATGTGACTCCTGAGGATATGGACAAGTTTCTTGTAATGATGTGGCCTACCACCTGCTCTCTTGATCCTTGTCCAACATGGCTTATACTATCTGGCAGGGAGGCTACACAGAGCACATGTTTTAAATGATATTAATTGTAAACTGCTCAGAGATGCAAGTTTTGGGTGGTATAAAAATATGTTAAATAAATAACAAATAAATAAATAAATAATAGTTGCAGTCATGGGGGCAACATATGTCTTCATGTATTCACCAGTCTTGGGATTCATCTCTGTATCAAAGATCCCCATATGTAATATGGGTGAATGTTTTCCAAGATGTCTTCTAGCTTAATTCCTCAGTAATATGCTGCATATGGGTGTGTTATATGCATGTGCTTTAACATGCAGTCTATAGCTGCTGCTACTACAATGTTACCTTAGTTGCTCTGCGTGCATTTAAAGTTCTTGTTTTATGTTTTTGACACTGTTATGGTCTAGATTATGTTGAACAGCTTGATATCATGTGTGGATTTTGCTTGGTGGCAGGGGACATACCAGTGCATGGAATAACAATATAACTGACTAATGAACAGACTGTTTTCTGTGGGCTCTGCCCCTTAACCTACTGGACTCCACCCAAAACAGCCTATTTGTGAATGTTTCCATGCCTTGAACCATCATTTTATTTGGCTCTGACTGATAGATGTAGGTCTTGCTAAAAACAACAACAACACACACAGACACAAACAACATGTCCTTGAAGCTTGAAGCCTGCCCACCACAGTGTGTGGAACGAAGCCACAATTTAGAAACCCCAGAATACATTTGTTTTAGACTGAATATATCCAGCCCATATCTGGACAGATATTACTTGTGTACTTAATTTGACTTGAAGTTAAGGGGAAATAGACTATATCAACCCATTTGTTATTGTTTTTGCTGCAACACTCAAAATCATCTTAAAAATATTATTATTGAGATGCTTTGATTCCCAAAAGGCATGGACTGAAAAGTGCCCAAAATAGGCATACTTAGATTCAACTGAGACTTGTGAAAAGTAGGCAAACAATTTTATTAGTCATCACTATTTAGAGCCCAATGAAAGTTTTGATGAAATGGTAAGTATAAGCCTACCTTAATCTTAAGAATATAAGTAGGCAAATTCAAACAGATAAGTGACTTTATCAACATTTCCCAGAAAGGCTTGTCAAAAATGTTGAATATAATTTAATCTTACATAAGCATATGGATTCATTTTAAATGTGATATTAATGTGACTGCTTTGAGGAGGATAGATAGGTCTGTTTATTGAAAAGTTTAACTTGTTTTTTAAAAAAGATCCAATGTCTTTTCACCAAGGTTTTCATTTCCAGAATGATGTAATGATGATGATTTGGTATATTTAAATATCAGCTCCATTATTAAGGCTGCTAACTAATAATAACAGCTTGATTCCAGGAAATTCGGGAGAATCATTTTGCTTAGCAAAATGTGTTTTGCACGCTTATCAGCTCTTCTTTTTCCTTCATGGGAAAGTCACCAAATAAACAGAGACTCATTTTGTGCCTCATTACTTTTAAGAACTCTTTAAGTGAGGCAACATATATAAAGATTCCTTCAATGAGGCAAACAAAATTATTGCTTGGTATCTTTCAAGGAAAGTGTTTCAAAAAAATGCAATGATATTTGACATTTTGGTTTTAATATTAGTAAAATACAAGAAAGTTTTAAACCTTTGTGGAGTATTCCTAAATATTTGTTCCTAGAAATTTCTTCATGAATGGTTCTTGGCATCCTAGAAAGAAAGAGAGCATTCTGTTGTTTCTCATCTGCTCTCCCACTATGTGATATATGCTGCCTCACTTAAAGAGTTCTAACATTTTAAATTGTAATTGTTGTAATGTGTCTTTTGCTGGCACTTCATTTGTGTTTTGTTTGTAGATTATAGGCATTTTGAGGACATAGAACCTTTTTGTTTCTCTGAGAACTTTTTGTTTGGGGGGAAATCAAAGTACTTGATAAAAATGTTTCAAAACAATTGATTCTCTGTATTATTTATTTTATTTTATTTTATTTTATTTATTTTTCATTTTATATCCCGCTCTTCCTCCAAGGAGCCCAGAGCGGTGTACTACATAGTGCTGTGAGTTTCTCCTCACAACAACCCTGTGAAGTAGGTTAGGCTGAGAGAGAAGTGACTGGCCCAGAGTCACGCAGCAAGTATCATGGATAAATGAGAATTTGAACTTGGGTCTCCCCGGTCCTAGTCCAGCACTCTAACCACTACACCATGCTGGCTTTACTGCCTTTATTACTGCCTTTATTACTGCCTTTACCATTTTAAAGATTCACTTAAATTTTTTGTTCACAAACTTAAGAAGGACCATTATTTTTAAAAGTCATATTCTGTATATGTGTATGTTCTATGAAAACGTAGCAATCCTCTGCTATCCAACATAATCAGATGTCCATCATTTGTTGTTGTTGTTGTTGTTTACACAGTCAGACAGGGATTATAGACTGGTTTGTTTTATCCAGACATCGAGTTCTTCCCAAGGACCTGGGATGGCTGAACTTAATTATCAATATTGTTGCTGTTATTATTATAGATATCATCGCAGAATATAGGCTGTTCCCAATAAAGTTGCTTTTTGTAATTGGTTGATGGTGATTTCTGTGGCCCCTATGGTCCTGAGGTGCTCCTCAAGGTGTTTTGGAATTGCACCTAGGGAGTCAATTACTACTGGAATTATTTTGGTCTTTTTCTGCCACAGCCTTTCAATTTCAATTTGTAGATCTTTGTATTTGGTGATTTTTTTCTATTTCTTTGTATTCTATTCTGCTATCACCTGGTATTGCTATGTCGATTATTTTGACTGGTTTTTCTTTCTTCTCAACTACAGTTATATCTGGCTGTTTTGCGTAGCAAATGTTTGTCTGTTTGTAGTCGGAAGTCCCATAATATTTTTGCATCCTCATTTTCTACCACTTTTTCAATTTTATGGTCGCACCAATGTTTGGCTACGGTAGCTTGTATTTTTTGCAGATGTTCCAGTGTATTATCCCTGCTACCTTGTCATGCCTTTGTTTGTAGTCAGTCTGTGCGATCTTTTTACAACAGCTGATTAGGTGGTCCACTGTTTCATCAGCTTCTTTGCACTTGCTGTTTGTTGTTGATTTGTCTACTTTTGCCCTTATTGCATTTGTTCTTAGTGCCTGTTCTTGCGCAGCCAGTATTAAACATTCTGTTTCTTTCTTCAAGTTGCCATTCTTAAGCCATTGCCAGGTCTTGGTGATGTTTGATTTTCCACTTATATTGTGCAAATATTGACCATGCAGGGGCTTATTTTTCCATTTTTCTGCTCGGTTCTTGACTTGTTCTTTCTTGTAGGCCTGCTTTGTTTCATTGGTGTTGAATAGTTTCTCATTATTGACCATTTGAAGTGCATCTTCTTCACTGTCCTTGATATATTCTTCAAGGCCTCTTTTCTCCTCCTCTACTGTTTGATGGACTTGCAGCATTCCTCTTCCACCTGATCTGCAAGGGAGGTATAGCCTATCTACATCACTGCGGGGGTGCAGAGCATGATTGATGGGCATTATTTCCGTGGTCTTACAATCTAGCATCTCTAGCTCTGCCTGGGTCCAGTCTATTATTCCTACAGTGTATCTGATTACAGGTATAGCCCAGGGGTTTATGGCTTGTATGGTGTTCCCGCCATTGAGTCTGGACTTTAGGATTCTAACTCTTCTGACATATTCACTTCCCATTTTTCTTTTAACTTCAGTGTGTGCGATGTTATCAGCCTGGAGAATGCCCAAGTATTTGTAATGTTCTTTCTCTTCCAGGTTCTTGATCTTGCTTCCATTGGGCAGTTCTGTTCATCCTATTTTTGTTATTTTTCCTCTTTTCATTATTAATGCAGCACACTTTTCTAGTCCAAACTCCATTGCTATATCTCTACTGAATATAGGGACAGTGTTTAGTGATTCGATTTCTGATTGGGACATTCCATACAGCTTCAAATCATCCATGTACAGCAGATGGTTGATTTGACTTGATGATTTAGATGTTTGGTATCCGAGGCCTGTTTTTTTTTAGTATTTGTGAAAGTGGAGTCATGGCGATTACAGAGGGTATAGTGAGTCTCCTTGGAAAATACCTCTTCTAATTCTAACCAGTCCACGTGTCTCACCATTGATTGTTAACTGTGTTCTCCACATGCTCATTGCTTTTTAAATAAATATCTGAATGTTTTTGCTGACACCAGTTGTTTCTAAACATTTTAGTATCCATGTGTGAGGCAATGAGTCGAAGGCTTTCTTGTAGTCAATCCTGTTTTCTAAAATCATTTTGTCAATCAGCAGCTGGTCTTTTGTGCCTCTGGTGTTCGGACAACTTCCTTTCTGTTCATCTGGAAGTTGCTTATTAGTTAATAAGTGTTGCATTACTTCATCTGCTATTATTCCAGTTAATAATTTTAATACTGTTGGCAAGTAGGTTATCGGTCTATAATTACTTGGAACTGCACCTTTTGCTGGGTCTTTTATTATGAGATGAGTTTTCCCAGTTGTTAACCATTGTTCAATATCATCTCCTTGCAAAATCTGATTGAACTGTTTTGATAGTTGTTTATGAAGGCTTGTTAGGTGTTTAAGCCAAAAGCCGTGCAGTTCATCGTCACCTGGTGCTGTCCAATTTTTAATTTTCTTTTCTCTTCCACTTATTAATTCTGGTGTTATTACTAGATCTTGTATTTGTTGGTTACATTTTTCAACCTCTTTTACCCAGCCTGATTTTTTATTATAATCTATTGGATTGTCCCATAATTTTCCCCAGAATTGCACTGTTTCTTCGTTATTTGGTGTTTCTACGTTTCTTGCAGTTTCATCTTCTGTGCTTTGGTAGAAATGTCTCTGGTTCAACTAGAATTGGAGGTTCTTCCTGTGTTGTGTAATTGTAGCTTCATATCTGCTAATCTTCTTTGACACTGCTGTTATTTCCCACTTTATTATTTCCAGGACTTCTCTAATTTTCCTTGAATCTAGATGGTATTTTTGGATCAGATACTGTTTGGTGTTTTAATTCATCAGTTTCTTGTCTTTCATATCTTTCAATTTACTAGCATCTGATCTAAGCCTGGCAATTTTATTTTCTAATCTAATCTTCCATTTAGGTGATGTACGACTTTCTTTTTTTACGAGTCCGCTGATCTTATATCCAAGCTCTTGTGTTGTTGTTGTTGCTGTATTGGTTTGTTTCTTGCAAATTATTGGTTTTTATTTCTGCAAGTGCAGCATTTACATCTGTTAATTGCTGAGCACGTTTTTTGGCAACTGTTTTGAGAGCTGGAAGTTGAACCGTGGTGATTGTTTGGTTCATGTGCTCAGTTGTTTGTTTGTTTGTTTTGTTTTTTGCTTTAGTTCTTGTTGCTTTTCTGTTAATGGCATTCAGGTTTTTGAGGTGAATGCAAAGGGGAGGTTGCCTGGTTTTGATTTTGAAACAGTTCAGCAACAGTGGCATCCTCTATTTCCAAATTTGGAACATTCTTTTTAAATAACCTAAAAGTTGGACTAGACTTTTAATAGCAAATCATTTTTTTCTTGTTGGCATTTTTTGTATTTTTTTTCCGGTTAAGCAACGTTTCTTCCAGTAACCCTGCAGACTCCAGCCCTGGTTGCTCAACTGAAGATCCTGAGTCCTGTAGCCCATTTGCCACCAGATGTCCAGCGACTCCAGCACCTGGCACAGTCCTTGTTGACCCGGGCGACAACCGATCCGGTATAGATTTATTACAGTTATGTCTCACCATATTGTTAAGTTTGGGCGGGGTATAAAATAAATAAATAAATAAATAAACAAACAAACAAATAAATAAATAAATAAATAAATAAATAAAGGGAGAGGCACTCTTCGTCTAGCTCCTCTGATGAGAACTATCCAGTATGGTTGGACCTCTGGCATAGCTCTCACCTTCCTCAGAGCATGCAAGCCCCACAACCATGCCAAGGTAGTGCCTCACTGAGGGATTAATAATAATAATAATAATAATAATAATAATAATAATTCAATTTCTATACCGCCCTTCCAAAAATGGCTCAGGGCAGTTTTCAGAGAAAAATAACAAATAAGATGGAACCCTATCCCCAAAGGGCTCACAATCTAAAAAGAAACATAAGATAGATACCAGCAACAGTCACTAGAGGTACCGTGTTGGAGGTGGATAGGGCCAGTTACTCCCCCCCCCCGCTAAATAAAGAGAATCACCACATTAAAAGGTGATTAATTAAATTGTCCTGTGGACTCTGCATGAATTACTTCCACTCTTAGATTGTAAGCACCAAACACAAAATTCAGCTGTTCCTGGGAAATGTAAGTATGCCACATCTTTAAAAGTTTTGTGTCACCATCATACACTGGGTCTTGCATAAAATGTCTGTGCAAATGGTAGAATTACTGAGGCAGAGTATCCCGAACAAAATGACTAGAATGTTATATATTCTGGTGCTACATTTATCCTCTTTCTCGTTTTGCAAGGATGTTACAGACAATTAAGTGAGTGATAAATTAAATCAAAGCTTTCTTGGGATATAAAATAAACCACACACATTTCAAACATAACAAATGTGGAGTATGAATGATGAGTCCATACAGACTAGTTTGCATTTCAATTGGCCAAGAAGAGGCTTATAGATGCAGGTCATAAACATTTCACTGTATTGGTTGATTCTGCACAAAATATGAGTCTCTTGTGAATTGAGCTGAAAAACAGTTGCCCAAAAGTTAAATTTACCTTTTACGAAGCATTCAAAACTTTTTGCATTTATATAGATATAAAATGGCAGGTGTGCACAGAACCCATGGAATGTTATATCTAAGATGGCTTTTTAGGGCAATGACACACCGCATTTGAACTGTTTAGTGGAAATGGCTTGAATACACTACATTCCAAGACATTTATTCTCAGAGCATCTATGGGTGTTCAGAACATTTCTGTCATACTTTTTAAATCTATTTGTCCTAAAATATTATTTTTTATAGAGAGTTCAGTCAGGTTTCTGATTTACCACAAATACAGAAAAGTTATGCACATTTTAAGTATATATTTCTTACCAGTGCCATCTTATCAGTAAGGTATCAAGGCCTTAGGCCTCTAGCAGATACAACAGGAAAACCAGGAAAATTCACTGCTACATTAAACAACCATAATTCTCATTAAAAGTTTACACATATGCAAGAGACAGAGGCTCCGCAGCCCCGCCCCCCCACTCTCCCATCCAAACTTTGACATTCAGGAGAACTGTCTCTCTGCAGTAAGTGAGACTGCAGAGAGGTGGGGGAGCTGGCTATGCAACAGCCTGTGACAGCCAATCAGGCCAGAGTTGAGGGAGGAGTCTGGTTTGAATGCCAGCAGCCTGAGGTTCTGAATTCAGACAAACCACAGTCTTCTGGTAACCTTGGGTTGAGTTGATGCAACATCATTCAACCCAAGGGTTCAGACCGGAGTCTGAATCTCGAATCGTCAGTTTCGCTGTCCCACCTAACTGCAGTTCTCTGCATTTGGATGTATCATCCACGAAACTACAGGCCTTTCCCACTGCGGTTCAGTGTTATGTGTGAATGTGGCCAGATTGTGTGGACAGGATATCTGACTGGATTCAGACATAATATGATACTGTGATTAAACTATAGTTTAACATTACTAGCACAATTTCTGTAATATGTTACGAGAAGAAAATTGCTACTTTAGAACCTGGTTTAGAATCTGCCACTTGTCACTACATCCAAATCCAGCAAACCACAGAATAATGTCCTAGCATGTTTACAACCCATGGTTAGAATAAACTTTGATCTGCTGTGTTTTGCACAATGACAAATTGTGGCTTGTTTTCAACCAGGAATGAAAGAAGCCAAAATCCCCCATAGAGTCAGAAGGATGTGAGCACAAGGCTCTTGCTTCAGTAATCCCATGATTTATAGATTGTGGATTGTGTTTTCTGTCATTTTCCAATTGTATTTGTTAAAATTTGAGAAAACATCCACAAGTTTAAAAGTTAAAGTCATGTCTTAGTTTACAGCTTGTCCGCACTTATAGGCAGCTTGTATGTGGATTAACTTCTTTCACAGGATTCAATCAATATGCAGCAGCCAGCTGTTGTGATCCAGCTCCCCCACATTTTGTGCACTGCACAGATTTGTCAAGTGATGTTCTGTAGTGATGATGTGATTTAGAAGCATACAGAACTTGTTCCAGTTACTTTTTGATGTTGTACCTTCAGATTCAGTGAAGGAAAATTCAAAGAAGCAAAAGAGCCAAAACCAACAGAATCACCAGATTACCATGGACACAGCCATGTGTAGCAAGTAAAAAAAATACTTCATAGAAAGTAAAATTAGTCTTGAAAGTTTTATGGTATCAAGGATTGCTCGTGTTAAATGCAATTTGAGTTGACATTTCCACAGTAGCTGGAATTGTGGTTTCTTAATTATATAACCCCTGAAGAATTTCTGAACTCTTAAACTGTGATTGAATGTTCATAACTTCATGAATGGGTTTTCCATATGTACAAATGCTTGTAAAAGTAGGTTCAAAACAACTGACATTTTTAAAATTAACAATCTAATAAAGTATCTGGTTCATACTGCCCTTGCCACAGGATTTTTATGTCAGGAATTTGTTTGTCCTTGATTTTCAGTCACATGTTATGCCTGTTCATGAAAGCCAACTCAAGAGAAGGCAGGCATCCTCGAAAGATGGTTATACAGTGTTAAACCCATAGGGTCTCACTAGAGTGGCCAGCTACACTTCACCAAAAAGGAGGGCAAATATGACATTAATCACCAAAAAAGAGGACATGGATTTGCATAAAATGTTAATTTGTATGTATAGATGCAAATTTAGAATTTCCATCCCTCAGTTTCCACCCCAAAGAACCACTTACATACAACACTGTACGTACATGTTTCTTCTCCAAAATAAGACACTTGGGCACCCTAACTGAAACACAAAGTACCATTCTTTTTCATTTAACCCCCATGCCACTTAAGAATCTTTAACCCGCCTTATTCCTTGTGTGTGCATATATTCCTGTCTTTTTAGCCTACTTTCCTTAAGGAAAGTAAGCTTATGAGATCACCCGACATTCTCTGTGTGTGTCCATCTGTGTGTCTGTGTGTCCATGTGTCCATGTATTCCCCCCCCTCCACATCAAATTTGCAATGCCTAGGCCAATGTGAAGCAAATAGGTTATAGTTGTAGAGACACATAGGGGCACCTCAATGGCATAGTTTGTGATGATGTCATCCATCCTGATGCAAGATGGCAGTGCATAAACATTTGAGGCACAAGTGGGCTAACTTGTGAACTGCCTAATTGATTTGAACCAAATTTGCTACAGTTGTAGGGTCACATAGTGATGTAGTGGTTAGAGTGCTGGACTACGACCGGCAAGACCGGAGTTCAAATCCCCATTCAGCCATGATACTAGCTGCGTGACATTCAGCCATGATACTAGCTGCGTGACTCTGGGCCAGTTTCTTCTCTCTCAGCCTAACCTACTTCACAGGGTTGTTGTGAAAGAGAAACTTAAGTATGTAATACACCGCTCCAGGCTCCTAGGAGGAAGAGCAGGATATAAATGTAATAATAATAATAATAATAATAATAATAATAATAAACAACGGAGCACATGAACCAAAAAACCACCAGGGTTCGACTTCCCGCTCTAAAAACAGTTGCCAAAAAACAACTTACTCAGGCATTAAAAGATGTCAGTGCTGCACTTGCAGAAATAACAACCAATAATTTGCAAGAAACAAACCAACTAATGTACAGTGCAGCAACAATAACAACATAAGAGCTCGGATATAAGATCAGTGGACCTGTAAAAAAAGAAAGTAGTACATCACCTAAATGGAAGATTAGATTAGAAAATAAAATCTCCAGGCTTAGATCAGATGCTAGTAAATTGAAAGATATGAAAGACAAGAAACTGATGAATTAAAACACCAAACAGTATCTGATCCAAAAATACCACCTAGATTCAAGTAAAATTAGAGAAGTCCTGGAAATAATAAAGCAGCAAATAACAGTAGTGTCAAAGAAGATTAGCAGATATGAAGCCAGAATTACACAAACACAGGCAGAATCTCCAATTCCAGTCGAATAAGAGACCTTTCTACCAAAGCATAGAAGAAGAAACTGTAAGAAACGTAGAAACACCAAATTTCTACGGATACTGAAATGTTTAGAAACAACTGGTGTCATCAAAAACATTCAGATATTTATTTAAAAAGCAATGAGCATGTGGAGACTCACTATCCTCTCTATTGTTTGTAATCACCATGACCCCACTTTCACAAATACTCAACAAAACAAGCCTCGGATACCAAACATCTAAAACATCCGGTAAAATCAACCATCTGCTGTACATGGACAATCTGAAGTTGTATAGAATGTCCCAGTCAGAAATCGAATCACTGCTAAACACTGTCCGCATATTCAGTAGCGATATAGCAATGGAGTTTGGACTAGACAAGTGTGCTGCTTTAATAATGAACAGAGGAAAAATAACAAAAACAGAAGGAATAGAACTGCCCAATTGAAGCAAGATCAAGAACATGGAAGAGAAAGAACATTACAAAACCTTGGGCATTCTCCAGGCTGATAACATTGCACACACTGAAGTTAAAAGAAAAATTGGAAGTGAATACACCAGGAGAGTTAGAAAAATCCTCAAGTCCAAACTCAATGGCGGGAACACCATACAAGCCATAAACACCTGGGCTATACCTATCAGATACACTGCAGGAATAATAGACTGGACCCAGGCAGAGCTAGAGACGCTAGATCGTAAGACCAGGAAAATCATGACCATCAATCATGGTCCGCAGTGATGTCGATAGGCTCTACCTCCCTCGCAGCTCAGGTGGAAGAGGAATGCTGCAAGTCCATCAAACAGTAGAGGAGGAGAAAAGAGGCCTTGAAGAATATATAAGGGCCAGTGAAGAAGATGCACTTCAAATGGTCAAAAAACCGAAACTATTCAACACCAATGAAACAAAACAGGCCTACAAGAAAGAACAAGTCAAGAACCGAGCAGAAAAATGGAGAAATAAGCCACTGCATGGTCAATATTTGCACAATATAAGTGGAAAATCAGACATCAACAAGACCTGGCAATGGCTTAAGAATGGCAACTTGAAGAAAGAAACAGAGGGTTTAATACTGGCTGCACAAGAACAGGCACTAAGAACAAATGCAATAAGAGCAAAAGTTGAAAAATCCACAACAAACAGCAAGTGCCGCCTTTGTAAAGAAGCAGATGAAACCGCGGACCACCTGATCAGCTGTTGTAAGAAGATCGCACAGACTGACTACAAACAAAGGCATGACAAGGTAGCAGGGATGATACACTGGAACATCTGCAAAAAATACAAGCTACCTGTAGCCAAGAATTGGTGGGACCATAAAATTGAAAAAGTTGAAGAAAATGAAGATGTAAAAATATTATGGGACTTCCGACTACAAACAGACAAACATCTGCCACACAATACACCAGATATAACTGTAGTTGAGAAGAAAGAAAATCAAGTCAAAATAATCGACATAACAATACCAGGGGATAGCAGAATAGAAGTAAAAGAAATAGAAAAAATCACCAAATACAAAGATCTACAAATTGAAATTGAAAGGCTGTGGCAGAAGAAGACCAAAATAATCCCAGTGGTCATTGGCGCCCTGGGTGCAGTTCCAAAAGACCTTGAAGAGCACCTCAACACCATAGGGGCCACAGAAATCACCATCAGCCAATTACAAAAAGCAGCTTTACTGGGAACAGCCTATATTCTGCGACGATATCTATAACCATTGACAATAAAATTCTGGCATCCCAGGTCCTTGGGAAGGACTCGATGTCTGGATAAAACAAACCAGTCAATAACACCTGTCTGACTGTGTAAACAAGAAATAAATAATAATAATAATAATAATAATAATAATAATAATAATAATAATAATTTGTAATGATATCATCTACCCCAGTTCAAGATGGTGGAGACGTGTGATTGAGGTGCAAGGCTAACTTGTGGACCTTCTAACCAATTTGAATCAAACTTGGTACAGTTGTAGTGAGTGACACATAGGGACACCTCAACAGCATAGTCCATGATGACGTTATCCTCTGCAGTTCAAGATGGCAGATGCATGAACGTTTAAGGCTGAAGTGGGCTAACTTGTGAAGTTAGCTTCACTTGTGAAATTGATCAATTAAGCTTATAATGAAAGGCAAGTAGGCAGATTAGTTCTTATCATAAAAACTTGTTTAGTCTTCTGCTCATTGTTTTTGGGAATCAGTGTTGCCAACATCTCTTCTAAAAGACCCAGCCCAGCTCCATTGCTTCTTTTCTGTTCAGTCTTCAACCCCCTGTTAAGATTGCTTTTTTAATGTTGATGTCTTTCTTTATAAAGGATAGGGAGGGTGCCATCTTGTCTTTGGCCTCAGGCAGCAGAATGTACTGGGCTGAGTTTGCCAAAAATGTACATAAGAAATGATTAAGGCGCCATTACATTTTATACATGATAAAAATGGCTTCACTTAAAATAGTTTTTATTCAGGGGTCTAGCTAGGGGTGGGTTGACCTGTGGACCTGTGTTTGCTCCCTTCCCCAGTAGTCCACACCCTCATCTGTGATAGTGCATGTGCAAAGTGTGCATGTCCCATTACCATTGGTGGCCCTGCTGCCAGAACCTAAGCAACCACGTTGGCAGCCTACCTAATTGGTGGGAATGCCACTCACCACTTGCGGCTTCCTGCCATGCCATGCACTGCTCCACATGTAGCAGGCTTCTGCATGGTGAGAAAAAAGAAAGCCCTGAACAAGGGCTTCCTCCTTCTGCCCAGCCCAGAACAGTATGATGTAAACCACCCTGAGCCATTTTGGAAGGGTGGTATATAAATCAAATAAATAAATAATTAATAATTAATAAATGAGGGATGCACGTGCACATCATTTATTTGTGGTCAGTTCCAGGCTAGGCAGGAGAAGGAAGCCCCTATTCTGGGTTTTCCTCCTTTCCCACCACCCAGGCTGCATGTGGAACAGTGGTATGGAAGGCAGTGGCAAGCAGCAAGTGAGCAGCTGGGGTAGGAGTGGGCAGCTGGCCAGCAGGGGATGTGGGGAGCAAGAGGCAGCTCCCAGATGCTGGGCAGCTTGCGTTATTTGAACACCTCCACCCAATTATACTCCGCCCCATTTTTATTTCAAAATATATTCTTTGTGTCTTACAATATGAATTTTAAAAGAAACTGCAAAAAAAGTGTATTTGTTCTTCTTAGAATTCTATTAGACATAACTAGAATTTTATTAGACATTTATAAAATGCTAACTTGGCAAAGAGGCACCTTTTTAATGTGGTGATTCTCTTTATTTAGCAGGGGGAGAGTAACTGGCCCTATCCACCCCCAGCACAGTACCTCCAGTGACTGTTGCTGGTGTCTTTCTTGTGTTTCTTTTTAGATTGTGAGCCCTTTGGGGACAGGGAGCCATCTTATTCATTATTTCTCTGTGTAAACTGCCCTGAGCCATTTTTGGAAGGGCGGTATAGAAAAAAATAAAATAAAATAAATAAATAAATAGTAATGCATAATTTTATTCTCTCTTTACAAACTTTAACTTGGATTTTACATTACCAAACAGGGGGAAAAAACACCTAAATGAACAACCTCAAATTTTTTCCTAGAGGTTGAAAAAAAAAAAAAAACATTAATAAGAATGAAAAATTGAGATACAAAGATAATATAATATCTTTTTGTCTCTAAAATTAAGGTGCTCAAATTCTCCTAAAAATAAATGAGGCACTTGAAATTAGTTTGCAGAACTCTAGAAAGACTAAATTGATTTCCAGTGGTCTTTTTATGCACTGCATTTCAAGTTATTTTTTTCAGCTGTATATTTCTGATTATATATTTAGGGATAAGTTTCTGGCAGTTAATCTGGCTTATTCCCATCACTATCAGTGGTGTTACATGAGTGGAGGTGGTGTCTGAAGTATAGTCCAAACTATTCCAGCCTTGAGGATGGAGAATTGGGGTATCTGCTCTGCAGACAAGTGAGAGGTACCAGCAGATTTGGGGTAACTCACAAATATATTGGTTTCACAAAATGGTGAAGAAGAAAAAACCTATGGGGGTCAATTCTGCTCCACAAAATACATTGTCCTCATGTTAGTCAATGTGATGGTATGTTTGTAAACTTGTGCAGTTAACAGGTCGGCAAAATTAATGGAACTCAGTGGCTGGTAGTGGTGGGGAGAAGGCCTTCAGCAAAAAGAGCAGGGACATTTTTAGCTTTAAGAATATTTTCTCAAGACAGTCACCCCTTCTGCTTTTGGGGGAGGGAGAAATCTGTTTAATAGTTTTCACAGGAAAAAAAATAGTGAAACCCTATGACTCCCTCACCAGTCAATTAACCATTCTGTTTCTGAAGGGGAAGAAGTTTGGTTCAGTTAATCTCTTGCTGTTATGAGGTACTGCCCTCCAGATGTTGCTTGGAACTTTTTCACAACTCCCCAGCTTTATGGGAACACTCTGGTTGTTCAGATAACCACAGTAAGACTTAACAGAGGAAACGTGCTGAACATCACTCTGTAGCATTTACCGTATTTACCTGAATCAAAGTTGACTCTGAATTTAAGATGACCCTCTTAAAAATAGAGGTTAAATACAAGTTATACATGCATTTGCTTGAAAGGAACAGGACTCTGAATTTAAGACAACCTCCTGATTTCTAATATCAAAAAACTTGGGGGGATACCAGTCTTGGAGTCAGGTAAATAGTGTAAACAAAACTCAAGAGCCTTGCTTCTTAAGAGCCTCTTAATTCTTGAAGCTTTAGGGCTAGATGAATAGGAGTTGGCAGGACCAGGCACAAGTGCCACACATTTAAATATGAAGTAAGATCCAAGTTAGAGTTGGGGCTTCTGTCTTTGTAGATAACTTTTGTGTTTTTACCATGGTCAGCCATCAGCTGAGATAACGCATTCATATCAGGGATTTAGTGGTATGCTTTGTGATCCTAAGGGGCATTGTCTCCTTTACAAAAATAATGTCTCTGAAATCACAACAAAACTAAACTTTAAAAAAAATCTAATTGGAGTTTTTGTTTAACATTTAGGAACAAGGCATGATTGAGTCAGATCATTCAGTGAATTAAATAATTCTGAACTGTGGATTATTTGGTATGATAAATTCTAATAACTTTTTTCAAGGCCCTGATGTATTCTTGGGTTTGTGGGTCATTAGCAAAGCAGCTTCTAATGACTTCTTCAGAGCCATTACCAGTTGATACATTACAGTATAGCTGATCAGGTCCTTGCAATAAGACTTCTCTGGCAATTTTTATTAAAAGTTAATTAACATTAATGATGGGTGAATCTTGGAAAGTTTAATGGCAGGGCACTTTATAATCAACCTATTCCCATGAGGTCAGAACTCATTTCAGTAGAGTTAAGATTTTCCCTTTGATATCTATTTCAGTTTTGATTATGTGGAAAACTAGGCTTAACTGTGGTGCATTTTGGTGAGATTTCTATGCCACAAGGGGATCTTTTAAAACTCCATGGAGCATAGATTTACAAGGCAAACTAAGGTAGAATATTGTTTCTTTTTTCTAGGTTGCTAATTCTGTGGTTACTTTCAGCTGATCAAACTGAACCAGGATAGCCAATTTTAATTGCTGTACCCTCACTAATCACAAGCCAAACATGTCAGATGGACATGCAAATGCATTAAGCTGCCTTATACGGAGTCAGACCATTATTCCATCAAACACAGAACACTGGAACTGCAGTTGGTGGAGAAACTTAGGTACACAACTATACATATTTCCCAACTCTGCCACCTGAGATCCATTACTGTGGGATTCAGTCTAGGACTATCTGAATGTAAAGCATGTGGTTGCCCACTGAGTTATAAAATGGACAGGCACAGACCAAGCCTGGAGTGATTCCTTTACTCTATCCATCTCCAACCTTTTATCTTGTCATGCAGTCTCTGCATGGTTGTGGTCTAGAGATTTTTTTTTCCAGAGCCAGTTCTTATTGTGTGAAAGCAGCATTTGATCAATCCTGTTTTTGCCCTATCAAGAAAACATGTCTTTTTTTTACCCTACATGTATCTTTCTACAGCCATCCACTTAAAACACATAGATATGTCCATTTTTAGAATGCTTGTTTCATGTGGCTGAATCTTTTCAATTGATAATACTGAACAACTCTTGCAATTACAGTATAAAGGAGTATTGTACTAGTTCTTTCACCTTTCATACTAAGTCTGTTCCTTTAATAAGAGCGATAACCAAGTTCAACAAAGTTTCTAACTATCATGGCTTGCTTTTTCAAGATGTTTTTGACAGATTGCTGCAGGTTCAACTATTCCACTCTTCTTTTGTGAGACTCTGTAGAACATGTGTCACGTATAAAAATAATTTCTTCTTGGGGGAGGGGGAAGCATCGTGGAATTCTTTGTTGGCATATTTAGGTCATCTCAATGAATTTTGTATTTTGCAAAACCCTATTGCATATTGTCAGCTATTGTGATACTTCTCATATCTTGAAGCCTGGTTTTTGTTCTGAATTTTACAAAGTTTTAGGCAAAGCTCAGTCAGTTATTTTTGTCATGCCAAAATAAATCAGATACAGATAAATTCCCTGGGATAGAGTAAATCTATTCCCACTGCCCTGTGTTCTGACTGAGTGTAAAGGCAATGGAATAATTGAAAAAACATACTAGGTACTTATTTTTAAGTTTTATACAATGGAATTTTACTTCATTACAATTTAATATTGATTCATCTCCTCTTGTTGTAGCCTTAGGACCCTTAACCACTAAACGTTAGGCTATGTGTCCGAGCCAAATAAAAGATATATTTCTCAAATGTTAGCCAGCTAGACAACTACTCTTAAACTGAACGTGTTATATATAAACATTTGGATATGATTACAGCAGAATGGTGGTAAATACAGCTGGACTATTTTATCTTGCTATGGTAAATTAAGTTTTATTTACTTTTGGGTGAATGCCAATTTACCTAGAAGTGTAAGGAAACAGGAAACTATGAGAAGCAACATTTAAAATTACACCATTTAATAGTTGATATTCTGATAGCAGGCCATGATATTGTTCAACAGAAACGAAGGCCAGCAATCCTAAACATAGTTACTAGGGGGTAAGTTCAACTGAATCCAGGATTTATTGTTGGATAAACAAATTGCAAATTACAGCAAGTGAGACTAGCAAATGATTTTGCTCTGCTCTTGGGTCATAACAGTGTACAAGAAATGTTTAGCATGAGGGTGGATATGCTTTCCATAGAAATGGACATGCTACTACATGAATAGAATTGTGCTTGTCTGATTTTTTAATTTAGAAAGGGTATTTTGATTGTTGCTCTTTCACAGCCTGTGTCAAACATACTAGGCATCTGGTATGAAGTAGTGACAGCAGAGGAGCTTCATTTGTTCTGCACTGTAAATCTTCAGAAGCAGAGTTGCCTATTTTTGTTTTGCTCTGAAATGAAGCCACACTTGGGAATAGTTACAAAACAGTATTATAAATGTATAAGCCTCCATCTCTTTGGTAAATGTTCCTGCTACCATGTGATCAGAATACTCTGACTAAAAAGTTCTTTTTAACTAATTGTTACCAAATTCTTCATAAAGATTACTGTTCCACAAATCCACAGATTTTGCTGTTGCCACCATCCTATGCAGGTAGTGTATTGAGGCATGAAAGCACCTAGCCAAATTATGTTTCCATGGTTATGTTTTTGTAAGGCAGTACTAGTAAGCCAGCTCAAATCCCCGCGGGTACCTATATTGGGCAGCAGCAACATAGGAAGATGCTGAAAGACATCATCTCATACTGCACGGGAGATGGTAATGGTAAAACCCTCCTGTATTCTACCAAAGACAAACACAGGACTCTGTTGTTGCCAGGAGTCGACACTGACTCAGTGGCACACTTCACCTTCACAATATCTCAGACAGTATCATAAGGCCTCTTGGCCCCATGACGTGAACATCATGGGCCATTGAGGTTCTTCGCTTTTTTAAGCACATCTATAACTATCTCTGGAAACCATTGTATGTTTCTTTGTATTTTTGTATTTTTGTTTTGCTTTAAAATGCAGATGCTATAAGTGGAGTGATCCGTAATGGGATAAATAATAAATAAAGATTCACTGTTTATTTTTTAAACTATTTATGATGGTGTATATTTTAACTGTATTGCATCAAGAGCCTCTCTTTCCCTAGAGCAGAGGTTCCAACCTGTGGTCCTCCACATGTTGCTGAACTACAACTCCCATAATCCCCAGCTTCAATTTTTTGTGCTTGGGGATGATGGGAGTTGTGGTTCAACTCCCATAATCCCCAGCTTCATTTTTTTTTTGCTTGGGGAAGATGGAAATTTTGGTTCACATCTGGAGGACCATAGGTCGGGAACCTCTGCTCTCGAGACGAGCTTTTTAGCCTCATATACTATAGGATCAACCGTGAACAGTAAAGGATCCAGCAGTCAAGAAATACACCACAGACTAGCACTTGGTAGGATTGCAATGAAGGCCTTGGAAAGGATATTTAGATGCTGTAATGTGTCTGCACCTACAAAGATTAGAATCGTTCGGATAATGGTTTTTCCTGTGACACTCTATGGATGCAAAAGCTGGACTTTGAAGAAGCAAGATAGAAAAAGCATTGATGCTTTTGGTGCTGGAGAAGACTTTTGAGGATACAATGGACAGCCAGGAAAACAAATGGATCATAGAACACATAAATCCAGAATTTTCACTTGAGGCACAAATGAACAGGCTCAAACTATCATACTTCGGACATATTATGCAAAGATCCAGCTCCCTTGAGAAGTCCATAATGCTGGGGAAAGTCAAAGGAAAGAGAAGAAGACAACCAGCAGCAAGGTGGATGGAGCCAGCGTGGTGTAGTGGCTAGAGTGCTGGACTAGGACTGGGGAGACCCGAGTTCAAATCCCCATTTAGCCATAAAAAAAACTAGCTGGGTGACTCTGGGCCAGTCACTTCTCTCTCAGCCTAACGCACTTCACAGGGTTGTTGTGAAGAGAAATTTAAGTATGTAGTACACTGCTCTGGGATACTTGGAGGAGAGCAGGATATAAATGCAAAATAATAATAATAATAATAATAATAATAATAATAGTGCCCTAGTGAGGCACTACCTTGGCGTGGTTGTGCGGCTTGCGTGCTCTGAGGAAGGTGAGACCTATGCCAGAGGTCCAACCATACTGGACAGGTCTTACCAGAGGATCCAAAGAGTGCCTCTCCAATCAACAATATGGTGAGACGTAACTTTAATAAATCTATACCGGATCAGTCGTCGCCAGGATCAACAAGGACCGTGCCACGTGCTGGAGTACCTGGACTTCTGGTGGCAAGTGGGCAACAGGACTCAGGATCTTCAGTTGAGCAACCAGGGCTGAAGACAGCAAAGTTACTGGAAGAAACGTCGCTTAACCGAAAAAAATATACGGAAAATGCCAACACATTACAAATACTTGGGGATTCTCCAGGCTGATAACATTGCACACATGGAGTTTTAAAAAAAAATTGAAAGTGAATACATCAGGAGAGTTAGAAAAATCCTCAAGTCCAAACTCAATGGCAGGAACACCATACAAGCCGTAAACACCTGGGCTATACCTGTTATCAGATACACTGCAGGAATAATAGACTGGACCCAGGCAGAGCTAGAGATGCTAGATCGTAAGACTAGGAAAATCATGACCATCAAATATGCTCTGCACCCCCGCAGTGATGTCGATAGGCTCTACCTTCCTCGCAGCTGAGGTGGAAGAGGAATGCTGCAAGTCCATCAAACAGTAGAGAAGGAGAAAAGAGGCCTTGAAGAATATATCAAGAACAGTGAAGAAGATGCACTTCACATGGTCAATAACGAGAAACTATAAAACACCAAGGAAACAAAGCAGGCCTACAAGAAAGAACAAGTCAGGAACCGAGCAGAAAAATGGAAAAATAAGCCACTGCATGGTCAATATTTGCACAATATAAGTGGAAAATCAGACATCACCAAGACCTGGCAATGGTTTAACAATGGCAAATTGAAGAAAGAAACAGCGGGTTTAATACTGGCTGCACAAGAATAGGCACTAAGAACAAATGCAATAAGAGCAAAAATTGAAAAATCAACAACCACACTATACACCAGATATAACTGTAGTTGAGAAGAAAGAAAAACAAGTCAAAATAATCGACATAGCAATACCAGGGGATAGCAGAATAGAAGAAAAAGAAATAGAAAAAATCACCAAATACAAAGATCTACAAATTGAAATTGAAAGGCTGTGGCAGAAAAAGACCAAAATAATCCCAGTGGTAATTGGCGCCCAGGGTGCAGTTCCAAAAGACCCTGAAGAGCACCTCAACACCATAGGGGCCACAGAAATCACCATCAGCTAATTACAAAAAGCAGCTTTACTGGGAACAGCCTATATTCTGCGACGATATCTATAACAACAGCAATAACACTGACAATAAAATTCTGGCATCCCAGGTCCTTGGGAAGGACTCGATGTCTGGATAAAAGAAACAAGTCAATAACACCTGTCTGACTGTGCAAACAAGAAATAATAATAAATAATTACAACAGCAATGAATGCACCACTGAGAGACCTTAAAGGGCAAGTTGAAGACAGATCATCGACACTGACTTGTCGATCGTCAACACTGACTTGACAGCTCTTTATCAATCAATCCGTCATCTATCATACTATAGGTGTTGTTCCATGATCCTAAATGTATAAATATTTATTTTACAAATGCTACAATTTTATCTATTTTTCTCATTCAGAATTTTAAAATTAGGTGGAGTAGTATAGATTCCTTTATTAATAATCCATAATATTCACTGTAGCTACCTGTTGCCTACAAAGCATAACAATTATTTTCAGAATTCTCTTCATTGGACAGTGTTAAGCCTTCTTCAGATCTTGTGCATGCATTCAGAAGTCTGACCTCTGAACCCATGTTTTTGTATGCATCCCTGTACCTGTGCTGATTTTAAAAGTGAGGGTGACTACAGACCTTCTCAAATACTTGTACAGATAAGAAGTGTACTTCTCTATGCACATTTGATGACTACATTGCATACAATAAGACCTTTCTCACGATCCCATGAGTGGGCTTGAGGGTGGTTAGCGGGGAAGGCTGCCACAGGTTACCACAGACCATTTAGAAGAGTGGCTGGCCACGTGGATAGTGCACCCGCTGCTGCCCCGGGTAGTGTGGAGTTTCGTGCCCCGGGACGCATCAGCCCAGCCCTCATAAATCCCACAATATACCACATGACTACATTGTGGGATCCCCCTGGCGATGGCTGGGAGCCCACTCCTGTGTCAGCACCAGCTGGGAGCAGCTGATGCTGACATATGAACAGTTAGCCTGGGTTAACAGCATGCTCTCACCCTTGGCTAATCGGCAGGCTACCTAGGAAGGTTTGCTGCCAAGGTGCTTCCAGGAGCCATGCAGCTCGCAGCAGTTCTCACGGGCAGCCAAACCTGAGCTTAGCTGCCCTAGCCTTGTCTTGGCTGCTCATGAGAACAGCCTCAGTGGCTAAATAATGGGATGCATGCACAGATTTACAAATACATACACTGTACACAGATATGTAATGTCTTGAGCATAACTTTGTGAATAGATTGAATATACATTGACCATAACGTTAGAATAGTGTTAGCTTTTCTCAATGCAAAACTAACAATGTCTTTATTTTGTTTTATAGCTACTTCCTTCACAAAAACAAAGCAATCTTATATAGATTTAAGTAAGAGTTTATTCAGCAGCCACCTAATAACACAGCGGGGAAATGACTTGCCTAGCAAGCATGAGGTTGCCGGTTCAAATCCCCGCTGGTATGTTTCCCAGACTATGGGACACAACTATATCAGGCAGCAGTGATATAGGAAGATGCTGAAAGACATCATCTCATACTGCACGGGAGAAGGCAATGGTAAACCCCTCCTGAATTCTGCCAAAAGAAAATGACAGGGCTCTGTGGTCACCAGGAGTAGACACCGACTCAATGGCACACTTTACCTTAAAGGTAAAGTTTTTTTCAGAAACAACTCCGTTTTCTCCTCCTTGTCTCCTTCCCTTTTACTTTATGACTCCACCACCAACACTTTCTACAGGATCCCCATTGGGACAAACCTCTAAACATAAAATATACTGAATAGAATACCTTTTAGAATTTGCTCCCAGCCTAAAACACCTTCAAATATGGGAGCCTTGAAAACATGATCACTGTAATGCAATTGGTTGTTTATTATTAGGGTATTCAACTTTGGCACAATATAATAATATGGACAACGTTTTAATACCTTGCCTTTGTGGTCTTTATTAAAAATATTTCAAGCACATGTGGTCTATGTGGAATGATATATTCTCTCAAATATTTGCTGCAGGAATTCAAATAAACATAAATGTGAACTGAAGTTATCTCCAGGCAATGAAATGGATATTGATTATATCTTGTTGGGAAATACATCACTTAGGCAATGTCTAAGACACTCTAAGTGTGAAAACATTTCTGTGGTATGAGCTTAACTATTCTCAAACTGCTTATTAGAGCTATGCAATGACAGATCGGGAATTTCAGAAATGGCCCAATATTGGCCATTTCAGAGGGTGTCAGAGATAAACTGGATCTGAAATAGGATCGGATTTTGAATCGGAGTTCCAGTCTACAAAACCTGTCACCCCACTACTGCCTCAGGTGTCCTTCAAAGCCCCTACCTTCACCTTGTCACCCTCTCACGTGCTTTCACAAGTCATCAGCCTGCCACCACCTTGAATGCCCTCCGAAGGCCCCTGCCGCCTTGCTGCAGTCTCTACCTCATTCCTCCTGCCAGACCTTTGAAACAGTACATATGATTTGGATAAAACTATTCCTCTTCTAATGAGCCACACTCCATTTTTTTGTGCCTGCAAGTCTATTCTCTAACTTATTGCTGCCTCACATGCCCTTGGAAATAAATTCCCAACCCATTGTCACCCTGTATGCCCTTGCAAGGCCCCTACCACATCACTGCTGCTTCTTATGACCTTGAGAGTCCATTCATGATCCTCATCCACCTTGTGTGCCCTCATAGTGCCTCTTCTCACCTTGCCATCACCTCATAAACAACAGCCTGCGGCCAGGTTGTGTGTCCTCACAAGACCTCTCACTGCCTCCTTGTGAGCTCTAGCAAATCTATTTGCTACCCTACTGCTGACTCAGGTGATATTGCAAGGCCCTCTGCCACTGCATCGCCTACCCTTCACTATCATACTACACATGTCACCAACCTACCCTGCCTCATGTGATCTTGCACAGCCTCCTTCCATCCACTACCCTGCAAGCCTTCACAAACACATTCACCACCCTGTTACTGTTTCACATGACTCACATCCACCAACCCATTTGCCACCCAGCTGCCTCACATGATGAGAATAGATAAATAAATAGATGATGATGATTATGATGATGATGATAATGGTAATAATTCCTATGATATCCCCATTGTCATGGAAAGACCACCATCTGGTTAAGGTCAGACTTACAGCCACTTCCCACCTCCGCAGCCTATTAGAATGGTCTGCCCGAAGAGGTTATTGGATTCGGTAGGATTCCAAGAAGCCTTGTAGGGATTTAATGCTGGCTCTGCCAGTGATCCTGTTGATGCCCTGGTTGAGAATTGGAACAACTTGCTCACCACGATTGCTCCTAAGCGTCCCCTCCGACCTGCTTCAAAACTGGCCCCTTGGTATACGGAAGTTCTAGGGGGGCTGAAGTGGCAACGTAGGCAGCTGGAGCGCAACTAGAAAAAGACTCAACTTTAATCTGATAGATTATGTCATAGAGCACATTTAAAGATCTATGCTCAGGCGATATGTGCGGCAAAGAAGCGGTTCTTTTCTGCCCGTATTGCTTCTGCGAATCGCGTCTAGCGGAGCTGTTCAGGGTTGTGAGGGGACTAGTATCTGCCCCCCCCTCCCCTGAACCAGAATTTTGAGTCATCAGTTATCCGCTGTGATGTGTTTAAATAATTTTTTACAGATAAAATCTTTCAGATTCGGGCCGACTTAGACGGAGACTCCACAATTAATTCAATGTCTGAACTGGAGGTGTCCGACAACTCCTCTTATGTGGTTCGACTGGATCGGTTTCAGTTTGTGACTCCTGAGGATGTGGACAAGCTGCTTGGAGTGGTGAGGCCTACCACTTGTTCTCTTGACCCTTGTCCAATATGGCTTGTTCTATCTAGCAGGAAGGCTGTTGTAGGAGGCCTGGTGGAAATCATAAATGCTTCTCTGAGGGAAAGCAGGATGCCTCCCTGTCTCAAAGAGGCAATAATTAGACCTCTTTTAAAGAAGCCTACATTAGATCCTGCAGAGTTGAGCAACTATAGGCCTGTTTCCAACCTCCCATGGCTGGGCAAGGTAATTGAGAGGGTGGTGGCCTCTCAGCCCCTGGCGATCTTGGAGGAAACTGATTATCTATACCCATTTCAAACTGGCTTCTGGGTGGGCTATGGGGTGAAAACTGCCTTGGTCAGCCTGATGAATGATCTCTAGTTGGGAATTGACAGAGGAAGTGTGACTCTGTTGGTCCTTTTGGACCTCTTGGCGGCTTTCGATACTATCGACCATAGTATCCTTCTGGAACATCTGAGCGGCTTGGGGGTGGAAGGCACTGTTTTACAGTGGTTTCACTCCTACCTCTCGGACAGATTCCAGATGGTGTCGATTGAAGATTGTTGCTCTTCAAAATCTGACCTTAAGTATGGTGTCCCTCAAGGCTCCATACTCTCTCCAATGTTTTTCAACATCTACATGAAACCACTGGGAGAGATCATCAGGGGATTTAGAGCAGGATGTTATCAGTATGCTGATGACACCTAGATCAATTTCTCCATGTCAGCTTCTTCAGGAGATGGCATACCTTCCCTGAATGCCTGCCTGGAAGTAGTAATGGGCTGTATGAGGGAGAATAAACTGAAGCTGAATCCAGATAAGACAGAGGCACTTATTGTGTGGGGTCAGAACTCCAGAGACAATTTTGACCTACCTGTTCTAGATAGGATCACACTTCCACAACAGGAACAGGTTCACAGTCTGAGAGTACTTCTGGATCCACACCTCTCCCTGGTTTCTCAGGTTGAGGCAGTGGCTAGGGGTGCTTTCAATCAGCTTCAGCTGATACATCAGCTGTGTCATTTCTCAAGATCAATGACCTCAAAACAGTGGTACATCTGTTGGTAGCCTCCAGACTGGACTTCTGTAATGCTCTCTATGTGGGGCTGCCTTTGTACGTAGTCTGGAAACTTCAGTTGGTTCAGAATGCAGCTGCTAGGTTGGTCTCTGGGTCATCTCGGAGGGACTACATTACTCCCTTGCTGAGGAGCTACACTGGTTGCCAATTGGTTTCCGGGCAGAATACAAAGAGCTAGTTATAACTTATAAAGACCTAAACAGCTTAGGTTATTTAAGAGAACACCTTCTTCATTATGTGCCCCACTGCCCATTGAGGTCACTTGAGGAGGTCCATCTCCAGTTACCGCCAGCTCATCTGGTGGCCACACGGAGACTGGCCTTCTTGATTGCTGCCCCGAGATTGTGGAATGCGCTCCCTGCTGAGATGCGATCCTCCCCATCCCTGACTATTTTTAAAAAACATCTGAAGACCCACCTCTTCACTCAAGCTTTTTCAGCTTTTTTAATTTGTAGTTTTAATTTTATACTGTTTTAATTTTATACTGTTTTTAAATTGTTAAACTGTTTTAACCTTTTATATTTGTTTTAATTGTTTTTATGTTGTTGTTAAACACCCAGAGATGAAAGTTTGGGCAGTAGACAAGTTAAACAAACAAACAAATAAATAAATAAATATAATTTGATTTATTGGCTACCCCATAACAATTGTTCTCTGGGCAGCTCATAAACAAATAATTTTGCACGCTCATGTGAACCACTGGGATTGCACCTGATCCAAGCAGCTACATTGTGGCAAACCTGCCTGTGAAGCCTCTTGCTTAAATGAGGTTAAGTGAGCAAGCACTCCCTTGATCTCATTTTTTGGATCATGTGTCTGCTGCAGCTACTTGAAGCCGTGGTGGGCACACTCGGGGTGGGGGGGATCCCAGTAACGCTCAATGCACTTGTGTGGTGCATTATTGGGGCTCTAGGGGGTGGGGCACCATGAGGTGGTGCTTCTCTGCACCTGACCCCTGGAGCAGCTGGGTGAGGTGTAGGAGAGCCATGGGTGAGTTGCCTCTTGTCTGGGAAGGTGATCCACCCACCCAGTGAAGAGTAAGTGATCATCTGCAGGGAGGGCCAGGCAAATCCGCTCTCTGCTCAGACCTCAAAGGAACACTTCTCACTGATCATGAGAAGAGCTCCAGTGTATATACTTGTAACAATATACAAGTAAAAGCACATTTTAAAAAGCAGCTACTATAAAATACAATTACATTTAAATATATTTTTAAATACTCTGGGTGATGTTACTAGAACTGCCCCATGGTGCTGCCTAGATACCTCAACTATGCTTTTGGCTTAATGTGGGGAAATTAGCTTGGGTTGGAGAGACGTTGTCCCCACTATCATGGTGTATTTGGAAAGGATGTGGAGATGTCGGTGCAGTTTAGAATCGTTATTAAGAGTAAAAATGGGGATACAGAAGGCAAAAAAGAAAGTTTTATTAGGCAAGGCAATTCAACAACTTAGTTAAACTTCTAAATAAATGTCTTGGTAAAGGCTTGTAGTAATTTGACTAAAATTCCAAATCAGAGCCTACTTAGAGGCTTGCAATACATAGTGCCTGAAGAGTGGAGTAGAGAAGCAGAAAGAGAAGTGATGGGAGGACTTAGAGGGAGTCCAGAAGTTAGTATTACCAGTCCTTCCTGGGCATGTTCAGTGTATGAGGGTCGAGCAAATATGACTCTTTCTGGGGCGGAACATGGGGTAAAAGTGGTGAGAAAGAGCAAGAGGGGCAACAGGCAGGGTCCAAAGCATCCAGAATCTGACACCATTGTGGTTTGGCTGGGCTATTTCTATCCAAAAACATGCCCTGAGGCACAGATTGTTATTTACCAAGCAATTCTCCCTCCATGTAGGATGGATGAATCTGTGCAAGAGAAGAGTGTCTATAGCGGGCTGGACTCAATTAATTTAGGTGTGTCTCATTAAACAAAGGCAAGGGCAGCTAAGGGCAGATATGAGCTTGCTAGGTGCGCTAGTATTTGTTTATTTATAATGAGCCTCCAGTGTCTCCCAGGTGCAAAGACATACTCCTATAGCTTGCTAACAAACAACCTTTCCTGGTCTTTGTCAGCCAATTCATCAATGTGGTCAGGTTGGGAAATGTACCATTTCTCTGGTTCCTTGCATGTTATCTCATAGATGGGAGGATTGATTTATCTTCATTTCCATGGATCTGTATAGCTTTGGCCATACTTTGTTAGTGAAGCAGACATGTATGGTTTCAGTCTGTCTGGCAGCTGGACCTGGAGTCACTCTGACATAACAATCGATCTGCTTTAAGCCTAGTCTTTTAGACTGGGTAGGGTGAAGTGTTCATGAAGAATCATGATCCCATGATCCACTGCTGCCAAGACATTGAACAGAGGGGTGCTTTGCAGTGCTACCACAAAATGTAGCTTACTGACAACAGTGATCAAGAAATCAAAAGAACATTAAATTTAAAAGAACATAATGATGGTCCAGTCTATCCCTTAAATGGGGTGCCACCACCAAGAGGCCCTTTCCCTAGTAATCACCTGCCTCATCTCTTTTGGATGGGCACTCAGAACAGGGCCTCTGAAAAAGATCTTAAGATAAGGACTAGGGATGTGCACAAACTTGTTCAGAGGCTCATTTATGGGCCTCTGAACAGGTTTGAACACTGGCCAATTTGAAGGTTCGAAGGCGGGGTGTGTGTGTCTGCCTTTAAGGGTGGGGGAAGATGCACTTCCCCACCACTGGCACTCTCCACTCTTCCCCCACTGGCACTCGGTTTTCTCAAAGTCCATCAGGGAGGCAGCATACCTCCCTGAGGCCCTGTTGCCCCCTTTACTGAAAGTAACCAGAAGTACTCGATATGCCTGTGCACATTGCACTTGCATGCACACACTGTGTGAGTGCACGTCGAGTACTTCCTGTTGCTTCCAGTAAAGGGAGCAATGGGGCAGCAGGGAGGTATGCTGCTGCTGGAGCAGCTGATGACACATTTCCATGATGTTATTATCATCATCATTCGTTCATTTTATTTATATGCCACCTGACACCAAAGACTCTTGGTAGTTCACAAAAAGAAAAAACAACAAAAACAAAATAAAACAAGCTGTTAAAATAATTTAAAACATCCAAAGTTTACTGAAATCCTTGCTTTTAAAAAAGTGTCTTAAACGGGGCTCTTTTAAAGGCTGGAAAGATTTTAAACTATGGGTATCTATAGCAATAGCAATAGCAATAGCACTTACATTTATATACCGCTCTATAGCCGGAGCTCTCTAAGCGGTTTACATTGATTTAGCATATTGCCCCCAACATTCTGGGTACTCATTTTACCGACCTCGGAAGGATGGAAGGCTGAGTCAACCTTGAGCCCCTGGTCAGGATCGAACTTGTAACCTTCTGGTTACAGGGTGGCAGTTTTACCACTGCGCCACCAGGGGCTCATTCATTCATTCACCCCTATAGGGAACACATTGCACAGCTCAAGAACTACTACAGAGAATGCGCCATTCCTGAGTTGCCACCAGACAATCTGGTGGCATATGGAGATGGACCTCTCTCAATGACCTAAATGCTCAGTGGGGATCATGCAGAAGAAGGCACGTTAATGCCCCACTAAATAAACTTGCAGCCCTATTTTGGATCATCTGCAATTTGCAAACTGAGGCATGCTCACATACTGCCTTTGTGAGCAGTGTGCATTGCACTCACAGATTATGCATTGCAGTAATCTAAACAGGAAATTTCCAGAATATGGGTAACTGGGGCCAAGCTGATTGCATCCAGGTAAGGTTCCAACCTTATTTGACCAACCATATTGACCAAAGCTGATAAAAGCTGCACCAAGCCACAGAAGCCACTTGAGCCTCTGACAATGCTGGATCAATGAGCACCCCAAGATTGTGAACACCTCATACCCTCAAAAGGCTCCAACCACCTTGTTGCCACCACATGTCCATTTGCCACCCCAACACCAACTTGTGTGTCCTTGCAAGTCTATTCACCACCAATCCCGCCTCCTCGTTTGCCTTTGCAACATCTATGCCATCTTGCATGATTTCACATATCTATTTCACACCTGCCATTGCCTCACATGATGCCACCTGACACCTTGTCAACATCTCATGTACACTCACAACTCCATTTGCCACACCACTGCCAATTTGTGTGCTCTCACAACACTCTCTGCCTCCTCACTGCTACCTTCTGATCCCTCACATGTCCATTTGCCATCCTGCCACCACCTCACATGCCCTCACAAGGCAACTTGCCAAGTTGCCACCACATTAAAAATCCATTTACCACCCTAATGCTGACCCTCACAAGGCTTCCTGACATCTTGCCAACACCTTGCATGCCTTTACAAATCTATCTGGCACCCTGTTGAAATAACAAAGAGCCTGGACACCATGTTGAACTGAAACAGAAACTAACTTTAATCTTCCCTTTCCAAACTTTCCCTTTCCCCCCACACAGTGCCACCTAGTGGCCCTGAACTATATACAACTATTACCACACACCTCTTTCTAAGCTGGGATAACATCCCCAAACTACATTTTCTTTCATTTAAATGAAAATACAAAATACTGTAAAGTCCTTTGAGGCCAGGTTAGACTATCTGAATCTTTGGCTTCCTTTCAGGGATTATTCTGCCCTATGAACAGTTAGCCACCAAGCCCAAGTATGCTGTTGGCTTCCAGATGTTACATAATCTCTTGGGAAACTTGGAAGTTGTCTCCTCCTGTCTGGATACCTCCTCACAGAGGAAGGGGCTGAAGCATCAGCTAGGAATATGTCCTGGGTAGTGTTTTCTGCAGGCTGCTCTTCAGTGATGTTTTATCAAGACACTGTTGAATCTCTTGCCAAGACAAGGTGTTCTTGGTTGTGATGAATAATACCAGTTGGGACTGCAACCATATAGGATCAAGGAGTCTTTGTAGTTCCCTATACTGTCCCTTTTAATAGATAGGCCAGGAAGGCAAGATTCAGATTGATCGATAGGCCAGCAAGACAAGGTTCAGCCAACAAGACAAGAAGGTGTGGGTTCGGATCCCACTTCTAACACCATGTTGAGATAACAAAGAGCCTGGACAACATGTTGAACTGAAACTTCCCTTTCAACTACAATCAACTTTAAATACAACTATTACCACACACCCTACTATCACCTCTCACCAGGCTCGTGACTTCCTGCCACCTCAGAGACCCTTACAGTTCCATCTACCACATCACTGATGCATTGCATGTTCTCACAGGGGCCCCTGCCATCTCACATATTTTTGTATCACCACCTATTTGTTGCCCCACTTTCCCTTGCATCTCCCTTGCCACCTTTCTGTTCTGTTCCCTCACATGCTCTCACAAAGCCCTTCTAGCTACATTGTCTAGCAAGGACCTCCACCAACTTGCTTCCATCTTTGTGAACTGCAGCATGCATAATATGCTGAATACCTTTGGTAGTCCTACATGCTCCTCTAGGTGTGCAGTGGACTTCTACATCACTTCCAGTTTAACAGGACAGTTATTCTAAATGATTTTGGGCACCAGCATGGGAACAAGGGAGTGAGTCTATGTGGTATCTAGGTTCAGCTACGGGAAGGGTGTGTGTGTGGATATTGAAGTCGAGCATGCTGGGACACAGAATAGGATTTCCAGAGTGTCTGTTCTGTATTGCCTCTTTAGGTATTGTAGTTGCTTTTCATTAAATGGTTTAATGGTTTATTTTATGGTGCCTGGGAAAAGAATATTCCAGTGATGGTCTCCAACTGATGTCTTGCTTTGATTGTCTACCTCCATATATATCTGAAGGCAGTATTTTGTATTTTAGCACCTCTCTCTCTCTCTCTCTCTCTCTCTCTCATTAACTTTCCTATAGTTTTATAAAAAAAAATTTACTTCTCACATTCACCATACTGTAGTCTTCTGGTTTACTATTTAAATTTATGATGTCTCTGTATGCTCACTATTCTGAAACTGCATTTTGGTTGTGGTTTTTAATTTGGCAGCACAGTGCTTCCCTATGTAATCAGCTCCCTCTGTTTATTGAAATCATTTGTGACTATCATAATTATGAGCAGAAATCTCACATGGGATTAAGCTCTCAGTATAACCAGCAATAAACAAATCAAAATGTGTTTAATATTTAAGAGGTAGCACCATGTGATGGTTCCTTGTATTCACTATCTCCAGAGAGCCCATGGAGGCTTGTATTCAGGAAAGTCACAGCAGAGAGCTCTGCATTAACAAGTCTGTTTCCTAAAAGGAGAGTATTTGCATTTGCTCTACCTGTCCTTCCTCTGAAGGAGGATTCTGAAGAATAGCAACAGAAATTTAAAGAAGAAATAGGTTCAGAGGCACTTCACTATTTAAAATATTTTATTTGAATTGTATTTAGAAAAGCTACATCTTAAAAGAAAGATACAAAAACAAATGCCAAATGTACCAGGTCACCAGATTTTCTCAGACCACAAACTCAGCCCATCAGCGAATTTAATTCTGCATTCTTACTCACACCATTTGTATATCTTTCCCAAGCCAAAAAGCATGCCACCCCTCTTCTTTATGTCAATAAAGCATTTTATCCTTTCCCCAACTTTCCAAAGGTCAGACTTCTTTGTCAGGCAAGGAAAATACAGTCAGAGGAGCATCAACAAGTTACAAAGAGTTATTCTCTTATCTACCAGTTGGCTCTGTGCCTGGAAGAAGGACTCAAAGAAGTCCTCTGTTATGGTTTGGTGCGGCCTTGGTAGTTTAGCTGTGAACCAAAACAGCACTGAACCAGAGAGGGAAGGAGGACAGATGGAAACAAGGTCGTTGAGAAAATGATCAGGTGAAATTTAAACATTTCACTGTTTTAAGGATCTATATATCGATATATAATTAAGACCTAAAACAACAAACAAAACATTGAACAGCTAATTATAGACCATCATAATTCCACTTGGAGCAAGATCCCTCCCTTCTGGTTGGCAGTGGAAATGTTTTTTGGTGGGTTTTTTTGGAGTTGTAGATGATCAAATTAAAACTTTAAGACTGTACATGCTGTTCGAATGGGGGAGGGTTTTCCAATACATCACCACTATCTGGGATGTTTCAATCATTACCTGAATTAATCTCAAATGGGGGAACAAAATTTATGAAGATTAATATATTACTGTTATATGTGGAATAATATTTCAATATTTCTTTAAAGCATACATATATTGCAAAAATTGTATGAGTTAGTTATTCGCATTAGTATCATTATGTTTTTATTATTTAAAATATTTTTATACCACCCAAAACGTAATAGATTAGTAAATGGAAGTAAAAATAGAAGTTGCTGGCTAACATCCAGATCAACCTTCTGGGAACCGGAAAGAAAGACTCACCAATGTGAGAGAGAAATTCCTTGCTACTGCTCCACCACTCAGTGACACATTTTCAGGTGAAGGGTATTCCTGGAACCAGAGTGACTGTCAAAATCAGCTGCCCCCTCTTGTGCGGGTAAGGCTACTAAGCCCCATCACAGCTTGGAAAGAACTTCCTCATGCTGGCATGTCTTCCTTTCCCACTACTGGAAGACGGCTCTGGATGTCAGCCATTATGTTTATCTTTGATTCTCACTACAAGAAACTCAAGATTCCAGGCCTCTAAAAGCGATTCCTCTTCAGTCCCTGCAAAACTTAACATACAGCAGCACACTAATTAAAAACATTAAAAAGGTCAACAGAGGACTGATATAACTCCACACACTGACGGCATTCATTACAACATTGTCATGTAATTCAGTGATTACTTGTCCCACCACCTTTATGAATGTAGAGACATGAGTTCCTGTTTGTTCAAGTGCCTCCTGCAACAAACCCCATGTTTCCACCCAGTGGTTTCGGGATCCCTCCAGTCTAAGCATCTCTTGCTGAACTATTTCAAGAATGTACTGTACTTTATTGTGTGTGCTAAAAAGATTAATCTTCATCCTTCTCAGATTGGCAATTACTCCAGCTAAAAGAGGGAATTGTAAAGTTAGTGGTGGCACTTCAAAATTCACTGTATGAATAGAAACAAGATCCACAGGAGGCTGTAATATCTGCCCATAACATTCTACAGAATTGTTTACTGTAACTAAACTAGGTACATTTGCAGGGACACCACAAACAGAAGAACTACTCAGGATCACATAAGACCCGTTTCTTAAAGGCTGAACATCAAGATATGATGATTTAACAGGTTGTAGGGTCACTGGACAGTCAGATTCCATTTCTTGTGTTCCACATGGAGATACTTCAATTATTTCTTCACAAAACAAATAGCCAAAATCAGCACAGTTTACTGTTTTTAAGAATCTTTGCTCACCGGAATCTAATGCAACAAGATCATATGGGTGTAGAACATATGACAAACTCAAATATTTCCCAGTAGGTACAATGTAGCCAACACTTTTCACCTTCCAAGTAGGAGAATAAATTTTCCCAGGTATCTGAAGTTCTACATAGAGGTAAAGAGTCCATCTGGTAGATAGGAAAGGCCTTGCCTTTCTGGAAGATTCATCTCTGTGTTTCACCATTTTGTACACTGTAGCTTTTGCACTATGTGACACAATTCTCATGAGTTTTTCACTCAGTCTCAGAGACTGTTGTATTTCCGTCAGGTTTAACATAGCCCATGGCACAATTCTCTGGCGTAGTTGAGAAAGACTTTCTGACAGATGCAAATGGATAGTTTCAATGGTCAAAGCATCAGACAAGTGCTCTAAATCATGTAGAGTCACTCCAAAAGATGTGACCAGGTAATCACGTAACAAGAGAATGCCGTTCTTTAACTCAATATCATTAGCATCTGAGAGGCGAGAGATAGTTTTAGCAGCTCCAGCGAGCAAGAGTCCAACATTTTGTCTGCTTTTCCACTCCAAAGCCTGTCTCTTTGATCTACTTGACAGAGCTGCAGTCTCATTCTGATGCAGAGTCAAAAAATCCGTGAAGGTATAGTTGTTCACCCAGATTGCCTCTCGGAAGGGCATATCAGGTATACTTTGCTCTGTACAGCGACTTTGATTTTGATCGCATGGAAAGTCCTGCACTTCTTGTGGTACTGTTAGAAACCTTCTCAGGGCTGTAATTACATGATCCACTGGAAACTTTTTTGCTTGGGTAGTACAAACTTGCATCAAAGAATAGGCCGTGTAATTGGCGGTAGTAATTTCTCTCTGCTTAACACACCATGGCCCAGACAATTGCCCCTGATATCTTAAGGGACCCAACATAGCTTGTTGGCCCTCTTTAGGGGACCACCCAACTTCACTAATGTTCCAGCTGCAATAGTTACATGCCCAGTCAAGGCCCTTGGGAGGCCAAGAACAGTTACTCATGGGTTGCTTTTCACACCAGTCTTGGGAACAAGAAAGTTCAAAATAGGTACGATTTAGGAAACTAGGAAACCTTGGTTGCTGGCAGAAATCTGTACTTGTCAACTTTCGAAAAAACTGACCCTTACCGTGATCATTCCAAGTTGCAGGTAAGCAGACATCAGCAAGCTTTCCAGTAGACTCATCTAGCAAGCACTCTTTCAGCTTTTGTGCCTGCTGTTCCTGTCCACCATCAAATTGTATGTCTGGTGCCCACCAGTCACTGTACAAGTCTGTGGTGCAAAAGATAGCAGATTTTGCTGATCTTTGTCCCCCTGGAATACGATATTCATGCACTTTGGCATTTTCAAAGCGGCCACCTTTGACATAGCCATAATCAGAACTATCTACATTCAGGTACCACTGAGGATAGGCATTTTCAGCCAGGTCTCCATCTGAAGTAGGCCGTTTGCAATGATCAGCAATGATCTCCTTAGTGGGCCAAAGTCTCTCTGTCCCAAAATCCAGCCAAAAACAATGTCCCAAAGAAGCATAGCAAAGCATGCTTTGATAACTCAGTTGCTGTTCGGGGCCCCCCAAAGGAAGCTCATAGTCTACGTGGTTCTGTTTCAGACCCATTAATTCCTCTTCTAAGGTAGTCACAAGTCTCTTTTGAGAAACCTTACTCACAAGGTGATGTTGTTGGGATAATTGAACGCTGTCAAAGTGTAGCAAACATGGCAGGCCCACTACTTGCTGACGAGCAATCACTGGTTTAGTGTGGGGTTCCAGGTAAGTTCCCATGGGCAGATGGGTGATTCTGATGTGTGTTAAATTAGGTTCATAGTCTGTAGTTCTTTTCTGCCTTGTGGTTGAAGCTGATGGCATGTAGAAAGAATAGGTTTCATTTGTATTCCAGCAGACGGTTTGCAAAGAATTCAGTGCAGATTGCCATTGGATGTGAAATATCAAAGAAAATATCATTCCCGTTAGGACCAACACAATGAAAGCCATGGTAGTACTCCATAAGCACACCTTTGCATAGAGTGATTTAGACTGACTGTTTTGCTCTCCCTGGCTGGACTCAGGAATCCCAAATGAAGAAGCAAGAGGAAAGCTGTCACTTATCTCATCCTCAGTTCCTCTGGCAGGCTTCTCTGAATCTGGAGATCTTGCAGTTACTTGTAAATCCATGATTATCTAGATAGAGGAATTCAAGTTGCCTAAAACAACATATTATTTGTCTACAAATAAAAACTCAGATATCCTTTTGTCCTCTTCATCTCCTTTTCATCTTCAGAAGAGTCTCATTCACTTTAAGTTCAGCAATCTCTACTCCCTTTTCTTGTACATTTCACATCACAAGCATTTAAGCAAAGATTTTAACACAACAGTAGTCTAGAAGTGGCTCACTTGTGACCATCAACTTCAGTGATGTACTTAGTCTTTTTTCTCATGCTTTTCTTTCTTCTCCCTAGCTGATGGGAGTTAGGAGTAGTGCATTCCAGAGCCCTTTCACAATCACAACAAGCAATGGTTCCCATGGGAAAGAACACACTACACTTGAAATGTAACAGTTTCCCGGCACCTGCAGCTTGCACACAAGCAAGGTGACAGCATGAAAGTGGGCTGCAGAAAAGTATCCATCTGTGAGACATCTCCACTTTTCAATCTAAGTCACCATCACCTAGCTCAGGTTATCCACATGAGCCACATGTGGTACTTTAACCCTTTCCCTTCCTGTTCTGTGATGAGCATTTCTTGGTCATTCTGAATCCCTGGAGATGGGGAGCACTTTAAAAAGGCATTCTGGATTTCCATCATAGGGAGATCCAATGCTGATTCATTACTGGTTTCAGTAGCAAATTCTCTACTAAAAATCTTGCTCCAATTCTCCAGTCTCCTAAAATAAGCTCAATAATATAATCAGCCACTCATGGCTGATTCTTGTTTAAAATCTGATCAAAAGGGAGTCTATTTAATATCTCAGTCACCATTTTAGAGGTATGCTAGGAAACAGCACTCCCTTTTTAGTCCTGATCTCAAACTTACTTTGTTTTAGAAACCTAAGGAAAATTTAGCATATCTTAATATAAAGGAAAACAATTAAAGAACTATTTAGACTCTTATTTGGTACTCATGCTAACAATAGAAAATTGCCTTAAGACTCCTGGGTGGCTCACCTTCTGTCATATATTTTCTGTCTCCAAAGCACAGTGCAAGCTTATATTTAGGGAAATGATTACAGAGATCTCCAAATTAACAACTAAGCCTTTCCAAAGGGCTTCAGCTTAGGCATTTGCTCCATCAATCCCTCCTCCAAGATAATGCTTAGGAATAGCAACAACAGAAATTAGAAGAAATTTGGTTCCCAGGCACTTTGCTATTTAAAGTACTTCATGTGAATTCAAATCTATTATAAGAGAGCTACATCTAAAAAGAGAGTTGCTAAAACAAAATACCAAATGTACCAAATTAGCAGATCCTCTGCCATCCCAGTACACCAGTCAATTTACATTCTCCATCCTTTTATATCTTTCCCAAGCCATAAAGCATGCCACCCCCTTTCTTTATGTCATGAAAGCATTGTCCCCTTTACCTAAATTTCTAGTGGTTAGGCAAGGAAAATACCACCAGAGGAGTATCAACAAGTTACAAGGAGTTATTCACTTATCTACTAGTTGGCCCTGCAATAGGGCATTGAAGCAGTCTTGTATTATGGCTTCCTTCCATCCTTGATGGAAACAAAACAGTTGGGGAACAAAACAGTACTGAACCAGACATAAAATAGGCCGTGGAGGTCACATTTGCTCTGTTCACTGTTTTATGGTTCAAGACTTGCTTATATATACTATTAAGACCTAAAACAATGACAACTGCAGCAACAACAAACATTACAGTATAATGAAGAACTTTCTTCCTAGTTTCAGTTTCAGTTTCAGTTTCATCAAAGCCACAACAAGACTAAAAATGTCACTGGGTTTTCTTTCTGCTGGCTGTTTAAGCTGCCCAACAGTATGGTTAGTTTTCCTTCTCAAGGGCTTTTGATACTATTGACCATGAAATCCTTTTGGAGTGTTTTATAGGGATAGGAGTAGGATGCACTATTTTAATAAGGCTCCAGACATCTTATAAGATAGACTTCAAAAGGTATCAGGGACATATTTGTGGGTGGCCCAGAGTGATTTCTAGGGATGTGGAGGTTGTCAAAAATTGTTCCTTCCCTGAGGCAGTTAGGGAGAGTGTTTTCTTGCTCCATTTTCCAGAACTCCAAATGATGGCAAAAGTCTGCTCCCCCCCCCTTTTTAAAGTGATAATGGCTGGAGGTGGGAAAACCCATTTCTGCCCTCTATCTGCCTGCCTGCCAGCTTAAGGGAATGGGGATATACCCTTAGGAGCCAACCTTCCTACACATCCACACATAAAGAGTAAACCAATCCTCCACAGGTTATGCTATGGTCTGTCTATACTGCCTTCCTCTTCCATGAAACATAGAAATGAAAAGCCACTACTGTTTCACATACTGGAAGACAGACCATGCTCTTCTAATATGAAGACAGAGCTCTGGTCTAGGACTGGGGAGACCCAAGATCTAGAGAGACCTGAGACTCCATTCAACCATGAAACTCACTGGGTGACTCTGGGCCAGTCACATATTTCTCAGACTAACCTACCTCACAAGGTTGTGAGGATATACATACCCATGTTCACCGCTCTGGACTCCTTGGAGGAAGAGCAGGATATAAATGTTTTTAAATGAACACACTAGGGCAGTGGACACAATCACTCCTAAGCATCCTCTCCGACCTGCTTTAAAAATGGACCCTTGGTATAGAGAAGAACTACAGGGGCTGAAGCAAGATAAATGACTAGAGCGCAAGGCAGGAAAGACTCAACTCGAATCTGACAGATTATTACATTGAAAATCTATGCTCAGGCAATACATGTGGCAAAGAAGTGATTCTTTTCCACCCGTATTGCATCCGCAAGTTCACGTCCAGCAGAGTTGTTCAGGGTTGTGAAGGTCTAATGTGCACCACCTCCCGCTTGTATCAGTACTTGGAACCAACAATTACTTGCTGCGATGTTTTTAATGAGTTTTTTGTGGACAAAATCTGTCATATTTGACTTAGATTTAAACTCCACAATGGTTACAGTGTCTGATGCCAAGGTGTCCAGCCTCTCCTCTTATGTGATGCCCTGGATCAATTTCAGTTTGTGACTCCTGAGCATGTGGACCAGTTTCTCAAAATGGTGCAGCCTATACCTGCCCTCTTGATCCGTGCCCAACATGGCTCATAATATCTGGTAGGGA